>NC_056689.1:6205000-6835625 GCF_018350215.1 Panthera leo | reverse complement strand
GGAGACCCACAGAGGAGCGAGCTGTGGTCTGGGGTCCCTGAGGGCTCAGTGCGGGGACAGACACGCGGACTGATCAGTGCCATCCGCAGGAGGTGCCCCCAGGAGGCGGTGGGGGGAGGGGCCCCTGCTCTGGCCTCCCTGTGCTCGGCACAGGGGGAAGGTAACCCAGACTGTAGGGTAGTGCACACAGCACCAGACATGGTGGGGTTGGGTTTTCTTTTCTTTTTTTGTCTTGTTTCTGGGGCTTCTGTGTTCCGTGCGGGACCTCCGGCAGCAGGGAGGGGTGTGGGAGGAAGGGTGCTGCGTGGTCAGCCGGCCAAGGGGAATCAGACACCGAGTGGCACTTCGCAAGCACGTAGCAAGTCATAGTGGCACTTGACAGCTTGTCTTTAGAAAATGTGGGCGCATTTTATGGGGCACCTGGGGGCTCAGTGGCTTGAATGTCTGACTCTGGGTTTCAGCTCAGGTCGTGATATTACGGTTCGTTGGTTTGAGCCCCACATTGGGCTCTGTGCTGGCAGCTTGGAGCCTGCCCTCTTCTCTCTCCCTCCCTCTCTCTCTCTGCCCCTCCCCCTTTAAATAAATAAACTTAAAAAAAAAAAAAAAATGTGGCTGAGTTTTAGCTATCTGCTGGAATGTAAAACCTGGAGAAGATTAACGGTTTCTATCCAAGGCACATCAGCGTTTTAGAGTGTCTTTATTAGAAATGAGGGTTTATTTGATAAGCCCACAGTTTTTGGCAGAGTTCTAAATTCCACTTTCAGTGTGTTTTCTTTGGTTTGCGTTTCTCATTTACGTCGCCCTCGCCTTCTCCCCTTTCCCCTCCCCACTTCCCCAGTCCCCTTGCAGGGGGACCTGCAGGCCAGACCTCGACCTGCCAGCCCGGGCTTCCTGGCCTGAACAGAGAGCTTGGCCTGGCCGAGCCTGGTCATCTGGTCCCAGGTTGCACGACCCCGGAAACACTGGCTCGAGAACCCCACCCCAGCCAACGTTTGTTATCCTGTTAAGAGAAGAGAACCTTACTTCAGTGCCGCCTTCCCCGGTCCCGTGTAGTTGTGTGTCTGAACCACTATACGGAGACAGCAGTGAGTGCCGGACTCCGTGGCTGTGCCCCGCGCTGCCCTGGCCCCCAGTGTCTCTGAAAGGTACTGGCGTACTGTGTGCAGCCCCGGAGGGCAGGGCCGCGGTCCTGAGTCCCAGAGGGGGGTGGGTGGAGACTGTCCTGCCAGGCCAGGTGGCCGGAGTTCCCCAGAGCCGCAGGCTCAGTGAATTCCCAGGGGGGGAGGAGTACCGTCCTGCGGGTAGGGTGGGGAGCAGAGCGTCCTGAGTCGTGGGGGTGGCAGCGGAGGCCAGAGAGGTGGCTGGGGGGTTGGGGAGCTGACAGTTTGGGCGGCAGCCTGAATTGGGGTGGGGTGCGCTTGGGGCCCCGGAGAAGTGGAGCCGGCCCCTCCTGAGGGCCACAGAGGGCATGGCAGGCCACCGTGCAGGAGGAGAAGCCTTGGGACCAAAAGGGCATCACGAGAAGCACGCTGTGGGACAGTCCGTGGCCTCCAGCTGGAGCGGAGCCGCTGCCCTGGTCACCCGAGACACAGCCAGTGGGGATGGGGTGACTGGCCGCCTGGACACATCTGTGGGGCCATCGGATGTTCCTGAGCCACCGTGTGCTGGTGCCCGACCGAGGGGCCTTGCGGTGACGAGAACTGGGAAAGACAAGGACCCGGAGCCTGGATTCTGAGAGCGTTGGGGGAGTGACAGGGTGGTGGACTGGGGTGGAAGGCCTGTCGGGGCACAGTCGCTCGTGTGAGATGGGATTCGCGGCTTCTGCGTCACGATGTGGTCAGGTGAGCACTCTGGGTGTGTGCCTGTGGCGGTCCGTTTTCCTGGGACAGGGCAGCAGAAGCTGACCCGGACGGTGCTCTCTGACAGAGGGGGTGCGCCTTCCTTCTGCCCACCGGGTGCTGTCGCCCTGACACGGTCATCTGTGCCCAGCCTGGTGGCCATGGACCATTGATTTTTCACCACGTGGACCATTGTCCTTTGGCTTGTGTTTCTTCCGGATCTGATCCCAGAGCCTGACCGGTCCCCGCCGGCCGTTAGCTGAGCCTGCTTACCCTGAGATCCCAAGTGCACAGAGTGTTCTGTGTTTGTCATCATCTTTTTTTTTTTTTTTTAAGTTTATTTATTTTGAGAGAGACAATAAGAGCGGGGGAGGGGCAGAGAGAGGGAGAGAGATTCCCAAGCAGGCTTCACACAGTCAGCTCAGAGACCCACCCGGGGCTTGAACTCATGAGCTGTGAGATCATGACCAGGCCCGAGGTCGGGAGTCGGGCGCTCAACCGACCGAGCCCCCAGGTGCCCCGTGGAAATCTTCACAGGTGGCCTCGGGGTGTGGCTGGAGCCCTCCCAATCCTGGATAGCAGCTTAGCATCCTGGACAAGGCTAAGGACGGGTGCGAACACACCGGTCTCTGCCCATGTGGAGCTTTCCAGGTAGTGGGTTATGCGCAGTGATGGAATCGGTGACCGTGCAGTGGGCTCTGTGCTCAGGCCCAGCCTGCCCAGCGCTTCTTCGCGGCCCTGCCAGCCTTAGGCAGGCTGGGAATTTCACATTTGTTTCATGGCCGCTGTTTGTGTAGCGACACCTGAATCCCTTTGAAAGGCCTACAGAGTTACCAGCCATTGTGCGGGCCGCGTTCCAAGTTTCCACGGGGCCCTGGACGTGGCTTGCTTTCCTCTCCACTGATTATAGAAGCGGGGGCAGGGTGGTGGGGACTCACGGGGGCTTCTCGAGCCCCATTTTGATCATTTGGTGAAGGCCCTGGGAGCGGCCCCAGGCTCTTACTGGGGTCCATGCAAAGGTTTCGTGAAGCCGCCGAAAAAGTACTTAGCATTTTGGGTGTGTGCATTTTTCTGGGGAGAGGGCTAAAGCTTTCATTAAATCCACCAGGAAGATCTCTGAAAGGTCCACTGTTTGGTTTTTTTTTAATGTTTATTTATTTTAGAGACTAACAGAGCACAAGCGGGAGAGGGGCAGAGAGAGCTGGAGACAGAATCTGAAGCAGGAGGCAGGCTCTGAGTCGTCAGCACAGAGCCTGACGTCAGGAACTGGTGAACCATTAGATCATGACCTGAGCCAAGGCGACACTTAAACAACTGAGCCACCCAGGTGCCCCTGAAAGGTCCACTTTTAAGAAAGTGGATAAAAAGGTACAGTTGTATGATTGAGCATCTTTATCACTGCCCTTCCTCTCGTTAGAGGGGCTGGTGAGAAGGGACCAGCTAAGGTGGGGGTGAACACATGCCGGGAGCCTCTTTGTGGTCATAGGGGACGTGACGTTTCTGTGTCTTAGGGGTGGGACCCGGGGCAGTTATTCCTCTGAGGAAATGAGAGAAGCAAAGTGACAGCTGGTGTCAGGGAGGACCAGCCCCCTTAGAGGGAGAAGGGGGCTCATCTCGGTGGAGCCACAGGAGAGCGGGAACAGAGCCTGGAACAGGGACTGGTGCCTCTGAGGGGCACCAAAAATGGGTCTGTGGATGTCAGAGGCATCTGTTTTAGGGGAGTCCTCCGAGAAGTCCTGGTCGTTCACGCGAGCTGGTGACGGTTGCCCTTCGAGATAAGGGCATGCAGGGTGGCTTCTAAGCGGGACGGCACGGATGCCTCCCTGCTGTTTGATCCGGCAGTCCTCCTTCCAGGAGTGTATTCTGAGAAATACTCGAGACCCCCGTTCGTCCCAGCTGCGGACCGTAGCGAAAAGTTGGAAGCCAAATAGCCGAGGATGGGGGGGGGGGGGGGGGGGGGGGGTGGGGAATTCGGCAGAACGGACGGTGTGCGCCTGCGCAGTGCAGCACGTGCCGCCCTTGGCTGCGATACCCAAAGGTGTGCGCTTCTTCTGGGGAAAACCCGCCGCGCGCAGGTGCCGCCTGGTGGCCGCTCGGGGCCGGTGACCCGGCACTGAGCCCGCGGACGCCGCCCCTGCCCTCAGCAGGCCTCTTGTCTGCCCGGCGGTAGGTTAGCTTTCCTACGTGCTCGTAGGGGGACGATGGACGGAACGGCCTCCTAGCCGGCCTCCGTGCGGTCGGTCCTCTGTCTACCCGTTGTTAGCTGCAGCCGGCGCCCGGGACCGCCGGCTTTCTGGAAGGTCGGAAGTCAGTCACGGAGGTGTCTTCCTGATGATGGCCCGCTGTTAGCCCGCCCCCCCCCCCCAGGCTCCGCCGTGCTGTCTGTGGACCTCGCTCGCCAGCTCGCCTGGCGTCCCCTCTTGTTCACTGTCCCGTCTTGGGCCCCTGACGCACCGTCGTCCGGTGTTTGCAGCCTCGTGGAGCTGCGCTCTGTTCTTAAAATTGCTCTGTTTTAAGCCCTTTGTGGGAGGCTGGCGGAGTCTGGGTGTCCTGCCTTCCCGTGGCATTTTTCCCGACAGGCAACAGCCACGGCCACTGCTGTCACCCAGGGATGGCTGTTCCACGCGGACCTGTGGTAAGAACTAGTGTGCAGTTCCCGTGGCCGACCACACCGGGCTGCAGTGGTCAGTCCCTTCAGGTGAGGCCGCTCACCGTGGTCTTTGGGAGTGTGGCTGGCTGTCACGGGGCCCAGGCAAAGCGGAGGGGTGTCGGCCGGGTCTGGCAGCTGCTAGAAGGTACTGCGTTCTTTGCTGGCCTCAGTGAGCAAGGCTGAGTGAGGCTCTAGGTCCACAGACGGGGAGGCGTGGGCTCTGCCCTCGGGAGCACTCCAGGGAGGAAGGCCGAATGGGGCGCTGGGCGCAGGGACCCCGGGGGTTTGGCTGGCCCATTCTGGAAGAAGGTCACTAGGCGGGCAGGTGTGTGAGGGCATGGATGCAAGATGGGCCACGGCCACCAGGGCCACTGAATGCCCCCCCCCCCCCCCCCCCCCCCCAGAGTCTGGCTACTGCAGGCTTTTCTGCATTGGCCTTAAAAAAATGTTTTTTTAGTGTGTATTTACTTTTGAGAGAGAGAGAGAGAGAGAGAGACAGTGAGAGCCAGCGCAGGAATGGGGGAGGGGCAGAGAGAGAGGGAGACACAGAATCCGAAGCAGCCTCCAGAACCGAGCTGTCAGCACAGAGCCCGACGCGGGGCTCGAACCCACGAACTATGAGACGATGACCTGAGTCAAAGTTGGACGCTTAACAGAGAGCCCCCCAGGGGCCCCCATTTGCCTTTTAACCCAGGTTTGGTTTTCCTTTACAAAACCTTTTTCCTTCCTTCTCCTTCTCCTCCTCCTCCTCCTCCCACCCCCCGTCCCTCACTGACCTTTCTTCATTTAGAAAATACGTAAGCAAAAACAACATCATTATTCATAATCTGTCACCCGTCGATAGCCACTGTTGTCATTTGGGCGTCCATCCCTTCCGTCAGCTTTATACAAATACTGGGTGTGCGCTGAACGAACCTTTTGGCCGAGTGCCAGCAGACGGGGTGTTAAAAGGACCTGTTTTGCCAAAATGAAATCTCAAGTGTTCTGGAATTGGCTTCTGGCACGCAAGTAGAGATCTGAAATTTTATGGAAATCGTTACAGTGTTAAGATTGTAACAGCACCGTGGCACAGGAAAGTTAATTTCTTAGCACGTGGCTTGTGTTCAGGGTTGTGAACGTTTGTGGTGCAGGGTAGGTAACGACTCAATGGGGCGGAGGGGCCGCGGGGCTGTATTTGTTTTTCAGTCATTCTTACTGTTTGGGCCTGCCGTCAGTGTCACACACGAGGAGGGGAAGCTCGTGTCCGGCTTGCTAAACTTTTGTCACGTCACGGCCTCCTCTTCCACCCCTGGACCTGACGCTTTCCGTGGTGACGATGTCACGGGTTGTTGGGGCGGCCCCTCCCCCCAGCGCTCTGCAGTGCTTGACAAAGAGTGGATCTGGACGGTCTCAGGGCACAAGTGACATCGCCGCCTTCGTGCAGACTTTTTCCTGGAACCGTACGCGGCTGCTGCCTTCACACGGCCAGTGGGGAGAAAACCGCGTCGTTAAGCCTTGGCTCTGGAAGCGTGGCGTGGAGAGCTGCAATTGGCTTTCAAGATACCCAAGCTGTTTTGCAAATCTCCCGTCTGCATCTCGACTTCCACTGCCCGCCCGCCGGTGTCAGCGTCTTCCCTGGAGACGAATGACAGGAGAGTCTGTGCACAGGTGGCATGTGAGACATACCTGCTCGCTCGAGACACCTCGGTTTCGAGCTACGGATGCCATGAAGTCAGTGAGCTTGGCCTTTGATACCGTCAGTAAGCATGCTGCGACGACTCCGCTCCCTGCAGAACACCGTGTCAGGATTTTACTCACGCAGCCTCTGGCATCAGGTCATAACCAGCCATCCCGTCCTGCCTTTGAGCATCTCGGTACATCTCTGGAACGTGCTAGGTACATAAGTACTTACGTGAGTCGTAAGTACGCGTCACGTAGTTTGGGTTTGGGTGGGCGAGATTTTTTATTCTAAGACTCCCTGGGAACGGGCGCCTGGGTGGCTCAGTCGGTTGGTTAAACATCAGCCTTTCTTTTTTTTTTTTTAATTATTTTTTTAACGTTTATTTATTTTCGAGGCAGAGAGAGAGCATGAACAGGGGAGGGTCAGAGAAAGAGGGAGACACAGAATCTGAAACAGGCTCCGGGCTCTGAGCTGTCAGCACAGAGCCTGACGCGGGGCTCGAGCTCACGGACCGTGAGATCACGACCTGAGCCGAAGTCGGATGCTTAACCGACTGAGCCACCCAGGCGCCCCAACATCAGCCTTTCGATTTTGGCTCAGGTCATGATCTTATGGCTCATGGGTTCGAGCCCCACATCGGGCTCTGCACAGACAGTGCAGAGCCTGCTGGGAATTCTCCTTCCCTCTTTCTCTGCCCCTCCCCCTTGCTCACGCTCCCTCCCTCTCTCTCTGTCTCTCAAAATAGATGAACGTAGAAAAAAAGATTCACTGGGAATGCTCACCAGCATTTGGAAGGAATCTTCCGATATTACCAGTAAATACTGGAATGGTGTGCCTGGTTCACCTTCCTGATGTTGCCATGCGGAGTGGTGAGGTCAGTGGTCATACACCAGCTCGGGGATCCCGGGAACACCACTGGAAGACGCATTCTGCCCTTTGGCCTTCCAGATAGAAACCAAAGATCGGGTTTTGGCCAAGTGTGGAAACTGAAGACAGCTTTGGTGGATCCTTAAATATACAGAGCAGTATATATTTTATCTGTATAGGCTTCAAGCATAACGTTTCTAAGATGTGACTGAGAATGTTCCAAATCTATAATTGCTTTGAAAGAGTACAAACATCTTTTATTTATTTTGTTTTAATTATCGTAAATGTACATGACATAACATTTACCACCTTAGCCATTTTTAAGTGCACAGTTCAGCGGCATGAAGTATGTTCGCTTTTGTACGCAGCCGTCGGCCTCGCCACCGTCCGCCCCCAGGACATCTTTGTCTCGGTGACTTGAGACTCTGCGCGCAGCAAACACTGGCTCTCCATTCTTCCCCCCCCCCCCCCCCCCCCGGCCCCTGGCCACTACTCTTGACTTTCTCCGTCTGCGATTTTGGCCTCGCTCGGGACCTCGTACACGTGGAACCTGTGGTTCCCTTTCACTTGGCGTGATGGTTTTAAGGGTCAGCTGTGTCGTGGCAGACGTCAGCGTTCCTTTCCTTGGGAAGGGTGACCCATACTCCACATGTGCACATAGCAAACTCATTCATCTCGTCGCGGCCCCTTGGGTTGCGTCTGTGTTTTGGCTGTTGTGAATAATGCTGCTATCAGTGTGTTTGAGGCCAACGTCTTTAAATAGGCTTTTTTTTTTTTTTTTTTTTTTTTTAAATAAGGAAAAACGTAAGCCTTCTCGTCATCAGTTTTACCGTCGAGCTGCTACATTACGTTTGGGCAAGGAAATGCCTGCCTCCTGGACCCATGCCACCAAGTCCTTTCAACAGTGTTTAGCTGACGCGTTCGTATTTGCCTGAGGTCAAGAGAGCAGTTTCACAGAAGTGGGGGGGTCCCCGACTTACAATGTTTTGACTTCTGGATGATGTGAAGGTGACGGAGAAACCGTACTTGGAATTCTGGGTTTGGATCTGTTCCCCGGGGCTGGCGAGATTCAGCACGATCCTCTCCCGCGATGGGGCCGCAGCCTCCAGGCAGCCCGCCGTCCCGAGGGTCCACGACCGACACGCTGACGACCATCCCGCACCCGCACGGCCGTCCCGGTTCTCACCGCAGCACAGCTCTCCGTCAGTCACATGAGGCCGTCGGCACAGTGTTATCTGACGGGCTCTGTGTTACGTGGGTCTGTGCACCTGCCAGCTAATGGAAGTGTGCTGAGCACGGCTGGGCTGAGCGACAAGGTTAGAGGCTTAAGGGTGTTGTCAACTTCGGTCAGGCTTATTGGGGCGTAACCCCCGTCAGTTGAGGAAGAAGAGTCCCTGAGAGCAGTCTTGCCGGTGAACCTGGCGGCAGCCGTTAGTGAGGCCTGTCTGCGTTCTTGGGAAAGAGCCTGCTGTCTTCCTGTCTTCCGCGGCCATCGGTCCCTCCCGTGGGCGCTCAGGAGGGAGACCCGGCTGTGGCCCCGGGCCCCCAGCTCAGCCTGTCGGCCGTGGCCAGCACAGTCCTCGGCAGCCCTTTCTGGACTGCAGGTAATGATTTATTTCTTCAAGCACTCTGCTCGGCCGTGAGCCTGTCTCTGGCAGCCCAGGGGTTTCTGTGTGGGCCCAGCTGTCCGGGAGGGGGCTGGGCTGTCACCGTGTGCTCCCGGCACACGCTGGGGACTTACATGCGTATGCCTTCCTGAATCCGTGTGGTTGGGGAGGCCGGATAGAGGACACGGAGCAGCGGCCGGTCCCCCTGCCCCGTTCGGGGGTCCCCTGGCCGGGGCGCACCATCATCCTGCGGCGACACGTTGCGCACTGGTTTTGTTTTCGCAGAGACCCGGGAGATTGAGGTTGGCTTCCTGTTTGTGGTGAGAGAAAGGATCTGTGTACCTTTCTAGGCTTGATAAGAATCAAATATGACTAACCGTGGAATCAACAGCGTCACTCAGGTCTGTTTGCCCGCCTTTTCTGAGGGCGCGGATGTGTCTGAAGAGGGCGGCCCATCCTGGAGTTCACGGACTGCGCCGTGGACTTCGTGTTTCTAGTGAAGTCTGTTTTCCTGCCAGAGGATCTCTCTGTTGTTCGGTCATTTTTTAGCATCTGCCTCGGTCTTTTTTACTGATGGACGTGTGTGTGGGTTGCACACTTGTGGGGTGGGTTTAAGAGGAGGCCTTGATTTAAATAGGCGACGTGGAACAGATTACCTGCGTGTTTGATACTCAGTCACACAGTTTACGGATGTAGTCGGTCACTTTGGCAATCAGTCAAGCGTTCTGCTCCAAAGCATGACCGTAACGCCGTCTGAGTTAAGTTTTTGGTTCAACGAGCCAGATACCGTCAGCGATACGTCTGTGGGAGAAACGATAATTGGGGTCCTTTTGTACCGTTGGCACTTTGAGCGCAGCCGACTCCTGCAGCGCCTCAGATACCTGCGCACACGGCTGCCGCTTCACGGGTGACGGCCGGACGCGGGCGGGGTCTCTGCGCCTCGGCATCCGCTGCAAGCCCTGGTTGTGGTGGCGAGAACGTGGCCGAGGTGCGGCGCTCCTGCCCGCGTGTCCCCTGATGGACCGCTGACACCCGGTGGTGGGTGTCTTTGCCCCTGCTGGGGAAGAGCGGCCCCCGCCCTCAGGGAGGTGAAGATCAGAAGAGGAACCGCAGGGCGGAAGCTTCCAGACTGTTTACGTGCACGGGGTGTGCACTCCCGCTCTCTGCCCAGCCGCTTTCATCCGCACCTTCCCTGAACTCTCCACTGAGATGGCCGCCCGACCTCCTGCTCCTCCTCCTCCTCCTCCTCCTCTTCCTCCTCGTCCTCCTCCTCTTCCTCCTCCTCTTCCTCCTCCTCTTCCTCTTCTTCTTCCTCCTCTTCATCCTCCTCTTCCTCCTCCTCTAGGAGGAGGACCTCCTTTTCCTCTTCCTCCTCTTCCTCCTCCTCTTCCTCCTCCTCTTCCTCCTCTTCCTCCTCTTCCTCCTCCTCCTCCTCCTCCTCCTCTTCCTCCTCTTCCTCCTCTTCCTCCTCTTCCTCCTCTTCCTCCTCCTCTTCCTCCTCCTCTTCCTCCTCCTCTTCCTCCTCCTCTTCCTCCTCTTCCTCCTCTTCCTCCTCCTCCTCCTCCTCCTCTTCCTCCTCCTCCTCTTCCTCCTCCTCTTCCTCCTCCTCTTCCTCCTCCTCCTCTTCCTCCTCCTCCTCTTCCTCTTCCTCCTCCTCCTCTTCCTCTTCCTCCTCCTCTTCCTCCTCTTCCTCTTCTTCCTCCTCTTCCTTCTCCTCTTCATCCTCCTCTTCCTCCTCCTCTAGGAGGAGGACCTCCTTTTCCTCTTCCTCCTCTTTTTCCTCCTCTTTTTCTTCCTCTTCCTCCTCCTCCTCCTCCTCCTCCTCTTCCTCCTCCTCCTCGTCCTCTTCCTCCTCCTCCTCCTCCTCCTCCCCTTCTTCCTCCCCCTCCTCCTCCATGGAACCACCCTCCTTTCACTGCCTCTTCCCTCCTTGGGTCTTCCAGCTTCTCTTCTCTTCCCGAGGGTTCCTTCTTGGCCTCCTTCCTTGGCACCTGTGCCCAACTCATACGTGTAAATGTCCCCCGAGGCTCTCCCCTCCGCCCTGGTGATGTGCACGCTCACGCAAAGGGAGCCGGCCCCTCTCTTTGAGGTGCGGTCCTGTGGGGAAGTGGGGTCCGGCTGGGAGGGGGCTCTGATTAATTGCTTGGTTTTCATTCAGAAAGTTCCTTACCGTCTGGGCGGCACGGTCGGAGGGGTGTAGCCCCTAAAAGTTAAAAACTTAGACCGTGTGGGGTCAGTGGTGGGCGAGGTACACAGCATCTCCCATTGGAGACGTAGAACTCTAGGGTCAGAAATACCGGTGTTGGTGAAATGCGACCTGTCCCGATGATCCGTGCTCCATTTCCAGGATGGTTACGGTGACTCCTGCTGGGATGAACGCCAGCATGTATTTCAAGTCTTATGCTGCTCTTGGTGTTTGGAAATTCAGTAAATACTAAAACCTCAGCCTGCTCACACACACCCCAGCCTGTCCCGTTCGTCTGTCTCCGTGTAGAACACAAGTTTTGCACACAGGTTTGCTGTCAGTTACATCTTTAAGGTCCCTTCAAATGATTCGGCTGTTCAGTTTGAAATTTTGTGCAGTATTTCTGTCTACAGAGGATGGCACAATTTTCTTTACCGCTCAGTTTTCTTTGTTGCCTTGAGTTAACCTTTGGAGGTGCTGTTTCTGACACTGTAGATCTTAACCGTGTGATTTCTTGGACTTTTTTGTTTCTTAATTTACGGAACTGCCCAGCGGTGATTTTGTCGGCTTTGCTCATTTGCGGAGCGCGGAAGTTCCTGGGTGGTGTGTGAGGGAACACGAGGTGTGCCGGGTGGTACGCGTCACAGCCACGGAAATAAAACCAAGGCTTGTGATTGTTGGCGAGGTGGGTGAGGGTGTCTGCACTTCTGCACTGCCGGCCACCAGCCAGGGGATGTTGGTCAAGGTACTCGCATTGTGTGACTGTTGATTTCCTCACCTATAAAATGGGGACAGTAATGCCCGTTGTACCGATTTGTAAACCATTTGTGCGTAAATGCCCAGCGCGCGCTCGGCGTAAAGTGAATGGGAGTGGCTGTTCCCGGGGCTTCCTTTGGAAGTGGTTGTGGGGGCACCTGTGTGGCTCCATCATGGAGCATCCGACTCGTGATTTCAGCTCAGGTCATGATCTCATGGTTGTGGGTTCGAGCCCCACGTTGGGCTCTCTGTTGATGGTGTGGAGCTTGCTTGGGATTCTCTCTCTCTCAAAAAGCAAAAACAAAAACAAAAACACGTGGTTGTGGGGCACCTGGCTGGCTTCATCGGTGGAGTATGTGACTCTTGATCTTGGGGTCATGAATTTGAGCCCCATGCTGGGAGTAGAGTTTACTTAAAAAAGAAAATCTCTTCCTTTATTAAAAGAAAAAGAAAGCGGTTATGTCTTTGTGTTATTTTCTTCCATTGTTTAGCATTACAGAGGATACGGTGGTAGAAAGAGGGAAGTCTTGACTCACTTGAAAACCTCATTCTATTTTTTGATTGCATTCATATCGTCTAAATCTGTGTGTTGCCATCTTTTGTTCTGGTCGCTTTTTCAGTGCTGGAGCACGATGCTAAAAACAAAATAGATCACAGTAAGATTTTCTCTGTCTTGAGCCTGTGAGAACCAATGAGAGTGACCAGCCAGGTCTTTGCTCCCGGAGTGGTGGCTTTACGTTTCTTTCTTTCTCATTTTTGAATGTTTTTATTACGAAATATTTTAAACATTTAGAGAAATGTAGAGAATAAGGTAACGAACATACATACCCAGCCCTCAGTTTTATCAAATATTTTGTCTATTTGGTTTGTGTGTGTGTGTGTGTGTGTGTGTGTGTGTGTGTATGTATGAATTTTTTTTTTTCTTTTTTTTTTAAATTTTTTTTTTTCAACGTTTTTTTATTTATTTTTTGGGACAGAGAGAGACAGAGCATGAACGGGGGAGGGGCAGAGAGAGAGGGAGACACAGAATCGGAAACAGGCTCCAGGCTCCGAGCCATCAGCCCAGAGCCTGACGCGGGGCTCGAACTCACGGACCGCGAGATCGTGACCTGGCTGAAGTCGGACGCTTAACCGACTGCGCCACCCAGGCGCCCCTGAATTTTTTTTTTTCAAGCAGATGTCCCATCTCCATGGGAGCATATGTTCCGGGGCTGCGCTGTCCTCTCTGGTGCCCAGGACAGTTCTTGGGGAGTGGCAGGCTCCACGTAAACACTGTGTGTCCTTCTCCAGTGGCCTCCCCTCCCCACTTCTCCCTAAGGTGACATCATCACAGATAGCCAGCCATGGAGGACGGGAAGGAATCCTGGCTGGGTTCAGCCAGTGACGCAAATGTGAGCTAAACACGGGCTGCCGTCAGGGGACTTTGAATGCCCTGACACAGGGTGCGGCAGACGAATTCAAAAGGGTCCCCTGTGGAAACCAGGACCCTCTCACTGCGTGTGCAGAGCCATAGACGTGGTCTTCGGGATGAACTAGACAAAGTGGAGATGGGGCCGGGACAGGCGAGCCGGAGCTCAGCCGTGGGGACGGTGTCCCTGGGATTAGAAGTAGGTAGTTCATCAGGAGGGAGCAGCAAGAGAAGAGCCAGACCACTGAGCCCTAAGTGTATAGATGAGCAGTAGTAGGCCCTGAATGTAGCACTAGAACATCCTAGAAGAAAAGCTGACATTTCAGAAGCGGGCCATCCTGGGTTCAAGTCTAGTTCCTCTCTTTCTGGCTGTGTGGCCCGGAGTAAGCCACCTGCCCTCTCTGATGTGAGGTCCATTCCTGCTTTGGCTACCAAGAACTTAAGAGCGTGGAATTGCGTTTTCACCGGGACATGGCACTGTTTTCAGAGCTTCTCTTGCCCACGCGGGTCAGACGTGTGCGCAGCGGGCTCACCTTGCCCAGCACACGTGCCCTCCCTCCGGCGTCTTGTGAAAAGACCGTCCTCTCTTCAGTCATCAGGGCAGATCCCGGGACCACCCTCAGTTCCTTTTCCATTACCCCCGTGCCCTGCCAGTCACCAAAGAAAGGTCATGTGGTGTCTGTCTTACCTCTCGCACGCGCACCCCGTCCTGCCTGGATTGGCTGTAGCTGTCCGCTTCTGCCCTCCCTCCACTCCCTCCGTCCACTCTCCCTCCCGACGGCTGCCCAGTACCCTTCCCACGGTGGCCTGCCCAAGCGTGCTCCTGTGCCCCCAGGACAAGTCCTGCGTGCCGTGTGTGTACCTCAAGTGTCTGTGCTTTGTCCTTGTCCCCATCAGCCACCCTGCCCCTGCCCTGCTGGCTCTTCGCTGCCGGGCTCTGTGCCCGCGCGAATGCCTTCCGCTGCCCTCGTCTGTTTCGCCTTCCTCTGCCGCGTGCGCCCCGTCGGCCGCCTGGGCCTCGCTCCTTCCCCCAGGCTCACCGAGTGGGCTGCCCGCGGGCGCAGCCTGGGCTGTGAACCGACCCTCATCCTTCCTAGCGCCTCGCGTGGCGTCTCACTCCGGGCGGCCCTCGGGAAGCACGAGGAGAACGTCAGCGGGTAAGAGAGGGCGTCTCGATCCTTCCGAGACCGCCTGTGTGCCCGTGCCCCGTCCAGCCTGCTCGGGGGCCCGGCTGTGCTGGAGGAGGAGCGTTTGGTCGACGTGGAAGAGGCAGCTGGGGTGGGAGCGAAGGGGAACCTCGAGCCGAGCAGGGGAGGCGGTGGCAGCGGGAGAGACGGACTTAGGGCCCGGTCCCTGCCCTCGTGGCTCCTCTTCCGTAGCCGGCACAAGCGGCTTGTGTCCGACGGCTGTGTCCACATGTCCTGCTCCACGAGGAGAACTGGCAGAGGGAGTGACGTCGGAGAAGGCTTCCCTGTAGGAACGGGGCAGGAACGCCACTCACTGCCCCAGTCTCCCTTCCGTCCTGGTCAAGCGCCCAGCCTGGCAGGTGTCCCTGGGGCGCTGATGCACCTTCCGGGGCCCGCCCTGCGCGCGGAGGCAAGCCGTAGTTCAGTGGCCACGTCGGGAGTCTCTGGCCCCAGGCTCGCTCTCTGCCTCGCGAGCGAACAGGGGGACAGGGGTACAGTCTTAGTCATTGTCCGTCTTATTCATTCCGTTCCGTTGAATCCTTTGGACGGGAACCGGTTCCTTCCCTTCCAGAACTCTGGAGTCTGTGTCAACCTCCTCAGGACCAGAAGATGGCTCACCAGCTCTCAGCAGCCATGTTCTGAACTTCCAGGATTTTCTACATGTTGAAAATTGCTGCCTCTGAGGCGGGTTCCTGAAGGGAGACTCTCCCTCCGTGTATTATTAGATTCTCGGCGCCTAGCAGCAAAGATGCGGCCAGACTGACACTGGGAATGCAGAGGTTCCATATCCTGACGTGGAAAGGCAAAACAGGACACCAGCTAGAGACACCCCTGCGGCTAGTGACTTGTCTGGGACAGCCCCTCACCGCACGGGGCACTGGGGAACCTGTCTGGTCTCGATTGTCCTCACCTCCTCGACTCAGCCCTCCAGCGTTTGATCCTTGACGTGTCCCGCCTCTCTGTCCGCAACCTCTCTGTACCCCGGTCCCGCCCCCCAGCCCCGCCGTCCCACCTTTCTGTCCCCCAGTCCTGCCTCCCTGCCCCCTCCCTAGGAAACCGCTCTTGTCTTGGCTTCTGTCGTGGGAGAGGGGGGTGTTCTGCTCCTGTTCCCGTCTTTCCCCCGCAGCTGGCTCTTTCCCCACCGTCGCTCTGCCGTCCACACACATCAGTGGTTTTCACCCTATTTTGTTCCCTGATGGCATTGGTGCGGGAGCCTGGCTGTTTTCCATACCTGGCGATTTCTGCTTATTTGCCTGCTGTCTCCCCAGCAGGCAAATGTGGCTTGAGGACAAACTGACCTTAGAATGTTTGTAGTGGGAAAGGGTCTTCACGACCATTTGCTTTGTTGTCTCGCTTTAGGATTGGGTAAACTGAGGCTCAGGGAGTTGATGTGGCTTGTATCATTTGACGCTGTCATCCTTTGATGAAATCAGACCAGAAACCAAGGTTCTTGACCCCCTGTACCTTGTAGAGCCTCTGTGTTGATTCTCCTGTACCCTTACTGTTAACCTTGGCCCTCACACATCCCTCCACCCCCAGAGCAGAGGTCAAATATCCGTTCACCCAGACCTACCAAGTTTTTATATGATTAAAAATTTTTATTCAATTTTTTAAAAAGTTTACCAGCAGTAAAAATCACTTTTTTGGAGGATATGGTTCTGTGAGTTTTAACGCATGCATCGATTCACGGAACCACCACCACGAAGAGCGTGAGGGACGATCCATCACTTCTCAGATTCCCTGGTGCTGCCTCTTTGTGGTCAGACCCTCCCCATCCACAACGCCCAACAACGCCGACCTGTTCTTTGTTGCTATCGTTTTCCCTTTTCTGGAATACCCTGTAAAGTGGGTTGTGTCGACTATACTCTTTGAGACTGACTTCTTTCCCTTAGCATAGTACATTTGAGAGGCATCCATGATGTGTGCGTCAACGGTCTGTCCCTTTTTTATTACTAAGCAGCGTTCTGCTGTGTGGACGTACCACAGTCGTGTCTTCCCCCATTTGCCCGTTGCATTGCCACCGCAAATGCACGAGCGTCCTGGCCGGCGTGATATTGCTGCTTTTAAACATGTAGTCATTCTGGCAGGTATGTAGTAGTATCTCACTGTGATTTTAATGTGCATTTCCCTAACGATCGGTGAGGTTGGATATGCTTTCATGGCTTATCTGCCTTTCTTCTGCCTGTTGGGTGTATCTGTCCGTCTTCTGTCTGTCGTGCTGTTTGCTACACCCATTGTCATTATCATCACCCTATTCCGGGTCACAATTGTGCCAGGTTTTTTTATACCTCAGCATATTCTAGAGGTCAAGGCGCTGAGCTAGGAGCTCTGTATACGTAATCTCATTTTATCCTTATAAAATCCTCGTGAGATAAGTAGGGTTTTCTGTTTTTATGGAGGAGAAATATAGACCCCATGCTCAAGAGATACTTGTTGGATGCCTACCCAGTGCTTTGAGCCAGGCATTATACCCACCTACTAGTTCTGTGACTTTGGGCAAGTCATTTAATCTTTGAGTCAGTTTTCACATCTGTTAAATGGGGATCTAGCTCATGATATTTTCTCCCATGGTTATTGAGTGAGGGCTTCTTTTTTTTTTTTTTTTAACTTTTTAACATTTTTTTTTTTTTCAACGTTTTTTTATTTATTTTTTTTTGGGGACAGAGAGAGACAGACAGAGCATGAACGGGGGGAGGGGCAGAGAGAGGGAGACACAGAATCGGAAACAGGCTCCAGGCTCTGAGCCATCAGCCCAGAGCCCGACGCAGGGCTCGAACTCACGGACCGCGAGATCGTGACCTGGCTGAAGTCGGACGCTTAACCGACTGCGCCACCCAGACGCCCCTAACATTTATTTTTTTATTTTTGAGAGACGGAGCGTGAGTGGGGGAGGGGCGGAGGGAGGGAGGCACACAATCTGAAGCAGGCTCCAGGCTGCGAGCTGTCAGCACAGAGCCCGATGCGGGGCTTGAACTCATGAACCGGGAGATCATGACCTGAGCCAAAGTTGGACGCTTAATCGACGGAGCCCCCCAGGTGCCCCTCGGGTGAGGGTTTTGACGAAGAGTGTGGGGAACATACTCAGCAGAAGGTCTGGCCCAGGATGGGGCGCTTGGGGGGCTCAGTCGGTTGAGCAGCCGAATCTTGGTTTCGGCTCAGGTCATGATCTCCAGGTTTCGTGAGCTGGAGCCCCTTATCAGGCTCTGCACTGACAGCACAGGGCCTACTTGGGATTCTCTCTCTTTCTCTCACTCTCCCTCTCCTTCTCCCTCTCTCTCTGCCCCTCCTCCACTTGCACCACCTCGTTCGTCGTTCTCTCTCAAAATAAATAAACTTAAAAAAAAACAATCAGAGAAAAAGAAAAAGAAAAGAAGGCCTGGCCCCTGGCACTTGCTGAGAAAACATTAGCAGCGGCTGCTTCTGTTGTCTTAACACTTGTTACCATCATGCGGCTGTTTGCGGCCGTACTGGCCGCCTGCCTCTGGAAAACTGCCCCGCGGCGGGTCTCCTGCTCCACTCCAGATCAGGTATTAGAACCGACAGACGATGCAGCCTTTTCCTTTCATGGAACGTGTTTCTGGGTTTGCCCCGTGTGGCTTACTCATAGATGGCATCAGGTGGCCAACAAAGGTTTTGCCGGACGGACTACAGTGATGTGGTTACCACTGCTCCCTTACGTCCTCTCTGGGTAGAGAAAGGGCCAGCGACCGTGGAGCTTGCTGGGAGCTAGGCTGGAGGCCCTGTAGCTAAAGTCACTTTTCACGTGTTTTCTTTTTGTTTCCATTTTGCTATCTTTACTCCTATAATTTATCCAGTAGCATAAGTAACCAACCCATTAATTTTTTTAAATATTTATTTTGGGGGGAGAGTGCAAACAGGGGAGGGGTAGAGAGAGGGGGACAGAGGATCTGAAGAGGGCTCTGTGCTGATAGCCTGTGGGGCTCAAACTCAAGAACCGTGAGATCATGACCTGAGCCGAAGTCTGACGCTCAACCGATGGCACAACCCAGGTGCCTCCCAACCAATTAATTTGTTAACCTCTTAATATAGTTACAAACGTACAGATTTGGTCAACAGCACCTCGTACGTTAAATGACCTGATCTCGGGTGTGGCGGAAGCGCTGTGAGCGACAGTGCACGTAGTGTCGCCCGAGCCGTTTTTAATCTGTCACTTGCCAGCCATTTTACGAGGTTTTTCTTCATGGCCGGGTACTTTGGGGTGATGGCGAGGACACCGGAAAGACTTGGAAGACACGTTGCTATTTGAAGCGAGTGCCAGAGATTTCCTGCCGTCGGGAATAGAAAAGCCAAGCGAGCCCAGTGCTTGGTTCGATCCATTTCAGCCCCAGCACTTATGCTGAGGATGTCGAGCCCATCAAGGGTGGTCTGGTGGGCGAGGGTATTCTGTTCAGGGTGGGCCAGGAAGAGAAATGATGACGTTGGCAGAAAAAGTGGCCCAGCAGTGGCCTCATGGCAGTTGTCGGGCCACCCACGGTGGGGACGCGGGGCTGTGTGTGTGGGCGCGAGGGCGGGGGTGCCGCGGGTCCCCTGCTCTTTGTGGCCTGATCCTGGGGCGCTTTTCACCTTGTCCCGCCCGCGTCTGTGCCTCGTCTCATGTGCCTGTGGGTCTGTGTAGCTGTGTAGCCCTCACAGCAGCCCTTGGACGTCCAGGAGCCCCATTCTGCAGACGAGAACGCTGTGTGGACAGGCTGTGTGGGCCGCCCGGCGTAACCCCCGAGGAGGTGGTGCTGAGCCCCGCGGTTCTCTCTGTGCTCGGCCTCAGTCTCCCCGTCGTGCAGGCCTGGCAAACGCCTTCTCCTAGTGCGGCGTCTGTCCAGGACACGCGGTCAGCACCCGCCTGCCCCAGGCCTGGGATCAGGTACTTTTATTTGGTCAGGAGGGCCCATTATAGAAGGAGCACGGACTTTGACGTCTGAGACCAGGTTCATGTGGCGTCTCCCCCACTTTGTTTTGTTGTGTGTGTGTCCATGGGGTTCCTGAGACTCCAGAGCCTGAGCTTCCTCAGCCATACGGTGGGTGCGGTGCCTGTCAGGGCGGTGGGGGGGGAGGGGGGGTTAGGGAAACGCAGTAGAGCACGTGGCCAGGGCTGGGTGCCGTGTAGATGCCAAGTCACAGGTCGCTGCTACGATGGTGACCGTGGCAGGGCCTCTGGTGGTCTCGGGGATGGAGGAAGCTGCCCAGAGTAGCGTTTGGGTCTATGGATCCTGGAGTCAGTGGCCTGGGTTCGGGCCCTCGGCGTCCCACTCGCCAGCTCCGTGACTATGCTCAACTTGGCTGCTTTCTGCGCCTGAAGCTTTCTCCATCTGTAAAATGGGTGTATGAATAGTTCTACCTCATAGGAATAAACAAAGAAAACAGGTCAGAACTGTCAAGAGACTGAGTTGAAATGACCTGATTTTGGTCATCTAGTGCCATTGTTTTCAGTGACATGATGTGAGCCTCCTTGAGATTTACAGGAACATTTCTGCTCTCCTTCCTGACCACATTGAAAGAATGTGTCTCTCTCTCTCTCTCTCTCTCTCTCTCTTTTTGTATTTAATGCCAGTGGAAAAGTTTAAGAGCTTGTTTTTATTAGAAATACAAATAATTATTGTAAAATTTACTGTTGTCACCTAAGAAATTGAATTAGCTAAAGTAAAAGGGGTGTCTTTTCATATAAAGAGAACCTAAATATTTTTTTTTTTTTGTAGAGTCACCACACATAGCGTTAATTATGGGGAGTAACAATCTCATTTCTTAGGTGAAAATACTAGAAACATAATCAGCTCTCTGTTAAAAATCCAACACGAAGCCATTTCATTGAAATGATTGGAGTCTCCTGCTGTAATCTTGTTTTTATTTTTTTAAATGTTGTATTATTAATTATTGAGAGAGAGAGAGAGAGACAGAGCATGAGCAAGGGAGGATCCGAGAGAGAGAGACACAGAATCCGAAGCGGGCTCCAGGCTCTGAGCCTCAGCACAGAGCCCGACGTGGGGCTCGAACCCATGAATGTCGAGATCATGACCTGAGCTGAGGTCGGACACTTAACCGACTGAGCCACCCAGGCACCCCTCTCCTGCTGTAATCTTGAATTTGGCTGGGTTGCGTGTGAGTTAATTTTTTCCCTCTTTGAGATGATGGCAGCACGGTGGGACCCTAGATGTGCGTCCACCTGGAGGAAAGCCGTCTGTGGATGTCCTGTCTGGAAATCCAGTTTGACTTGTGCCCAAGGGCAGTGTCTGCTTCTGGCTGCATCTGCATCGTCCTTTGGGAGCCCGCACCGCTGTCCTGTGACTAATATGTTCCAGCCACCTGGGTCACTACTTCGGAGAGCTGTTTATTTGCGGTACTGATGCTGCAAACACGAAAAGCTTTCCCTTTTGTTGGTTGAGAGCTTTGCCGGTGATTAGCGAAACAAGCACGCCTGTGATTTGGGAGAGGCTGGAAAGGCGGCTGAAGAGCTCATTGTCCACGGGCGCGGTGGCGGGCAGTGTGGCATGGCCCAGGAGAGCTGACCATGCGTACGTGCTCTCGAGTCAGGTCCGTACCCTGGAGAAACTCGGTGCGCACCAGGGGACGAGCACTGGGGTGTAAATAGCATTATATTAGCAGAAGCTGACAAGTCCCCGGGTGACCCTCCATTGGAATAGAGCGGGAAGTTCACACAGTGGGAACTATACACACACACACACACACACACACAGACACACACACAGTGGTGAAAGTCAGCCATGGCCATGGGAGTTGACAACCTCAGAATTGGAATCTGAAGAGGCAAGTCTTAACACGTGAACTCGGTCTCACCTGTATTAGGCTTAAAAGCAGGCGAAATGCAAGAACACAGTGAGAACACACATGTGAAACCGTTAAGAGGAACAAAGAATCGGGGCTCTTGGTTGTCTGTGTGGGGATGGGGAGGGGAGGGAGTCCGGGGAGGGGCACACGGCGCTTCCATAAAACCCCCAAACCCGCACCGACGACGTTAGATACGTGGGGTTTGTTTCTAGTATTCTTTAGTCTGACGTAGGTTATTGTAGTGGTCAGCCCAGAACTTAGCAGCTAAGACACTGATCAGCGTTGATGACCTCCCAAGGCTTCTGTGTGGGCACGGTGTTGGGAGCAGCGTGGCCGGGTGGTTCTGACTTGGGGTCTCCGATCTGGTTGCCGGCAAGGGATCGGCTGAAGCAGCCGCCCTCGGAAAGCTCGACGGGGCTGGAGGTGATGCCGCTGGGCTGTTGGGGGAGGCTGGGTCCTCTTGGAGCACCGAGGGCCCTCGGGACACGGCAGCGGGTGTCCCTCCTGGGACAGAGTAGGGTGAGCTGGCCTTGACCCAGCCTTTCACCCCAGACTCCAGTGCCCCCAACTGGATGAAGGGATGTGCCCGTCAGTAGGAAGTAGGAAGAGGGTTAGGAAAGTCCCTTCCTTCTCTGCGTGGGAGGGGACCACACTCGAGCATGAGTACTGGAGACAGGACCCCTGGGGCCTTCTTGGAGGCTGGCTACTGTGGTTCTACACTTGTCAATATAGTTCACGGTGAAAAGCTTTTAGAGACCAACCAAATCAGTAAGCTTATTTTTCTCTAGTAATGGTGGGACATCCATTTAAATGACAGTGACTATTGGTGCTGAACGTGTTCTCCATCAGTGTGGGGATGGAGAGGTGTCTGTGCCGTGCACTGAGCAATGGTGGCAGTGCCCAGCAGGGAGGAGGGGACTTAGTCGCACGGATGCCCAGATGTGTGGTAGAGATGGGATTGCATGTGTCTAGATGTCCGTCTTCCTGTCCCTCGATTGGGTGGCAATCTGGGAGTCCTGATGTTGCAGAGAATTCCCTGGACTCAGGGCCATCAGCAGTGTCCTGGGTTCACTGTGACATTAAAGTCTCTGCCAGCCTCACACGTTCTCCCAAGACCCCCTTTAATGGGACAGCAGAGCCCGCCCCTCACTCCCCTCCCCTGCGAGCCAGGGTGTTGCTGGAGATGAACTGGATAAGTAAGGGTAGGAGTTTTAGCTTAAACATTCACGCAGTGATTACATTCTCGTAGTGCCTGTTTGTTTTAATATGAACAAGGTTTAAGTTACTGATTTGTTGGCTTACCTTTGAGTAAAGTTGGTATTCCCCAAGGAGAATGAGGTTTTTTCCTTCGGTTTTGGGTAGCTCTTGGCCGAACTTCCTGGAGAGTTTTCTGGGGTCCGGGCGCTCCACTGCATGAGGCATCGAGACCCCATCCCATCTCCTTCGTGGGGTACAGCGTCCTCGTGAGCAGGCGCTCCAGGCCCCGCGTGAGGAGGCCACTTGAAGCGGTTCTCGCGAGCGGAGACAGGGCTGCAAGGCAGGTGCGGGGCCCTGACTCGCTTTCCTTGGGCTCCTGTACGGGGCGCCTGGGACGCCGGTATCTGGTTGTGCTGCCGTCTCCAGCCTCGTGCTTGTTCAACACGTGGGTAGAAAAGCCTCCACACCAAGTGATAATTGCCTTTTCGTCGTGGCCAAGAGGAGAGTCACCAGGGGCGCCGTGTGATGCTTGTTTTACTTCCCTTGGCCAGCAGCTTGCTCTTTTGAGAAAAAAGGAAGGAAAAGAAAAAAAGGCATGTAATGTCCAAGTTACACTAAGGGTTATTGTGTTTACATTTTTTTTTTTTTAACGTTTATTTATTTTTGAGACAGAGAGAGACAGAGCATGAACGGGGGAGGGGCAGAGAGAGAGAGAGACACAGAATCGGAAGCAGGCTCCAGGCTCTGAGCAGTCAGCACAGAGCCCGACGCGGGGCTCGAACCCACGGACCGCGAGATCATGACCTGAGCTGAAGTCAGTCGCTCAACCGACTGAGCCACCCAGGCGCCCCTAGGGTTATTGTGTTTGAAAGAGAAGTGTAATTAGTGGTGATGGAACTGGTATAGGAACTGGTGTCATAATTAGAGCATTAATGGCACTATTAAGAGTGACTATTAATAGATACTCTCAGGAAACAAACCGCAGTGCACCCCCCCCCCCCCCCCCGCCAAAATGGTGCGTGGACGTGTTTGGCTGTTTGGCCTTGAGGTTGGTTTTCGGGAGGGCATGGGGGAGCCGGGGGGGTGGGGGGACGCACCTGGAGCTCGGGGGCAGAAGGTCTGAGAAGGGTTTCATCTCTGGTTGCACGTGCCCCTCGAACGTCGTCTGTGACATCAGCTGCCTCTGGAGAGTGGAGCTGGTAAACTGTGCCTTGGTCACAGGCCGCGGCAGGACGGCCCAGAACAGAGCGCGACTTACAGGCCGTGGCGCCACGTGTTCTGTCGCCGAGCGCGTGGAGGGTGGGGTCTCCCCCCGGGAGGCCCAGCAGTGGGGCCGGTTTGGGCTGTGCGTGAGGGCCTCGTGAGGTCTCCCAGGTCCCGGACTCTGGTCCTGGAGGCCCCGTGTTCTGCTCGGTGGCAGTTTGGGCTCCGTCACACGTAACCGCCCCGAAACCGATGTGACTTAAAGAAACTTCATCAGGAATCTCTCGGTCCCAGCAGCTCCCGGAGCGGGTGAGGCGGACGGTTGTCCCCCAGGTTCAGTACGTGGCGGGAGCGCTGTTTTCTCTTTCTGCCTTTCTCCTTCCTTAAAAACAGAGCAAAATTTGAGGCTAGAGGTTTGTCCTCCACGAAGAACATTTTCTCGAGTGAAACAGCATTTGTTTGATAAAAATTGTTGGTGGTGACGGCTGGTTCTCGCTTGTTCTTGGCAGGGCGAGGGCGGCATGCACAGTCCCTGCACGCGTCTCTGGGCACATTCGGCCATCTGCTTGTGATGAGGGGCAGGGCCGCGGCACCTGCTTGACAGGTGAGTGAAGATTTCTGTGCAGGTTTTTTATTACAACAATTTCAAACCTACGGTGGGAAGAACGTGCTGTGAGTTCCCGTGTCTCCACTGCCTGCATTTAACAATGTTAGTGTCTTGCCGCAGTGTGTGTGTGTGTGTGTGTGTGTGTGTGTATGTGTGTGCATGCTCGTACATTTTTCTGAAGCATGTGAAGTGAAAGTAAGTTGCAGGCATCATGACATTTTGTCCCACATTCTTAGGGATGTAGCTCCAAAAAATAAGGGTATTCTCCCCGAGAGGCATTTGAGAACATTCGTAAACTATGTGACATAGAATCATTTAATTGAACACGGTTATAATTTCGTATTAAAAGGTGTAATTTTGAATTTATGATCCCTTTATAGCCGATGTAAAGTCGTTGACTTATTTATTTATAGAGTTTATTTATTTTGAGAGAGTGAGAGTGGGAGAGGGAGAGAAAGAGGGAGAGAGAGAGAGAGAGAGAGAGAGAGAGAGAATGAGAATCCCAAGCAGGTTCCGTGATGTCAGCACAGAGCCTGGCGCAGGGCTCCAACCCACAAAGCCGTGAGATCGTGACCTGAGCCGAAATCAAGAGTCAGACGCTCAGCCAGTGGAGCCACCCAGGTGCCCTGAATGTGCTCAGAGGTCTTACTGGCTCTTTTGGCCTGAGTTCACAGACAGCGTGAAAAGCATGTGTGGTAATGTCAAGCAGAGGTTACGGTATTAAAATAATGTGTGAAGCATCCCGAGTGGCTCCCAGTGCCGTAGTTGGGCGACCTGCATCGCAACTTCACATGCGATCTTAAACACGCGTTCGGCTGTGACCGTAGCTGTGGGTGACGGCGCACGATGACCAGTCGCACGCGGTCCGTCGCTACAGCTCGCTGGTTCTGCGAGGCGGCTGCGGACTCTTCCACGATCTGATCTCAGCGGCCTTTTGTGTGTGGCGCCTTCTTCAAGCATTTCCTCGTGGGTGTCCGTGAGCCAGAGGTGTCCGTTGAGAGCGCCATTTTGGAGGAAGTCTGTTTAAGCGAGCCGTGCAGGGCAGTGGCGGTTCCTCGTGTTCCTGTTTCTTATTTGGAACAGAAAGCTGGTGACGGCAGTAAGGTTTCTTTGAAAGACACCGGCATTCTCAAGGAGCCGTGACTGGAATCGTGGGTATCTGGGAAGGATCTAGTGTGGGTTTTTGCTTTTTTGGCCCTGGCTAAGGCTTTGAAAGGATGAGGCCTGTGGCCAAAAGGCTTCGACAGATGGAGAAGAGAAAGGGGTCTGGGACCCTGTGTGGGGGCTGCAGTTAGCTCCGCCCCAGGGAAATGGTTTTTTAACCTGCAGTAGCAGATGCCGTCAGGAAGTGCACGTGTTGTCACGTACACAGCTCAGTAGAGCGTCACAAACTGAGCCCTCCCGTGAACCAGCTCCCAGATCGGGAAACGGGACATTTCCACCGCAGCCTCATGCCTCCTTCTGGACCCCGGACGCCGCCTCGCCCACGGGCGGCTACTCTCCTGACTTCAAAGAGCGTAAATTCGTTTTGCCTGTTTTTGTCTGTATGCGCGTCACACGTAACGCGGACTGACCCGCTTGGTGTCTGGCTTTTCCCATTCAGCGGCGCTTCAGAGAGAGTTCCAGATCGTTCTTGTCCTTGCTGTAGAGCGTCCCGTTGCCTCAGAAGGTGACCGTGCGTCCATTCCCCCAGGTGCAGGTACTTCTGGGGGGTTCCCCTGCTCAGAGTGTCCCCCCGACAGAATGGAGGACTAAACGAGGTTCAGTACTTGTGGCTACAGTGGGGACAGTCCTGGTTGTCCCTCCTGTGCCGCTGCTGCTGTTGCATGAAGGAGGAATCCAGGTAGCAGACACGGTGGGGAGAAGCCTGGGTGGTCTTTCAGCCCTTCTCGCGGGACTCACCACGTGCCTTTCCCCTCTGTTCCCTGCCTGCACATTTTCTCCACCCTCTTCTCTGCCATTATTCCCCTTTCCACAGCCCCTCCGAGGAGACTGTGCAGAATATATCCAACAGGAGGCAAGCCGTGAATAGTCCTCAGGTGTCGATAGTAGATGTTACATGAAGGGCAAGAGTGGGAAGTCACGGGCTCGCTCTTGAGCCCCGGGGTCTGGCTAAGGACTTACAGGTATGGGTGTGGCCACATCCCGGAAGCCAGGTGTGCTGTGGAATTTGGGGTGTAAGGTCAGAGGCTCTTACGGGCGGGCTCGTAGCAGGACGGGGATTAGCGGGGGGGAGGAGGGTTGTGCAGTGAGGGGGGATGGGCACCATGGACAGCGGGTGCATGTGCCCTGCCCGATGCTTGACCCGGCCAAACGTGTGGCTGAATTCAGCAAGCCCACCAATTTGGAACCTTTAGTGAATAGCACGTTCATTATAAGAGAGTGGTTCCTTTTATTTGTCCAGAGTAACCAGTGCTTTCTGGAGTTGCTTCCTTCATCAGAAAAGAATGTTGGAGACCACGGTGTATTATTCCCCCGCATTAGAGAGCTCCTTTTCTAAATGTTAGGGGAAACCTTCAGAGTTGTTACTCAATCAGATTTTGTGTTTAACTCCTGTATGCCGAAGGATCAATCTGTTTTTTTTTTTTTTTTTTAATTGGGTTTTTTGTGTGTGTGTGTGCATACTTACAATACACATGTAAATGGTTTTCTTCCTTTCTTTCTCTCTTTCGTTTGTTCATTCGTTCGTTTTTTCAACATTTCCCAAAATAAAAACAGCATTTTATAACCATAGATAAGCCCATGTTTCTGGGATGCCATCATTTTCAGCAACCTCCAGAAATAAATCCCTTCAAGTTAAATTGAAATTTTTCCTGAAGCCTTAACCTTTCACATTTTGTAACTAATTGGACAATTTAAATGTAATGTAACAATTTAAATTGGACAGTTTGAAAGCAGCCGTATCAAATCCATATCTGCAGTCCTACAAATTCAAGTTGACATTTCCTTTCAGGGAAATTTTAGCACTCCCGACAACCTCCCCACCCACATGAGAAAACTAGACAGGTCCTGGTGCGTGTTAATTAGGTAAGCAAAACTTCGTTAAATGGACATTTAAAGGTTCCTTCTTGTGAACCATTCCTTTCCAAGAAGTTGAAATTGCTGTGTTGTGTTGACTAAAAGGTCATGTTTCAGGGAAGGTCCAAGACTTCATTCATGGAGACAGGATCATAATTAGATGGGTAGAGATGTTGGCGGTTTAGCACCTGCTGGAGTAAATGGCGGGGGTGTGGGGGGGAACCTCTGTAATCTAAATTCTTGACCTCAGCTCTTCTTTACAGGTGGGCTCAGTCTTCTCGGTATTTGAGTTACTGGTTCAGCAGAAACGACGAAAAACAATAACTTTGTAGTCAGAATGTCACCCAACTGTATGTTGTTTACTTTATTGTAAATACTGGTAAACGGTGCTCAGTAAATAGCTTTATATTCCTTTAAAAAAACATGAAGTGGGGGACGCCTGGGTGGCTCAGTCGGTTAAGCGTCCGACTTCGGCTCAGGTCACGATCTCACGGTCCGTGAGTTCGAGCCCCGTGTCGGGCTCTGTGCTGACATCTCAGAGCCTGGAGCCTGCTTCCGATTCTGTGTCTCCCTCTCTCTGCCCCTCCCCTGCTCATGCTCCGTCTCTCTCTGTCTCAAAAATAAATAAAACGTTTAAAAAAAAAATTAAAAAAAACCATGAAGTGGCACCTTTGGGGGACGGGCTTATGACCAGATTTGGTTTTTGTAAATAAAGTTCTGTTCAAACACGGTCCTGCTCATTTGCATATGTTTTGTCTGTGGCTGCTTTTGTGCTGCAGCAGCAGAATTGAACGGTTGTGAAAGAGCCCCGTGGAGTGGCTGCAGCGGTGATTGTCTGGCCCAGAACACGGAACGCATTTACCATCTGGCCCTTTACAGAATGTTTGTCAACTCCTGCTTTACTTCATAAAAGCAAAGGCATGGTAGCAGTAACCTCTGTAGTCTTGAAATAGCCCGGGACCAGTAACTTTGATGTTAAAGCCTTTATTTATTCATTTACTTACCCAACAAGTATTTACAGAGAAGCTATTACATGTGAGGCACAAAACGGTGATTGTCAGACATGGTTCTTGCCCTTGTGGAACTTACGAGCCTCCTGTGAACTTGGAGGTCCTGTCCAGGATTGTGCTTTTCATACATCAGAGCAAAAACATGATATGGAAGTGCAGTTCCCAAATCCCCAATTTTAAACAAATATGTTGGTTACAGTTCTTTTTTTCATTTTATTTTTATTTTATTTTTTAAAATTTTCTTAATGTTTATTTATTTATTTATTTATTTATTAAAAAATTTTTAACGTTTATTCATTTTTTGAGACAGAGAGAGACAGAGAATGAACAGGGGAGGGTCAGAGAGAGGGAGACACAGAATCTGGAACAGGCTCCAGGCTCTGAGCTGTCAGCACGGAGCCCGACGCGGGGCTCGAACTCACGGACCGCGAGATCATGACCTGAGCTGAAGTCGGCCGCTTAACCGACTGAGCCACCCAGGCGCCCCTGTTTATTTATTTTTGAGAGAGAGAGAGAGACAGAGTGAGAGCAGGGGAGGCACAGAGAGAGAGGGAGACACGGAATCGGGAGCGGGCTCCAGGCTCCGAGCTGTCGGCACAGAGCCCGAAGTGGGGCTTGAACCCACAAACCGTGAGATCATGACCTGAGCTGAAGCCGGACACTTAACCGATTGAGCCACCCAGGCGCCTCAGTTCTTTCCTTTTTTAAAACAAATTTTTAAATATTTATTTATTTTGAGAGAGAGAGAGAGAGAGAGAGAGAGAGAGAGAGAGACTTAGTGGGGGAGGGTCAGAGAGAGAGAGAGAGAGAGAGAGAGAGAGAGAATCAATCCCAAGCAGGCTGCATGCTGTCCACGCAGCACGTGACGTGGGGCTCGATCTCACGAACGGTGAGGTCATGACTTGAGCCAAAGTCAAGAATTGGACGCTTAACCATCTGAGCCACCCAGGTGCCCCAAAATTCTCTTTTAGTTTTTTTTTTTAAGTAGGCTCCACACCCAGCACAGAGCCCAACTCTAGCCCTGAAATCATGACTGTGAGATCAAGACTTGAGCTGAGATCAAATCTCATGCTTAACCAACTGAGCCATGCAGATGTCCTGTTGGTTATATTTCCTAATTGTATAAATTTGATGAGCACTTACTCTCCATAATCTAATGGTTACTTCAGTTGTAAGCAAATGCAGCACGACGTACGTAGAAATGACTGTGTCAAAGGTCCTAACTGTTGACATGTGGTGACACCGGACCGTTGGAAGGCGGCATATCTGGATAAGGCTTGGACTTTGGCGTGCTTATCAAAGCAAGCCAAGCCGACCTCTGGTCTCCAGCTACTTGAATAATAAATAACGCACCTTGACAGAAAGAACCGCACACGAGGTAGTGAAGTCTGGAATGTAGTGTAACAGTGTCCGTTGGCCTGCTTATGTGTTTGCTCACGTGGGGTTGGAAAAGTTCGTCTTTTCTTAAATTTTTTTTTTTAACATTTATTTATTTTTGAGACAGAGAGCATGAACAGGGGAGGGTCAGAGAAAGAGGGAGACACAGAATCCAAAACAGGCTCCAGGCTCTGAGCTGTCAGCACAGAGCCCGACACGGGGCTTGAACCCACGGACCGCGAGATCATGACCTGAGCCGAAGTCGGATGCCTAACCAACTGAGCCACCCAGGTGCCCCTAAAGTTCGTCTTTTCTTAATCGGGGGCTGTAGTGGGCATTGTGATGGACTGAGACTGGTGAAACGGCTTTTAACATCGTTGTAACCCCGTTAGCATTTTCACGTGTGCTCGTATATGCTTTATGGGTGGAGCCTGGAGCTGTGAGTCGCTGCCCCTTTGTCACCCCACACTGCCCTCCAACACACAGAAGGGAAATGCCCTCGACTTACCTCCCCGTAAACCCCGTAAACCACCCCGTCGTGGCCCACAACATCCTTTAGGAAGTGAGGTTGAAGGTTCCTTTGGATGTTTTAGTTACAGGTGTTTAGCTGCGTGTAATAATCTACAGATGTGAGAATGCATGATGGTGTGGTAGTGTCTTCTCCTCACCTTAGGACACATCCGACATCGGGTGGGATGCTACGTGCAACCACTGGGGGGGCAGTGATGTGGGGGAGCGGTCTTTCCCTTGAAACTGGAGACTCGGGAGGGTCTGTCTGCAGGAACCGCAGAGAGGAAGGTCAGCAGGTGCGGGGTGGGGGTCAGCTTAATGAATGGGGGTCAAACTCTACACTGGTTTTGTTGCCAAAATTAATAAAGTTAAAGTATAGGGGCGCCTGGGTGGCTCAGTCGGTTGAGCCTCCAACTTCGGCTCAGGTCATGATCTCAAAAGTCGTGAGTTCGAGCCCCGCGTCGGACTCCGTGCTGACAGCTCAGAGCCTGGAGCCTGTTTCAGATGCTGTGTCTCCCTCCCTCTCTCTACCCCTCCCCCACTCGTGCTCTGTCTCTCTCTCCCCTTCAAAAAGAAATGAATATTAAAAAAACTTATAAGAAACTAAAGTTAAGGTGTAGTTACGAGGAAGAAAAGATACCCATTTACGTTTCCTGCTCTTGTGTTTAAAATGTCTTGACAAATTCATTGTAGTAATGAATGTAGTATTGAATGTAGTATTCTTCATTGTAGTAATTTTTTAATAGTGGTTCAGATTTAGGGATACACGAAACACGAGACTTGAGGAGATGGAGGGGAAGACATACCACGGGCGTTTCCCTCACACAGCTGGAAACCGTAGGCTCCATTAACTTCTTTGGGCAAAAATAAGGTTTTCTGAAACAAATTTGGTGATGGGCCAAATCACCCAATCTGTGGCATTAGAAAAACTGGATCTCTTCTGTTCTAATAATAGGGAGCGCTTTCTTCGGGAACTCCGGCCCGAGGAGCGTTTAATTTGTCAAGGCTAGCTAATTAGGATTGACGTCCTCAGTCTGTCAGCTTTTGCATCCAGAGAGGGAAAAGTACTAACGTGCCCGTGAACCTCGCTTGGTAGAGTGAAATGTGTGTCAGAAAGAGGATCAGCGTGATCAGGCTCATCACGGAGCCAGATACGTCCCGATGCGTCCTGACGCGTCTGCAGTTGTTGGGAGGCCGGGGGCTCTGGCAGCTCGGGGCCCACCCTGTTACGGTGATCAGCGGGACGCAAGCCACGTTCTTGACCCTCTGCCTCGCATGGGCCAGGCACTGGGGCCGGGGCGTGGGCCTGCCTGTCCTCACTGGGCCGTCCAGGTCGCATACTCCGTACTGACGGCCCGAGGTCAATGTCAGCCCAAGGAGGCAGCGTTGACTGGCAGCAGCCCTGCAGGGTTCCCTCCAGAAATCGGGTGCTTTCCCGGAACATCTTCGGCTGCTGGGATCGTCCTGATGATGGGGATGATGATGATGATGATACGTGTATCTTCGTATGGTTTGCATTAGGAGTGTTCTCTTGTTTGACCTGAGAGAGGCGTCCGGGAGGCGGGACGAAGATGTGGTTGAGAATGTGGGTTCAGTCATGAGCCACGTAAGATTCTGACAAATCACTTAACATCTCTGCGCCCCAGTCTCCTCAACGGTGCAGCGGAGATAAGGGGATCTACCCGATAGGGTTCTGGGAAGGCTTAAATTAATGGATATTTGCAGGGCACTGAGAGCAGTGCCTGATACATGCTGGTCTAACGCTCGTTATGTTGCTCATTTCTCTCTCTTTTTTAAATTGATATGTGTTTATTCTTAGAGCATGAGCGGGGGAGGGGCACAGAGAGAGGGAGCCACAGAATCCGAAGCAGGCTCCAGGCTCCGAGCTGTCAGCACAGAGCCCGACGCGGGCCTCGAACTCACGGACCGTGAGATCGTGACCTGAGCCGAAGTCGGACGCTCAACTGACTGGCCACCCAGACGCCCCTCGTTCTGTTGTTAATTTCGAAGATAGCCCTGCCAGCACAGCGTCCCCCTCATTTGATGGGTGAGGGTGTGGAAGTCCAGAGTCACACTGTAGTGTCACTGCTGTAGTCAGGCGTCCTGACTTCTTCCTGTTCCCACACTTGTCTCTGTCCCGATTATGGGGTGTGTGCAGGGAGCACAGAGGAGAATCTCCTACAGAGTAGCCTGTGGCTTGGAAGGACTGTTCCTGAGGGTGGCTGTGCCAGCGGGTCCGGCTTGCAGGTTGGTCTTGGGTCCCCGTACAGAGCGCCGCCACGTGGGTTTAGGGAGCATCTCTGCGAGGGGGTCCACGCCGGCATCGTTCACATGTTCGGGAAGGTCAGCCATATCTGGGGTGGGCCCTCACCCTGGAACGTTTGCCGACTGTTCCATCAGATCCAGTACTGGGCGCCTGCGTGGCTCAGTCAGTTGAGCATCCGACTCTTGGTTTCCTCTCAGGTCTTGATCTCCTGGTTTGTGGGTTCAGGCCGCGTGCGGGCTCTGCGCTGACAGCACGGAGCCTGCTTGGGATTCTCTCTCTCCCTCTCTTTCTGCCCCTCCCCAACTTGTGCGCTTGCCCCCCCCCCCCCACAAAAAAAATAAATAAACATTAAAAAGTAATCAGATCCAGTATTAGGAGCTTAGAGGAAACTAAGGTTTGTTTGGCCAGGAGGTGATTTCGACATGTGTGTGGCATAAAGACTGGTTTCTAGACTGTCTAGGGTTCCGTGTGGGTTCCGATGCTGTGTTTTCAGGCCTCCTCTGGGGTCCTGGAACGCGGCCCCCACAGGTAGGGCCAGACCCCTGTGCAGCCTACGTGCAAGGACCCCCTTACCTTTCCTGCACGCAGATTTTGTTTTTCTTGGACTTAGTAAGTGTCTTGTTTTAAAGGATCGGTGCCCTAGCCCCTAATGTGGCCTTCTACGTGAATCTCCTCACAATACGTGAAGACGTCGGGTATCGTGTCCGTGTTCTCTCGTGGACGCCATCTCCACTGGGGCGTCAGGCCCCGTCCCAGTGCAAACAGCACTGCCCCGGCCTGCTGTGTGCCACATCTTGTCATGGGCTCTGCCTTCAGATCGCTCTGGGGCTCCTTTGATCTGCCCCTGTACTGGCTTCCCTGTTTCCCTCATTTCATATCGTCTCCTGTCTTGGTTTACTCCCTTGGTTTGGCAGACCACATCTTCTGGAACCTTCCTAACAGATCACATGGGAGGTGAGACTCCTCTGAATTGCTTTATATCTGAGAACGTCACATTCGTATTTAATTTGCGGTCTGGCTGGGTGTAGAATTCCAGGGTGGGAATCTCTGAACCTCTGAACAGGCAAGGCTGGTGCTTTGTCCTCTGGTTTCTAGCGTTGATTGGACAAGCCTGACACCTTCTGATTCCTGGCCCCCTTGTCGGATGTGATTTTTCCTTTTCTCTCTGACTCTATCTTCTGCGTTCTGAAATTTCGTGATGATATTCCTTGGTGGGGGAGGGCCGCTGTTCACTTGTTCCGCTGAGATCCAAATGGGCGTTCAGGCTGGCAACTCATGTCCTTCGTTTTTAGAAATTTTCTTGAAGTATGTCATTATTGATTTCCCTCTGTCTTCTCTCTTCTTTCCTTCTGACGTGCCTGTTAGTGCGGACTTAGCCTTGGCTGTCTTGTCTTTGTTCTGGTTTCTCTTCGAATATTTTCTCAACTTTGCTTTTGAATCTTTGATTAAAGGTTTCATGTTTTACAGTTTTATTTTCTGACAGCTCTGTTTTTCATGGTGGCTGTTCTGTGAATGCTTCTGTTTTACAGAATCTTACTATTTCAGGACAGTATTTTCTCTTAGTCCTCTGAGGAGATCAATCATATGTTTTTTCCTTCTTTTTGAAGCTTTTTTTTTTCCCTGCATAATTTGTTATGTTGCTTTTTTCTCCACCCATTTCTGTCTTTCACATTAGATACTTCCTCTGTTTGCCTGATAGTCCTTGAGTGTCTGTTCATGTTTAAGAATGAGGCCTCACATTGGGGCGCCTGGGTGGCTCAGCTGTTAAAGCGTCTGACTTCAGCTCGGGTCATGATCTCGAGGTGTGGGTGTTCAAGCCCTGCGTCGGGCTCTGTACCGACAGCTCAGAGCCTGCACCCCTCCCTGCTCTTTCTCTCTCTCTCAAAAATAAATATTTTTTGAAAAGCCTTAATTATTCTTGTTTTGTGGTTTTAGAAGAGAGACAGACTGAGTATGTGTGTTCATTTCAGTGTCTTTAGCAGGAAGTCAACGTGGACCCCTTAAGCATCTCCAGGGCAGGGCCGGTCCGTCCACATTTGGTGGCAGGCCTGTGGTGGCGAGCGGTAACTGGCATTCTCTCATTTCTAAGGCGTGATATATATTTAGATTCTCTCAGCAGAGATGTTGGCTTTCTTGTTAACGCTGCCGCAGCCGCTGCCTCTTCTTAAAGGCTTTCATCTCAGATATAAAATACCAACAAACTTATAAATAATTGGGCTTTGAGACAAAAAATAAGAATCCTTAAAACAAAAAAAGCTCTTTATTGATGTTTCTGAAAGCAGTTTTCAGAGGGCAAGCGTATAATCCTTAGATTAAAATGCAGCTGACACGTTAAGCCTTCTTACAGGGAATGGGGATAATGGGCTTTAATGCCGTTTGTCCTTGACCACCCACAGAGGGCACTCCGCGGCCGGCCAGATAGACGCGCAAATCGGGCCCAGAGAGCGAGGCCGTGTTTGTGGTTTTGATCCCTAGTAAATGCTTCCCCAGGGCCTTCAAGCTCGGGCTGTCAGGTCGCCAGAGAGCGGCTGAAAAACACTGGGAAAAAAAGGAGCTTTAACTCTGCTAGCAGGTTTCTGCTGGGATTGGGCGGTTTTTAGGAGGGCAGTGTGGTTCTTTTAATACCGGCCAGCTGACCCTGGATCGCCGCCGGTGCGCTCCCGGGGACGCGTGCACTTGCTTGCCGTCCTCCCCGCGTGGGGGGCGCGTCCTCGGTCCTCCCTGCTCGCTGGAGCACGGCCCCTTCAGCGGAAGGCAGGCCTGCCCCGCCTGATAACCCGAGGGAGGGTCGCTCGGCCCCGGTGGCCGCCGGATGACGGAGTTCCGGCAGAGGGCCCTGCGCTGGCCGCCGACTTCGTCCCCGGAAGGGGAAGCGAGACGGACGGCTCTGCGTGTGCTGATTGCCGGGGGAGCCTGCCGACGTCCTGGTGCACTTCTGGGAGGGCCGTGTGTGGAACCGAGAGGCCGCTTTCCACGTGAGAGCTTGGGCTCGGTATTGCTCCCTCAGCCTTTGAGGAAATGGGATTCGTGGGCTTCCTGGGTTTGGAAAGTCACCGACTCTTCGTATTAAAGCCACGGACGGTCTGGGGGCAGTTTTCCTTCCTGTCCTGAGGTTGGACTAAAGCACCTAGGAAGCACCGTCCTGCAGCGATGCCGGGCTCTTTGTGCTCTTTAAAAACACGGAATGTCAGCGCATGGCGGCTTCTTGTAGGTGACAGTGCATCAGCCACTCCTGTCGTCCCTGCGCTCGTTCCCCGGCCCCCTCCGGGCCGTGTCCCCGTCTCGTACCGTGCGTGGTGCCGCGTGGATTCTGGGAGCCGCGTCTGTGACTTAGCGGGCGGGGGCCGCGGCTTGGGGTGCGGAGGGGACCGTGTGGACGGCGATGGGTCAGCTGACCGACATCCGGCCGACGTCTCCTGGGGTTTGTCATCCTCCTCAGTGACCAGACTTGATGCCTCTGCGACTCGTCCGCTTCGGAAGCTCTGGCCCGAGCGCGAGCGAAACATTTCCTTGGTGACCCTCCGCTTAACTGGAGTGCCCTGAAGCGCCTGGAAGACTTTTTTGTTTTAAATCCTGAGGGTCGGCAAAGGAAAACAAACCCTTGTTAAAAATCAAAAGCGGAACTGCAACTGTTCCTCGCAGAAAATACCCGTTCAGATCTTGGCCAGAGCTGGTCGGCTCCCAGGGCGTGAGGCCCCAGGTCTGTGCGGTGTTTGTAGGCCAGACCGAGAGTCAAGGAGGAAGCGAACTGTTCTCGTTTCCAGGCGATTTCGATTGTCTGCCCCCAGGGCGACCATCACGTAGGGTTCCGCTCTGAGGGCACTTGCGATGATACGTGTCCAGCACCTTCTCCCGGGAGACGTGGATCACCTGTGTGCGTTACAGTGTGATGGGCGGTGCCACGGAAAGTGAGTTCAATTCCCGAGATAGGTGATTCTTTTGTGTTTCAGAAAACACAGGAGACGGGCCGGAGCTCTGTCATTTGTGATTTCAGATTGTCACGAATAGGCCCCCTCATCTGGTTGAGAATTTTCGCTGCTGTGGAGAAACTTGCCCTTCAGACAGACTGTGAATGAAATACTCTATCCACTGTGGCCCCCCCTGCCGTTGGAGGCGGATGAGAAGAAAGAGTGGCGTTTATGGAATTCGTCTGTTCTGCTGGAAGGGGGTGTACCCTCCAGCTGCAGCTGGGGACTGCGGGGACGGAGTGACTGAGCGGCCCCGAGATCAGTGTACTGGCCGAGGGGCTCAGAGGCTGCTGGCTTCGCACACAAAACCCCAGCATCCGATGGCTCGTGTGGAGGCCACGGTTGTGACATCGGAGACGTCAGCTGTCGAGTCTGTGACGAGGGTGATCTGGCCGTGTTTCTGTTTAAAGAGGTGGGGACTCACCTGTGGGGCGATGTGTCCGTCCCCCACCTCCTCGTGGGCGTCTCCGGGGTCAGAAGCCGGGGCCAAATGAGCGCCGGCTGCTTGGCGAGCTTACTTACCAGCTGCCGCTCGGCTTTGCTTAGGAAAGCCTCTGGGGGTCCCACGCAGTCCCACGTGGGAGGTGTGACGTCCCTAGGAGTGGCACGAGGGCAGGGCCGGGAGCTGGGCTGGTAGGTAGCTCTCCCCAGGTAGCTCTGGGAAGATCTGAAGCCTGTGTTTTTAGAGATGAATGGTTAGACTTCCTTGCCTTATTTTTCTTTGGATTTTCTGTGGAACTCGGAAAAGATTCAGAAGGCATCGGAGTGTTTCTGCCCCTGCTGGGGCCGTGGCTTCCAAGGTCCAGTGGGTGTGCCCAGCAGCCGCTGGCAGTGCTGGCAGGGAGGGGCTCTCAGGAGAGCTTTCTGGAGAGTTCTGTGAGCATTCAGCACTCTGGGCTGCGTTCCACATTAATGATGGAGACAGGCACTGTGTTTCCCTGACATCCATAGTAAGAGAAGAGGGGGATGAGGAGAGGATAGGGCAAGAGAGTGTCCAGAACGTGGAGAAGACATCCACAACGTGTTTCTATTCCGTTCAGAAAGTCCGGGGTGCCCGGGTGGCTCGGTCGGTGAAGCAGCCAGCTCTTGGTTTCGGCCCAGGTCTGATCCCACGGTTCCTGAGATTGAGCCCCTAGTCGTGCTCCTCACTGAGCGTGGAGCCTGCTTAGGATTCTCTCTCTCCCTCTCAGAAAAAATAAAAATAAAACAAACAAACAAACAAACAAGTGAGCATCTCTCTGCAGTACTGTGTTTCCTTCTAATTTTAGCAAGGTCGTAGTCTTGGGTTTGGCAATGGAACCTGCTCATATATATACCTATCTGTACATACGTACGCCTATATATGTAAATATATATGTATATATTTTTGCCCCCCCCCGCCCCCCACCCCGCAAACCCAGTTTGCAGAGCAGACGACTGTGATGTTCTGAGAGTCCCTTCTGTCACCTGTCGCCACCCACCCCCTTTTCGGCCTTTAGAGTGCTGCGCAGCACGCTTGAATCCGGTGAATTCTGTCATTTTATGGGGAGGGGGCTGTGCATCTTGGCCTTTGTGATCTGCAAATGAGAACATTGGGGTGCAGGCGGGGGGAAGGGGCTCGCCCCTCCACCACCCCTCCTTCACCCGCTGGAAGAGGCTGCACAGACTTTGACTCCTGGGCTACTTGGGAACGCCATACGATGCGGTATCTAGAATCCTCGTTCGCGCATCTCGTCCCGCGGTGGGAGCTCCGGGAGCCGCCGTGTTTAGACGGGACGAAGGGCTGTGAGCCTTGGAAGAGGTGGCCTTCGCCCGCGCTCCTGGATTTGCACCGCGTAGCACGCTCAGCCGGCCGGCCGGTCTCTGCTGTGGTCCTGTTTCTAGTTGAAGAGCTGGCCGGCCGGCCCTTGCTCAGAACCTCTGCCAGATGCACGGTGGTGACATTTTCTCCCTCACTCTCCTGTGTGGCCGCTCAGTTGTTGTCAGCCCCACCTTCCGCGGGCGGTGCGAAAGAGCCTGGACAGGCCGGGGTATAGATCCCGGCTTCTTGGTGTGACCACGCGGAAGTTAGCTAGCCTTGTCCTTGTACATCGGAGACGTTGTTTGCTCCAGGGCTGTTTCAGGGATTAAGTGAGATTATACATACATATAGGTACATGTGTATATATGTGAGTTTTGTAGATGTTTTTGTCTCTGCTACATATGTGCACAGGTACATGAGCCCCGTGTATATATTGTGCTCAGCACAGTACCTGGCACGTATAGGATACACAGCAGACGTCATCGCACTGCTATATACATTGTTAGGCTCCCGTTCTACTCTGGCCCTGAGACGTGCAGGGCTCGCGCTCTGGCACATGTGCTGGGCTTGTTCAGTGCCCCCCGTGGACTACCCTCCCGGATGCACCAGCGCTTGCTGAAGAGAAGTGGAGAAGATACTGGGGGCATCGATTCTAGTTTGTTTTTCTTAGTTCTTATTCTTCAGACTCTTAACCCTTTGCTGTGACGCTCCCTTAAAATCTTGACTGTCAAAAGGGACATTTCCCTGGGGCGGGGAATGTGCCCCCTGGCAAAACGACCCCTTAAAGCTGTGTTTCTTTAAAGCTGTGTTTCTTTATCTCTTTACCTTTTCAGGTTTACTTTTCTCTCTGTAGGCCCTGAGAGAGAAAGGATTTGTTTATGAAACAAATGGAATTTACGAGGCAGCCATTGGTGGTTCCACTTTTGGTCAGTAATTTGATCAAAGTCTTGACCAGCAAGAGATAAGTGATGTTTGCAGTTGGACTTGATAAAATTCTGGCCAGAGGCAAAGACTGTTTTGTCCCCGAGCTTGTCTGGAAGGATCGAGGGCAGGAGCAGTTACTCCTACCTTTACTGACGTGGCACAGAACCGAGGGGCCCCCAGTACAAATGTTATTGGGACCCTAATGGGGAACTGTGGGTGCCGAGCGGTGGTGCATGGGCCTTGAGGGTTTCTCTCGTTTCACTCACTGGGCCTTCATTTTCACTTTTAAAAAGAATTTCATGTGTAATGCAGCGGCATTAGCTATACTTAAGGGTCCAGATTATGTTGAGTGTTTTCTGGATTATTAAAATAATAAGTTCAGAAGAGTTGAAGTCCAAAGGCACGCCCATTTCCTTCTAATCCCTAACACTGTAATGTTACCTGGGGCTCATAACAGATTGACTACAATCACTCTGTGATTTTCTGTGACTGAACTCTGGTTCTATTTTTTTGTTTTCTTTTTAAGTTCATTTATTTAGAGAGAGATAGGGAGAGCAGGGGAGGGGCACAGAGAGAGGGAGAGAGGGAATCCCAGGCAGGCTCCGTGCTGACACAGCAGAGCCCAGTGCGGGGCTCGAACTCATGAGCCATGAGATTCTGTCCTGAACCAAAGCCAAGAGTCAGACGCTTAACCGACTGAGCCACCCAGGTGCCCAAGATGCTTCTTGAGTGACTTTTTCTGCCAGTGAGAAAGGCTGGTTCAAACAATAAAGACCGTGAAGCGGTCCCTGACCTTCCTTCTGGGAAGGGGAGCCCGGGAATTCTAGAACAGTTTTCCGGTTTTCATGGCATCTGTTCCCTGGAGGCCCACAGTGTGCAGTGCCTCGTCAGTTTCGTAAAAACTGCCTTAAGAAACGTAGCCCTCAATTCCTAGGGCAGCCGTGGACAAGGTCGCTGCGTGGGGCGCATGGGGCGCCATCTTGGGCCTAGTCCCAGGCCCCGCTAGCAGCCCGCTGTGTGGGCACAGGCAGGCCTCGTCCAGGAGGCCCAGCCGCCACAGCGGCGGCCTCAGCGCTGACCCCGGGCCCTCTCGACTCCAGAGTCCATGCTGTTAACCGGTACGTTTTATCGCCTCCCAGCCAGAAATGAGCCAGCTTTTCTGCCCCAAGATCTCTGCTCCTTGTGAGGTCATGTGCCCCGGTGTCCCCGCATCCTCACTGTTCATCTCCACCCCCCCCCCCCCAACACCCAAACCTCGCATTCACGTCACTGCTACCCCCGCAGGCGCCCCAGGCTGCGAGCACTTCCTTGTTCCTGGCAAAGAAATCCCCCCCCTCAGCGCCTGGTAGATTACTCTCCCCTGTTCCCGGAGGAACACTCACAGTCCCACTGTGTGCTGAGGGTTGTTCAGGAAAGGGGCAGGAAGCTGAGGCTAGGAGTTCTGAGCGCGATGGGCGTGACGAGGCTGGCGGTGTGGCCTGGAGGGGGCCCAGTGGCTGGAGGCCCCGGGGTGGACAGCAGGGGGTCCTGGCGGCTCCCCCTGCCTCACACACACGGTCATTCTGCCCTCCGGTGTATTTGTTTCTTCCCTCATTGCTTTCTTCATTCACGCATCGTCCACGAGCTCGTGAGCAGCGTTATTTTCAAGCTCCTTTTGGGGCTGTGTAAGCCCCCAAAGTGTGAGGGCTTTCATCTGCTTCCTTTTAGTGGGAGGAAAAGGAAGTGTGGAAGAAATAGAAATACGTACATACCGCTGCTTAAAAATACTGGTACTTAAAAGTACCAGATGCTTTTTGCTCAGAAAATGAAGATGCTTGAGGTGTTCTAGAAATGTGATGGTCAAGGCAAAAGCGTTTGAAAGCTCTCGCCTGCTGTTCTCAGAGTGAACTGGACACACGTTCCCAGCCCCTTCCGCACACCCGAGAGGTGGGGCGTGAAGAAATGATGCCATTTCATCATTTCCTGGAAGGCAGACATTACGTGCAAAACGTAATGACGAAATAAGAGATACAGTAGTTTAGAAATTTAATGTTTCTGGAAAGTCTAACGTTCGGGGAACGTTTGAACCGGGAAAAGAGGTCTTCTCCCTTTTTTCCCCTATGGAAAAAGGAAACTTTGAAACATTTGAAAAAAGTGTTTGTTTTTTTAAATCCCACTTTATGATGCATCTGAAACGAGAAGCCCAGATTGGAGTGCCTTGGGGGGCCAGGCAGGTGACAAATGGGCGAAGCAGGTTGGATATTAAATAAAAGCAGAGCCTGGGCCCTCTGACCCAGCGGAAGGCCGCGTGTCCCTTAGAGCAGGAGCAGATTCTGCCGGAGTCCACTCTGCGTTGCCATATGGTGGCCCCTGTGTGGGGTGGGAGCCAGATCTCACATCTTCATAGAAATCCGGAGTTTTGAGTAACCGACGGAAAGCCTTAAATGACACCAGCACCCTGTGGGCCAAGCAGACCCCGTCTGTGGTTGCCTCTGGCCTGCAGACCATCTGCCTGCACGTGTGTGTGTGTGTGTGTGTGTGTGTGTGTGTGTGTGTGTTAGCAGAATATACTGTGTAGAACCCAGAGTACTCTCCTGGGTGTTGTGCATTTAAAAATGAAGTTTTCAGGGGGCACCTGGGTGGCTCAGTTGGTTGAGCATCTGACTCTTGGTTTCGGTTCAGGTCACGATCTCGCGTTTTGTGGGGTCGAGCCCCACGTCCGGCTCTGTGTTGACAGCGTGGGACCTGCTGTCTCTCTCTGCCCCTTCCTCCCTCGAAAGGAAGAAATAAACCTTCACAAAAAACAGATCACAATAAAGGTTTCAAGCATGGATCACAAGTGCATCAGGTGCATTTGAATTGTGCTGCCCGCGTTTGTCATGATTTCGGCTGCAGGTGCGCCGCCGTGTGCCCTGCGCACAGCAGACCTTTAACAAGGATTTGTTCGCTGCACGGAACGCGAAGGAGTTTAATAATCCACAGTCCTCTGGTTCCCGTGAATCCCAGAGAAATCGGAGAACAGGATAACACGAAGGAAATCGATCTGTGTTCTGGATGTGATAGAGCGAGCGTGTGTTTTCAGAAACGAAGGCGCCGTCACAGAGGTTAGGGTAAAAGCCGCGGAGGCACACACACGGTCAATCTCAGCTTTTGCCGTGTCAGTCTGAGCTCGGTCTCGTTTCCTGAGCGGTCGCTTCTCCGATTTCGCTTCTTTTGATGTTTATTAGCTTCTTACTTTTGTCTTCCTCTTGCACGTCTGAAAGCCAAAGGTTGTCAGAACTTCCCAGCCTCGGTCCACGTAGATAAGAACATCCAGCCGTTGTCAAAGGAGCTGGGTCGTCGGAACCGTAGCAAACGCTGTGCGGTGGGGCGAGCAAGCCACTGCCGTGCCGTAGACGCCCCGGTCGGGATGCACCTGCTGGTGCCAGCCAGGCCCTGGATGTAGTTCCCCCCCGTGCCCCTCGGCGATGTTCTTCTCCGTCCCTGTCCCTCTGTGCCACTCACTCCGGACTCAGAGTGCCGGGTGGGGGCATCTGAGTGTGCCCACATGGCTTCCTCCGGCTCCCGGGCCACCGGTGCTCAGCCCAGCCGTGGGGGAGGACACTGGAACACGGAGACGAGGTGCGGGACACCGCTGTGGGTCAACTCACGCATCCCGCCCCGAGGAAGAAGACGCTCGCCGCAGCTAGCCGGAGGCCCGGGAGCCACATGGCACGCCATTCCTGGGATGTGGCGCCTGTGGCAGAACGAGGCGTTCCCAGACATGGGGTTCCTCACTCGGGTCATGGTAGAGTTGAGATTTTAACCTGTTCATGCCTGACTCACAACGCACGCCCTTAACCCCTTCTTATCCAGACACGTCTTTCGCGTAACCTCACTGGCAGCATGCGGGGATCCGTTCCCCGAATCCAGCCCGAAGTGTGTGGCTTCCTTCTCAGTTCCAAGCAGACGTGGTGGAAGGCAGCACGTGGCACTGCCCTGTGGCAGGTGACACTGTGATCTGCTTTGCTGTAGCAGGATTCCTCAGTGTCCTCGAAGGTGGTTTCAGATACATAGGGAGTTAAAAAAATTGTTTTTAAGAATGTTTATTTATTTTTGAGAGAGACAGAGCATGAGTGGGGAAGGGGCAGAGAGAGGGGAGACGCAGAATCGGAAGCAGGCTCCGGGTTCCCAGCTGTCAGCACAGAGCCCAACGCGGGGTTCGAACCCACTGACTATGAGATCATGACCTGAGCCGAAGCCCGATGCTTAACCGACTGAACCGCGTGTATGGGTTTTATACAAGAGTCTTCCTCTGGTGTAGTTTTTAGAAAATGAGTTTTGTTTTTGTGCACTTAGCACCTACCTCTGGATGTCTGCTGTGTGCCAGACATTGTCCTAAGCCTTGGGGATACTGAGTTGAGTAACAGTTTCTGCCCTTCGGTGCTTGTTTTGGAGAGCAGAAAAGGGTAGGCGACCGTATATGAGCACCTTGCTCGTTTGCTAGAAAGCTGGCAGAAAGGTAACTGTAAAGGGCAAAAACCGTTGCAAGTCTGTCTAGGAAGAGAAGAAAATGGCTTATGCTAACCCCTTCCCACGCCCGTCATGAGCGAGGTGCCAGGGGGTGGGCGGAAGGTGCAGCTGGCCGGGGACAGGAGGGGGGCGCCCGCGGGAAAGGGCACTCAGGGCCAGGCCTATGTGTAGGAGCCTGTTTTAGTGATCTGCTTATCTGTGCTCGTTCGCTGCCACTTTATGGCATTTTTGCAAGGAGTAGAACCTTCTTTTATCATAATCCGTTAACTGCACATGATTCCCGGTCCCCCGTGTGCTCTTGTTCATTAAGTGGTGTCCTGGCCAGCACTGCATTCGACTTGCAGGATGTTGAGAGCCCTGCAGAGCAGTGACTCTTCCTGGGTGTGTGGCCGCCCCGGGGGATCATCGCGAGGTTCTGATGGTGCCACGTTCTGGTCGGCCCAGTGGCTGTCAGGGATGTGAGGCCCCAACAGTAAAAGCTAGGGCACTGGGCTTGCCGTAAAGTCAGACTCAGACTTCTAGAAAAACGGAACGGTTTCATTAAAGTATGCCAAGCAAAAATCCACCATCACCAGGTAAATACAGGTCACCACCACCCAGGGTAAGCAGTAGACATTTTCCAGCCCTCTAGAGGCACTTGTGCCCTTCTCACCTTTGACCCTCTCCCTTCCCCCCAAAAGTGAGCACAGCCCCGACTCACACACTGGTCATTTCTTTGTCGTGTGTATTTTCTGTCCCCACCCACCCCCTGGCCCTGCCCTGTGGGTCTCTATCTGCGTCCCGTTTCCTGGATCAGGAAAGCCAGCGTTCTGACATGCTCTCCCGGCTGCTGTAAACGTATGTGACCGGAACAGGAATGTGTATGGGTGCAAGGGGCTTGCGTCCTGCTCTTTGATGTCCAGTTGGACCAAAGGTTATTGCACTTGGCCTGAGGCCTGGGGTCTCACAGGGCTCTGGGTGGCACCTGCTTGTCTTCCAGGAGGGCCCCTTGGCCTCCTGTGGTCCTCTCCCGGCAGGTGCAGTGTCGGGGCTGGCCCGGGAGCCCTGGGAGCCGGCCTCAGTGCTGCCTGTGGCACCTGTCAGCACCTCTGTGCCGGATCGTACCTGAGAGTAATCGGAAACCTTGCGCCCACGGGTCCTGGTAACCGAAACCCCAGTAACTGTGGGCCTGATTGCATAGGAGGCCAGGTCCGTAAAAAGAGCCTCTCACGCAAGAGGATTGAAGTTGGTTTTCAGTGTCACGGTGTTTTGTAGAAGTTCATTTCTGCTATGGTGTAGAACCTTGTTTCACCGAATTAGGGGCTCATTTCAGTGGCCACCGGCCTGCCTGGCCTTCCTGCAGGTGCGGCGTGGGCACATGGCTGGACAGGGATGGAGAACGAGGGGTTCAGGTGCAGTGATGATCAGGGGCCCCACCTGCCCCGCGGGATTGCCACCCTGATGCCAGGAGGGACTGGCTGAAGCTGCCGAGGCTTCCTGGGCACAGGGAGAGCTGGAGCCCCCCTAACACGGGCCTTGGCAGTGACTGGTGAGAGCAGGGAGGTCTGTTCTGAGGGTGGAGCACTGGGAATCACGGATGGACGCACAAGGAAGGGGGCGGAGAAGTCCCCCCCCCCCCCCCCCCCCCCGCCATCTCCTAGGCAATATGGAGACCTCATTTAGGCTGTGATTTTGCTCTTGCAGCCTGTGCGCCCTGTGTTTGTCAGGCATGGTCTGCAGCCACCTGTGCAGACGAGAGGGGGAGGGGTTCGGGGCCGTGGTGGGACGTGTGTGCACATGTGCAAGCAGGTGTGTATGTAGGTGATGGTGTTTATCAGAAACCTAGCTTCCTGAGCCTCATACCAGACCCACTGAACCGTCACCTAGGGGTGCAGAGTCCAGAAATCTGCATTTTAATGAGACGGCTCAAGTTTGTGCACAGCCGGGTCCTAGAATCTCTGATCTAGAAAGTGGTCATTTCACGCAGGCATTCGGGCGAGGGTAGTTGGATTGGGAGAGACTGGGACTTTGAAAGAAGAGAGCGCGGGCCTCAGACTTGTTGCTCCGAAAAAAGAAATGCACGTGAACTAGGGTGTTTTTCACACCCCCTGTGCAAGAGTCTCAGATTTTAACTCGTCTTTTCGGGGAAATGTTCTGCCCCCAGATGAAGATGTGCTCCCTGGTGGCTCCGTGCAGGCTCTCTCTCCTGGTTCTGTCTGGATCCTCCGTGGTGGGGGAGGGTCCGTCAGACGTTAGTGGAGACCAGCTAGGGTGCCAGAAACCGGTTGTGGACATCTTTCCAGTCTCAGTTTTTCCAGAAGCAAAACCTGTCTCTGTCTTGCATCCATCCATCCACCTTTCAGTTCCTCCAATGACTTAGCTCTTCCTACATCGGCCGAGAGTGGGAAGGTCAAGAAGCGCTTGAAATGCCACGTGTATTTTTCGTTCATTTTAGGTTGACCTTTTTTTTCTTATTAAAGGCCGTGATTTCGCCTGGGTGGCTCAGTCTGTTGGGTGGCCGACTTCGGCTCAGGTCATGATCTCATGGTCCGTGGGTTTGAGCCCCGTGTTGGGCTCTGTGCTGACAGCTCAGAGCCTGGAGCCTGTTTTGGATTCTGTGTCTCCATCTCTCTGACCCTCCCCCGTTCATGCTCTGTCTCTCTCTGTCTCAAAAATAAATAAACGTTAAAAAAAAAAATAATAAAGGCCGTGATTTTGGTGTCCACACTAAATCTTTCAGTGTTGGGAGATCAGGGCTTTGTTATCTGTGAAGGGTACTGAGCAACGACAAAAAGCTGGCATGAATATGACGGACGAAGCACAGCTTATTCCTAGAATTCCAGCATCGCCGAGGGTCACGCTGGAAGGAATCCCACAAACCCCGTGATCCTGCGGCGTGCTGGACCCAGCCGGCCTGTGTTGTATTCTCACTGTGCTGTTTGGTGCCGGGTGAGTGACTTCGTGCCTCGGTTTCCTCCGCTGTGCGATGGGGCCGGTGATGGGTGTGGTCGCGGGGTCACGGTGAGTCGGCGTGTGTAGGATGCTTGACTGGTGCCCAGTGCCCAGTGAACACGCACCTGCCGTATCACAGGTGGAAAGGCAGACCCTGAGAGACCTCCATTTGCCAGAGGTCGTGTAACTGGTTGAAGCTTCAGAAAGCAGGCCTTTCCAGTCCTTGTTTTCTTTTATCCCTGTTGACTGGACCGGTGAACTGGTCCTTAAGACACTCTGGATTTAAAACGTTATGTCCGCCCGGTACGAGCACTGAAATGACGGATCGCTGCTTATCCTCAGTGCTGGGAGACTCTTCTGGAATCCTAAGGTGAATAACGAGACAGGAGCGGAAGGCCGTGCCCCGCAATGACCGCATCGTGTCAGAGGAGTGGAATTGCTCTGCGAAGGGTGCGGTGCTCTTAGGGTCGTCGTGGCCGGTGTGTCGCCGGGAGGCCCAGGCTGCCGGGGACGTGTGGACAGGACGTGCGGACTCCCGCTGCCGATCCCCCCTCCCTGCTGGCGTGGAGACCTGGCGGCTGTGTTGCTAGGGTCAGGAAGAAAAACCGTAAGACGATGCACACACACACGTGGACGTGACCATGTATGAATGCACGTGCTCATAACACACCGGGGGAAAGCCTGCAGGTCCCGCCGAGGAGCCGTGTTCTTGCTGGGCCCTGCTCCCTGCTTTCCTTCCTTTCTGCTTCAGCAGCTTCCCCTGTTTCGAGACGAGGTGTCAGATGCTTCTTCCTGTTTACACAGTCACTTGAAATTTCTTACAGTTTTGCATAGCAGAGAATGGATTTGTCTCAAAGATTTTCTTTTGAAGCAACGTCTCCACCTCAAACTCACAACCCTGAGATCAAGAGTCACACGCTCTACCGGCTGAGCCAGCCGGGCGCCCCAGGAGAAAATGGATTTTGATTTTAGGCACGTCCCAGCGGAGTGCCGTGCACGGTTTCCATTCGTGCTCCTGTGTGCCTCGTCAGCACCCGCTCCGGGCTGTGGCGTCTACGCAGAGCTCAGTACATGAAGCCTCATTCTCCTGCTGGTGAAAATCCGTCCTGTGCTCTTTGGGCAGCTCAGCCTGGGGAGAAGACCCGCTAAAATCCGATGACAACAGACGGTGAGGACGGGGCAGCGGTCTACGCGCAGACGGTCCTGTGTGACCTTGGACGGGTTCCTTACCTTCTCTGGGCTTTAGTCTAGCACCTACCTGTCTCATAGATCTTCCACATCCAGAGCCAGGCCGAGGTATTCAGCGCTTCCTCTTTCTCTGCCACCGCCGAGGCAGCCTGGGTGTCCCTTGTCGGTGACGGCCTTTGCGTGCGGGGTGGCAGGTGTGGCAGCCCACCCAAGGGGGGGGTGATCCCCCGGGCATGGGCGCCACAGCCCGGCTGGGTGCCTGGCGGGACCGGGCGGGCGGCGTGGGTATGGGGAGGCGGGTTTGGAGACCCATGCTGCTTGGAGGAGCAAAAGGCCATGTGTGGCGACTAAAACAGGATGTGGGGTCTTTGTCGTCCAACCCTTAGGGTTGTAGTAACAGGTCCTTGGCGTGTGGCGTTCGTCCCGCGGCGTGTTTTCCCGCCTCCCTCGGCACCGCGGTCTCTTTCCGGCCAGAATTCTCTTCTCCAGGTGCTGCCTGAAGGGAGCGGCGGGGGGCAGTGAGAGTGTCTCACCAATATGTACTTACACCAAAGCAGTGACTGTTGTAGGTCCAAGTCCTTAGAATTTCATGTGCCTGAATGGTGACAGATTCCAGTTCTCCAATTAGTCAGGAGAAGATGCCAGAAGACATTTTCCATCATGGTGTTTGGCTCATTCCAAGTTGTTTATCTGGGCTCTTTCAGGTATGCGATGTAAGCAGCTTGGAGTCACTTGTTTATTTTTTATGAAATTGATGGAGAAGCTTTCAGCGTGGGAATTCGACTTATTAGCACATGGGAGTGAAAGCTTATGTGCACCTTTTAATAAAATGTCCTTATAATTTAAAAAAGAAGCAGATAAACGGTAATAATAATGATGATGTTATTGGGAATTCATGGAACCATTAGTTCTTAAAAATTGCCAGTTTAGGCGCCTGGGTGGCTCAGTTAGTTAAGCATCTGACCTTGGCTCAGATCATGATCTCACGGTTCATGACTTCGATCCCCACGTCGGGCTCTCTGCTGTTAGTGCAAAGCCAGCTTCGGATCCTCTGTCCCCCTCACTTTGCCCCTCCCTCGCTTGTTCTCTGTCTCAAAAATGAATAAATATTAAAAAAACCTGCCCGTCATGCTCTGAAGTCCTTGGGTCCGGTTGAAGAAGCACGGGGCAGGAAACTGCGGTGGCCGCCAGTGTGGATCTGGAGCCAGAGTCTGGGTTTGAATCTGGCTCCAGCGCTTAGTAGCTGTATGACAAGTGGCTTAATTTCTCTGTGCCTCAGTTTCTTCATTTTCAAGATGGGAGGAGGTAATAACAGTACCTGTCTCTCCGCGTGGCCGTGAGGATTGGATGGGTGATCCCTCAAGTTGATGGGCAGGAGTGCTGTCTGGCACTTAGTAAGTCTATGCTGATGACTTCTGTGACCTTGAAAGCCACCAACTTCCACACTCTCCCTCCCTCTGTCTTGCCCTTTGTCGGTTGCCCGTGATCGGGATGAAGTTCCCTGTGGGTTCTCTGGTGAGCACAGGCACCGATTTCCGTTATTTGTGCAGCAAATAGCCTTGGAGGATAAAGATCGCATCTCAGGAGCAATGGGCGGGCCTGCTTACTGCCTGTTAGAAAAGATTTGGGCTCCCTGAGCTCACAGAAACTCATTTCCTCTTGACAGTGAAATTATTTTTCTGGTTGCTTTCATTTGGTTTTGCTGTTGAATTGTTTTTGTTTTGTCTTGCTAGTTTGGATTTTAGATCAAGGTGTGATTTCTACGACATTGACATCTTTTCTTTGCGTTTCTCCGGTTAAAGGACATTTTCCTCTTCAAAATGTTCTTTTCATTAAATACTTCTACAACATTTAAATCAGGTCTAGCAAAACAGGCTAATGGATTTACTTTATCTTTCTTAAAAATTTCCAGCATTCTTGCCACTCTTTACTCATTGGTATGGATATCTTAAAAAAAAAAAATGCTTAATGAGAAATACCATGCTTCTTACTATTTACAGAGACCCATTTGTATGGAATATTCAAACACTGGGAAACACTCTGAACATCATTGGGCAGTATTTGAACAATGTTGGCATTCGGATCTTCTAGCAAGATTAACGGCACCACATAGAACGGGATTTGAGTGTGGTCTGTATAGGTTATTCATACTGACTTTATTTGCGAGAGTGACTCGGCAGTGGCAGCAGGCAGGACTCTGAACACACATCTAGAACGTGGTGTCAGGTGCAGACGAGTCTGAGTGGTTGGACTGGGGTAGCTTCTCTCGCACACGCTCCTGGGCCAGTTCACGGAAATGTCGGTCTTCACCTTCACCTCCGCGCCTCAGCGTTTCCTACTCTTGCGTTGCACTTGCTGTTGAGTGGATTCCGTGTCGATTGCTAAGCAAGTAGGAGAATTGGAATACCTTCCTCTTATTTCTCCACTGATTTTTCTCAGGGTACCGACGATCTGTAAATTTCCCAGGAAGTTCTGGGAAGGAGGTAGGGCATAGAAGTCATTTCGCTCGCAACCAGCTCCCTGCGGTCGCTGTGGGCTGCGCAGCCCTGTGCGTCCACCTTCTCTGTTTGCAGCTGGGAGATACCCTCTGCTCACTGTACGGGGGCCACTCTGTTCGCCCTCCCTGTCCTCAGATGCACAGGCATGCGCTCCCCAGCTGCACCTGCTGTCCTCCCCGCCCAGAACACTCTTCCCCGGACATGTTGGTCCCCTCCCCTCCCCTCCCTGAGAACATGCTCACACATCCCTTTGGGAACGAGACCTTGGCTGACCCCTTCAGTAGAGCGGGCTGCGCTGGGACCGCCGGGCTGATCCTGGGGGCAGGGACCCGGTTGTGCCCCTGCTTTGTCCTCAGTGCCTGAACAGTGCCTGGTACCTATCTAACAAGGGCTCTGGAAGTATTTGTGGAGTGAGTGACTGAGACGCCTCCGGGGGTTTGGTGGGGAATGGCTGGGGGAGGGGAAGGATTGGTGACAGAGGATGAATCCGGGTGATTGCTGTGGTCTCTCTGAGGTTTGCTGAGAACCTAACCAAGGGCTTGGAGGCAGAAAGGGGCTCAAGAGACAGGGCGGCTAGGTTGTACTCCCGATGGATCTCACTTGAGATTGGAAGGGAAGGAGAAGGAAAGCAGTCTGGAATATTCCATGTCTGGCTTAGCAGTAGGTAGATGGTCTTCCCATTTAGCTGAGATGAAGAATACCAGAAAAAACCAAACACCTAAACATTTCTCTCATAAAGCAATTATATTAACAGAATAAGAGAACACCTTCTGTAATTTCTGTTCATCTGAAATACAGTTTCTCAAAGGCTCTAAGTGACCCTTGCTGAAATGCCGAGTTTGATTTGAGGTCAAGTTTCCTAAAATGTTTCCAAAGCTCGCCGCAGGGAGGCTTTGGCCTCTAGGGAGTTTATATCTTTAGATAGATTTTTCTGTATCTGGGAGCCAGGCCGGAGTTTCTGAAGGTCTGAATACTTAATTAGCTTTTCAGCACCTTGAGTCACTAACAGAATTCATAGTTTAAATATGAAGTTTACGGTTCTTCCTTTGCATACGTGTGTCCTTTTATAAGGATGGTCTCCGCAGCCGAGGCGTCGATCCTTTCTTCCCCTGGTGGCTGGCGTTGTCCAGGTGAGCGGCTTACTTGGGAGCCCAGGCCTGCCCTATTTCTTTCAGGCCTTGAGTCAGGAGGGTGGTGGACTTCATGAAAATCTGAGTTACCTCCACTTCCGTCCAGTATGCTGTGGGAATAGGTAGACTGTGACTGCGGAGTGAGTTCTAATTTAGTAAACTGGATGAGTTTCGAGTTCATCATTGAGTGATTCTGGATATTTGCCGACTAAAAAAACCCACAGAGTTGATAGGTGTGAGGTTCTTTACTGATTACAGTCCATCGCTTGGCTCTAAGATAATTTTATCTCCCTTCTCCCCTGCCACGTGGGAAGCTTTGCCTTTTATTTAGCTCAGCTCTTCTGGAAAGCAAACGTGGTGTGGTGCTGGTGACAGGTGCAGGGGCCGCCCCCCCCGGGAGGGGCTGGCTTCTTTCCTGTGTGGCTGGAGGTGTCCAGGACCTCCCCAGACCCCGTCCGTTGAGTGACAGGGGTTGGCCGGGAGCTCTCGCATCATCTCCCAGCATTGAGATTTTGTATGCTAACTCTCCATTTGGCCACAACCCCCCCCCCCCCCCCCCCCCCCCCGCCCCAAGAAACAAAACAGCAGATCTGAATGTACTATGGGGGAAGGAGGTCTCTGACATATTGTTGAGTGAAAAAAGCAACTCGTGGAACATTTTGTGTATCTAGAAAAAGGATACATAGAGATCTAATCTGGTAACAATCAGGGGAGGTAGAAGGGAAGGATTTCACTTCTTAATTAAGTTATACTCCTTGGAGCTAAATTTTGTGCAGCTATAGGACTTTTATCATCCCAGAAGCAAAGCAGCCAGGCGCTCAGTGGTTTTGTGATGCTCTGACTGGGCTGTGCTGGGGGGCAGCCCTGGAACCAGCTGAGGGTCCCGTCTGTCCAGGGGCTCCCGTGGCCCTGCTCCCCGTGGCCGCCACCAGCTGGGGCTGAGGGGTGGCCGTCCTCCTCAGGACGGGGCATGTACCCTCTGGGTTTTCAGACCCCCAGCTGTCACCATTTTTCTCCCATGCCCGCCGGCTTCAGTGGCATTTGGGTTTATGACCTCTATGTTAAAACTTAAAAATCATGGATGTTTTTTGTTAAAAAATCCCTAACATTAAAGTTTTCAGTAGCTTAAGCTTGCTGTTCCGAAGCAGCATCCTCAGGGAGCCCTCCGTGTGTCCCGGGGAGGTCTTTCCCCGATTGGGGCACGGGCCGGGCTGGCCGTGTGTGTTGACTGACGCGTGTGCTGGGTAACCGAGCGTGTGTCACTGCCAGGCGAGCGGCCTTCCCTCTTTCCTGCGTGTGGCCAGACGTGTGGGACTTACTTTGTGCCTTCCACAGCCCCCTGATTGGCGTGCTTTCCACTGTAACTTGTTCGCGTGACTCCTGCCTTGACGGCCCCCCGTGCCCGGGGCTGGACCGCGGGGGCCGTGGTCACTCCCACCGGCCACGCTCTGAGCTTCCTGCCGAGTCTCTGCTCTTCTGTGGAGGCTCCACGGCTGGTCTCTGCCGGCCGCCTCCTGGCCTTTGCTGCCGCTTTGTCACCGCATCTCCCAGACCGCTGTGGACTGGCGTGTAGGGGTGAGGCGGGGTGGGACGTTTGATGTTTGTGTGGACCTCACTCTGTTTTTATCCGTGCCTCACGTGACCTGGCAACTCTTGTTGTGCATCCTGCCGAAGTGAGGGAGATCTCTGTCCATCTGTCCTCTGCCCCTTACGCTGTGTTACAGGGAACCCTCACTACCTGGGACCGCCCCCACGAGTTAAGGTGGCTTCCTCCACCGGATCCTTTTTCTTCTGGGTGTCTGGTGGTGTCTTTTGTGAATACTGGGCTTCATGGTTCATCCTGCTTCACCAGGATTCTAGGGAATATATAGATTCGGTTATTCAGCCACGCTTTTTATGTTTTAACATTTTTTAAATGTTTATTCATTTTTGACAGAGAGAGACAGAGCCTGAGCGGGGCAGGGGTAGAGAGACAGGGAGACACAGAATGGGAAGCAGGCTCCCGGCTCCGAGCCGTCAGCACAGAGCCCAACGCGGGGCTCGAACTCATGAACCTTGAGATTGTGACCTGAGCCGAAGTCGGACGCTTAACCGACTGAGCTACCCAGGCGCCCCGCAGCCACACCTTTCTTAAGAAACTTTTTTTTTAATGTTTGTTTATTTTTGAGAGAGACCGAGGGAGAGTGCCTGTGTGCATGTGCGTGAGCAGGGGAGGGGCAGTGGGAGAGGGAGAGAGAGAGAATCCCAAGCAGCCTCCAGGCTCTGAGCTGTCAGAGCCCGGTGCAGGGCTCGAACCCACGAACTGTGAGATCATGACCCAAGCTGAAACCAAGAGTCGGACGCCTAACCGACTGAGCCACTCAGGTGCCCCTAAATCCTTGTATATTCTTAGGTCAGCTGTACCTTTGGCTCTTTTAAACTAATGGCCAATGAAGTACGTTGTCAATAAAGGAATAAAATACTAACTTTCCTAGGGCTACCTCTGTTTTACTAGAAGCCTCTTAAAGGCTGTAGGAGTCAGAGCTCTGAGTCTAGGCACCTTGTGAGCAGTGGTGACCCAGCATTTGTGATCAGACAGGTTGTGCCCAAGTAGGCTGGCTGTGCGGCAGGCGGTGGGTGCTCTGGTGACCCGTGGGGAGCGGTGGTAGATGAGGGGCCAGGAGGCCGGAGTCGCCCTGGGAGGACTTGCATTCATCAAGCCAAGACCTGTTGTCTCTGCTGTTTTCAGGTGCCTTGTTCTGTTGCCGTGCTGGGGCCACAGAGTGACCGTATCTGCTGCTCGGAGCATAACCAGACATTGAGAGGAAGATCAGTGAATTATTATTTAATAAGAAAATGGGCCTTTGTGGGCCTGACCGATACAGATCACCCGCACGAGAACACTGGCTTTAGGCATTTGAACGAGCGATGGGACGTGAATGCCTGACATTGGGCACGTGTCCTGGAGTCATTCCTTGTCATAATTTATCAAGTCGGATACCCAAAAGCTGTGACTCAGAGAGGCAAGCTGGAACATTTCCACCTGCCTTACCTTTGCCGAGATGATTTTCAAACGTCCTAAGCTAGAAATTGGGTTAAAGACGTGTAGTTTGTCAAACTGAGGGTGAAAGAGAGGACATTGGGCTTCTGGTGAAAGTGGATTTTTTTTTTTTTTTTTTGGCCTCTAAATAGCAATAATAGTGGTTTTGATGTAGCAAATGCTTATTATGGGTCAGGAGCTGCACTAAGTGCTTTTTGTAATTCACAAAGCCGCTCTGTATTCCCATTTTACGGGTGAGGCAGCTGGGTCACCGTGCGGAGAAACCTCCTGGCCAAGGCCGTGTCATGAAGGTAGCGAGTGTTGGAGCCGGCATTGGAAGCCAGGGCCTTTAACCTAGGTCCACAGTCCTACCCACCGACTTGCAGTGTTTCCTTAAGCGAAGGATGAAACCTCGTGGCGAGGCTGGTGGCGACCCAGTTGTGGGCCACGTGGAATGGGCTTCGTTTGAGGAACTGTAACGTCCACAAACAGCATCGCGCCCCCGACTGCTGTGTACTAGTCTCCCGTGGCTGCCGTAGCATGTTACCGCAAACGTGGTAGCTTAAACAACGTACCTTTGTTTTCGTGCAGTTCTAGAGGCCAGAACCCCCAAATCTGTTGTCTTGGCAGAGCTGTGCCCCCCGCCCCCCCGTGGGGGTTCCCCGAGAGAAGCTGTTGCTTGTTCGTGGTGGCTCTGCCCACATTCCGTGGTCTGTGGCTTCACTACCCCAGTCTGCCTTCTGGTCACGTTGCCTTTTCCTTAGTGTGGCGTCAGAGCATCCTCTGCTTCCTCCTTGTAAGGATACCTTTGGTGTCATCATTTGGGGCCCGTCCTGGTAATTTCCCCGTCTCAAGATCTTTAACTTATTTACACCTACAAAGTCCTTTTTTTTTTTTTTTTTTTGCCATTTGAGGCGGCATCCCAGATCGCAGCGATTAGGAGCTGGATAACCTTTGGGGGTGCGTTGTTCAACCCACCACGGTGACCAAGAGAGGAATTAGAACTTTCAGTCCACCTTGTAGGAATGTGCTTGATTTCAACAATTTCCTAATTGTTCCGCAGGACCCAGACGCTGAAAGTGTGGCAGAATTCCACAGCCAAACAGATTTGAGAGTTATTGTGTAAAATCTCCCTCTTCAGGAGATTCACCGTGTGCGGTGAAGGCCTGAAAATTCCGGGATGAAGATAGCTGCTTGAAGGGCTTTGATCGGGAAGGTGTCCTCTTCAGATTCGTGTGTTCCAAAGCTTCCCCTGGCACCTGTGTGGAGGATGGAGCGGGGAATACAACGACTAGGGAGGGCAGAGGCCCAGGATACAGGAGTGGAGGGAACAGAAGATGTTCTGGACTGCAGCCTGGGGTGGGTGGGGGGGTAGGGAGCTGAAGGAGCCCGGGGTAATCTTTTAAAATAAACTTAATTTTAGAATAGTTTCAGATTCAGACGAAGTTTGGGAAGATCGCCCAGGGAGCTCTCGCGTTCCCCGCATCCGGCTTCCACACGTAACCAGTGACCCAGCATTGACACGTGATCAGTTACTACAGCCGTGTTTCATTCACATTTCCGCAGCGCTCGCCTCACGTTCCTCTTCTGTTCCAGCAGCGCGTTCAGGAGGCCACGCCGCATTTGGTCGTCCCATAGGTCTCCTCGGGCTCCAAGGCTGTTGGCCCGTGGTCGCTTCTCGGACATTATTGGTCTTTGATGACCTTGATACTTTTGAGGAGAACTGGTCAGGTGTTTTGTAGACTGTCTCTCAGCCGGGATTCGTCTGATGATTCCCCCCTGTTGGATTGGGGTTTGGGGTTCCTGTGAGGATGACGGGGACCGCAGAAAGGAAACGCCGTGTTCGTCGTGTCCAGCATGTGACTCTCGGGGTCGATACTGACATTGCCCGCCTGGCTGAGACCGTGGCTGTTAGGTTTCTCCACCGTAAAATTACTTCTTTTTCCCTTTCCGCGTGCTACGCTGTGGAAGGAAGTCACCTCGAGGGGTAGGGAGTTTTGTTGCCCCTCCCTGAGGGCAGAGGGTCTATGTGAATTGTTTTGAATTCTTCTGCACAGATCTGTATACCCTCCCTCTTCATTCATTCAGTCCGTCAGTTACCTCAGCATGGATCCGTGGCCGTTTGAGTTACGCTTCGGGTTATAATCCAGGACCGTAGTATGTATTCTGTTTCTCACGTTGTCCCAGCTCTGGCATCGGCAGCTCTGTCGGGTGGCTCCTGTGCCCTTAGACACACTCCCATTGGCGTGTGGGTGTGCACAACACGTGCACTTTAGGGCTCTTTCTGGCCGCACGAGGTGCTTCGGACTCATCTTGCCTCTTTCCTGGTCCAGCCCCAGAATCAGCCAGTGGCCGAAGGAGCCACGGCCAGAGTTTATTTTGAAATTTGTGGCTTACAGGGCTGTCTACGTCCCTGTCTTCCGAACTCTTATCACTTGGATAGAGACGGGGGAGTGGCAGGACCTGACAGCTGGGTGTCTGTGTAGGGGTTGGGCAGAGGTCAAAGGTCTGTGCCAGGCGCACAGTCTTAGGGTCTCTTAGGTGCCCCTTTCAGGGTGGGAGAGTGGCGGCGTGCCTGGGGCTGGGGGGGCAGTAGCGGAGTGTGGCCGGCCAGAGTGCAGGGTTGGAAAGGAAGGGTATTAGGAAATTGGGTTGGGGCCAGATGTGCTGGTGTTGAAAACCGGGCCAGCTTTGGCAGGAGGGCAGTGTAAAAAAAGCCAATAAAAGCGGTGCTTTGGGATAATTAGCGTGGCAGCCACACACAGATCAGACAGAGGAACGGCATTTGTCGTTGCTTCCCTGGGAAAGTGCTGGAAGCGGGTGCCTGCAGGAATAGCGGGGCAAGGCAGGACCCGCGGGGACCGTCGTAGCTTGCCAGAGATTTCTGCGTGTACTGGTTTCTTCATAATGGGGGGCGGGAAACCGGAGGAATCGGTGACTAAGCAATTTGTTTGCTTACGAGCAGTGAACTTAATAAAACAAAGAAAGGTTGTCTTAAAACATCTGTGCTGCCCTGTAATTACTACCGCGGGTGGTGTCCTTGTCTCGGGGAAGAGTCAGGGTTGAATTGGCGCCCCGCCCACCGTGGGCTATCACACAGTGCAAGTGGATGGACCACGAGTGTTTAATTCAGTCCAGTCATTTCAGAATTACTTCCTGTTGAGCTGCCTGCTTGGACGCCCTTCGGTGGCAGTTGTATTTTTAAAATTCGTGGGGCCCCTGAGATGCTTCCTGGCAGAGAGGAGGCGCTCGCCGAGCACGCTTGTGTGCCGAGAACGATCCTGGGAGGACGCTCTTGCTTTTTCCCTGGGGCCTGGCATTTTGAACTTGAAATTTCGTTCGCTTACACCGAGGGAGAGAAATGTAATAAGGAAAACAAAGTCCCCAAACCGGTGGTGTGACCTGAACTTTTAAACCCACTCTTCCTCCTCCTGAAACTATTTTGGACACAAACACCGGTTCCGCTACGTAGAGTCCTGTTTTGTCATTTATCCAGCCGGCCTCCGATGTTGTGATTCGTGCATGTGGTTCCCTAGAAACCGTGAACGGGTGTCGTGTGCCTCGTGTCCACATCCGCCTTCTGTGAGAGTGAATTCACTCGGTCAACCAGAACGCCCTCCTCCGTGTGACCACGGGCACGCTCCTGTCACCCGGGAGCCTCGGGCAGGCCTGTTGCCGAACAGGGATCTCCTGCTTCGGGGTGGAAGCAACATTTCATTAAAGATTAGTTTGAAGTTATTTTTATCTGTGAAATGAGGATAAGAATACACACCTGGTGAGGTTCTTAGTGGGTGTGAGGGATAAGAAGCAAGTGCGTGTGTTCTAAGCAGGGTCTCTTGGTAGAATCTGCTTTCAAAAAGTCCCATCTCAGGGGCACCTGGGTGGCTCGGAAGGTTCAGCATCTTGCCTTTTTTTTTTTTTTTTTTTTTTTTTTTTTTTTTTTTTTAGTTTATTTATTTATTTTGGTAGCGAAAGCATGCGAGCCGCAGAGAGAAGGAGAGAGAATCCCGAACAGGCCCTGAGCTGTCAGCATAGAGCCCAACATGGGGCTCGAACCCGCGAACTGTGTGATCACGACCTGAGCCGAAGTCGGTCACTGAGCCGACTGAGCCACCCAGGCGCCACTCAGAGTCTGACTCTTGATTTCAGCTCAGGTCATGATTCCAGGGTCATAGGATCGAGCCCCATGCTCTGTGCTGAGCGTGGAGCCTGCTTAAGATTATCTCCCCCCCGTCTCTCTCTCTCTCTTTCCCTCCCTCCCCCTGCCCCCTCCACCACTCGTGTGCTCGCTCTCTCTGTCTACAAAAATAAAATAAAATAAAATAAAATAAAATAAAATAAAATAAAATAAAAATCCCATCTCAGCGGGTTTTACTGCAGTGGCTATGCCTTGTGTTTGTTGCTGTCTGGTGATTTTTTATTTTTTTAAGCGAGGAAACTTTTTCTGCAGCAGAAGCAAGAGAAAGGAGATCGTTGGGCTCCTGCCCGGCATGTAACCAGCAGAATCCCCCATCAGGGAATACACCGGCACCGCATTGTGAACTCGGTGCCTGTAGAGACCCGGAAAGAGAGGACATGTTGAGAGCATCGTGGGGGAGGGGGACACTGGGGGGGGGTCACTCTCTCTGTGCACCTGCACCGTTGGGGATTTCCAAGCGTGCCTGTGCAGAGAGGCCCCGGGAGGCCCTGTGGTGTGACTGCACTTCCTGCTAGGTCTGGGTCAATGTGTCCTACACGAGCTGCCGTGCCGTCCGCAAAGCCGGCCCCCTTTCCTTGATTGTACCCGTACTGCAAACATGCACCGGTTTCTCCCTAGAACGACGAAAGCCACCGGGGCGGGCCACACTCTGCTTCTCTTTTCCTCTTTTTCATAACTTAACGAAATTACTTACCAGGCTTGAGTTGGAGACGTAGCTAGTTTCAAGAGAATGCACACGCGAATGGCAGTAAACGGCAAGCGTTCTGTATTTCTTTTCGGGAAGGATGAAGGTGTCCCGATCCCTGGGGTTCAGGGTGTGTCTGGAAGGTGGTCCAGCACCAGCCTGGATGGACCCCGTTTACGCTGCCTGTTTTCCGCGCTCACTCCACCGTTTCGGAAGACTTGGTGCTCTAACACTGCAAGGTGGCGTTGTAGTTTATTGTGGCACGGAGGACGTATTTCACTTTCCCTTCTCCGGGCCTTCGTATTAGTCAGACCTGATACGTTGTCTGTGTGAGCTTTTCAGCGAATGCTTTTGATTTAGATTTTCCATGAAGGAAGCAACTGAACGTGAGCAAAAAGTCAGGTCAGTCGCTGCCGAAAGTCTGTCTGGCAGACGGAAGCACCCGCAGGTGCAGTGAAGAGGGCTCGCGGGCCGGCTCTCCTTCCCCAAAGCGAGACAGGGTCGCGGTGGATACGGCGGTGAGACACCTGTGCGCAGACACGTCCTGCGTGGGGCCCGGCTCCCCGGGTTTGTGACGCTGTCGGCCTGGCCTTCGGCTGCCTCCCCTGTGACATGGGGACCAGGAAAGTTACCCAGAGTCGCCGCAAAGAGTCATAGGTCCCTCCGCTAAGGTTCAGGGCCCTGGCATTCCGTGACTGTGGCCTGCTGTTGTTGTCTCTGCTGTCACGTCCCTGCAAGTCACGTCCGCACACCCGTGGAGAATAAGGACCCGTGTGGCAGTGCTGGCGGGACAGGGTGTTTGGGGGTGTCCCCCCCCAGAATTGCCTTTGGAGGCCGCGTAGTTGCATTCTTTAGGTGGTTCTGTCGCTCGAGCGAACCTGAGTTTGAAGTTTTTCTTTCATTTTTGTGTTTTAACCTTAGAACGCATTTGGAATCGAGTGAAAAGAAACATTTTGGTTTAAAGACTTACTCGTGGGGGGGGCGCCTGGGTGGCGCAGTCGGTTGAGCGTCCGACTTCAGCCAGGTCACGATCTCGCGGTCCGTGAGTTCGAGCCCCGCGTCAGGCTCTGGGCTGATGGCTCGGAGCCTGGAGCCTGTTTCCGATTCTGTGTCTCCCTCTCTCTCTGCCCCTCCCCCGTTCATGCTCTGTCTCTCTCTGTCCCAAAAATAAATAAAAAACGTTGGAAAAAAAAATTAAAAAAAAAAAATAAATAAATAAAGACTTACTCGTGGGGGCGTCTGGTCTGGGTGGCTCGGTCTCTTAAGCCTCCGACTCTTGGTTTCCGCTCAGGTCATGATCTTGTGGTTCGTGGGATCGAGCCCCACTTTGGGCTCTGTGCTGACAGTGTGGAGCCGGCTTGGGACCCTCTCTCTCTCGCTCTCTCTCTCTTTCTGCCCCTCCCCATTCACTCTCACTCTTGCTCTAAAATAAATAAAGTTAAAAAGAAAACAACTTGTAAAGTTGACTCGCAAACATGGTCTTTGGGTCCGAGTAGCTGAGTTTTGGGTTTTATCGCTCAGCTTTTTTTGGTCTTTGGCTTTGGAGCTTTGTGAGTCCCTGGTTCCCATACGCTCCCACCGAAGTGACCGCTCCGTGGTTATTCTGCCCTCCGGCCCCACCACCCACCCTGCCCGCTTCGCAAGCAAAGCCCTGGGTGCCTGGCGCTTCAAGGCCTCATTCACTCAGTGCTGGGACTGTTTTCTGCTTCGCTTGCAGATTTGTTTTCTACCCTAAACTTTTGTTCTAACGGTCAGTAATCTTTTACAGCTCGACATGTAACAGGTGTGCCCACTCCCCTTGGCCTTAGAAAATCACTTGACCGCAGGCCTGCTAGAGGCCGGCTGTGCGGACACCGTGTCCCGCCCCTTCCGCCTTCTTCCCCTCCCTCGACTCCCCGTGATGTGAGAATCCGCCCCCAACGTTAGGGTCACTCACAAGCGGGTTGCTGGCCCTGCTGCCCACTCCTTTGTTTTCTCGATGAGCACACTGCGGTGGGAACATCTGAGTTTGTCTAGAAATGTTCACGGCTCCGCGCAGCGTCTTGCTGTGGTGTCCAGAACAGTTGGGCTGTTGGTTCTACTCCCCGTCCTGCCTGGGCTGTGCTCCATCAGAGGTGGATGCCTGATGTCACTTGTCAGAACTGGCTCGGGAGTGAGCCCATAGACGTCGGGGGTGTGAGGGGGGCAGGGCCGGGTCTCGAGTGAGGGCATGGCTCTGCTCTGGAAAGCAGGCAGGCTTGCGTGCTAAACACAGTGAAAGCCGGTTGAGTAGAGAACCCCTCTCCCCCCTCACCCCCACCCCGCCGTGTGTCTGCACCTGGCAGTACGTTATAATTACCAAAGCGCCTGCGTGAATGGTTGCTGGGGAAAAAAAAACAAAAACCCAACTAACAAGCAAAAATTGGGACTTCCTGAATAATACGTATCATTGTGATATATTGAACTTGTAAGATAATATATGGCTTTTTATATTTTGTGCAATATGTATAACATGTATGTAATATAATTTTATATGTTATACACAATTACACGTTAATATGTCACATATGTAATACGTTACATATAGTACATTATAATCCCTATTTTATGTAAATATAAAACATGTTGACCCTCGAACACCATAAGGGGCCCCGACTCCTTACATGGTTGAAAATCTGCATATGACTTTTGACTCCCCTGAACTTAACTCCTGCCAGCTGAATGTTGACCAGAAGACTTACGAGTAACATAAACAGTTGATTGACACATATTTTGTATATGTCATGTATTTTGTATTCATACAATACAGTGAGCTAGAGAAAAGAAATCATAAGGGAGAGAAAATGCATTTTTGGTACTGTCCTGTACTTACTGAGAATCATCCACGTATAAGTGGACATGCGTGGTTCAAAGCCACGTTCAGCGGCCAACTGTATATGGTCTCGTATGTTTTATATATTCTGTACGTATCTTTTTTCTTGTAAACTTTCCTTTTTGGCACTCTGACTCACGTCACTCATAAATTCTCGCTCTCTTGACCTTTTGTGTTTTGTGGGCACGTAGGCATGTTTTCTGCTCCCAGCCCAGAGCGGCGATGTCAGAAAGTTCAGTTTTCCTTTTTTATCTCAGTCTCTCAGGTGTCCCATAACCCGTTAGGAAACAGATGTCTAAGAATGCACCAGCAGCAGCCCTTCAGAAAGGTCGCTTGTAAGCACAAGCGTGCGTCAGGTCTTTGTGAATTTTTAAAAGGCATCTTAAGGAGAATAATGAACACGCTTCCGGCCATTTGTAGACACACAGAGCCTGGAAGAGGCTGTTTACACACCTCTCCCGTGTGCCCTGCGAGTCTTTGAAGAGGGAAGGGCGGAAGTCGGCGGGTGTGGCTGACTGCCGTTCTCTTTCTGGAAGGCTCTGACTTGGCTGCTGAAACGTCCCAGCTGTGCCTTGAGAGTCTGATGGTGGAGGTGATGGCCGCGGGAGGATTTGCGGGTAGAGGGTGTGTGACCCGAAGCCTCTTCCACCGTTGGATGCTGGCACCTTGAGTTTTCGCTGTTAAACCCTGTGGGCAGGGAAAAACTTTCTAGAAACCGTCATTAAGGTGAAGAACTGCCAGTTTTAGTGTCTCCTTCCTAGGAGATTTGTATTTCATCGGAAAAGAAGACGTCAGCTCTAAGAATAAAAGTCCTTTTTCTAGGTGGGTAAGTCCTACAGTTTGGTTCCAGTTATGGCTTTCGGAGGCTGTACCCGGTCTCTTGAGTGAATTTGAGACGAGCCTTTTTCTCCCAAAACGGCCCAGAGTGGGCGGCTCAGCCTTTATTCAGTTGCAAGGTCCTGACCCCGCTCCTGGTCTTGTCCCCAGGGAGGGCAGGGGAGGGCAGCTCACAACAGCCCTGCACGCTTCCGGTGTGACGGATGACAGAGCAGAGCCGAGCTAGGTGCTCGTGGTCACGTGGTCAAGGGCCCGGCAAGGTTCAAGGCCACTGGGCAGGCAGAGCTCTCATTGGTGACGCGGAGGTGCGTGTGTATTAAATCTCCAAAGACCGACGAAATCCTGTCTGTGTGCCACACGTCACCAGGTGGGAGAGGGCAGAATCTTTAGGAAATATTTCTAATGGCAGGGATTTTCTCGTTGCTTGAAATAAATTGTTAGGAGAGGTAAAACACTTCACTAAATGCTGTGATTGAGGAAATCCGATTTACACGATCATGTCCCTGCACCCCTGGATTCTCACATCACCCCTTCTCTGCGGTCTCTGCCTCGGGTCGGTCCACTGCCTTGTGGAGCCTCCGTGCGACTGTGCCCCCAGCAGGTCGGCCAGGGTGCCGTCTGGGTCTTCTCCCTTTTGGGCTCACCCCGTATTCCTTCCGGGACCAAGCTGCTGTCGACTGCGCCTCCAGAGAGTGCCCCAGGCCCACCCGCTTCTCCCCTCCTGCTCGCTGTCCTCCTGGATCACCTGTTTCAGGACCGCCTGGCCGCTCCCTGCTCCCACAACTTATGAACCAGACTGTCAGGCCTGGAAATCTGCGTTTTAACCAGGCTGTTTGCGTTTTGAAGAAGTTCTAGGGGCATCTGGGTGGCTCATTCGGTTCAAGTGTCCAGCTTCAGCTCAAGTCATGATCTCACCGTCCATGAGTTCGAGCCCCACGTCAGGCTCTGTGCTGACAGCTCGGAGCCTGGAACCTGCTTCAGATTCTGTGTCTCCCCCTCTCTGTCCCTCCCCTGCTCACACTCTATTTCTCTCTCAAAAACGAATAAACACCAAAAGAAAATTGAAGAAAAATAAAGAAGTTCTAGAAGTTTGAGAAGCACAGCCCAGTCGATAGGTCACTAGTCAGTTTTCAACAGGATCTGTATCCGGTGGCTCATTGGCTGACCTTTCCGGTCTCACCTGAGCATGAAGATGACGTTGGAAAACCTGTCCCTGCCCACCCTGCACCGTAAGAGAGATTGATTGTGGCTGAGGTTGGACGGAGCCAGGGACCTTACTCAGCGGAGCCCAGCCGACCAACAAGAGGCCTTGTTCCCGCCCGTCTGGGAACAATGGCCCTTTGACTGCAGCTGCCTCGGAAGGGAGCAGGGCAGGGTGTTGGTGTCCTGGGTCCTGCGGGAAGGGCGGTGCTGCTGGCGGGGCTCTGTCGCAGCCCAGCCGGGGCAGGACGGCCGTGCCCTTCGCCCTCACCTTCATAAGACTCGCCCTGTGCTCCCGCCCTCCCTGGACGCCCGGAATGCAGGGGGGAATGCGGGCCCTGAACGGGAGGGCGGGAGCAGGAACAGTGTGGAAAAAGTCGGTGTTGCCAAATGGGTGGAAGTTGGGCCGCTTGCATTAGGTCGTGTGATCAGCTTCCAGCAGGGGAGGCCCGACGTGCTGATGAGACAGCCTTTCCTAGCACGCCGTGGTCCTGCGCTGGACCCCCGAGAAGTTGCCGGCCCCCCTGCCGTCCAGCTCGCTCTGTAGGTCCGGTTTTAGGTACTCACAGCTTGCCCCGCGCCGTCCCTTGTCCAGGCTTGTGTGGTCTCCTGCCACCTCCTGCGTGTTCACTCCGTCTCGCTGAGGACGGCAAGAGGCTCCCCGTGCGGGACGGTGTCACCCCTGCCCTGGTGTTCGGAAACCTGGGAGGACGTCTGTAGTTCTCGTGATGGCGACGGGGGCGGGGATGTTAGCATCCCGTGTTGTGAGCGTGTGGGATGCCGAGTGCCCCTAGGCTCGGGGACAGCCCCGCACACTGAAGGACCGTCCCCTGCGAGAACTTTGGAAGTGCGCTGGTCCAGTGCTTCCTTGAGAATGATACGTAATGATTCCCTGCGGCCTACTAGACACGGTGTGAGGCTGACCCTGAGCGGGGAAAGTAAACCCGTGGTTGAAGCCACCTTCCTGGGAGGCAGCTGTGCTCTGCGAGCGACTTGGCTGTTCTTCCGTGATCCTGCCGTGCAGCCTCGCCTTCCTGATGGCACAGTGTAGACAGAGTTAGGACCTAGAATAATCTGGAGACATTGCTGTAAACAACGAAACATGCTGCTGCCTGCCGTCCCACAGAATAAACAGCCTGATGCTGAGTAGGTTCAGTGTCACATCACGGGAGGGTGGGGACCCGGGACCCAGTGTCTCAGCACTGACACCATCCCGGTGATGGCTCTCAGTACCAGGAGGGCTTGAGATTTGGAGTTCTGGAACCTTCTGGAGTTCCCTTGTGGCCCACAAAGCTGCTTCGGAGAAATGAAGGGTCGGACAAGATCAAGACAGTGTTCTGGAATACTTGCTGATTCAGATCAGTCATTCGGTTAGAGGTGTTGGAGAAGTGACAGATAAAAATTGAGGAACATACAGGGGTGAACGGGCAGGGTGACTTGAGGTCTGACTTTGAAGGACTCAGACGTCACGCTAAGCCAGGGACCAACAAGGGGCGTTGATCCTGGAAAGGCATCCTTGGTGAACTAAGCATGTCCAGTAGACGATAGGATTTGACTATCTTAGGAACTAGGTAAGAATTAGTTTACCGGTAAGGGCAGCAGAAACGGGCCAGAAACTTGAGCCACAGAAGGTTGAGCGACACGCAAACTGAAATGGCGTAGCTGTCTTCCTCACGAGGTCTCCTGTGGCTGTGCCCAAGCCACGTGCCCATCCTGGGACTGAACCCGCTCCTCTAGGAGTATTTTTGTAAGGAAATGTGTAGAGCTGCGTCCAGAGATTTAGCTCTGAGGATGCTTAGCGAATGAACATTGTTTGAACGTTGGAAGCGACCCACATGGCCCCCAAAGGGGGTTGGATAAATAGGTCAGAATTCCTCTCTGTGGTGGAATGTGGTGTAACCATGACAACGATGTTGAAGAAGAGTATTGACGTGGTGGGACGATGTGTATGGAGAATAGCCTGTGCTAGAACATACAGGAACATATGTAACATTTTAGTAAAGAAACCGTGTAAACCTGGAGGGAAAATCCTGGAAAGGCATTAGTCAGAATGTGCACCTAGATCGTGGATGGTCTACAAGTAGCAAAACTCAAGGTACCTGGAACTCTTTCTCAGGGCCGTGAACACGTATAGTTATTTTTGCAATTAAAACAGTTTGATACAGTAAATAAAAACATGATCTCATGTATAAACTTTTATCCAAATATTTCAATACTTAGTCATTTTTTAAAACAGATACTATGAGATAGTTTTGATTTAAAAAAAAAATTTTTTTTAATGTTTATTTTTGAGAGGGAGAGAGAGGGGCAGAGCACGAATGGTGCAGCAGCAGAGAGAGAAGAAGACACAGAATCTGAAGCAGGCTCCAGGCTCCGAGCTGTCAGCGTAGAGCCCGATGTGGGGCTCGAACTCACGAACCTCGACATCGTGACCTGAGCTGAAGTCGGACGCTTAACCGACTGAGTCCCCCAGGTACCCCTATACTTAATCAATTTTAAGTCAAATATTCCTGGTATTTCAATTCTAAGAAGTTAGAATTAGAAGTTCACATCTTATTCTGGATTAGTTGATCTTAGGCACAAGGAAATGAGGGCTCTGATTACCAGGGATAAATGTGGGTGGGGGAGGGCTCGAGCCTGTCAACCTCAATATAGCCAGGTCTAATACATTAATACTAAAATCCTAACTTCAGTTGCCTACTTGTTCCCTGCTGAGACATTCTATACCCTTGTCTCGCCCTGGCCGGTGAACACCCACTGAGCCTCGGCTCGCCTCCCTTGCCCAGAAAGCGGCTGAATCAGAGGTTAGAGAGTCTCAGGGTACAGCACCGACTCTCCGATGAGTCAGGTTTCCGGCCGCAGACCTCGTCCACGGTGGGCTTCTGATTTGCAAAGGCGAGACCACAGAGCGGTATCAGTGACTCAGCCCATTAAGAACGTAGGTCTTGTTTTAAGCAAATACTTTGCAAGACCGTTTCTTAGAAGAAACCCTGCGGGACATTATTCTCAAGAGAAGGCTCAGTGGCGTTCGCAGGGACGGTGGAGGGACAGACAGGTTTGCACACGCACCAGCCTCTGGGCCCCCCCTCCCCCCATCTCACATTTAGTATGGCGAGGCTCCAGAAGCCGTGCCTGAAAGACAGCTTTTGGGTTTGGTAACCCAAACCCTGAGTTGACTAAATTTAGTTAGCTATGGATTCTGTGTTTCACGGAAGGATGTTTTTACATGAGGGGAAGCTGCGTCCGCGTGAGTCCAGGAGGCTCCTTATTTGGAGGAGCCTCCTTCCAGCCTGACTCAGGGCTGGGGCTCCTGTGGGCGAGGCACTCTGAGAAACCTGGAATCTTCTCCAGCCACGTGGGGGCATGCTCGTGGCTCTGGGAACATCGAAGTGAAGCTTGAGTTGACAGAGAAATAAGGGGTGCCCATCTGGGTTGGCGAGACGCACCCCGGGAAGATGCACGTAGTCCAAGATTCTGGTTTTGTTTTAAGAAAAATCTCAAATGACAAAGGTTGGCAGGAAATGCAGACTGATGTCAGTGCCTGTCCCCTTCTGTTTCCCTTTCTTGAACGTATATCACTATATGGAACCTCCTCCCCCAGAATTTTTTTAACAAAACGGTGGGTTTTTCAGGATTTCCAAGCTATTTCAACTCTGGGGCAGAGCCGGGTGGCTGCTGACAGGGTCAGCGTGCAGGGTCAGGGCCCCTGGCCCCCGTCCTGGACTCGGCTTCCTGAGCTGGAGGGACGGCTTTGGGGGACAGGGGGCTGGTGAGCCAGCGCCGGTCCCCGCGGCCTCAGGGGACACTGACTCATCCTGTGCCCAGCTGTGCCGCAGGTGCGTTCGGGCCCCGAGCTGATGCCTGCGGGGCCACCCTCCGTGGCTGCTGCTGTTCCGTTGGGGCCGAGGTCTGGGCCATTAAGACTTGTGGCTTCTTGGGCTCCATCGTAGGTCCCTGCTCTTGGGGGACCAGGGATGTAGAAAGATAATGTAGGGAAGAGGTATTTTCAGTAAAAGTTGTTCAGGCTTCTGCTAAAGAAGGCCGTCAACTTCTTAGGCTTTCTCAGCGTTAACCACTGAGATGTGTCCGTGACGAGGGTGGGAGGCCCACAGAAGAGCATGTGAGGATAACTCGGGCTGCGCGGGTGTCCTGGACGGGATCAGTGGCTTCCGGGATGCGCCTCAGAGGAAACCAGGCCTCCCCCCTGGGGGGGGGGCCCCAACCCCCTCCCAGGCTGGTCGCACAGCTTCAGGCTCCCTCCCTCCTTCTCTGCAGTCCCCACCTTGAGGCCTGGACACTCTGTCAAGCCTTCTGTTGGTGCTGGTGGAAGGAAGTGCCCCAGAATAGGGTTTTATCCAGGGAAGAAAAAGTTAAACTTAGGTCTGAATTCAGCACGAGCATTTCCACCAGATGAGACCCATTTGCAAAAGCAACAGAAAGAAGAATATTCTTGAAAAATAAAGTTTTAATTCCTCTTTTTTTAAGCGTTTGTTTTTGAGAGGGAGAGTGTGAAGGAGGGAGGGGCAAAGAGAGAGGGAGACAGAGGATATGATGCGGGGCTCGAACTCACGAACCTCGAGATCACGACCTGAGCGGAAGCCGGACACTTAGCCGAGGGAGCCACCCAGGCGCCCCAAATAAAGTGTTAATTGAAATGTGTCCCCCCCCCCCCCCCCCCCACCAAAGATCCCAGTCCAACCAAGTGGAGCCCATCCCCCACCCACGAGGGAGTTCCGGGCGAGGCTCTGAACTTGAGGGCGCGTCTTCATCCCTCCGGCAAGTCTCACCGGTGTGAATCTGGTCCCAAGTGAGGGTCAGAGGGAAGCGATACTTTGTCACCATCAGCCTTTCCGTTTTCTGCCTGACGGGAATGCTTAGAACCTCCCGTCACCGCTCGGCCGGCAGGAACCTTAGCGAGGGGCATCTGGTTTTGAAGATGCGGATGGGGGGGGGGTGCCGAGAGCGGGTGCAGGGTCCGCCGCGGGTGCTGGTGTCACGGCGTGGGTACACTCACGCAGAGTCCCAGGGAGCCCCCTCTTCCGGCACGCCCACACGCACAGCGGTGCAGGGGTGGAGAGGAGCTGGGAATGACATGCCAGGTGGCCTTCTTCCAGCAGACGGGACAGAGCCTCCCCCAGGGTGGCGGTTTCGGCTGCGGCGCCCCACACAGGCACCCCTTCCGGACTGAGGAACAGCCAGGGCACGGGCAAAAAAGACGGGGTGCTTTTTAAGATGATATTGTTTGTCGTGGCGGGTCTGGCTCGCTGGGCAGCGTCTGCGCCCCTGTGAGCTGGAGGCCGTCCCGGTCGCTGTGGACACAGGCGTGAGCAGGGAAGGCGCAGACACCCCACTGCCGTTTCGCCAGCTTACGTGGCCTGTTTTGCCAGGGCCTTGTGCGTGCGTGTGCGCATGTGTGCCTTGTGCGTGTGTGCACGCGCTCCTTGTAAGGATACTTTCGTGTTCTGCTTTCCTCATGTCGTATTCTATCTCCGTGATTCCTGCGGGGAGGTATTTCTTAAGGGCTGCGCGCTCTTCGCCCATGTGGCTATTTCCCGTTCCTAAAATCGTTTCCCTGTTGTTGATGTGTTAGGGACTTGTGCATTTCGTAGCGGTGAAGACAGTGAGGAACGTCCATGTGTCATGCTTTATCCCGATGTCTAATTATTTCCTTGAGGTCGATCTGAACTGGATCTGGACCCGGTGGCAGACACATTTTAAGGCTCTTGACATGTGGTGGTGACATGACTCCCTGTGGGGGAAGCGTTCCTTTTTACTGGATCCTCCTTAGGGCTGAGTACTTTTGTGTAAGGGCTGGTTTAAAAGGAAAATTTCACATTGGTTCCATTTACGTTCTTTTAGTACCGGTGACACTGAGTCGGTGGTGTCCCTTTTGGCAGGCCATTGTTAGCATGCCCGGTGCTTTGTTTTAACTTTTTAGTTATGCAAATGACCCATGAGTCCATCCCATGAAAGATTTAAATACCACAGACAAAGTCCCCATGGACCATGGTCTCCCCCCATACCCTTGTTGGCCCCACTTACGGTTGGAGGTCTTTGGAGACCTTTGACTATGTGTGTGCACATGTGTGTAGATAGATAGATGGGTACTTAGTAGAGTAGCGTTTTAAAAACTAATATTTTAAATATGTAGAGGGTGCAGTTTGTGGTTTTAAACGTTTTTAATTCATCACGGAAGTCTTTTTTTAATTAAATTAATTGATTTTGAGAGAGAGAGAGAGAGCATGAGCAGGGGAGGGGCAGAGAGAGAGGGGGAGAGAGAGAGAGAGAGAGAGAGAACCAGGGTTCACCCAACGCGGGACTTGAACCCACGAACCGTGAGATCATGACCTGAGCTGAAGTCAGATGCTTAACCGACTGAGCCGCCCAGGCGCCCCCGGTTCCATCACAGTTTTAAAAAGAATGTAAGCCTAAAGTGGAATAAAAGGATTTCTTGGAGGAAATTCTCTCTACTTAGTTTTTACCGTCTTACCTTGTCAAAGATCCCAGTGTGATTCTAATATTTGCCGAATGTTTCTGTTCCTAGAACGTGACGCGGAGGCTCACTCGTCTCCTTACGACACCCTGTTTCCAGTGCAGGCAAGCCCCGTGTGTCTTTTCTGATGCCGCGGGTGCATCTGGGCCCCGGGCCGTTTATTGGTGGTGGATTGTGTGTTCACCAGCCGACTGGGAGCTCCTCAGACTCCCTGCCGAGCAGACCGTCCCAGCACCTCCCTCCTTGCTCGGGACCTCCCGACTGTACCCGGTGAGCAGAAGTTCTCAGTGACCCCTACGCGGAAGGAAATCAGTAATTGGTCCGTCCCACGGGCGGAGCAGGTGCAGAAACTCCGAACCTGAACAATGTAGCAGCAAGAACAGATGGACGGAGTTGTCTGAGGTTCAAGACATGAGGGCTGTCTTCCAGGGGATGAATTTCGGGGAGAGTTGAGGAGGCCACCTGTAAACCAAAGCTGTAGCGTTTTCAGGGCTTCACAGAATAATTCAAGGTGCTGCAGAGGTTAACTATGCATGCGGATGTGTAAACGATTCAGTCCCAAACCTGATTTTGGCCTCAGAATCTGGGTTGGAATCCTGGCTCCACCATCCACAGCTGGTTTCTTAACCTTTCCCTCTGACCCTCGTTGTCTTTATCTGTAAGATGTGGGGAATTGTGCCTGCCTTACCTCGCGGTCGCTAGGACCAAGCCGATGTCTGGCACATCGCAGGTGCTCAGTCAGTGGGGATGGGGGGCGGGGATTGTTACAGGTGCCTGGGACACCCTCAGAAGTTTCACTCAAGCCGTGGCTGGCAGTGTAAGGGAGCAAAGCGTCTTTTCCTTCTACACTGATTCCCATTCCAGGTTCTCAGCTGGGGCTCCTGTACCAAAAGACAGATTAACAGGAGAAAAACGGTGTTTTAACATGTGCACCTCACGTATACATGGGAGAATCCCAGGCAACGGTAACTCAAACAGGTGGCTAGAATTCGGGCGTACGTAGCATCTTCGGCTCAAATAAAGCAAACTGTGGAGGCCGGGTGGTGGGGACGTGATCAGGAAAAGTACAGCAAACTAGGGGGAAGGTTGCTTCTCGGTCAGGAAGAGTCTTTCTCGACTCCTCTTTTCCTCTCTTCAGCCTTCTCTTCCTGGTACCGAGAGGAACGCCCTCGTGAATGGAGGTTTCTCTTGTGACTGTAAACTTCCCTCGCAAAGCGGTAGCTTCTCCCCTGTTGTCTGAACTGCTTCCGTGTCTACCGGGTCTCAGAATAATTGGCTCACCGTGGCCCCTATGCCAAAGAGGCAGAAGTGGGGTGACCCTTTCTGGTCTTCCACAGTCCAGCAGCAGCACACAAGAGAAAGAAGTCAGATCTTTGGGCAGGGACAAGTGGATCCCAGCAGCTCCCTTGTGGGGCAGCTGGTGAGATAAGCACATTGGGAGCTTGGCAGCTCGCAGACCTAGTTTGAACGACATTGCAGGGATTTGGGAAGGCCTGCCCTGTGCACGGCGTGGTGGCTGACCCTTACCCCTGCCTCAGTAGCCGTCCAGCTGATAGCCCCGTGGAAGTGGCATCTTGGGGATGCTGGTCTGCCAGACTCTTGTCCCATTTTTATTGAGCATCCCGCACTGAGTGCCTCCAGACGACCACAATGGCATTTCGTGCCGTAGGCTTCTAAGTTTCTCTGTGACGACTGGGATTGGCTAGGGATACGAGGATAAGGGAGTTTATAAGGATAAGCAGGTACACAAAGCATGGCTCTTTCCCCAAACAAACAGAATACCTTGTTACTATTAAGGGAACAAAAACCGAGAAAGGAGCTGAAGGTATAAACCGGTAGCCCGTGCACATGCCTTTTAGAATACGAAATCACGTCACGCGCACACTTCAGGGGCGGCTGTTCCCCTTCCGGGTAGGTGGGGGACCAGGGATGTTCGTTGATGAGTGACCGACGGGGTCCACGGGTGGCAGGGCTGACGTTCAACCCGCGCCTGCTGCAGCCAAGTGGGGTCGGGGCTCTCGGAGCAGTGGAATCGTTGTGGAGATTTTGGAACACCTGTCGTTTCAGTTATTTCTGGGATTTTGTGTCAAAGAGCACATTCAGATGGTTTTTCCTGGAAGGTCTTGTTTTGGGGACCAAGCCCTACAGCACAAGCAGTGTGTTCTCATCCTCTTACTTAATGCTTTTAAACTTGATGGAAGGAAAAGGCATTTTCCCCTGTATTACCAGTGCCTCCGTGAGCGCCATCTCGGAGACACACTTTAATGTTATGTTTGCAGCTTTTATTTAGCAAAGATGTAAGAAACCCCATGACAGTGTTTCTATGTGTATTGTACAAGCCGTTGTTTAAAAAACAAAACAGAGGATTCTGTTTCTCAGTTCTTAGGGGGAAAAGCCCTCTTCTGTTCTCCTTTGATCAGAGTTATGTGGCCTGCCCCATTTTCTGTTTAGCTCTTGGCCATCAGAGATTTCAAACTGGTAATATTCAAGCACAACAACAGCATGATCTTGTGGTTGGAAAATCAACTTCTTTTTAAAAAAATTTTTTTAATGTTTTTGTTTCAAAAAAATTTTTAAGACAGACAGAGCATGAGTGGGGAGGGGCGGATAGAGAGGGAGACACAGACTCCGAAGCAGGCTCCAGGCTCCGAGCTGTCAGCAGAGAGCCCGACGTGGGGCTCGAACTCACGAGCTGTGAGATCATGACCCGAGCCGAAGCTGGACGGGGCACCAACTCACAAACCGCGAGATCATGACCTGAGTCGGGAGCTTAACCGACTGAGCCACCCAGGCTCCCCTCAACTTCTTTTTTTTAAATGTTGTGACTTTACATCTGTGCCTGTTCCTTCCAAGTGCACCTGCGTCCTGCTTGGATAACGGAGAGCACTGGAATACCTTAATAAATGAACATCTAATGAGAGCGTCATTCATTCCTTTGCCTTGTCTCTTGAAGACTTCTGGGCGGAGAATTACATGCAGTTTCAATCGGCCGGAAGGAGCCCGGGGGTCTCGAAGCAAACACCAGGCCTGGAGAATTGTGCCACGGCTCAGACGCCGTGCGGTGTTCCGCGGGGCAGGGTGGTGACCGAGGAGCTTGCTGGCTGTCTGAGGCACGGAGCGTGTCGATGGCCTGGGCCGCTGTTCACTTGCGAGAAAGGAATGAGCCTGGGCCTGGGCGAGCAAATGGCCCGGGGCCTGGGCAAGAGAGGGGCTGCGTCAGGGCCCCCCGCCCCGGTGCCCGGCTGCCCCTGCTTCTGCTCGGCTGAAAGCAGGCCTTGTGCTGCACGGCCGCGTGTCCAGTGAGGCCGTGAGTGGCCCCGCCTGGCCCCCCTCGTCGGCTGCGTCCCCACAAGTCTGCCAGTGCGCCTCACACGTGATCCGTGTCTCCGAAAGGGCAGATTAGAAGACGTGTTGCAGGCCAGGAAGGATTTCAGGATATGGGCCGATAGCTTGGATGGTCAAAAAGGACGGGAGGTGTTTTTTTGTCCCCAAAGTGAGATATGTGTTTGTTTCCCGTGAACTCTGAAAAGCGATGGAGGGTCACACGTTTCCCTGTCACGTTTCTGAGAGCCGTGTGGCTCCGGAATGCAGCCACGCTCCCTGGGGCAGCCCCGCCCGCCCCTCCTCTGCAGGCCTGCGAGATGCCGGGCGGGGACAGGCGGCCGCACCTTCTGGAGGCCTGTGGCACCCTCGTGTGGTACCGCGGACTCGGTGGTGGCCGAAGCGTGGACTCTCGTCTCAGGGGCGGGGTCCCTGTTGGGCAGTAGACTGTTGGAAGCACACTCGGGTCCTAGGATTTACATGGTGAACTCTCTTGCTGTCCTTTGTTTTCCGTGACCTCAGGTGACACATGGAAACCATCAGTAAGAAAGCGGGACAGTCATAGACGGGGCTGTTTGTCACGACGGTGCTCCGCTGTAAGTAAACTAGGAGAGTTGCTCTGGGTTCCCTTCTCCTTCCGCACCCACTGTCACCACACCCGTGCTTTGTGGTGCGCCCTTGACGTCACCAGCGTCCCAGCTCTGGAGCCCGTGGTGTGGACGTCCAGTCGCTTTGGGATAACCGTAGCTAGTTGCAAACGACCCCCCTCTGACCGTGTTCCAAGAGACATTTTGACTAAACTAGACGGCCGGATGACGTGTGTATGGAGCACGTCACTTTGATGGGACGTGTCATGCCCTTCTGGCGGTCCGGGCGTCTCCAGAGCCCAGAGTGGGCCGTTGGCGTGAGACCTAGGCTGCGCCGCGTGTCGCCATGTGAAGTCCCGGTTGGCGTCGGGGAGGTGCTTTGCGGGACGGCCGTGTCTGACCCCGAGGTTATGTCCCTGCTCGCCTCACTGGGGACTCACTTTGAAGCAACAGTCTGTGCTTTTTATTGGTCGGGTGACGTGCGCCCCTCTCTGTACCCCTTAGCGGCTCAGAATCCTCACCCGCGGAGTCGGGGTCACTCGAGGAGCCTCCGAGTGGTTTTGAAGATTGAGGAGCCTCCGTAAAGGGCCTGTCACAGGACCAAGAGCAGAGCAGGCCCCCCGCACACGACAGCTACTCTCACTCTTAACCATTCCTCAGCGTTTGGAAACACACATTTGTAATTCTTAATCGCGGGTTGTGCTTACTGATATTTTAATGAATCCTAAATGTGGTTTAAATCCCTCCGATCGCATTCTTCTTGGTCTCTAGACTGATGCCGTCTGCTTGTTGGTGTTTGCTCATCTGCCTGAGGACTGATGAGTCTTGATGGAAAACTCTCATGGCAGCTGCAATTATTTTTATTTATTTCTTTACTTGCCTATTTTTTAAGTTTTTAACTACATCATCTCGATACCCGGTGTGGGGCTCGAACTCACAACCCTGAGGTCAGGACTCGTGTGCTCTCCTGAGCCGGCCAGGCGCCCCCGTCTGTTTACCTATTATTTTTATTATTGTTTTATAGGTATAGTCTTGGGTGGTGGGCACTGGGACGAAGGTCTGTCCGTAAGTCACCTCATTTAATCCTGACAAGGACAATGCTGGTCAGGTCACTTGTCGACGGCCGCACTGGAGGTCTGTGTGATTGGGGCCCAGGGGCTCAGCCTGCCTCTTTCCCTCTGGCGTGTGCACAAGGGCCTTGTGGGCCGCCCCCAGTCCGGCCCCCTGTACTTAGATGCAGCGTTGTGTAGCTAAAGGGGATAATAAATACTACTTACGCTAAAGGGTCACTGTGGGGATTGAAAGAGTACACACTCTTTCACCCAGGGGCGCCTGGGTGGCTCAGTCTGTTGGGCATCCGACTTCGGCTTAGGTCATGATCTCGAGGTCCGTGAGTTCAAGCCCCGCGTCGGGCTCTGTGCTGACAGCTCGGGGCCTGGAGCCTGCTTTGGATTCTGTGTCTCCCTCTCTCTCTGCCCTTCCCCCATTCATTCTCTCTCTCTCTCTCTCTCTCTCTCTCTCTCTCTCTCTCTCAGTAATAAATAAACATTAAATAAAAATTTTAAGGAAAGAGCACACACACACACACATGTGCACACACGTGTGTACTTGGTGCTTAGGATGGTGATTGGCCCATCTTGAGTACTCTGCAAGTGTGCGTGGCTAGTGACGAGATGTGGAGCATAGCTGTGGGCCCGCCCCAGTGTTCCACACGTGACAGATACTCTGGGAAGCTCTGTGGAGGGAGTGGCTGGTATGGGTGGGCTGAATGGCTGGACGCACGGCCGGTTTTCTTTTGTTGACATAAACCGTGTTGGCTCTCGTAGAATCAAGTGCTTGCTTCAATTCAGCGCAGGCTAAATATTGTGCGAGTAGCTTCTCGAATCCTTCCAGGAGACTCAACGAGGCAGGTGCTGCCCCATTTTATGGATACCGAGTGTTCGTGCATTTTAATGTAATCCCTGTAGTGAAGGAGTTGGACTTGAGAATGGGACACGGGGTGGGAATCCTACACCCTGGCAGAGCTGGGCTTCCCCCTCAGGTCTCTCTGGGTGACTTCGTTTTAGGGAAGCACGCAGTGAACAGCGTGTGGTCTGTATTACCACAGCTTCCTTGAGGCGGAATCGTGAACACCTGTCCTACTTGAACTCCAGTATGGGAGCCCCACGTATTGTTAGTTGAAGACCAGTCATGTGGTGGGTATGCAGACTCCATCTTCGTAGTTACAGATTCTTGCTTTTGGGAAAATCTTCATACGGAAGCCCAAATTCTCATCCTTCAGGTTAAGACCGTTTTTTCTCTCAGTCTGGTGGGAATGGAAGAATGGCCGTCCGTCGCTCTTAGTGGGCTAACGCTTAAAATGATGTCGAATGGTGGCATCTTCCCCTCTTCCTCGTCCCTAGGTTAAACTTTCCCTGTGGGTTTTGCACTTGGGTTAGGTGTCAGGGAGCTTTACACTTCTCCTTTGATCCTCCTCCATAAAAGAAAAATTTTTCCCCAGACGTGTAAGCCCTTAGATGTCTTTGACCCCGGCCGATATTTATGATGACAAAGTCAAGGTCTGCAGCACCAGGAAGGGTAGCCTGGTGAGGTGATGGGCTGTCCCAAAATGGTCATCCTTCCTGACTTACTCTTCGTGGGACTGTCCTCGGCGTTCCTGTTCACACCTCCTCCCTTAGCGCAGGTCCATGTCTGAGGCCAGAAGTGGACACGGGGTCAGTGATGTGGGGGCCCGATGGCGCACGACAGGACTTTTGCCTCCTCTCTAGTCCTTGCTTGGGGGCCGTTTGTAGAGAAGAGCCTGTTGGTTCTACAGTGTGAGAAGTTCCTGAGAAGGGGGTTGATTTAATTATACAGAATTCCCGATTCTTCCCTGAGAGGTCCTGTTCGTCTTTGAGCCAACACGCCATTTTTTTTTGTCCCTAGTGAGACAACCTTCCCTACTTCCCCCACTGCTTTTAAACCTTTCTTGCTGAGCCATGTGTCTATTCTTGGTTTATAGAAATTGCTTGTGACCCCGTCTTGAGGAAATATTTCGGTCTTTGTTAGGACGTTAGTCTGTGAGCACCCTCATGACGAACTGTCCTCTCAGGAGTTCCGGGGACATTCTCCCATCTAGTGTCACAGGGTCACCCTCTCTTGTCATTGTGGGCCTTTCCCCAGAAACACCAGTCACGCTGTTCGTTTCTCCATTACATACGTTATTCGCTGTTGGTGATGGTGAGCCTCTGAGCTCTTCGGGTCTCCCACTTGCCAGCAGTGTGGCATTCGGGCCACTGCTGGGCCACCATGCATGTAGGTTCATCTGAGGAGGGACCGTTCGCAGTGTCCGCGTTGCGGACCTAGTGTGGGCACCCAGGGACGTGACGCATGTTAGGTGCCCAAAGCTTAGCACGTAGTAACCGCTCAGTACAAGTGGGCACAGACGCCGTGAGAATAGTGAGTTCAGGGCACTAACCTGGCTTCGAGTGGGGATCTTGAAAAATTCCCCAAGGTTGTCTCAGGCCTCCTGAGAGGGAGGGAAGGGTGTCTCCGAAGGGGGATGTCTGTGGGGTGTCTGTGATGGGTGTAGGGCGTTGGGACATGCAGTGGAAAGCCAGGCAGGGCACAGATGGTGGAGACCCCGGGGGCTCTGATCCCGCTCCTGGGGACTGGGGGTCGCAGAGAATTGGCACTTGATGGGGTGCTGGGCACCTCCTGACCGGAGGAGACAGAATGCAGATTTGAGAGTCGTGGCGGGATGGGGCTGCCTGGATGGTGCAAGGACAAGCGACGCCGGGGCGGGGCGGCGTGGAGCCCGGGAAAGGAGAGGGGCTCGCCAGGCTTTGGCGCGCATATTCGTTTTGAGAAAATGAGTTGGCCGGGCTGCGGTGTGGATTTCTAGTAAGGAGAACATCTGCTCGAGAAGTAGAGGGCGTCCCGCTTTCCCACCTGGCACGCTTTGGAGCGCTATGTGTGCACCTGCGTGCCCTGGGCACCGAACTCCTGGCTCGTGTGGGGAAGGGCCCGTCTCCATTTTCCCGTGACGGCAAGTCCTCTTTTCTCCGGTTGGTGCTGAAGATGCTACTCTTCCTTGCTGATTTCCTTTTGATGAACTTTGCATGTGGGGTTGCAGAGTTCTCTTTTATTTTGTCTCTCCAGCTAGGTTTTTCTCATGATCTGTTCACCCGTGGTTACAAGGGGGAACGTAAGTGTGTCAGAACGTGATTTCCGCCGAGAGGAGTCTCCTCCCCACCCCTGGGCACACACACGTAAACGAGGAAGATGAAGGGCAGTCTGGCGGTCTGGTGGTCTGGATGGTTTCCTTAGGCCACCAGAACAGGGGTCGTGCAGACCAGCGCATGTGCCCGTCCGAGTGAAGGGCAGCCGGCCATCTGAAGAGATGGTCACCTCCCAGATGGGATAGAGACACTTCTCCGTCATCTTGCTGACGAGATGCCCGACTGTCAGCCTCTCGGTTGCCTCGGCCTTGCAGGGAAAGTAAACATGTGCGCTTCTAAGAAACAGATTGTGAGAAGGATTAGAGTTTCTTCGAAATGTTTAAATAAAGAGCGTTTACTGTATGCTCAAAGTGTCTCGATTCTTCACCCTTCCGTAGAGCAGCCCGCGCTCCTGAAGCATCGCTGAACGTTGAGGCCGTAAAGAGGGAAAGGAGTGCTGGGTCCTGGAGCCTGGAAAAGCGGACCGCACAAGGCAGTTGTCACCCGCCACTGGACAGTGGCAGCCAGCCCTGTGGTCCCTGAGAGGAGCGAGGACCCCTGTTTGCCCTGGTGTCTACCTGAGCGCCCCCAATGGTGGTGCGGCCCTGGCACGGTGTGGGGGGCTTGCAGCGTCGGGGCTGCTGCTGAAGCTGGAATGTACACGGCCCGGCACTGGAAGGGGCGCCATGGAGGCGCCCAGAGGCTGGGGTGTACCTTCGGGCAGGGTGAGACCCCGCAGAGAGCAGGCACCGCCAGGCGGGGAGCAGGTGGCCATACGAAGTACTTAGCACTGAGTCCCCGTGGACTTCTGCAGTACTGAGGGAAGTGGAGGGTTCTGGCCCGGCTGGGGTGGAGAGCCTCGCCGGGTGCCTTAGTGACTCTGGTGACACAGCAGGAAGACACAGATCCAGACGAGGAGCCACATGCAAGGGCTAAGGACGTGGCTCCAACGGACCCATCTCGGCCCGGCCCCCTGGGAGCCGGAGGGTCTGCCAGTAAGTCGGCTGCCCTCTGGGCCAACATGATGACTTAGAAGCCCGCAGAGAGGCGGACGCGTGGCTCGTGTGGACTCGGGGAACGGTCAGTGCGAATGGTGCCTGCGCCCGCCTCGCCCGACGGGCCGGGACCCTGGGCAGCGGCTACAGGCAGAGCGGAGACAGGGCAGGCACAAGATGAGCCCAGGGCCCGCTCCTTTAGTGTCATAAAGTAAGGGAACGAAAGTGAAGAGTGTAAGAAAAAACGGGGAGGGCCACGCTGCGAAGAGGAAGGAGCTGAGATAGAGGGGTGCCCGGTGGCCGAGCGCCAGGACAGTCGCGTACGGTGGCAAGTTACAACCTGCGCGATAAAAAGGGTGGATTAGTATCGAAAACGTAGAACTTCGTGTGTGCGCACCGACCACACGCGGACAAGCAGACGAGCAAGCAGCGTGGGCTGCTGAGTAACGGAGGGTCATGTGCAGGGCGCTGGGGTTGGAAGATGCAACGAGTTGCCGCCATTTTAGTGAAGTTCACACCAGGCCCGGGTCAGCCGCGGATGGAAACCCAGGGGCAGGTTTTGATGAGGGACAAGCTATTTCCATGGTCTTAGAGGATCTCCTCACTTACTAGTTTCAAGAGAAAAAATAATTTTTTACTGGAGAAATTGGGCCACACTCTGCCTGGGTGACCAGAATGAATAATGCCAAGGAGGGGCGGGTGGGCCTCGTGTGCCATCAGGTGCGACACCTGGAGGAGAAGACATCACCTCTGTGGTTCCTGGCTGATCGTGCATGACCGGGATTGAATCACGGGGACATGGCCGACAAGTCCGTGTGGAAGCGCCTTGTTAATATGAAAGGTGTGGAGGACTCTATTCTCCCAAACTGTGAATGCCATAAAAGACAAAAGCAAGCCGTGTGTTTCAGAATAATGGTGGCTAAATGCTGTACTTGACCCTGGGCTGGATCCTGAACTGGAGGGAAAAGAAACGCCATAAAGCACCATTATGGGGTTAATGGAATATGGCGGTAGGTTAAGGTAGCGTGTCCATCTTTAAATTTGCTGAGAGCGATAACATTATGGTTTTATCGGACCATCCCCATTCTTAAGGAGATTCTGAAGCGTTTCGAGGTAAAGCGTCAAGATCATGGCACCTCTCTCCAGGTGGCTCAGAGGAAACAGCGTTGAGTGAGCGTGTGAGTCTGTGGAGGGTGAGTGACGAGGGACACGGGAGAAACGTTAGCGGTAGGTGAATCTGACGTAAAGCATACGTGGTGTTCTTTGTGCTGTTAACTATTCCAGAATTTTTCTGTGAGCTTGAAATTATTTCCAAATAAAAAGTTAAAAAAGTGAAAAGAAGCCCAGCAGGTATAGCCATCCATGACTTAAAAGAGAACTCGGGAACAAGATGCATGCATCTCTTAACTATGTTGGTGTGGATTTTCTACCTTTCGAGTTGTCCACGGGAAATAAGCATTGAATCCTATGGCAGTCACTCTGTCACCCAGTAGGCAAAGCCATTTCTGTGTCTGTTGGGTGAGAAAGCCTATGCAGTGCAAGGAGAAAGAATACTACGTTTGTCCCCGCCCCCCCCCCCCCCCCCCAGCCGACTCTGCCCCTCCCCCATCCTATTATCTGGTGTCGCAGAAGAGGGTTGGAATGAGGAGTCATAGAGGTGGTTCAGGAACGGTCATGGGAGCATCAGTTGCTGCATTTAAAATAATACTTGTCGGGGCGCCTGGGTGGCCCAGTCGGTTAAGCGTCTGACGCTTGGTTTCAGCTCAGGTCATGACCTCACGGTTTATGGGATCAAGGCCCACGTTAGGCTCTGCTCTGACAGTGTGGAGCCTGCTTGGGATGCTCTCTCTCTCTCTCTCTCTCTCTCCCTCTCTCGCTCTCTGGCCTTCCCCACACTGTGCTTGCTCTCTCAAAATAAATAAACAAACTTAAAATAAGATAGAATAATATTTGCCAATTCTCAAAATCTTACGGCGCAAATGAGGAAATGCATGCAAAAGGTGTTTGTAAATAATGTTTCTTCTAAAAACATTCAATTGCTCTTCATAGTTTTGGTTAAAGATGAGAAACGGCTTAGACTGGAGATTGGTGGAGGGTTTCCTTACTTTGGGTGGCCCCTTTTCCTTTTAAATGTCGAGATTGATGGCACAAGGGAGTTTCTTTCCCCAGCGGACCCTTCGGTTCCTTCTGGTCACCTCCTTTCTCATTTCCTGCCCTTATTGTTGCAGGCAGAGCTCCAGTGACTGGAGAGCTGTGGATCTTCTAGATTTCAGGATCAGTGAAGCCAGAGCATAGCAGAGGGTGTACGAAAGGTAGCACATAAGTCACTCAGCCTTCCATCCGCTTCCAAACATGTCACGGATCTGAAGTTCCCCACAGTTGTTCCTGCTTTGTCCTGAGATTGTATTTGTGGCTCGGGTGCTTGGAGGGGTCATCCGGGCCTTCGAGGTCCCCAGCTCGAAATCAGCCAGGGCAAGGCCAGCCTGGTTTGGGGAAGGAGGGAAAAAGGATCCGAGAGGTCAGCCCCCTCCTTGGCCCAGGAAAGCAGCACGGGCCAGGGTGGTGGAAATGTATAAAAGAGAGGGCACGAGGATCGTAGACGGAAAATGGCGCTGTGAGACCTGAAGTCGTGTAATGATCGTAATGATCGAGGACATTGAAAAGGAAGAAGGGCCATCTGGCATAAGGAAAATCTCTACTTGAGTCTAAGCCATTTTTCACCTTTAACTAAAACTACCAATAGTTTAATTGTAGAGGAAATTATTAGGGAAGGTTCCAGGGGCGGGGCGTGGAGGGCCTAGGGAGCGATTTGGGGCCAGGCCTTTTCCTGTATTCTGGAATTGGTTTCGATTGAGGCTCTTTATCCTGGAAGACTGTGCTTCCCTGGTGTGCCCTCTCCCATGGAGCTGGACAGCCTGGGGCAGCGCCACTCGGAGCGTCAGCCTGACGTGACCCGCGCACCATTTCTCTTGTTGAGAAGGTCTTTCCCAAGAGTGAGTGTCACCTGCACGGAACCACATGCTTCGTGTTGGTAGTTGATTTCCACTCTGGGACGTAATTACCACGTCTGTGCGTACCCGCAGAGAGTATATTGGTTAGTGTCGCTTGTTTTAAGGCTGGGTTAGAGCGCTCCGTTGCACGTAGCATTCCGCAAGCTGCATTTACTCAGTTGTGTTGTTAAGATTCTGTTGCTGCACGTGATGGTAGTAAATTATTTTTTATGGTCAAGTAAAATTTTTCTTGTAAGCATCCATCCCATTTTATCTGCTGCTCCATTTCCTTCCACAGTTTTGTGTTTTGCTGCCGTTCTAGGGGGTAGGAGATAGTATATCATTCTGGTCTTAATTTGCGTTTTCCTGATCAGTAGTGAGGTTGGGCATCTTTCTTTCTAGTATCCTTTGGAGAACAGAGTTTGTGATGTTGATGTAGACAGAATTTTCAATCTTTTGTTGTATAGTTAATGTACTTTTGTTTCTGTTTCTGGTTTTGTTGTGTTGTTGTTGTTGTTTGAAATATAGTCTAATATGTGTTTGGTTCATTTGCATTGCTAATCTTTATTTATTGTTTTGGATTGAAGTTTTTGTTGATTTGCATTCTCATTCAATGGTTTTTTTCTCTGCTGGTTTGGGACGCATCATGTTCCCGTTCTTCTGTGATTTCCCTGGAAGTACATCGCGCATGTATTACAGTTTTGGAGCCGATCAGCGGTTAAGGTGTTTTCATCTCCTCTCAGAACGGCACAAAACTCGTAGGACACCTAGAAAAGAGTGTCTTCTGTTCTCATGCGTTCCTTTCCATATTAGAGTTCTGCATTTCACCATACACATCAGACCGTGGTTGCCGTTTGGAGATGATATTTAACTTTCTCTGTCTCCCATGTCTTGCTTCCCTTCCCTTCTTCCATCCTGTTCCTTTCCTCAGGGGAGCTACACCTTCTTCAGCGCTGTCTTCCCTTAGGATCACTCCGCGGCAGCATCTCTCGACTTTGGGCTGTGTGACAGTGTGTTTCCTTCACTCGCCCAAGTCTCGGCTGACGGTTGTGGCCTCACAGCTTTGTGAACCTGCCGCCCGTCGTCCCAAGGCTTTCATCGTTACTGTTAGGAGATCTGCTGTTCATCTTCCACCTGCCATTCTTTGGTGAATGACTTGGCCTATTTCGAGATCATTTATTCGTCTCTGGGCCTTGTGGTTTCCCTGCAGTGTGTTTGTGTGCGGCTTTCTGGCTTTTATCTTCGTGGTGTTTGCTCTGGGTCCCGTATGTGGATTCATGCCACTTGTTGGCTCTGAGAATTTCCCAGCTATTAATGCCCTGAATACGGTTTCTCCCCCGCTCTCTCTGTTTGCTCCTTCTGGTTTTGATAAGTAGACGTTAGAGCTGCTCTTTTTATTCTTCGTGTCTTTTAATTCATAATTGGTATTTTCTTCCTTGTCCTTTTCTGTTTGATGCTAGTTAATTTCTTAAGATTTAGCTTCCAGTACAGTAATTTTCTCTTCAACTGTGTTGAATCTTTTATTTAACCCAGCCTTTGAGTTTTTAATTTCAGTGATTATATTTCTTCATTTTTAAAAGCTCCATTTCTGCTTCAGATCTGCCTGAATATATTTTGATGGTCTCTTTTTTGCTGGCTCATTTTTTTTATTACTCCATTTTTCCTGTCTTTAAACAACACCAAGCAGAGTTGTTTCATATTCTGCATTTGATAATGCCAGTATCTGAAGTCTTTGATAGTGTAACTCTGTGGCTTGTTGTCTAGTCCATGGTGAGTTTTGTGTGCTAATATCTGTTGGGCAATTATATGTCAGAATCCTGAGGTCTTACTTCCTGAAACTTGAGTTTGTCTGTCCTAGGAGCCAGGAGGGTGCTACAGAGTCAGGATCACTTTTGTTCCCTTTGGGAATCCCGGTTCCAGGTTGGGTTGTCCCACTCTGCGGAAAGCTGAGGGTCCAGATGCCCCATCCCGTTCCTGGCATTCACGTGGCCTCTAGGGTCGCTCCTCCTCTCTTCTTTGCTCAGGTTTCTGTGCACCATCCCTGCCATATCTCCCTGGTATTTGTTTCTCTACCTGGAGCTGGCCAGTGTATTAAAAAGTATTCTTAGGGGCGCCAGGGTGGCTCAGTCGGCTGGGTGTCCGACCGTTGGTTTTGGCTCAGGTCATGATCTCGTGGTTTGTGGGTTTGAGCCCCACGTCGGGTTCCGTGCTGGTAGAGCGGAGCCTGTTTGGGATTCTATCTCTCCCTCTCTCTCTGCCATTCCCTGCCCCCCTCAAAAGTAAATAAATAAACTTTAAAAAGTATTCTTTAAAATAATCTAAGCACCCGGGTGGCTCAGGCAGTTAAGCGTCAGACTTCAGCTCAGGTCATGATCTCACGGTTTGGGAGTTTGAGCCCATCTTCAGGCTCTGTGCCGTCAGCTCAGAACCTGCTTCAGAGCCTCTGTTCCCCTCTCTCTCTGCCCCTCCCCTGCTTGCATTCTCTCTCTTTCTCTCTCTCTCTCTCTCTCTCTCTCTCTCTCTCAAAAATAGACATTAAAAAGGTAATTTATCCAGAATCTAATTATAGCATAGCAGAAGGGCCCTACAAACACCTAGCCCACCATAATTTCTAAATTTGCAGTACCCAAGTGATATTTTAAAATTCATGTTCTATATGTGCCCTTTACCAATTTTCTTAGACAGTTAGAACTTTACCTGGTATATGATTTTATTTCACCCACAGCTGGGAAAAGAACACAGTAGCAATCTTCTTGAAAGCTTGCTAAATTGTATCTATATTCATATCACGTACTATGTCCTTAAACTTGTGCCTGTTTTTTTTTTTTTTTTTTTTAGTTAATCTACTAATTCTAATTAATCTACTAATATTTACTTCCTGAGAAAGTCAAATCACTACTTTTGGAATAACTCGTAAGTATTGTCAGTACTCCTTGATTCTGCTCTATTTTTCTGTTTATCCGGAATCCTAGGTATAAAAGATTTAGCTGTTGATCTCTGCCTGTGGATGCCTTCCTTCCTCAGGCGGCGTGCAGAACACATGTGTTTACTGTTGTGAGTTAGAGGCATCCGGTCCACAAACTGCCTGTCCCTATGTTGTACATCCCCTTTAATAGGCCTAGAAACAGCATGAAGTTTTTGTTTTTGTTTTTGTTTTTTTAATTTTTTGGTTTTTTTAATGTTTAGTTCTGAGAGAGAGACAGAGCACAAGCAGGGGAGGGGCAGAGAGAGAGGGAGACACAGAATCCGAGGCAGGCTCCAGGCTCCAAGCTGTCAGCACAGAGCCTGACGTGGGGCTCGAACCCACGAACTGTGAGATCATGACCTGAGCCGAAGTCGGGCACCCAACCGACTGAGCCAACCCAGGCACCCCCAGCATGAAGTTTTTGATCTATGAGATGTTAAGTTGCCTTGGGCTTTGGCACATGAAAACATGTTTTATTTCAAAACAGATGGTAAGTGATGTTCATCACAAAGATAGCTTTGTGATGAACGTGATATGTGAGGCGTGTCTAGTGTGCAGAATCTTTATGCTTCATAGGTTACGACAGGACTTTTGCAGCGCTAATGTAATCATAGAAAAGGCAGGCACAGAAAACCTTCCCAGGAAATGCGGAGCTCTGTGGCTAGAGAGTCTCTGAAGGATTGCCTGTTGCCGGCTCCCTACTTTCACTTGGAAAATAGACGCATCTGATCATCCTGTGGCTTCTCCTCCCTTGGACAGCAGTTACTTCTTCTGTCTCCTCATGTCGTGGGTTACGGTTGGCTGTCTGCTCACGCACTGCTGATGGTTTTCGCTTTCCAAATGGTTTGGTTAGCCGAGCACTCCAGAAGCTTCTCTGGGGAGCCAGGAAGGAGGTGAAGAAGAACTGGAGAAGCTTGCTTCCCGGGGAAGCCCTGGCCAGCCTCCCAGGCCGGGGAGCTGCTGTCCTGGAGCACACACTGCCTGAGCAGCCGTCCCCCAGCTCTGTTGTTCCTGTGCCCCGTCAGTCGTTTCGTAAAGCAGTAACTGGCCCTTCAAGCTACCCCCTTCTCTTCTTTTTCTGCAAATAGGTGTCCCTTTGCAGGCCGAGATTTGGATCGTTAACATGATTTTTTTTTAAATGGTTTTCATGTTTATTTATTTTTGAGAGAGAGACAGAGAGAGAGAGCACAAGATGGGGAGGGGCAGAGAGAGAGGAAGACAGAGAATCCGAAGCAGGCTCCAGGCTCTGAGCTGTCAGCATAGAGCCGGACGCAGGGCTCAAACCTGCAAACTGCGAGATCGTGATCTGAGCCAAAGTGGGACATTCAACTGACTGAGCCACCCAGGCACCGCTCGTCAGCATAAGTTTAACATACTTCACTCGAATGCAGTTTCTTGCTGCAAAGTCGTGATTCTGGTCCTGTCAAAATGATGCTGACAGACAGCCCAAGCAGGCGGGCTTTCTCATGTCCCTTATAGTTAGGGTGTTAAAAACGGGGCTTGGCAGCCATTATCAAGACGAGTGACCGTAGGTCTGAGTCTGGTCAGCAGGCCCCGTTGGGTTTGCTGCTTGTGCCCTGGCTCTCCTGACCTCGGTCCTGACTGAGCTTCTCTCGTCCAGGAATGGCTGGCTTCTCGTCTCTCTGACTCAGCACCAGGACACTGGCCATTTGTAACATTTTCCTCCTTTCCCACATGAGGTAGTGAACGTGTCTGTTTCTAAATACGGTTTTGAAAAGCAGGATTATTTTAAGTACCTCCTTCTCTAACTTGTGCTCTCTCCTGCTCAGCAGATTCACACCTGAGTGCTTGTTAGCAGACCCTTTGTTTGATGCCTACGGAAATGCCCACAGAATAATTTTCATTTGCCTTTTTCTCAGTCAGGGTGTTCAGGGGTTGGCAGTATGACATAGTGGGAACTGTACCGGGTTCATCGGTAGCTAGACAACCTGAGTTCAGGGTGAAGTTCTCTTCACGGTCTGTACGACTGGTTAATCACGTAGCTCTTCTGGGTTTTATTTTCCTACCTAATAATTAGTCTGTTCACATGCTAGAGCAGTAGTTCCCAAAAGTTTTGCTCTTAAGAAATGCTTTCTTATCTTAAATATTATTGAGGACCCCACAGAGCTCTGCTTGTGTGGGTTTATATCTAGCATTTTTTTCTTTTTACATTTGTTTATTTTTGAGAGACAGGGAGACAGAGCATACGTGGGGAGGGGCAGAGAGAGAGGGAGACACAGAATCCAAAGCAGGCTCCAGGCTCCGAGCTGTCAGCACAGAGCCTGACACGGGGCTCGAACCCACTAACCGCGAGATCATGACCTGAGCCGAAGTCGGACACCTAGCCGACTGAGCCACCCCTATATCTAGCATTTTACAGTTGGCAGAAAGATGGCCCCCAAAGATGTCCCCATCCTAATACCGAGAACTCGTGACCTTATCACACTATATGGCAAAAGAGACTGCCGGTATGGTTAAGATCGGGATCTTGAGATGAGGGTCTTGGGGATTATCCAGTGGGCCCTGTGCAATCACAGCGGTCCTTACAAGAAGGCAACAGGAGGGTGAGAGCCAGAGAAGGAATTACGAGATGACAGGAGAGATGGAAATGATGTCCTTGCTGGAAGGGAGGGGCGCAGGCGGCCTCCAGAAAAGGCCAGGCACACGTTGTCCCCCCTAGCGCTTCAGAAGGAGCTCAGCCCTGCCATACCTTCACTCTGACCCCCACACGACTGACTCAGTTTTAGACTCGTGACCTCCAGAACTGTAAATTTATCTGTGGTATTTTAAGCCACCATGAAATCAGTTTAAATTTAAGTTTAAAATATTTACATTTTATTGTCACTATGAAAATAGTTTTGGCCTCACGGATTACTTACAAGGGTGCGGATCTCCCAAGGACCCCCAGACCCACCCTGGGGTCTGCCACGTTAGAATGCAGCCCCCTGGCCACAGCCAGCTGCACGAGACTGGCATTCGAATGCTGGAATCCAGTTAACCAAGTGGGGGTTCTGTTATGAAGTAAGAAAGGGCGAATGGTCTCAAGGGGCACATAGCGTTCAGATTCTTATTATGTCAGAGTCTGATGCACGTGGTAGGTAGTCTCCGGAACGTTGGTTTCCCTTCTCCTTGCCAGGAAAAACGGGCATTTCGCTTGGACGGCGTCGCTTAGAAATACCTGTGACGGAACACGATGGGATGTAGGCAGAGGCCATGTCCCTGAATTGCCATGAATCGCATTTTTAGCATTTGTCGAGAAATTATGTAAGGTATCTTTTGTGTGGTGCTCACAGGCGATGTCTTTCTGATGTTTGGGTCTTTGGAACTTAACAATAAGCTTCCTTTCCTTGGGTAGGAGGGAAGATGGAATTGAGATGAGATTCAGACCGGCTTTGATTCCTAGTTGCCCTTTGTGGGTTTGAATATACAGCGGGCGTGACATTCCCTCCGGGTCACTTTGTCCACACTCCCTGCTGATCCGGGGCAGCACCCCGTGGCTGAAGAATGACCTAGGTCCAGTTTGCGATGTGAGAGAGCACTTAGGAATATTCGTGCTAAGAAGCTTATATTTATAAAAGATGGGTATAGGGACACCTGGGGGGCTCAGTCAGTTGAGCGTCTGACTCTTGATTTCGGCCCAGGTCATGATGCCAGGGTCGTGGGATCGAGCTCCGTGGCAGGCTCTGCGCTGAGTGTGGAGCCTGCTTGGGATTCTCTCTCTCTGCCCTTCCCCCGCTCACGTGCTCGCTTGCTCTCTCTCTTAAAAAAAATGTATATAAATGCAGTAGAACAGTTGGGGCTTACGTGGCTTAGTTTTGAGCTTAATATGGCTCACTATCAATGTCAGGGATTGATGACTGTGTTTAATGCATTCTTAGAGCTATCCTCTTTAAATCAATTCTGGTAAAACGTTGTGGCTGAGTGACAGCCTGGGAGACACTTTAACATCGTAACGTATAGTCCTGAACCAAAATTCTGGCCCGACGGTGGGAGCAGCTCCTGTGTCTTCCACACCTTCGTGTCTGGCCCCCAAACGAACCGGCTGGGAAGGGGAGTTTCGGGCTGGGGGTGGTGGAGAGGCAGCGCGGGAGGTCACTTTACGGCCCGGAGCACCTGTCGGGGGCAGGAGCACTTGTTTGGGAGCCGTACCAGCAGGGGTGCTTCGGGGGCCAGAGGGTCACGTCAGTGCCGACCTTTCTGCACTGGAGCCAAGAAGGGTGCTTTTACTTGCTTGCTGTGTCTCCCGGAGGCCGCTGAAAACCACCTGGCACTTGCTGGTTTCTGCTCTGCCTCGTGGCAGACCATGTTACCAGCACGTGGGGTCCTTCTCGGTGGAGCCCTTGGTGAAAACAGAGGGAGCGAGAGCGCTTTGGCTGGATTTGAACTTGCTGGACCCGAGACCGGCAGGCACCTTGCATCGGGTGGCTTGGTGTTTTTAGTGACCAGCATCGCGATGGTAGCATTTGTCACCCGTATGTGTGCACGACAGGAAAAGTGTAAGTGAAACCAGTGGAAGAGTGTCCCTGTTGGTGTCGGAACATGTTTGAGACCGTTATTCCCCGGGGGCGCTCTGCTCCCCGCCAGCCGTCTTCCACAAGGGTTTGACTGGCTCTTCCAGAAGCAAAGTGTGTCCTCCCCTCTTCCTTTCAGGGAGTCAACGGCCGTGACCACCGTCACCCTGGCCTGCTGATCGGTGGCGAGGGTCAACAAGGTGCGGGTTAAGAGAAAGCCATGGTCAAAAGCCATGTGGTATTTTATTGCAACAGCTTGTGGTTTTGAAAACAAGGGCTGGAGTACTTTTCTGATACTTTCAAGTAATTGCAATACAATTATGATTGCAACACAATTCGCATTTCGGTTTGGGAGTCTCTACATTAATCAGGAAACGTGAACAAGGTCTATGTGTCAGACGCCGGACCGGTTCAAGGCCAAGAGCGGGGTCTTAGTCTCTCCCCAGCGGTTCAGCGGGCTTGGGGGGGCTGCCCTAGGAGCTGGCCTGGGCGCTGGGTCAGGGTGGTGGCCAGCCTTCACACCACGGTCCTCGCTGCCCGCACAGGGGGCTCCCGGGCTGCTTTGGGAACAGTATGTGACGGTGGTTGAGGAAAGGTTAGGGTCTGTCTGGAAGGAGGCAGAGGAATGGTCAGCGAGTGAGCTGTTTTCTGTCTCTCATCTCTTACGATCTCCTAGCCCGGCGTCCACAGCCTCTGTGGCGAGGGCTTGCTTCTTTTTGGACTCCCGGTCAAACGTCCTCAGAAACGAAGTCGTGGACACGGTGCCTGACCCCCGCCTCCCCCCCGATTCTAGCTGCGGTTTTCCCGGCAGGTGCCAGGCTGGTCCAGTGCCAAGCTCTCCTTCTGCCCTCTGTCCTGACCCCGTCCTCAGACCAGCCGGCATCCTGCTGCTATATTTAGCTCCTGTGCAGTGGGGTTCTGGAAGTTGACCAGCCGCCTCACGCCTCGGATCGGTCTTTCCGGTGAGACCCCGCTGTGTCGGTCCAGGCGCCCAGATCCCGCCCGTGCGCACCGTCCTCTGAGAGCTGTGCCTTAAATATTCACACAGCGTTTACTGACCACCTACTGTGTGCAGAGAGCCGGGGTGCAGACACTGGGAGGTGCGGACAAGAATCAGACCGTTGGGGCTCTTGGCATAGAAGCGGGGGCGAAACGCGGGATCCCAGCATTAGAGGTGCCTTCCGACAAAAGCGGGAGCAGGCTAGCGGAGGATTCAGGCGGGAGGGAGCAGCTCTGCCCTGACAGACGCGTCCGCGTGGGCTCCCCCTCTCCCCCCGCCCCTGCCAGCCGCAGGCCAGTGGCCGGGGGGTCACTACGCGCCCCTTCCCGGTGGGATTTCATCGTGCCTCGTCCACAGCAGCTCACACCTCTGTAACTACAGGCCCTGTCCTGGTGGAATCTGACTCTGTGGCAGGTGGTTGGAAAGAAGTTTTGGAGGCTGTAGGTATCTCTCTGGTGACATCCCGCGGGCGGTTGCCGGTTCTGTATCTTCTGGGCCGCGCTCCGACCTAAGGAGAAGGTGGGCAGTCCTGAGCCCCGGAGGCCGGGCTGTTTGCTTACTCAGTGCTCAGGGTCAGGTACTCAGATGCCCGGCTCGTGCGGCGAGGCCTCAAATACGGCGTCTGAGGAGGAGCGTAGACGGCCCATTAGACGGGCCAGTCTAAAACCAGATGGCGTTTGAATTTTCAGTGTCCTCTTGACTTTTGGTTCGTGGATAGTACTGGTCACAGTTTGCAGTTGTGCGTGCACGACAGTATCTCCCTGCTCTGAGTTGTCTTAGAGGCGGGAGCTGTTGCTGTCCTGTTGACCGTTGGATCTGTATCGCCCACCCTGGGCTTGGCGTATCGTACAGAAGGGACAGGACAGACACACATCCGAAACGTGAACTTCTCCATCAACAGCACACAGCTGCCTGAGAATAGATAACTGACTTTTAATTTGGTCAAGAGAAAGGTCAAAAAGAGTCCTCGTCATTTACCAGAGCCCTTCCAGCAGACAATGGTAAGAAAACCAAAAGGGTCTTTTCTTATTCATTCATTCATTCATTCATTCAATGGGAGAGCACCAGCAGGGGAGGGGCAGATGGAAGGGGACAGAGGATCTGAAGGTGGCTCTGCGCTGACAGGCTGACAGCAGCAGGCCTGACGCAGGGCTCGCACTCACGAACCGTGAGATCATGACCTGAGCCGAAGTCAGACGCTCAACCGACTGAGCCACGAGGCGCCCCAACAAGGTCTTTACAAAATGCGAGCCTTGAAGGAACAGATTTCTATCCTGATTGTGGTAGTGGTTATAGGAACCCATCCCTGTGACAAAATATTACAGAACCGTATGCAAACAGAAACGGCCCATAACCACTGACAAGTAAACACAAATGAGACCTGGGAAAGGTCTGCAGCTGAGCTCATAGCACGGTGGCCATGTCCGGTTCCCCCTGCTGGTAAGTGTATTGCGGTCACGTAAGATGGGGGGGCTTGATGAGGGACGCACGGGAACTCGCCTGTCTGCAGCTTCTCCCGGAGTCTAAAATTATTTCAAAATCCAAAGTTAAAAGAAAGACACAGTGGCATACCACTTGGTGCCTCTTTTTTTTTTCAACGTTTATTTATTTATTTATTTATTTATTTATTTATTTATTTATTTATTTTTGGGACAGAGAGAGACAGAGCATGAACGGGGGAGGGGCAGAGAGAGAGGGAGACACAGAATCTGAAACAGGCTCCAGGCTCCGAGCCATCAGCCCAGAGCCTGACGCGGGGCTCGAACTCACGGACCGCGAGATCGTGACCTGGCTGAAGTCGGACGCTTAACCGACTGCGCCACCCAGGCGCCCCCCACTTGGTGCCTCTTACGACGGCTGAAACCCGCACAAGACCACACCGGATAGTCACGAGTCCCCACGAAGGAGGCAGAGCTCCAGGTGGAAATGTAGAGTGCCGCAGCCACCCCGGAACACGGGGAGGTGGTTTCCCCGCCAGGTCCGGCATCTGCTTGCCGTGGAGGCCACCAGTTCCACTCCCAGGCAGTTACCCAAGAGAAGTGAAAACCTCGGGTCACACAAAGACCCGCCGGCTGGCCTCTCTAACAGCTTTAGCCGTAACTGCCCCAAACTGGGAAGAACTAAATCTCCCTTGGACGAGCTAATGGATGGATGAGCGGATCTATCAGTGGAGTACTCCTCAACGGAAACAGGGAACAAGCACCGTTACTTGAATAAATGTCACACGCGTTATGTTTTGTGAAAGAAGCCAGGCTCCAAAAGGTACATTCTATATGACTCTGAAGGGCCCGTGACGTGCTGGGGACGGCTGAAATGGGTCAGAAGACAGACCAGGGATTGCATGGGGGCCAGGGAAGATTGACTTTACAAAGGGCATATGGAACTTTCTGGAATGAATGAAATGTTCTGTATCTTGACGGGGGAGGTGATGACATGGCTGTATGGTGTGGTCAAAATTCGGAGAGCTGTCACAAAAGCAGATGAGTTACTGCATAAATTATACCCTAATAAATCGAACTTTGAGATGAAAACACCACCAGCAACAAACATAACTAATTAACAACGTGGTTTGGTTTGACACCCGTGTGTGCCCGCCCCTTGTTTGGGATTGGATGTGGGCTTGTCCTCAGTTACACAGGCATCTCATTCATACGGGGGAGTGTCGCCTCTCCAGGACTCTGGTCTCTAACGGAGCAGCCGTGATGACCCTCCTGTACAGGTGGGGGCTCTAGTATTTGTTAAACAGGGGGATCCAAACAGGAGCTTCTGCAGGAACTTTAGCGGAGGGGGTCAGAGGCGGTCATTACTGTGTGAGCATTTAACCAGGTGTCCCTCTGTCTCCTCTCCTGACTCCTTTGCCATTAAAAGTATCAGTAATAGAGCAGACTTGGGGTTTTAGAAAGTTCTGTCAGCCATAACCGCTGTGCTGCGATCCCTCCCTCAGTGGATTATAAAATGTCCTGTCGTGTTTGATGTGCTGGGAGGTGGGGGGGTGTTCTCACGGGTGACAGCCAGTGGCCTGATTTAAATGTAACTCACAAATGTTTACGGCTGGAACTGGAAGATACAGACTGGAAAATGGAAACCCCGGAGCCCCGAAGCAGGGTCTGTTGGTGATCAACAGCCTTCATGAATCAAAGTCAAAAGTCGATTTTGAAAGGAGACTTAAACTCTGAACTCCTGGCTGTGATTTGTGGGACGGACAGATAACGCCTGCTGAAGCAGATCTGGGGATACCGTGTGTGGGATTACAGCTGTCTGTTCCCACACCAGACTCCTCGTTCATTCAGAACTGGCTCTTTCCTAGATTGGTTTGGAATTCGTGCAGTCCGGCAACCGTTTCTGTCGGGCAAGCCCTGACTAGTCATCAACCACATATCCTGCCTGTCGGCACAGGCCGTGTTCTCGGGGAGCCCCGCGTCCAACAGGGTCCGCCAGGCCCTGCGCAGCCCCGTGAATCCGGCCCCCGGGACGAGGCCCAGACTGGAGAGGTGACGTGAGGTGGGCCTCCGAGTGGAAGTAGAATTCGGTCTGCTGTGGAAAAGAGAAAGCTGAGGTCGTTCAGGCAGAAGGAGCTGAGTGCTATGTGGAAGCTTTTTTTTTTTTTCCCCTTAATTTTTTTTCCCCAATATTATGGGGAAACATGAAAGCTTTTGTGGTCAGGGGATCACCTGGCAAAGAATGTCTTTCCTCCCTCCCCACCTACATGAGAGTTAAAATAAAAACATCACGTATGCGGTAAAAGACAAAAAATCATAAGTCACGTACCCCCTCTTTCTCCTCTGTATCCGTTTCTATTGCTGTTGTACGTAATCACCACAACATCTGTGTCGTGAAGCCTGAATTTATTCTCTTGTGCTTCTGTGGATCAGAAGCCCGACATGGGTCTCGCTGGGTGAAAACACCATGTCACAGGCTTTGGGCCTCGACCACCTTCTGCCCCTTTTCTTTAGTTTGTGGCCTCTTCCTCCGTCTTGTCCGTGACCATTCCTCTGTCGTCAAATCCAGGAAGGGGTCTCTGATTTTAAGGACCCATGCGATTAGATTGGGCCCCACTGGGTAGGCCTGGGTTCTCATCCTGGCTTACTGTCCTCAGTTGGCCCCATCTGCAAAGCCACGTAAACTAATACATTTACAGGTTCCCGGCATCAGGGTGTGGACTTGGGGGCCGTTGTTTTGCCCACCATATCCTGCCACCTTTATTCTTTCCCCCCACCCCTCCCACTGGTAAAATATTTGGACACCAAAGCTAGTATATATAATTAGATTGTGTTTTTTATCCGTTTGATCATAGCATGTCAAGTTTTACACCTTAAAGTTCTTTCCTTTTGTCAGCACCCACTGTTAGTATTCCATAGTATTCTACTTAGCAGGTGTGGCTTTTTTTTGAAGGTCACAAACAGTGCTGGAGTGACCCTCATCAGACGTATATCTTCACGAGCTTTTCCACATGTGTCCATAGGGAAGATATACTGAATTGCTGAATAAGAGTCCATATGGGTTGTTTTTTAAAAATTTTTAATGTTTATTTATTTTTGAGAGGGAGAGAGGGAGCAGAGGAGGGGCAGAGAGAGAGGGAGACACAGAATCCGAAGCAGGCTCCAGGCTCTGAGCTGTCAGCACAGAGCCCGATGAGGGACTCAAACTCACGAACCGTGAGATCGTGACCTGAGCCAAAGTCGGATGCTTAACTGACTGAGCCACCCTGGTGCCCCTCTATTGGGTTGTTAGTTCTGAAAGAAGAATTTGAGAGGTCAGGAAAAGGGAAGAGGAATGTTCGTAGTGAAGAAAGGAGGCACTTTGACAGCATCACGGAAGGAAGCAAGTGTCAGCTTATGGTTTAGTTTGTGCCATTTCTGGGCCCGAGAGGCGACTCCCTGTTTTCCATGTGCTGTCCCGCCAGGGCGAGGTGATGCTAACCTGTTAGGTGAGGAGGAAAGGGAGGAGTTGAGGCAGTCCCCGGACCGCCTCCCGCATGCCTGCACTGGGGCCACCGTCAGCGTCAGGGACACTGGGGACCACTTCTGTCCCCTACATCTGGGTCCTCAAGCGTGGTCTGCAGAACGGTGGGTCTTTTACTTCTCTTAGCTTGTCGAGATCCTTACATGTTTGAGGTGCTCTTACATACGTCCTCACATGATTTTTACTTAAAACCGCACAGGATGAGTGACTGGTTTATTTATTTAAGAAACTCTCCACCCGACATGGAGCTCGAACTCACACCCTCAGGGCCAAGAGCCACATACTCGACCGACTAGGCCTGCCGACTGGCCTTAAGTAGAGCATCTCTGCAGAGCACCCTCGGGGACGAAGCCCGAGGTAGCCGGGTGCCGTGGCTGCGTGGCTGGGGTGGGGAGTGGGGGTCACCCCCGAAGGGCCCTGTTGTGGGCTGCAGGAGCCCCGGTCAGAACAGAAGTTCTCCTGGGCACGGCTGCTCTGGGCTGTTAGCGTGTTGGGCTCGAAGCCCCTGGGGCTGGCACGAGGCCACGTCAGGCTGTCTCTCCAGATGGCGCTGAGCGCACACGACTGGTGGCCGGTGAGCGGGGTCATTGTGGCAGGCTCGTGGCCGTTCGCTGATTTTTGGGGGGAGTGGCAGGTATTCGGATTCTGCAGTAAACTGAGTTGGGGACAGGTGACAGGTGACTCCCACGGCCCCTCCCTCTCGTACAGAAGCCATTGTGCGTGCAAACCTCTGTTGATGGCCACTCAGGGCGAGCGGGGTTCCGTGGAGAAGCGTCGGGCCGCCCACCGCGTACCTGGGCCCGGGGCCTTGGTGCTGGAGGGCTCCCGCCGCCCAGAAGGGCCGCCTGTGTGGGCCCAGAGCCGGTGCAGCTGCGAGGACGGCGACGGGGTCCTTCCGTTTGGCTCCGGCTCCTCTGCAGAAGCCGCCTTAGCGTCTTCGTGACGTCACAGAGTTCCTTAGGACGGCTTGACACGGAGCCTGGGCCCGGGAGTGTCCCCGAGGGCACCTGCGAGGGGGGGGTGCCCTGACCGGTGGCCAAGTGACCTGGGGCCACTGGCTGCCTCTGTCTGGGCCTGCGAGCCGGGCTTGGGCTCCTCAGCCGCGTGATGCACCTGGTACGGTAACACCGTGTGCCGGTTAACAGGCTCTGCGGGGATCTGGAGGCTGACATCTGCTTGTGGCTCATGAGCGGGTGCGTCCCTTCTCCACCCCCGACCACGTGGGCTCAGCCCGTGGTGCGGTTGCACAGTGAGGTCCGTTACTTGGGGGCCCGTGAGAGTAACGCCTCCGTTTGTGGGGCGTCCTCCCACGTAGTTCTTGAGCTCTGCTGTTTTTAGGGCACCGGCTGCAAAAGCGAGATCGCCTGATGTGGTCCTTGCCGCCGTGGAGACGGCCGGGGTTGGTCGGGAGCTTCTGACTCGAGGGAGCGGTGCTTTAACCTCGGGAAGTGCGGGTGCGGGAGGTGCGTGCTGTAGGGGCTGCAGGGTGGGGGTCGGAATGGCACCTGGCAGTGACTGTTAGCTGGAGGTCTGCGGGGTGACAGGGAGGGTACGCTGGGGGGATGGGGAAGGGACCCCCGCAAAGACCCCAGGGCAGAAAGGAGCTAGGTTTGTTGGAGAGGCTGGAAGAAGGCTAGCGAGCCTCTGGGACCGAGGCGTGGGGATGATCAGGGAGGTAAGCGGGCCTGGACGTGGAGGGTCCACATTTCACTGCAGAGCAGTGGGAAGCATGGAGCTCTTTAGAGAAGGCCGGGATACGGCTCCATGTGCCTTTTATAAAGAGGACTGTGGCTTCCTACCGAATAGACGTGGGGTCTGGAGCCGGAAGGACGTGGGGAGACGGGCGTTCAGCTTCTGCAGTCATCCAGGCTTGTGATGATGCCAAGGCCGTGTGCTGCTCAGGTGTGACCAGCCATGGATATGAAGGAGGTGCGTCCACGGGACCCCCCCCCCCCCCACCCCCCCGATTGACTGGCTGGGGCTGCGGAGAGGCCGGGAGAAGGGTGAAGGCATCTGGGCAGAGAGGAAACCAGGGGGATTTGTGGTTTGGATGCAGGACACTCTCCTTGCCCTTTGGGGGTACGGTCCCCCTGGATCTTGTGTGGCTTTGCTCCCCATCTCCCTCAGGGCTCTGCTCAGAGGGCCCCTTACCTGGGGCCACGTGTGGGACCACGGCAGCCACCCCTGTCCCGCCCCTGCTGTCTGGCTCGCTGGGCCGTGCAGGCTGGCAGACTGACTGTCGTTTTCTTAGTGTTTACCCTCTGGGAGGATATGAGCTTCTGGAGGGTGGGGCTTTCGCCGGGTCCGTTCTGGATGTGTCCATGGCACCTGCAATGCGGCCTGCATATGAAGGCCCTCAGTAAGAACTCGATGAATGAATGGTGACTTTGATTTGCGTTCTGGTTTTTGTACTCTTCCCAAACTTGATCGACTTGCAGTTAACCTGAGACTAGAAAGAGGAGAAGAGGAGGGCTCTGGGGACACCGTACTGTTCATTTGACATCGCATGACTTTTTTTTTTTTTTTAATTCAGTGTTAGGTTAGATATGATTAAAAAAAAGCAACCATGAAAGTGTTTGAATATCACATATTTTTTTGTGCTTTACTAGTGAGTTGGAAACCTCTAGCTCTCCATCTGATATATTGTTCAGATCTAGGGGCTGAAGCTCAGCACGCTGCAGAGTCTTGAAGCCGCTTACTAGTTTTTCTCGGAGGGTCGGTGGCCCTTTGGCCTCTTTTATCCTTTTTGGGACAGGTGTGGAGGCTGAGATCAAGACTCCCAGGAAGAGAAATGGGACGAAAACCGCCTCTGAGAGATGTTGGTGGATCTCTGGGTCTCCGCACAGCCTGTAATTTGAAAGGACTAATAGTTCAAAATGTTTTTCTAAATCTTTTTGAGTCTTGGGGAGTAAATCAGCTGCCATCCCTTGTGACAGAGGAGCAGGGTCTATGCTGTGGAACAGCCGGCAGTGATAGGGAGTGGTTTCCAGTGTAGCCGCTGGAGCCTGAACACCCCGCCTCCTGCCCCGTCACCCACTGGTTGCATAACCGTGCACAAGTCACGTAACCCCTTCCTTTAAAATGGGCATTACCAAAATCGCATTATTATTTGAGGGGTTAGGAGAAGACAAACACTCATCGTTGCCGCCATTTATAAGCTACCGTACTTGATACTCTTGCCAAGTGGGATTTAAAGGTAAAACTGCCTTAAAGAGACTGAGGTGTTACAGGGTATCCTTGGCCCAATCCGGTGTTCCCCAAACTTGCCCGAGCGTAAGGATCTCCTTGGGGTGCTTGTTAAGTCGAGATTCTCAGGCACCACCCAGGCTTGCTGAGTCAGGTCTCCAGAGGCGGGGCCTGGGAATCTTGTGAGGTGGGCAGGGTGGTGACACAGCGGGATTTTGTGAGCCTGTCCTTGGTTGCAAAATTCTGCCTGGGGGATTCCAGATACGTGTTTCGGCTTGTCAGGTTGTGTCCTGATTTCTAGACAGGAAAGATGGTCAGTGTTCAGATGGGCCATCTCATTCAGAATCTTCCTTAATCAGAGAAGATAGAACGTGCTTCTGGGTTCCCAGGACCACGAGAGGATGTCGAGTTACAAAACAGTGTAGTGTTGGTGTAACTTACTCAGCTTTCTTGGCCTTCTTTCTTTCTTTCTTTGTAAAACCCATAAGACCTTCATAACCTGCTGTGATAAATACGTACAGCAGCAACACGGTCAATATACCCTGACAGCCCTCCGGCCTCAGCGTCTCTGTGGCCTCGGTCAGTCCCGGCTGTCAGAGGGACAGTGACCGTGGAACAGTGTTTGCACACGGAGGTGACCCCCAGGCTCTGTTCATTGGTGGCCAAGCCAGCAGCTTTGTTCTTTCCTCCTCTGAGGGCTGGGAACCAGGAAAGAACGTTTCACTCGACTGCACTTAGGACAGCGTGTTCTTAGCTGTTCTGGAAAAACAGCGTTCGGTTGTTTTCACACAAGCCCGCAAGTTCATTTCCCCACCCTGCCGGGGCGGTCGCTAATCATTTCCCTGTCAGTAACAGAGGCAGACGAGCATCTACAAGTTTTACACAGAGGGCCGCGCCTTCCGCAGGCCGCGCCTACTGTCATTCCCAGTAAGGTGGCGTTTCCCAATTCAGCTGGGGCTGGGGCAGTGGGGGGTGGTTCTCTCCCAGGATTCTGTGAAATCTTGAAAAATTTCTCTGGCGGCCATCGTTTGTATGGGTCACGACTTCGTACTGGTGCTTGAGTTTGTTTTATTTCAGGTTGGACTTACCTGTTTGCGGGTCTGTCTGTATTATCGTGGGAGAAACTGATTTGTGCTGAGAGTCTTACTTGGATGATAAGTTCATTTTCACACCTGTGCCAAATCAACCTGCTCTCGGGAGCTGTTGTTAAGGCCACGAAGTCGACACGTGTTTATATGGTTGCATCTTGGTCGCTTACTTAGGAAAAGCTTGTGACGTCTTGAGGGCATCTCCCGGGATACACTTAAAGTCAAGGATCTGGAGATTGAAAGACATTTTTCTTCTTCTTTTCCTCCTGCCCTAGAGTTCTCAGGTGACAAAATTTTGTATGCGCCCAGTATGAAGTAGCAGAATCCCAGAATTTTAGTGACTTTGGAAACCGCTCCTTAGGCAGATGTGCAGTGTGAAATGTGGGCAGACAGCTGTGGCTCTGGTCAGGCCCAAAGGACTAAACCTTCCGGGTGGAAAGGGCCGGAGGTGGGTCGGTCTACAGAGTGTGATCGCCTCTCTGTTGTGGAGGGAGAAGCAGGAAGCAGGTCTTCAGTGGGGGCTGTCCCCTCACCCCCCTGGGGACTAGGGGTGCTCCTGGGCCTGCAGCGTTCCTTCCCAGCCACTCCTGCTGGCCGGGCTTCCTTTTCCTTTCCTCGTTTGTAAGTCATCTGTGTGTGTGGGCAGCCGGAGTTGGAAGTTCAGAGTCATCTTTCACGGGCAGCGGAGAAGATTGCCCAGGTGCGCAGTTCTGCTCAGTCATGGCCGCCGACGGAGTCAGGCATTTCTAACTCTCGTATTTAGTTCTGCAAAATAAAGACACAGTCTCTGTCCACAAAGCGAGCCCTCTGCCCCAAGAAACAAATTTGAGAAAACCCCATAGCCCAATTCCTCCCTTCCTGGAGGAAACGTACGTACGTACATCCAGCAGAAATGGATGATGAAGCAAAACGTGTGCTTTTAATTTCACTAAATACTCGTGCTTAAAATTGTAATTGTTTATGTACTTATGTGTAATTACCTAAAAAATTAGTCCTAAGATTTTTTTTTGGTTAAGCTTCTAGTGGTACCATAGGTTTGAACATCTCACCACATCCTCTGACCTCTTTGAAAGCAGGGTTCCTATTTCAGCCTTTTTCAGAAACTCCTGTGGCACCAGATGCAGGACAGAGCATCTCACAGATTTTAGAATAATTTTTTTTTTTTTTTAATTTTTTTTTTCAACGTTTATTTATTTTTTGGGACAGAGAGAGACAGAGCATGAACGGGGGAGGGACAGAGAGAGAGGGAGACACAGAATCGGAAACAGGCTCCAGGCTCCGAGCCATCAGCCCAGAGCCTGACGCGGGGCTCGAACTCACGGACCGTGAGATCGTGACCTGGCTGAAGTCGGACGCTTAACCGACTGCGCCACCCAGGCGCCCCTAGAATAATTTTTTTAATGTTTATTTATTTTTGAGAGAGAGAGAGAGAGAGAGGGAGCATGAGCGGGGGAGGGGCAGAGAGAGAGGGAGACACAGAATCCAAAGCAGGCTCCAGGCTCCCAGCTGTCAGCACAGAGCCCGACTCGGGACTCGAACTCACAAACCGTGAGATCATGACCTGAGCCGAAGTCGGACGCTTCAGTGCCCGAGCCTCCCCGACGCCCTCATGAGGTCTCACAAACAGCTTGTTGACTTACACTGCACCAGGCTTCCCTGGATCTGTGCAGGTGAAATTCTGTGCTATTTGGTTGTGGGCATTCACGTATTCATGATATTCAGTTACAAGCTGTTTTAGCTCAAGAAATGCCTGCTAATTTCTCTCATCCTGTGTGTGAATTGTGGAATTACCTCTGCAAATTAATTTCCTTAATTAACCCAGAAAAGAGGGAAGAAAATCAAACATGTTTGATTAAGTGCTCTGCCTAGGATAATTTGAAAACACATAACCAAGTACCTTTGTCATACAATACAAAATTTTGTATAAAAATGATGTATAAAACATGGAATTGTAAATAGCTGCTACTTAATTTTCAGATAATTTAGGACGCTGTTTTCATCTGTGTTAGAATGGTAGGGTTTGTAGGTGGGATTCCTTCCCTCCGTCCCATCCTCAGCATTGAAGGCGCGTCTTGGGAGGTGCCGTGATGGACGAGGGAGAGGAGCTCCCCGAAGCGCGAGCAGGGGCGCAGGAGGGGCCTCGGCAGGGCACGTCTGGGGGGAAGCGCAGGCGTCACTGCCAGAGCACAGGTCACAAGGGAGGAAGAGAAGACATGAATGTGGCAAGGGTGGGGTACCTGTGAAGTCCCTGGATGTCTGCAGAGAAGGCTTGACGTACTCTTTGTGTTTTAAGCAGGGAGCGACGAGGTACAGTTTCTGCTTTGGGAAGATCGCTCCTGCAGCGTGTTGGGTAGGTAGAGGACTGAGATCCCAGCAGCAGCCCTCCCTGTGCCTATCTTTGCTTTGTTTCCTTGGAAGCACTTGTCACCAGAGCACAAAGAATATCTTTACTTACTGGCCGTGCCTTGCCTTTCGTAAGCCTCAAGGGCAGGGATGTCTGTCTTCCCACTGTGGAATCTCCAGTATCGCCATAGCGCCTGGCAAGGAACAGGTGCTCAGCAGGTATTTATTAACCAATCCGTTGCATAAGTCAGTTTCTGAAATCAAAGTATGTCACTGTTCTCCCCACAAATTTAATAATTGATTTAGCAAGTATCAGTTCAGTGTGGAACCTGCAACATCCCAAATGAGGGATCAAAGTTAACATCTCCAGTAAGGGATGGTGAGTGGCCTGTGTCCCTGGATGTGATGCTCTCATGTCACACCCCAGCCAAGAATGCGGCATTTGACTGTGATCCTGAAGAAACCCAGAGACACCCCACGGGAAGGATATTCTCTGAAACAACTGGTCAAACTGGTCAGCATCACCCTGGGGGCTATCCTAGAACCCATTAAAGAAAGAGCTCTTCGGACAATGGACCAATGAAAGATGAAATGTGACATACCCGTTCACCTTCCTTATTGAAGTTAGAAAGCAATTGAAAGGATTTTGACGTAACAGTGGTTGAAACAATTTTCTGGTGAAACCTGGACTACTTAACCTCAAAAGAGGCCTTCTCCAGGGCTTCCCCGTGTTTCCAGCCACTTCTTTGGGTTCCCCGGAGAAAGAGGTTCGTTAGCGTGAGCTGACGTTAGCCAAGCTGGAGAGATGCAGACAGTCTAGAAACCTGAAGCCAGTGACATAATTAAAGTTGTGGAGTGTTAATTTTACGTGAATGTTCCTCTGTGCGTCGAAATTTTAAGGAGTACTTGAAATGCATTGTAATGCCATCGGGATCCAAATCAGAAGCCCTGTGAGATCAAAGGTGTTCGTAACTGTAAAGTGCTCAGAAAATCACCCGGTACACACATACACGTAAGGGCTTACAAGTGTTGTTTCTTTTTTTAAGTTTAAAAAAAATCTTTTTAAGTTTTATTTATTTATTTTGAGAAGGGGAGAGAGAGAGAGAGAGAGAGAGAGAGAGAGAGAATCCCAAGCAGGCTCCACTCTGCCACCGCAGACCCTGATGCGGGGCTCGAACTCGCAAGCGGTGAGATCATGACCTGAGCCCAAACCGGGAGTCAGATGCTTAACCACCTCTGCCACCCAGGCGCCCGTCTACAGGTATTTTCAATGGTGCATTAGCATCCTTTTAATTTCACTTTTTTTTTTTTAATGTTTATTTATGTCTTGAGAAAGAGACACAGAGAGTGAGCAGGGGAGGGGCAGAGAGAGAGGGAGTCACAGAATCCGAAGCAGGGTCCAGGCTCCCAGCTGCCAGCACAGAGCCCGACGCGAGGCTCGAACCCACAGACCGTGAGATCATGACCTGAGCCGAAGTCCAACGCTTAACCGACTGAGCCACCCAGGCGCCCCTCATTTAACTTTTATTTTTAAGTCCACTTCCATGTATTTGATTTGCTTGGCTGTGAAGTCGGCTTCGGGTTCCCAAGTGCTTTATGCTTCCCTGGTAAATCCATAGAAACAGAGCTGACCGGCAGCAGCTACTTGGGGGGAGTTTGGGTAAAAGATTTCTGTCTTCCCCTCACGTTCCGTGAATGCACACGAGATGCCAGATGAAGGAGCCAAGTGAAGGGGCCCCAGCGAGGCCTCAGCAGAGCGAGCCGTTTCTTTCCGACGGGGCGTGACTTAGGCAGAGCCACACGTCTGAGAGACAGGCATCTGACGCTGACTCTTTCTCCCCCGAGAGAACAGAGGAAAACAGTCTCGGCTCACAGTGTGCTCTACCTTTCTGCTTTAACTAGGTTGAATATAACTTGAAGTGTGTGACAAGTTCTTGTTACCACTTCAGCGACAGCTTTGAGGCTTGCGGGGGAGGCGTGTAAATTGCACGGCGCACTGACGCCTGCATCGCGGAGGAGAGGCTCTGTGCGGAGACGGTGCTGAACGTGGGACCCTTCCGTGATTTACCTCTTCGTGGTGCTCCGGTAGTCACGCAGCACCTCCCCCACCTCCTCGTCACCTGTCATTCTTTCAGAGCTCATGGGGTGCCAGGCGCAGGCTGGAATGTGATTCTCCCGACAGCTTCCAGAAACGAGAGTTTCATGGATGAGTGATCTATGAGCTCGAGTTCATTAACCGGTAAACTGAGGTTTACAAAAGGCACGGTACCAGTCTCAGAAGCTGGCGTTTTCAGATTTTGAATACAGGGTGACTTTGTGTCAAGAGTTCTCTCTTTTTGGTTTTTTGGTTGTGGTTTTGTTGTTGTTGTTTTGTTTTCTGTTTTTTGTTTTTCTTTTTTTACTCTTAGCTGCTCTATGAAAATTACCTGTCGTAATATGAATATTTAGCGTACTCACGAGAGGCAGGTTTGCTAACATCCTTAACTGACCTCACAGGTGAGAGGCGAGACAAAAATTTAATTCAGTTAACCAGTTTTAAAGTTTGAAAAATAAAGGGTTGCCATTAGGATGGCCACTATAAAAACAAGAACAGCAATAATGCCCAGAAAATGTAAATGCTGATGAGGCTGTGGACAAATTGGACCTTATACCCTGGTGGAGATGGGAATTGGGCGCAGCCTCTCCTACAAAGGTCTGGTGGTTCCTCCGGGAATGAAAAATACGCTCCTGAGAATTGAAAGCGGACCCTTTCAGAGAGCTTTGCTCACCCAAGTTCATGGTAGCGTTTCTCACAACAGCCCAGAGGTAGAGGCAACCCAGGTGTCCCTCTGTGGATGCGTGGTTACACCAAGTGTGATGCGTACACACGGTCGAATCTTATTCAGCCTGACAAAGGAAGGAAGTGCTGCCACCTGCCTCAAGGTGAGTGGGCTCGAACACAGCATGGGGTGCAGTGAGACAGTCACGCAAGGACAGATCCGGTCTGCCTCCACTTGTGCGAGACCCTGAAGCAGACACATTCACAGACACAGAAGGTGGGATGCGGCTTCCAGGGGCTGTGGGGAGAGGGTGGGTGGTTCCTGTCCAGTGGCTACAGACTTTCAGTTTGGGATGACAGAAAAGTCCGGATGTGGTCATGGTGGTGATTGTATACTACTACGAATATATTTTTTTTTAATAAAAATTTTTTTTTTTTTATTATTTTGAGAGAGAGAGAGAGAGAGAGCGCGTGTATGTGCACATGTGAGCAGGGGACCGGTAGAGGGAGGGAGAGAGCGAATTCCAAGCAGTATCCGTGTTCAGCATGGAGCCCACCGTGGGGCTCGATTCCATGCCCCTGGATCATGACCTGAGCCAAAATCAGGAGTCAGATGTTTAACTGACTGAGCTACCCAGACGTCCCAACACTGTGAATATTCCTTGTTGTTGTTGTTGTTGTTTTTTAAGTTTATTATTTTGAGAAGAGAGCGCGAAAGCTGAGCGGTGTTGGATGGTAGGTGGATGGATCATGTGGTCTGAAGCGGTCAGTGGAAGGACGCGGAATTTGATACGCGGTAACCTTTCGGTTTATCTTCCGGAACCTCACTGGCGCCCCTCAGCTTTGTGCAGAGGAGTTGCACGTGAGGCCGCCCTGGAGCTGGGTCGTCGTGTTCCCCGCATCCACGTGGTTATGGGTTGCACGGACTGTAACGCTTGGAGAGGTTTGGAGAGGTGGGGTCGGGGGTTGCTTGCCGGTTGGCCGCTGTCTGAGCTGTCGCCCCGCAGCTCCTGGCAGGGTGGTGGCGAGGGGCGCTCACGCTCCAGCAAGGAACGGCTCTTATCAGGCATCCTCCTGTTCGTAAGAGTGAAAAGCTCAACGAAGGAGTAGTGGGGGCATCCGGCAGAGGCTTCTACCCTACCTTGGTGGTGGGGGTGGACCCAGAGTTAATGATCGTTGGTGCAGCCTGGAGAGGCTGGTGCTGAAGCTTCTGGACTCGGTTCTGTGATAACAGCAGGGTGCTGTTGGAGGCACAAAGCAGGGGGGTGGTTAACCAGGGTGACTTCACCCTTCCCCACCTTTAAGGTCACTTTGGCTCCTGAGAAGAAGCTAGTGTGGAATTAGGGAGACCAGCGAGGAGGCCACCACAGGGCCGTGTGAGAAGGTGGTGGTAATTGATGACCCTAGCTGACATGCAGGAGAGTGCCCCGTGTGCCGAGAGCCTTACCTGCCCCATCCTCACTGCGGCTCTGGGAGCTGGAGGTAGGTGGCATTACGGGGACCAACTTGCAGATGGAGACCTCCCGGAGCGGAGAGGCTGAGCGGTTGAGCTGAGGTCATGCACTTGCACGGTTCCAGAATGGAGGGCGGGCCTCGGTGCTGGCAGGAGGGAGCTGTTTTTATTGTCCGAAAGCCATGTGATCACCAGGTATGTGGTCTAGGAAGGTCTGGGGGCGGCCGATTGCCTTGAAACCGGGGTCCAGGAGCCATGTGGCTGCTGTGGCCACACCTGGTCCTTCTTGGGCGAGGTGACACCTGTCCATATCGATGGGGTTGGCCTGAGTTAGTTGAGGACTGGGCCAGCCGGGGCATTTGCTCGTGCTGTGCTCCCGGGTCCCCGCTTTTCCGGACAGTGGTGGTGGCGGTGGGAGGGCAGAGGGCGTGGTGTGATTCTGTGTAGTACGTAGGTGCTCTGTCGATGTCTGGTGAGGTGAGCAGTTCCGCCAGCCCCCCTCCCCCGCCTCCCTCCCTGCCCCCCCCCCCCCCCCCCAGACATTCGGCCGGGAGAGAGAGAGCAGCAGACAACCAGCAGAGTGCTTTTTGTGATGTTTACTTGAGGCTAGACGTTGTGTTTGGTGCTGTGACCTGCTTGACAGTAAGGAGGCGGGACATTTAGGGCCATTAAAGAACTATTCATAGCAGAGTACAAAAACAAACTTTTCGGACATTTTGTGGGCCTGTTTTCTGCAAGTATCTGTGGAACGTATGTGCCTCCTCCAGTAGAGTTTAGGAAAGGTGGTTAGCAGTTTTGTAGGGAAGCGAGGAAGTGTAATTGCTGCTTCATTTTTAAAATTCTGCCTGCCTTGGTCATGCTTGTCATCTAATACGTTGGGTTCATATCAAAGGGAAACTGGGAGATAGGGACCGTCTATCTATCTACCTATCTATGTGACACTACTACGTCTATCTTTTACTTAAAAAAAGTTGTTTCTTTTTTTATTGGCAAATGAAACATACGCACGTGCCTCACAAAAATTTCCTACGCCACACAGAAGGATCTAGAAAGTGAAAAGCCTCCCCTGCTTCCGCGAGCCGGTTTCAGCTCTCTTGGTTCTTCCACGCGTGCCATGCAAATACAAACACGGACTGCGTACAAGGTCCACGCTGTTCCATGCCTCGCACTTTTCACTGGGCGGCACTCCTGGGAGGTGCTTATGGATCAGCACACATAAGTCTATCCCATCCGTTGTACTGGCTGCATAGTTGCGGTGTATGGAATGACTGGATGTATTTAACCCCCGCCCCCCATTTATGCTTTACAAACATACGCAGAGGTATGCCCTTCGTCATTGCACACATGCCTGAGTATATCTCTAGAGAAAACTTCTCCGTCAAAGGACGTGTCCGTGGAAAATCTTGGGATGCTTGCTCTTGGGCTTGGGAGAGCCAGAATTTGAGCATCTGTTGGGTGCATGGCCAGATGTCCTCTAGAATTCAGCTTGATTAACATGGTTTCCATCCTGACAGCAACTGTGAAACAGAGCCGATTAAATACAAGGCAGCTCTTTAACCATTTTCTCCTAAAAGGAAGGTATTTCAAGCACGTGTGATTTCCGGCAAGTACAGTCTACTCATTAATTAAGTCCCTCCCTTGGCAGATACGGCACGATCCTGACTCTGAGCACCCAGCACCCCGTTAAAATCCCAGAACCTTAAGCTACCACGATGGGCTTGGAATGGGGTTCACTCACTCCGTGGACGAGGGACTTTATGCTTCCGAACGCCGGAGATGTGCCGAGTGTCTGTGCAAAGTGAGACACTCTTTTGTCTGCTTAGGCTCCTGAGGTGTTTACAATTTGTTGCCACCAGAGGACTGTGTTGCTGCTCTGTTTGTCATCGGCACTTGGGTGTTCCCAGTCCATGGGACATTTTTCTGCCAGCTTCATGCGTGTTAGCCTCTGGCAGGGCGGGCCGTAAGCTCATTAATAGCTCTGCACGTCTGCAAGGTCATTTGCAGACGCATCCAGCATCTTCCCAAAGCTAAATCTTACAGGGTGTGAGCATGTCCGAAGAAACGGGTACTGGCATGTCGTAGCTGTTTGGTGTTTCTGCATTTAACCTGGAGTTTGGAAGCTGGGCTTTGCCATTTAATCCTCTAGACTATTAATTATATTGTGGGGCGTACCTGGAAACCTCTGCATGTACTGCACCTCGTTAATCAATGCCATTTGTATGTCTTTTTTTTTTTTTTTTTTTAAACAAGACAGAACACTAGTTTGCAGGTTCGTTTTGAGAGACCATTTGCTGAAATGTCAATATCAGTAATGAGTAGGCCCCTCTGGTCTGTTACTAATGGTTCTCGTCACCGGTGATCAGAGACGGGAGTACTTGCTGAGCTTTTGAAAGTGTGTGCCTGGTTCTCCTGTTGGTTGTGGGTGGCCGTGGAGTTGGGAGCGCCTGTTGAACACCTATCGCTAATTAGCCCTGCTCTAATAATAACGTAGCTAACGTGCATTGAGCCTCTGCTCATCAAAACTCTGCCACTTTTTTGCCCGAATTTTATGGATGAGGAGACTGGAGAGGGTAAGTGGATTCATCGGGGTTCACAGTCTGCAGGTGTAGGGCCAGGATGTGAACGTGGGCAGTTCCTTCCAGCCCACGCCACGGTCTCACACAAAGAACCCTGTGAGGCGAATAGTAATATTTCCAGTTTACCTTTGAGAAACTCGAGGCCCGGAATTAAATGGCTTAACCGTAGGTCATTAAAGGGCACACAGCTCATGAGAAACCCTGTGGTCTGAAATCCAGATTCCTCCCTGTTGCTCACGGTTGTTATTTAAGGCGGGACCTCATATGTGGGCCTGTCCCACATACTTGAAAACATCTGGCTTCTCTGGACCCCACTTGCCCGATGCCGGCAGGAACCCCCATGACTGTGCCATCCAAGAATGCCCCCACCTATTTCTGATGTCTTCTACTAGACGTCATATTTACATGTGTTAATTTTCAACTTGTCTCATACCATTATACTACATTGCGTCCCGTGGCAATTTTTTAATCAACAGTAATCAACCCCGACTCTTGCTTATAATTTGGGATAGTTAGAATAATTGTAAGTGCAAATCATTTCAGTACCGAATCAGAGATGAGAGCTAGCATCTCACCTGGCTTCCTGTGTCACAGGTTAAACACACGCGCCCACACACGCCCAGAGGCACCGAGATGGCAGGAAAGACTTTTTCAAAGACATTTCAAAAAATGCACATGTGCACATTTCTGCACATTAGCAGGTTGCTTCGGGCAAATTCACCGAGCTGTGTTTGAGTTCTAGTGAGTGAGTTTTGACCTTTTCAAGGGAGACATGGCGGGGGGTGGGAGTGGGGGTGGTGTCATTGAGTTGGAACAGCACAGTGTGGAACCATGGGACAAATCCTCAGCTGTTTGGGAGAAGTCATTTCAAACAGGGTCTTCCTTTTAAAGAGTTTAAGGACGCCAACACATGAGGGGCTTCTGCTGAGACTTGTCACTTTGACCGTAGCGGGTGTTTGCGGAGGCTGCCCCAGAATTTAAGTAGAATATGCACTAATCCTGACGGGAACCATTTCTGGTAAATGAAAAATGGTATTGTTTGAAGACACACACTCGTTCGGAAAATTTTTTGTATGCCTCTCGTGTGGCCGATACAGTTTTAAGTTCTGTAGATGAACTGGGTATAGATTTTGCCTGTTGTTGATGGTAAACAATTATTTTCATGCCCTTCCTGTATCCTCAGTACAAGGTAATTTTAAAACATGACTTGCCGACCTCCACTTAGGTCACTAGACAGCTGTAGTACTCACTGTGTAGGACAGGGTTAGAGATTAGTTCTGGCAAATGTACCCTCTGTTTGCCTGACAGTATTGCCCTCATTCATTTAATAGTAAGCGGGTGCCCGGGTGGTTCAATCAGTTGAGCATCTGAGCTCAGGTCGCGATCCCAGGGTTGTGAGATCGAGTCCCGTGTTGGATTCCACACTGAGCATGGAGCCTGCTTGAGATTCTCTCTCCCTTTCCCCCCCCTCTTCCTCTCTCCCCCTCTGCCCTCCCCCCACTCACATGCGCGTGTGTGTGTGGGTGAGTGCGAGTGTGTGCTCTCTCTCAAGTTAAAATAGTATGCCTATAGAATATGAAATGTAGTTTTTTGAGAACATATTTAATGAAGAAGTTGATTCATTATTCAGGGAAGGTCATCAGATAATTCTATCTTTTTAAAAAAGCGTCTTTGGGGCGCCTGGGTGGCGCAGTCGGTTAAGCGTCCGACTTCAGCCAGGTCACGATCTCACGGTCCGTGAGTTCGAGCCCCGCGTCAGGCTCTGGGCTGATGGCTCGGAGCCTGGAGCCTGTTTCCGATTCTGTGTCTCCCTCTCTCTCTGCCCCTCCCCCATTCATGCTCTGTCTCTCTCTGTCCCAAAAATAAATAAAAAAAATAAAAAAAAATAAAAAAAAAAAAAAAGCGTCTTTAATCTCATGGAGTTGATTTGGCCTCAAATTTGGATCACGGTTGAAACCATCAACAAAACAAAATGACCGCCTGCTGGGTGGGAGAAGATATTTGCAAATCATACATCCAATAAAGGGTTGATAGCCAAAATATATAAAGAACTTACACAACTTAATGTCAAAAGACAAATAGCCTGATTACAAGGTGAGTGGAGGACTTGAATAGACATGTTTTTCCCCAAAGAAGACGTACAGATGGCCAATAGACACATGAAAAGATGCTTAAAATCACCCACCAGTCATCAGGGAAATGGAAATCAAAACTCCAGTGATATATCCCCTCACACCTGTTAGAATGGCTAGTATCGAAAAGACAAAAATAACAAATGTTGTTGAGGATGTTGAGAAAAGGGAACCCTCATTACGCTGTAGGTGGGAACGGAAATGGCGCAAAGTTCTTCAAAAAATTAAAACTCGAACTACCGTGCTATCTGGCAATTCCCCTTCTGGGTATTTATCTGAAGAAAATGCAAACACCAATTGGAAGGGATACATGCGCCCCTTTGTTGACTACAGCATTATTTACAATTATTTGTAATTATTTACAATAGCCAAGTGCCTGTCAGCAAACGAATGGATAGAGAAGATGTGGTACGTATGTGTACATGCGTGCACGTGCACACACAGAGCAATATCACTCAGCCACAAAAAAAAAAAAAAAAGAAAAGAAATCTTGTCATTTGCTTACAGTGTGGATAGATCTAGAGAATATGATACTAAGTGAAATAAGTCAAAGACACTGTATGATTTCACTTATATGTGGAATCTAAAACAAAACAGCTGAAGAGACAGGAAAATGGAAACAGACCCCCAGATGCAAGAAATAAATTGTCGATTACCCAGGGGGGGCGGCCGGGGGATGGGAGAAATCGGTGAAAGTGATTAAGAGGTACAAACTGCCAGGCAAAAATTAAGTCATGGGGTATAATGTACAGTGTAGAGAATACAGTCAATAATACTGTAATAACTTTGTATGATGACAGATGGTAACTAGAGTTATTGTGGGGATCATTTTATAATATATAAAAACGTTGAATCACTGTGATATACACCTGAAAATGATAGGATAGTGTGTGTCACTTATCCTTCTATAAAAGAAAAAACAGCAAAAAACTTGGACTGTGGCTAATCAGTCAAGCCGCAGAACCCGAGGAAACTGATAAATCCAGAAATGCCTTTTGATGAATGACGGGAAGGAATTTGCAGGTGTTGGAGTAAACCTTCTCCAGACGCCCTTACATGAATTTGGAGGTGTTGAGGGATATGCATTTCTTACTGACTGTGGGAAAGAAAAGTTGATTGAAACCGTTGATACTGACCTTTCATCACTACTTCATAACTTGGAGAGGTTGTTTTGAAATCCCCCAAGTCTTAGTAAGAGGAAAATAATCTTCCTCCTCCACCTCTTCATATGGCGACTGGGAGTGTTTGAATCACTAACTCCCTTTGCAGGCACTTCAGCTGAGAGCTGTTTTATGTCTGTCTTGCTTTCATAAGGGAAAGACCGCTGATTAAAAAGCTTGGTATTAGAGAACGCTTAAAAAATCAACAAAACAACAGATTTAGGGCATCTCTTGGGGTGGTTCATCCTGATATGCGTGCGTATTTATTTGCACCTGTAGCAGTGACATATTATGGCTAAAGATATTCTTAATGATGACCTTGACTCACAAAGATCCTGTGAAATTTGGCTGGGGGGGGGGGGGGAGGGGTTTTGTTAAACAAAAAATCAAGAAATAACCCAAGAAGTATATTTAAAGGTGTTTAGGATACAGTGTGAATGAAAACAAGTTACAAAATGGTATGCATACATGTCCTGCATTTGGTAAAACCAACCATGTTTTCCAAAATATGAGTAACTGTTACAAGAAAATAAATGTGGGGACTCCTGGGTGGCTTAGTAGGTTGAGTGCCAGCTCTTGATTTCAGCTCAGGTCATGATCCCAGGGTCATAGGATCCGGCCCTGTGTTGGGCTCTGCAGTGGGCAGGTTGCCTACTTAAGACTCTCACTCTCTTTCCCTTTGCCCCCGTCCCCTGCTCTCTTTCAAATAAATAAATAAATAAATAAAGTTAAAAAAAACAAATGTTATCAGAAGTTGGGGGAAAACTCTTAATTCCCCACAAAGCAGTGAATTGACCATCTCTCCAAATGGGGGGGGGGGGGGCGCAAAGATGTTGAATATTTTAATAGTGGAAAACGTGTTTATATGACATGAAAAATGATAATGAAACTGAGCATTTCATCCTATACTTATAAAATGAATGAAATTATGAGATAAGTACATAATATATATAAAGTATATAAAACGTACAAAAATATGCAAGAAATACACAAGAATTATACAGAAAGGTAAAAACCTTTTATTTCACACTATATATACATTAGTGGACTAAACAAATATTCCTGTCCTCCTGCAAAAGGATTGGAAATAAAAATTTCAAAGTGGTTAAGTGCTTCTGATGGAGGACTAAGATTATTGGCCATTTTTCTTGTCTGTGCATACTTTTATTTTCTCATATCATTCTAAGTACATCTAGTATTTTTTCAAACGGGGAGAGTTCGAAAAACTGTAATATATTACAGAGAGATTTTCACTTACTAAAAGAGGAAAAATTCAACCCAGAAAAATCACTTTTCTTTTATCTGGGCAGCAAAGTCTCATTATGTTGTTTCATAACTGAGCCATTTGAGGATTTTTGTTTTAACCTGGACCTCCTAAGGAAGCCGATGCTTTGTAGCCTCTGGTTGTTAGGACTTGAATGATATAAACTTAAATTTTTTTTTTAATGTTTGTTTATTTTTGAGAGAGAGAGACAGAGTGCAAGCAGGGGAGGGGCAGAGAGAGAGAGGGAGACACAGAACCTGAAGCAGGCTCAAGGCTCTTGAACTGTCAGCACAGAGCCGGACGCGGGGCCCGAACCCACGAACCGTGAGATCGTGACCGGAGCCGAAGTCAGACGCTTAGCCGACTGAGCCACCCAGGCGCCCCTAAATGATACAAGCTTAAGACATGAGGGCAGTGAGCGAGTGGAGTGGCTCCACAGGTGCTCAGGTTACCCTTGGGGGGGGTGAGACCCCCGCTGTCTCTGTACGTGGCTGGCCTGGATGGACACCTGGCTCTTGGCGGAGGAATACAGACACTCGGTGGAAGAAACTCAAGAGCCAAGCTAAGTGAATCGTTGTCACTAGGATATGGATTGCGGGATGTAGTCTTTGGAGTTCGGAGAAACAAGAGATGGTGTGTTACGGTAGCCTTTTCTTGGAGAATCCCTGTCTTCATTAGCGTTTTCAAGGTTCCGAGAAATTCTGGAGCAGGGAGACAAAGGTCATTGCCTCCACAGAAGGGTTTTTAGTGGGATTCCACTGACATCCGGGGAGTGGAGAGCTCGGCAGATGCATCCTGGAAGGGAAGAGTAGGCACTGAAGAGAAGGAGGAGATCTTCCTGGTCAGGGGGGGTACCTGAGTCGGTACCTGGTCGGTATAGATCTGGGAGTAACATGAACCTTCTGAGTTCTCGAAACCTAAGGATGCAGTGTCCACAGGGCCGGGTTTTCGTGTGCAGTAACTTTAAATGGTTTCCTGAACACGTTGTGGTCACCTTGAAAAGTGTGTTTAAAACACATGCCGTAAATTACATAAATAAATTCCTGTTTTAAGTCTTAGTAGGGAGACTTGTTACTTGCAGGAATCTTTGTGATTTCTACTGTGTAAATACTTAGTGTAATGTATTTTCATGCATCAGGTTAATTTATATTGAGAAACTATTGATTTTTGGTTTAGAAAATTGAGTGGTATTTAGAAAAATGAGTGGTAGAATTAACCTTCTTCTCACTGTTTCTATAAAGTGGAAACATTTGGCCCTGTTTTCCGCTTGATGTCTGTAGTTCTTATTTAAAGAAGTCATACGAAGTGATGGGTAGAGAACCCCAGACCCCTGTTTTGGGAAGTTGAAAGGTTCTGAGAATTTAAAAACTCCTGCCTACACGTATGTGCCTTGCTTTGCTAAGTTAGGTGTGTAGCTCTTTAGCTCAGAAAATGTAAGCACAAGGGCAACAGATTAGAACCAAGATTATGACTTTTTTCCTGAAAAAATGGGGTTGCTTCACCTCCTAGGTTATGTGTTCTACTTGTCTTCATTGCACAGCTCTATTTTTAGCTATGGTTTTGCACACACACACCCCACCTGCTATATGCATTTACTTGGATTTTGTTTATATCATCTCTCTTAGAAGAGCATGCACGGTCTGCATCTACGTAACTGGAGTTCAAGGCTCTGCGTCAGTTGTCACGTACTGATGTACCGGGAATGACACTGCTGTCATGGCCTTGACGTTTGTATGTTACCACCTATATCACTATGAATTGTGAGGATCTGGCTCCCAAATTGCATGGACCAGTTAATTCATAGCCTAGTGGGTTGTATTGTTACCAGTTGCTGTGAATACTTTTCTAGAGGTCTATAATGGAGCGATTTTTAAAATGGATCGTCACTGCTGAAGAATAATTTTCAAAAAGCTAAAAATGTGTTTCATGTAGATAGTAAACGAACATATGTCATTGGTTTTATTTAACGCAGGAGGGAATTAAAAGAAAATTTGAGAAACTGGAAAAAAGGAATTACTGAAGTGATTTTATTAATGGATAACAAAACTAGTTAGAAAAACAGTACAGTGTACCGTTTGGGGTTATCTTTTCTTCCAGGCAGAAATCAGACCTTATGTGCATTGCTCTAGGTCAGATTATCTGGAACTACTCAGAGTTTCACAGGGTTGTGAAAGAGAGTCGGTCAAAGGTTTGCGCCCTGTTGACTTGGATGGCCCTCGGCAGGCCCACTGGGTGATGTCTGGTGTGCCGTTGAAGGGGCACAATGGGATGTATTTTGCTCCTTTCAAAGTCTTGAATAGTTTTTGTGACATTTTTAAAACAGTTTATTCATTTTGAGAAAGAGAGAGAGAGAGAGAGAGATGGGGAGAGGGAGAGAGAGAGAGAGGATCCCAAGCCGGCCCCACACTGTCAGTGCAGAGCCCAGCATGCGGCTCAACGCAGGGCTCAATCTCAGGAACCATGAGATCATGACCCAAGCCGAAACCAAGAGTCAAATGCTTAATCGACTGAGCCACCCAGGCCCCCCTTGCTGACATCATTTTAAAAATACTTTTTGAGGGGCGCCTGGGTGGCTCAGTCGGTTAAGCGTCCGACTTCAGCCAGGTCACGATCTCGCGGTCCGTGAGTTCGAGCCCCGCGTCAGGCTCTGGGCTGATGGCTCGGAGCCTGTTTCCGATTCTGTCTCCCTCTCTCTCCGCCCCTCCCCCGTTCATGCTCTGTCTCTCTCTGTCCCAAAAATAAATAAAAAACGTTGAAAAAAACAAAAATAAAAATAAAAATACTTTTTGAGCAGTTTCATTGCTTGAATGCTTACAGTTTTAGACCCTGAGACAAACGCTCTTCTAATTTGTTAAGACCTGTGTGACAAGAATATATGAGACAGGTATTTGCATTTACCGTGTCTGGTTTTGTTACCAGGTACCCCCACCCCTACCCCACCCAAGTGGGATACTGAAAATATGGTTAAGGTAGCACTATTTCTCATCTAAATATTTTGTCTAAGGACTGAGTAGATAGTACGCTCCCTCTGCTTCTTAGATCGTTTACGGGAGAGGTGGGGCATCCTAGCACTGTGCATTGTAAATGAAAACCAGAGCAACTGCAAACGTGAGAGGCACGAGAAATTCCAATACTCTTCGTACACACAGCCACAATGGGGCAGCCTGGAAAGTGGCACATTTTAGGAACTTTTATAGAAAAAGTTACGTATGGAATCGGATGAGAATCCATCGTTGGACAGCTCAGGTAATCGAGAGCATTTCCGCCATCGCCCCAGATGCCTCATGAGGAGTCATCCTTAGTCTGAAAGGGGTGTGGTGACGGCCAGGTGCCACCTGTGCGCAGGGCGCACGCGCAGACAGGAATGCAGAGCCCCTCCCGCGAACTGGCCTCATTTTCTAGCCGAAGAAACCTTGGGTCCAGAGGAGAGAGGAAGCCGCACTTCCTGGAGAACGTGGCCCCCGACTGCTTGCTACGTCATGTGAGCTGTTCAATCTAAGGGAGGGTGGCTTCGGGACGCCTGGGTGGCTCAGGCAGTTAAACATCCGACCCAATTTCAGTTCAGGTCATGATCTCAGGGGTGATGGGATCAAGCCCCGGGTCTGGCTCTGCACTGATGGTGTGCAACCTGCTTCGGATTCTCTCTCTCTCTCTCTCTGTGCCCCCCTGCCCCCACTTGTGCTCTCTTGGCCTCTCAAAATAAATAAACTTAAAAAACTAATAAGGTGGTTATCCTTCACCCACAGGTGTACGTGGTAGGTCCCCACATAAAGGTTCACCTAGGTTGCTTTCCGGGGTTCCCTCTTGGGGAAAACCGGGTGGGGCTGCCTCAGGGAAGGTACCCGGAGGGGGGAATGTAGGCGTAGCTCCCCCAGAGTCCGGGTTAGGAAATGGCCCAGGTTCAGCTCCCACTTCCCACGACGGACTGGGCCCCCCGGTCGCTGGCCCTGACTCTCCGGGGCCTTCTCACCCTGACGGTGGCAGGCAGCTTCCCCTAGGGCTTCTGGAGTCCCGATTTTGAGGCGGAGAATCCGATTGGCTGGCCCCGTCCTCGTAGGTTCTTGGCCAGCCTGTGAATGGCTGCCTTCCGATCAGGTGTTCCTGCAGGCCCAATCCGCGGCGGCTGTGTGGCTGCACCTGGGTCACGTGGCGGAGCCCCCGGAAGTAGGAGGGGCTGGGCGGGTCCGCTGACGTGTGTCCGCTCGCGTCAGGTGTGAGCAAAGCGGTAGGTTTTGGGCCAGGAGCGTGTCCAGTGATGCGCTTTGGAACTGGGTTTAAGAATTTCATCTGTTTCTCTGTCCGAGTGAATTTGGGGCCTTCTTCTATTCGTTTTCAGTAAATTTTTCCTCTTTTAGGACCGGGAAAGACCGCCTTGGTGACTGGCAGCGTGTGTTGTGGTAGTTTGGTTTGCCATTTCACGCTGAGTTTTCTCTGGAAGCCCTAATGTGACTTCAGAGTACGTAAAAAGGAAGTCAGAAAGTTCTCATTGTTCTGAGGTCCTTGAATTTTCACTAAATATTTATTCTTCGCAATATCTAAAAGGAAACAGGGTTCAAAAGGCAAGGCATTTGGATTAGTTTTTAAGGAACATCTATGGGGCTGCTGGCGTGCGTGCCCTGTGTTTGGGATGCGGATGCTGGGGGGCCTTCCGAGGACCCAGAGCGTCCTGGAGGACCAGCCCCGGGGGATCCGTGATGTGCAGGATGAGGACGGAAATCATCCTGGAGCCTGGAGGGAGTGAGAGGGGTTTACTGACGGTATAGACGGAGCCCCCGGGAGACTCAGGAAGGAGCAGGGGTCTCGTCTTTGTTTGGGGTGTGGCATCCAGGAACTGGTCAGAACAAAGGCGAGGGCCCGCGTGTTACTCCTCGGAGCCAGGGTCCCCGCGTGGGGACGGACGTCCAGCTCCGTGGTCTGGAATTGCCCTGGGATGGCTTCTCTCCTGGTCCTTCCTGGGACGTTATCTATTGTAGAGCAGTCATTGACTCCGTGTCCCTTACAGGGAGGACACGCACTGTTTGCACCGTGCAGCGTGTGTGACGTCGGGGTGCCGATCCTGGCAGGAATGTAAGCAGGGGAAGGAGCAGAAGCGGATTTTTAGGGGGCCCTCTGGTTTCCCTATCTCAGTATGACGTAACCGAAGCTTAGGAGACCTTCTGACTGGTTGGGGAGATAGTGTTTCAGACGGATGCTACTTGGGACTACAGTAGATGAGACATCCCTTCGGTTGTAAGAAACGATTACAGCTTCTGGGCGCCTGGGTGGCTCAGTCTGTTGAGTGTCAGACTCTTCATGGTTTGTGGGATTGAGCCCCCGAGTCTGGCTCTGCATTGACAGCGTGGAGCCTGCTTGGGATTCTCCCTCTCTCTCTCTCTCTCTCTTGTCCCTCTCCCATGAGATCGCTCCCTCTCAAAATAAATAAACATTAAAAAAAAATAATAAAGGGTTATAGCTTTTGATCCTCCTGTAATTAAACCATATTTTGGTAGTGACATAAGACTGTGTAAAGATGGCTTTAATGAAAGGTAAATTATAACACAGCGTGAGGTGAAAGTAAGTCTCAATCCAGAATTTATTGGGTGCGCATGTGGTATTTTGAGAAAATGTTTTTGGTAAGTAAAAGGCCACGTGGAAAATTCCTCTCTTATTGTAAACACGTTTATTTCCGTCGTTCTTTCGAAGCCGGGCGGTGGGCATGATGGACGGTGAGGGCAGCCGGGGAGGGAAGGACCTTAGAGACCCACAGGATCACACAGCTCACGACGAATAAGGCTTCTGACGGTGGGTAAGACTCCAGTTTTGAAAACGATGACTAAGTGTGGAGAGGAGAGGTGGGCGAACTGATCGGACGAGTCTGATTTGATGGAATGGGTAGGGGAAGACATGGTGGGATCTTGTGGATGATCGATCACCCAAGTCTGCCCTGGGTACCGAGAGCGGGAGGCGCACGGAGAAAGTGTGGCTCTTGCCTGCAAGGGGCCGTAACTATCAGCATTATTATTTTTAATGTGTATATTTGACACACACACACACACACAGAGCGTACAACCGAGGGAGGGGCAGCGAGAGGGGGACCCAGAATCCGAAGCAGGCTCCAGGCTCCGAGCTGTCGGCACAGAGCCCGACGCGGGGCTCGAACCCACGAACCGTGACATCATGACCTGAGCTGAAGTCAGACATTTAACCGAATGAGCTACCCAAGGACACCTTATTTTTTTAAATGTTTACTTATTTTTTTTTTTTTAATTTTTTTTTTCAACGTTTTTTATTTATTTTTGGGACAGAGAGAGACAGAGCACGAACGGGGGAGGGGCAGAGAGAGAGGGAGACACAGAATCGGAAACAGGCTCCAGGCTCCGAGCCATCAGCCCAGAGCCTGACGCGGGGCTCGAACTCACGGACCGCGAGATCGTGACCTGGCTGAAGTCGGACGCTTAACCGACTGCGCCACCCAGGCGCCCCAATGTTTACTTATTTTTGAGAGAGAGAGAGAGAGTGTGAGCAGGGGAAGGACAGAGAGAGAGAGGGAGACACAAAACCCGAAGCAGGCTCCAGGCTCCCAGCTGTCAGCAGAGAGCCCGACATGGGGCTTGAACTCAGGAACCGTGAGATCATGACCTGAGCCAAAGACACTCAACCGACTGAGCCACCCAGGCACCCTAGGGAGCTGCAATTAAGAACATCTGAGGAAGGTTATATTGGCACAAACGTGGGTAGAGTTTTAGTAACAACCAGACCCCGCTCTGGTAAAGCAGGGCGGGCACTGCGGGCAGGGCCGTGGATAACAGGACCCACGATGATAGAAGGTTCTTCCAAATGTGAATGTCCCGGCACAAGTTGTAGGTGCCCGACACTCTTCTGGGCAGCCTTCTAAAGGGAAAATAGGGATAGATTTTATATTTGGGGAGGGGGCCAGGGTATCTGAAGATTCAATTAGAATAAAGAGATACTTTTGTTTGCAGGACCCTTTTCTGGGTCCCTTCTGCTCTCGTTCCCATTGGTAAAAAAGGACAAGACATTGGCCAGGCGGACGGCTGGTTTCCGGGATTAAAATGAAATCCATAAAATGTCCAGGAAAGGCGCCTGGCCCGCGGTGGGGAAGCGCTTGGGTTCGTTGATGTTATTTACCTCCTTGGTCTCGCTGACCACCCATGAATGTCAGTACTGGTTTGGGTTTTCCTTCTGGCTGGACTGCGAGCTCCTTCCGGGAAGCCGCTCGCACATCTGTGTGGTCCCGGGCAGTAAGCGCTTGCTGAATGAAGGGACGAAGTGCCTTTTCTTTCCTCCTTCTTCTGCGGGAGGCACTGGCCACCTCTTTGGGGAAGGGGAGAGGGGCGGTGGCGGGCATGAGGTCACACTCAGGTCTTCGGGGATTAGCCTCTAGGTGGTCACCGTTCACTGCGCAGAGTACAGTTGCTTTCGCTCTTTATCACCTTTGGGAATGACTAGTACCTTGTATTTCTCTGAAAATGTTTGCACCCCCCCAAATGCTCTCCTTCCTCGCCCACATTTTAGTGGGCTGCAGTGTGTAAACCTGTCCTTTCCTTCCAGATGAACCTGTTCCTCCAAATTCCTCTATTTAAATGCACCTTCTAGAAGAGAGGGATGAGCAAAGCCTTCTGAGAGGCAGGATAGTGAATGGGTGATTTTTTTTTTTTATAGTTTGTGTTTTCTTTTACACCCCAGTGAGCAGCTCAGAGAAAGAGCTGGGACTTTCCAAGAGACTCATGATGTCCTGCATGTTGAAGCAGGGGTGGAGGACGAGGGGCTGGGAGTAGGCGTTCAGTTCGCCCTTGGCGCGAAGTCTTTAAATCTGGAAACGGTGGGGATGCTGTGCAGCGAGGGGCAGATGAAGGCTTTCCCGGGGTGTAATCCTGCGTTGTTCTCTCTGGCGAAGAGGGTGATGCCAGCCGCCAGCAGAAGGACGCCTGTGGTATCAGCAGGGGCACGTTGCACCGTCTGGTCACCGTGAACTTGATGCGGTGCCTGGGGCCCGGCAACCCGCCCTTGAATCCCTCCCCCATGAGAGACCGCAAAGGCTCTTCTCCAAGCAGAGGACAGAAAGAAACTGTTCAATTAAACTGTGTTTGTTGAGACTTAGATGCTAGGAAGAAGGTACTAACTCTGTACTTCGGGTTTTGTAGTCTCAAACTAAGGTCTCACGTGCGTTTGTTGTTCATGAGTGAGAATGAGAAAAATTTCAGTGGTTCTTACTGTTCTAATGAAGTGTAATTTTCATAGAAAAATTTAATAAAAACGGAAAAATATAAGTTAATCTGGTGGTCTTATGGTCTCTCCATATCATTCGTGTCTAATCACGCATCATCTTCCCCTCCTAGAAGAAAAAACTGAATTGTATGTAATTACAGAGTTTCGGACCGAGTTGCCCACAGCCAAGCGTGCCCGCTGTGGTGTCTGTGTCTTGCGTCCATGGGGGACAGCGGCAGCCGATCTCAGCACTGTTGTCCTATGGGGCCGCCTCCCCCTCGCAATCTGTCAGGCTGCACCCCCCCGCCCCCCGATCGAGGAGGAAATGGTAAACTCTGGAAGGATTGGCTCTTCAAATACAAACCTGTAAAGTGGGCGTTCATGCCTTGCTGGGTTTCACGAACTTGAATCTTTTCCTTTCTCAGCCTTGCCTCTTAACGCTCGTTCCTTTGTACCCTTCGAGCCCCCAGCTCCACTGCGGTTTTTCTCGAGAGGAAGTCAGTGATAGTAAACACTAAACCCTTAGCAGGCTGAGCGTTGCTGCACAGAATTACTGCGCATAAGGGAAGGATACCTCCTTCTGTCCTCTCTCCTCCCGTTATCTGTCTGTATGCCACCGGGCTAATGACTGCGAAGGTTCCTGTCTTACCGTACTCGGTCTCAACTGAACGTGTAGAGCCACCACAGCCTTATCCGTGTAATTTGGATAATTTCTTCCCCTGGATGCTTGACTGTGCAAGGTGAGCACACTTCCCTGGGACACAAGTCCCAGAAGGAACTCCCCCCTTAGTTTCTAACCAGCAGGTGTCTGTTGTGGAATCAGACCTTCAGCGTTTGCTGAGTACTCCCTGTGCCAGATCCCATGTCCGCCGGTCCCCAGAGAGCTCTCAGCCGCTTTCACCATTCTCTCCTCTCTAAAAAGAGTCCATCCAGATCTATTTTTGTTTCTGTCCTCAAGCCACTCGCCATCAACACATTAGCCCATCTACCAGGAGGAAGGCATGCCAATACCCTTTACTCAGGGCGAATCAAAAGCAATTTGAAACCGGGAACTTGTGAAAGGATCGTGAAATGATTTTGGAATGGAAAATCCAAAAATCACAGGTTGGGCGCTTTCATCACAGAGCCAGGCCCATCCTGTGTCTTTGGTGTCCCGTAGTATTGGCGGGAACCTTTTCCTACTTCCTCACCGCGTGACCTTGGACGGGTTTGCAACCTTGGACAAGTTACACAATCGCTCTGGGCCCAGTGTCTGCCTCTGATCCGCCGGGGATCCTCAAGCCTCCCCCCTTTGCAGGGTTCTCATTAGATTAAATGTACAGGCATCAAATTAATTTGCACGTCACGTCTGACAGTCGTAGTTACTGTCATTGACGTTATTTTGCATTTACCAGTGAGGATGCAGGAAGGCTTTTTTAATGACATGCCTTTTGGTGAGTCCCTCACGTATAGTCTTCTATCCAGTCTTTTTGGATATTTTATTTCCTCTCCCTCTTCACGTAGCAGAACAGGCAGTTGTGGTTTTGAGCCATGTTCCCTGCTTTTTGAAAGCACTTATGATTGAATTAAATATTCATGCAGGTAGGGCATGTCATTTGAAGGCGGCATTATCATTGTATCCTCGATAATTGTCTCATGGCAATTTGCCTCTGCATCTATGACTTTTTCTGACGGACATCATGTTCTTTTGATTCCCCTGCTGCAGTGGGAAAAGCCCGCAGCGCATGAAAGAAATTAACACGACAGAACATTACCCCTCGTGAAGTGTACGGGTTTCTTTCGAAACGTCTCCTTTGAGGTACAGAAAGATAAGTGGGCCTCCTTTGCGAGTGACGGAACTATTCAGCCTTCTGGTACTTCAGAAGACTTCTGGGGACCCCGAGTTACTTGATTCTTTTCCTTTAAGTGATTCATGAGCAGGGGCCTCCCAATATATTCCGTATCTAGTTAGAATGGCCTCTTTTCTGGGAACATTTTCCTTTTGGTTTTTGGTGTCTCTGGCCCTCCACAGAAGCCGTAAAGAGGAAGAGTCTGGCTTCACCTAAGTGCGTAGCTTGGGGTATCACACTTACCCGCCCTGAGACCCGGTGCCCTCCTCTGTCTGCAGGCTTCATAGCCTTTGGAAGATCAAATGAGATCTGCATCAGTACCTTAGTCTAGCTTCTGGCACAAACTAGAAGCTGTTACCTGTATTTTTATAGGTGTCTTTGCAGCTATAAAAGGAGGTCCCAGGGCGCCTGGGTGGCTCGGTTGGTAAAGCATCCGATTCTGGCTCAGGTCATGATCTCACAGTTCGTGAGTTCAAGCCCCGCCTCAGGCTCTGTGCTGACAGCTCGGAGCCTGGAGCCTGCTTTGGATTCTGTGTCTCCCTCTCTCTCTCTGCCGCTCCTCCGCTCGCTCTCTGTATCTCTTTCAAAAATAATTAAACATTGAAAGAAAAGGAGGTCCAAACTCACCCCCCTCCCCGCCCCTTTTCCTCATGTCACCCCCAGCAGGACATTTGTCTTGGACAAATGGGAAGGCCCTTCCCTTTCTATTTATATCATAAAACAACTTCTCTGCCCTACAGTCTCTGGGGGGCTGGACGTTGACCTCAGACAACTATCCAGGCAGCCAGAACAGCATCCTTAGACCCGTCCCCATCTTTCTGAGAGAATATCTCCTTGTAGTCAGTGACTACTTGTCTCTCTTCCTAAAGCATTTTATTTTGGTCCAGGTACGGGGATTCGTGGATTCCCAGACAGATGCCTGGAGAAGAGTCCTTTGTCCCACAGGTGAAACTAACATGTGGTATTTGAAGTCAGGGCCGCGGCGACCTTGAGAGTGGTGGCCGCACATGTGTTTGCTTTAGGTGAATTAAGTGAGCACCTCAGGATTTCTGTGCTTTTCTGCATGCATGCATCGTCTTGATGCAAATGTTAGTTTCTTACAAAGGTAACTTTTCCCTCTTTCTGCAGGTACCTAACTCACGTATGAATTGGAAGGGTGATACTTCATTTTTAGTGGAGAAAGTCTTCAATGAAATGAAATGAGGAAGCGAGTCTGAGGCTTTAAGGGTATGTGGGTGGAAGGCTACTTATCAGCTATTCGTTCGCGCACAGTTGGTTTGTACACGACCTGTACACACGGTCCGCTCAGCCTGCTGGTGGTCGCACTTAGTGAAGATGAACATTTAAACGCGTTGCCACCCTTTTACTCTATAGTCGTAATTCTCCTAGTTTGAACAGTGTTCTTTTTTGTGTGTTTATCCTTCTCCGTATCACCAATGAGCAATTATCTGCCTGACGAGAGAAGAGACAGTTTATAAAAAGTGTCTGATTTTACGACTCCAGCTGTACCATTGGGTGTGCTTGGGGTACAGACTTGCATTAGCTTTGGGGTTTACGTGCTTCCTTCTATCAGGCTTTGCCTAATGAAGTTCACTCTGTATTCTGTGACAGCCAGAAATTAGCTGGGAAGTAGGGAAGAACGAGTTGTGCTATGGATAGAGAACAAGAAGTGAGCAGTAGTTACCCTGCATTTGAGGCGGTTTTTCTTCTAAGCAGTTTAGCACGCAAAGGATGCCTTTTAATTCGCTTCTTATTTTCTCCTAGATTGGAAGGAAGACTGATGCAGAAAGATACCAACATGGTTCAGGTAAATGGATTTTTAATTTCTTTGTGTACCTTTTCTGCTTGGTTTATATTTCCCATGTTTTCCCACCGAGAAGAACTCAAAAAACTATTTTTGTGGTCAACCTGACATAGAAGGAATGTTTTGGGTGTAAAGAGGTAATAGTCAAACGCATATTTATACCATTTAATTAATTTAGTTACACGTGTATATTTAGTAATTGTATATTTACATCAAACAGCAGTAGAACTAATGTTTTTTTCCTACCTCAGAGTAACTTTCTTCCAACTCTTTCCATACACATCTGTTGTCACTGTCTCTGTCATAAGTCACGTTTTTGAAGCCTCCAGAACAGGCCACCGTTTATTGGTCTGCAGTGCAGTGTATTTGGAGTCCCTGTGTGTGATGCTGTAATTGGAAGGTTTACTCCAAGCTGTAAGTAACTGTTTGCCCAATGTTAGGACAGTTGCTGGTTCCGTTTTTTCTGTGTCGATGAACATCGGAGGTCTCCACTATGTAACAGTTTGTAGGTTCGCTCTGTTAAATACACTTTCCTTCTTTCTTCCTTGCATCTACTCGTTCATTCGTTTTATTTATCTTGACGTAATTACATGCACATTGTTTACAATTAGAATAATAATCGTAACAGCCACCCCTCTTGTTCTTAGACTGTCATTATCCTTTGCCCCTGTTCAACTCCTTTACTCCTTATTCTCTCGTTTGCTATTTTTTTTAAATTTTTTTTTTAACGTTTTATTTATTTTTGAGACAGGGAGAGACAGAGCATGAACAGGGGAGGGTCAGAGAGAGGGAGACACAGAATCTGAAGCAGGCTCCAGGCTCCGAGCTGTCAGCACAGAGCCCGATGTGGGGCTCGAACTCACGGACCGCGAGATCATGACCTCAGCCGAAGCCGGCTGGTTAACCGACTGAGCCACCCAGGCGCCCCTCTCGTTTGCTATTTCTAAACAACACATCGTATGCTTGAAGTGCCATTTACTGATTTCTTTTAAAATTTTAGACTTCTACAGATGGATATCCCGCTGAGGATTTAGCTCTCGTGTGTAACCCTTTACCCTCGGTGCACACCTGCTCTTCCCGTCTCCGTTTTGTGGCTCCCGTCTCGTTACAGTGTGTGGATAAAGAAATATTTAACGTTTACTTGATTATGACTGTATTTGCCTGTGACTGAGCTTTGTGATATTTATGTTGAAACGTCTCGGGCTGTTCTGCTTCCCAGTTGGCTGTGCGTGAACAGTTTTATTTCTCTGGAAAACGTTTGACTCTTTTCTCTATCCCCCAAACTCTGAAATTTCCAACTGGGATGTAGGTCGTAGGATCTTTTGATGTCAGTGGTCCTTTCAATCCTGAGGCTCATTTCCTTCAGTTTGGACAATTTTCTTGTACTATTTCTTGGATAATTTCCTTTCTACTCTTGTTTTTTTTTTTTTTTTTTTTTCTTTTAGTTAGATATTTGGGCCCTGTGGTTTGATTCTCTTATTTTATTATGTTTTTCTTTTCTTTTTTCCTTTTTTTTTTTCTGAACTATTTCCTGTCTCTTTGTGTTTTTGTTCTACTTTCTGAGAGATTTTCTTAGGGTTATTGGACTTTTAATTTCTGCCAGCATGTTTGTGATTCCACACTTGATTTTTATTGGTCTCTGAATATTTTATTTTAAAAAATAGAATGCTGTTCCTGTTTTATGGGACTAGGAACGGTTTGGGGAAAAGATCTGGGGTTCTAATTACCCCCCTCTTCTTTCTTTCCTTCCTTCCTTCCTTCCTCCCTCCCTCCCTCCCTCCCTCCCTCTTGCTTGCTTCCTAGCTTAAAACAAAATTTATTTTACCTTTTAGTTCTGTAGGTGAGAAGTCTGATGGGTCTCACCGGGCCTCAGTTAAGGTGTCTACAGGCCTTCCTGGCGGCTCCAGAGGGGAATGTGCTCCTGAGCGTTTTCTCGCTTCTGGAGGCCCCCTTCCAGGTGGGGGCCTCTTTACAGGAGCAGTAGCAGGTCAAATACACCTCGTACTGCATTACTCTGACCTCTTCTGCCTCCCTCTGTCACATTTTAGCACCCTTATGATTACATTGGACCCACCTAGATCATCCAGGATTATCTCCCCCCACTTTTTTCATTATGGTAAAAAACACAAAGTTTGCTATATTAACCATTTTTAAGGACATGGTACAACAGTGTTAACTACATTGACGTTGTTATGCAACAGCCCTCTAGAACTTTTTCATCTTACAAAACTGAAACCTTGTACCCATCGGTACAGTTCCCCTTTTCTCCCTGCCCAGGCCTCAGGCAGCCACTCGTCCTCTCCCTATTTCTAAGAGTCTGACGGCTCCAGATGCCTCATGTGGGTGGAACCTTCCAGTATTTGTCTTTGAGTGACAGGCTTATCTTACTTAGCATGATGTCCTCAATTCCTTTCCTGTTATAACCTGTGACAGGATTGCTTCATTTTTTTAAGACTGAATAATATAGCATTTTATGTCTGTCACACTTTGTCTTTATCCATTCATCTGCTGATGGACATTTAGGTTGCCTCCACCTCTTGGCTGTTGTGAATAGTGCTGTGGTGAACGTGGGTGTGCAAATACCTTTTTTCAAAAATTATTTTATTTTTTATTAAAAATTTTTTTTCCATTTTTAATTCAACACAGCACACAGCGTTATATTAGTTTCAGGTGTACAATGTGGTGAGTCAACAGTTCTGTACGTTACTCAGTGCTCATCGTGATAAGTGTCCTCTTACTCCCCTTTGCCTGTTTCCCCCATCCCCACCCACCTCCCCTCTGGTGACCATCAGTGTGTTCTCTGTAGTTAATGAAGAGTGTGTTTGTTCGTCTCTTTTTCTTTGTTCACTTGTTTAGTTTCTTAAATTCTACATATGAGTGAAATCATATGGTATTTGTCTTTCTCTGACCGTTTCACTTAGCATTATACTCTCCAGCTCCATCCGTGTTGTTGCAAATGGCAAGATTGCATTCTTTTTCACGGCTAAATAATATTCCAGTACACACACACACACACACACACACACACCCCATATCTTCTTTATCCATTCATCCGTCAGTGGACACTTGGGCTGCTTCCATAGTTTGGCTCTTGTAAATAATGCTGCTGTAAACATAACAGTGCATGTATCCTTTCCACCTAGTGTTTTTGTATTTGGGGGGCAAATACCCAGTAGTGCGATTCCTGGATCATACGGTAGTTGTGTTTTTAATTTTTTGAGGAACTCCCGTACTCTTTCCACAGTGGCTGCGCCGGTTTGCACTCCCACCAACAGTGCACAGGGTTCCTTTCTCTGCACATCCTCGCCAGCACCTGTTGTTTCTCGTGTTGTTGATTTAGCCATTCTGACAGCCATCTGTGTGATGGTAGCTCAGGGGGTGTTGATTTTCATTTCCCTGATGCTGAGCGATGCCGAGCATCCTTTTATACTCTTGTTCACCGTCTCTGTATCTTTTCGGGAGAAACGTCTGTTCAAGTTCTTGGCCCGTTTGTTTTTTTTTTAATTGGGTTATTTGTTTTGGGGGTTAACTTGTAGGAATTCTTAATATACTCTGTGTACTAACCCTATTATGGTATACGTAGTTTGAAAATATTTTCTTCCTTTTCATTGGCTGCCTTTTTACTGATTGTTTCCTTTGCCAGGCAGCGTTTTTAGGTTTCACGTTGTCCCATTTGTCTATTTTTGCTTTTGTTGCCTGCACTTTTTGGTGTCCCACACAGTTAATCATTGCCAAATCCAGTGTCCTGAAGCGTCCCCCCGGTGCTTTCTTCTAGGAGTTTTATTGTGTCGGGTCTTATGTGTAGGCCTTGAATCCATACGCATGGTGTCCAGTAAGGGTCTAACTACTCCTGATGCAGACTTCTCCCCTGCCCCTCATTTTAACCCCTTCCCCTCTCCCGCCCAGGAGCCACCGCCCTCGTTCCTGAGCCTCTCGGGAGCGGTCAGCGGGCTTTTGTTTCCTGCCCGGGCAGTGAGCTTCCTGCTCCGCTCTGCTCAGCAGTCACATCTCTTGTCTGCTCCAATATTCTTTTCTGTTCTTGTTGTCCTTTGGGATTTTTCTCTTTTTTTCTCTCGTTACTGTAATTTTAATGGGGATTTAGTGGGAAGCAGAGATCAACGGCCCTATTCCCTTGGCCATCTATCACTCCCCAAATCCAGATTGACTTTTAAAATGATATTTAAAAGACTTTTAAAAAATGTTATCTCGTAAATGCTATTGTTAGGTTATACCTCCAAAAAAAAAGAAAAAAAAAAAGGTTCAATCTACTCTCCTTTGTTTCCTTTTTGTTAAAATGTCTAAGGCTAGCATTAATTGAAGTAATCTTCCCAAACGTTTTTAAATTCAGAATAAACAGATTTTTGTTCATAACGTGAGGTCTCGAATGTAAGATGATACCATTTCCTGAGGTATAGTTTTCTTATGGGGCGAAAATCCTTGATTTATTTTTAGGTGTATACACCGTATGTTGGTATGATCAGGAGACGGTGTTCTTTAATGTAAATGTATTTTACTCGGATGCATCCATTGAACACCTGTAAGCCGAGGTAATGGCAAGCCTAATTTTTATTTGTTTTTCTAGTTAGTTTGTGACAGCACCTTTCTTTGTGACCGTATGCACGTTCCTCGACTTACAGGGGGGGTTACATCACGGTAAACCCATTGTAAGTTGAAAATATCGTTAAGTCGAATATGCATTTGATACGCCTAACATACTGAACATAGCTTCGTCCAGCCCGCCTTGAATGTGCTTATTTAAAACACTCGTGTGTGCCTACAACTGGGAAGAATCCTCTAGCACAAAGCCTATTTTATAAGAACGTGTTGAATAACTCATGTAAGTTATTCAGTGTCGAACTGAAAATGAACAGCAGAAGGGTTGTGTGGGTACAGAATGGTTGTAAGTTCCCCTCGCAGCTCGTGGCTGCCTGGGCGCTGAGGCTCGATGCCACCTTGGCACCCGAGAGAGCATTCTACCACACATCACTAGACCAGGCAGAGGGCAGAATTCAAAGTATGGTTTCTACTGAACATGTATTGCTTTGGCACCACGATAAAGTGAAAAACACCGGAACTTAAGCAACCCAGCAGCCATCCGCATTTGGTTATGTACAGGTGTAGCACTATTTCTTACTATTTCGTGACGGGATAAAGAGAGGTTAGACTGGGCACCGCCTGCTGTGAGTAGGTTCTCAGGGCTGTTAAGAGTGGTTTCTTTTGTTCCAGCAACTGTTTGCTCACATAGTTAATTCTGTTGAGAAGTTCAAGATTTCAGCTACCCTGCTTGCTGCATGGTCCTAGGATTATTATCCTTGGGTCCAGGGATGGGCTTCAAAAGGTTTAAGGTCTTTTTGAAAATTTGGTATTAGAATAGGCTTCGCTTTCATTAGCTGGTCAGTGGTGCAGGGCTCATGTGATCCTGCAAAGGGTCGAGGACCCACTTTTAATAGATTGTTCTAGAGAGAAAAAAATAGAATGCCACTGATTAAATTAAATACGATTACAATAAGATGCCGTGTTGCTAGCTGCCATTGGATTGCACATCCTTTCATGGGGAAGTGCAAATGACTGTAAATGAGGGACCGAATGAAGAATGCTCTTTGTCCTTTGTCAGATGCAAAACATCTCCAGCTTCCTGGTTATGCAAAAGCCCCGCTACACATGTGTAACCAGAAGAGGGGGCATTTAGGAGAGTCATGTTTTCGCCTCAGAGCAATGAGCCCCCTTTTAATCTACCGGTAAAGAGGGTAACTTAGTAGTTACCCTTTGTTTTCATCCCGAAGCTGCTGCAGTTAATTTGTGAAAATCAGTTATTTGTTGACAATTAAAAATGTAGATAAATATATAAAAGGAGAGATGCGTGTATGACATAAAGAGTTGCAGAGTTTAGTTTTCAATTAAGAAAAGATGGGGGATGGGGGGAGTGTGGCGCCCGAGTGGCTCAGTTGGTTAAGCGTCTGACTCTTGATTTCAGCTCAGGTCATGATCTCGTGGTTCGTGAGTTCGAGCCCCACATCAGGCTCTGCACTGACAGAACAGAGCCTGCTTGGGATCCACTCTCTCCCTCTCTCTCTGCCCCTCTCCCCCAAATAAATAAACTAAAAAAAAACAAAAGATGGGGTTTAATATTATATATGCTCATGGCACGCACAAAAAACTCTAAAAAAAGAGAAAGAAGAGGGTAGGAGTTTAGGGAAGGTCAGTTGTGAATTTTTTGTTTCCGATCTAATACTTTAATGTTTTTACTGATAGTGACGTAGACTGGATTTGTAAGGTGTCTTTCAGCTCGAGAGTCTTATGGTTCCATTTTCAAAGTGGTTAAGCTTAAGTTGCTCCTTGATTCTAGGTACATCACTGAGATTTTGGGGGTTGCACGAAAGCGTCCGGTTGGGCGAGTTCTGAAAGAAGAGACAAGGCCCTGCCCGAGGAAGCCTACCTGAGAGTAACTGCAAAGGAGCCTGTCAGTAGCTACAGAACAGCAGCAGTTGGAGGTACGTCACAGCCAGAGTTGGGGTCTGGCCTCCTGTGCTTGGTCTCTGGAAGGGAGGCTGTTCTTAGGACAGGGCCTCACTCAGCTTCTGGCCTCAAATGCAACTTGACTGAGTAGGGGGATGTTGCTCTGATCTCCTCCTTGAGCAGCTCTGACTGGGGCCCTTCCTGTTGCCCGGAGGACAAGAAAGACCATAAGGGCAACATGCAACTCCGGGCAGATGCAAGTGATAACACATTTCTGGCCAGAGACCTCCCTGCCTTTTATTGTGGGAACACGGAAGCCAGTTTCAAAGCTCAGTGTCCTTTGGACCAGCTCTTACTTACTGGCTTTACTCTTACCCTGAAGGGACATCAAGGCTGTATCTGATTGGGTAGTGGCTGCATCAAGTTGACTGATGCCCTGTTGGTCATGAACTTTGACCTGCCTTGACACCCTCCTCCCCCACAGTTATGTTGTTAAGTGGTTACCTTATTTCCTTGCTTGTTGCCTTTAATTCTTATCTCTTCAGTAATGTTTATAGTCAAGGTCAGGGTCACCCATTATTTCATATCCTGTGACCTTCAGTGGCTGTGTGGCTTTTGACGCACTCGCTCTTTTATTGTGGAATAGCCCAAGTCACGTCATGTGTCACGTTGATCCTTCAAGGATCTTTGTTTTTGTTTTTATTTTCTGTAGTGGAAACGTTTTGTTTTTATTTTGGGTACTGTCAGCGCAAAGCCCGCCGTGGGGCTCGATCTCACAAACTGTGAGACGGTGACCTGAGCCAAGATCGAGAGGCGAATGCTCAGCCGGCTGAGCCACCCCAGCAGCCCTGGGTTTTCTTTTGATCTACCAATGTAGAACACAGCAGACGTGCCTGGGCCAGGTATTTTACATCTTTGGTCCTCACACTGTCCTGGGAATATTAAGCAAGTCCCATTTTCCAGATGAGGATACCGAGGTTCCAAGTGGTTCAGTAACTGGCCGGCTGTTTCCCACCGCATACCTGGCAGAAACCGCATTTGGCAGTAGGTCTGTCTGTCTGTCCGTCTGCTACTCCACGACGCGGAGACAGTGTACCATGCCATCCCCCTTCTTGAGGCAGGATTTGACCAATAGCCTGATGCTTGTGGAAATCGTCCGCTCTCCTTTGTCCACCATCGTTTGCTACTTGTTCCCAACGCATGGCACGCTTACTTGGCTTATAGCTATGTTTGCGACATGTAAGGAGCAGAGTGAAGTTTAGCGTTTTTCAACGGTTACTGTTTCATAATTTTATTGAGGATGTATTCCTGGTATGAGACATTATTAAACATGCCCCTTTTGAAACATAGGCTCTCACGCCTTCACAGGTCAGTTCAGAGTTGACCGTGAGGCCAGTAGAGGAGGTGGGAGTGGACTTCATCGTTCTGACGCAGCCCTGTCGTGTCTGTGGCATCGTGTCACCGTCACCTGGACCCTTCCGGTACACAGTTAGGGAAGATGACACAGGAGAGAGATGCTGTTCTGCCAGAAGTCCTGGCTTGGTTCACAGAGGCTGGTCTGCAACCCACATCCTTTAAAATGTAGACCGTCTGTTCAGGTGCTCAGTGTTGGCCGAGTGGTCACATCAGCGTGTACAGCTGGGACGTTGTCCTGAAGGATGGGAGTCTTAAGTTTGAGTCTGTTTAAGAATAAATGGAATCTACGTGGTTTTTTTTGTTGTTGTTGTTTTTTCAATAGTGGGCTACATGATTTGAAAATCTGTGTATTTGGGCTTCTGAAATATTTTTAATTTGATTAGTAGATGCTGTATAGACCCAGAAATGTTTTATTTTATTTTATTTTTTTATTTATTTTGAGAGAGAGTGCGTGCACGTGAGTGGGGAAGGGGCAGAGAGAGAGAGAATCCCAGGCGGGCTCCACACTGTGTTGGAACCCGATGCAGGGCTTGAACCCATGAACCGTGAGACCGTGACCTGAGCTGACACTTCACCGACTGAGCCACCCAGGCGCCCCCGACCCATACTTAAAATCTTCACTAAAAGCCTGGGAGGTGGCTGGGAGGTGGGTGTGGTCTACCTTCTTTGAGAGGCGAACCAGCCCAGGCAGTGACCTTGTGAAACCTACCTGCCCCTCCCATCAGAGACTGGGGGAGCCCTTACTCCCAACTCCATACAGGTCTGATTTCACAGACTGATTTTGACAATTACCCATCCTGGCTGATTACACACAACGGTGACGTTTAGACTGCGGATGCGTCCAGGAACTTCTTTATGCTTTGCATCAAAGGCAGTCTACTAACAAACAGTTAAATAAGCCTCATCGCCACAGTGGGGAAGCCTTCTAGATGGGGCTGGTGCGTCCCTGGTGAGACTGGGTCATGTGGTTTTCCGGGACCGCCCGGCCCTTGAGAACTGGGCGCATGTGTCACACGTGCTCCAGCCGCACGTGTTTCCTACAGGCCTTCTGCGCTGCGGTGGCAACCGGTTCCACTCCCCTGCGCAGCTGCTTCCAAAGTACTTGGGCCACACAAGCACACAGGTAAGGGCCACGTTTTATAGGAATCTCAAAACCTACAAAATATGCACACCTCGAAATTTCAGGTATGCGGTGTCAGTGTCACTATAAGTGAAATTCCTTTTTGTTTCTAAATGTATTTTTCCCCTGGTACTACATCGATAAGCTCAAATAACAAAATTCAAACCACCACGCAGAGGTAGGCACCAAGAGATAATATTTCGATGCTTCCAGATTTTAGCCCTAGGAGTGAGTAGATTTATTAAAAAGAACAGAATTAGAACAATAGTGTTCTGGATCCATTTTTATTTATGGCTTCAGTGTTTTCCCCATGGTTTAAAATTTTCTTTTGCAACATGCTAAAAAGGGGCTGAAAAGTATTCTGTGTGGGTAATACCAGAAGTGATCCCATCCTGTTACTTGATAGACCTAATCCTTTTTCAGTTCAGTTAGTACCTCTCCAAATCAGGCCACGGTGATGGGAGAGTATTAAAATAAACATAATTGCCAAAAGGTTTCCTGCGTCCTATAAAATAACTAATGATGGTTAAGTCTAGGGGATGAGGGGTGCCTGGGTGGCTCAGTCGGTTGAGCATCCAGCTTCAGCTGAGGGTCATGATCTCGCAGTTCGTGGGTTCGAGCCCCACATCGGGCTCTGTGCTGACAGCTCGGAGCCTGGGGCCTGCTTCGGATTCCGTGTCTTCCTCTTTCTCTCTGTCCCGCCCCCCTCTCAAGCTCTGTCTCTCTTTTCTCTCAAAAATAAATAAACATTAAAAAAAAAAAAAAAAAAGACTCAGGGATGAGAAGACCCAGATGACTTCTGCTGCCACATTGTGCAATGAACACGACTTGTAGATTTCCCAGTACAAATGCCATGCATGAAGGGAACACTGGGAATTCTCTTCTGACCCGGACGCTTTGCAGCCTGCTTTTTTCGTGCACTGAGGTGACCCACCTTTGACAAGTAACTGGTTTTTCCGTACTTACACGAAACTGTTCAACTTCTGATTTGCAGATATCTCGCCCTACCAGTTGCTTACTTTATTTGATGCTTCGTGCACTAATTGAGCACGTGCCCCCTCTGTTTTTGGCTCTTTCACATAGGTTACACCCTAGGGCAGACAGCTGCACTGACCTGAGGAAGCCGCAGGCATCCTCAGTGATGCTGCTTTTCCAGTTTCCCGGAGAGACATTCACAGTGCGGTCCTGGCATGGCTTGTGAACCGGAGTTCTGTGTTCTGTGGGGAACGGGAGTCCTCCAGCTGGGATGGGTGACCGTGTAATGGAAGTACTCTGCCAGGAACAGGCTTCTGGGAAGCGGGGACCGTAATGTACTGTTCCTTATGATTCTCGTATAGACCTCGTTCCGAGATTATCACCATCGCCATCGTCATCTCAACCAGGCCAGTGCTCTCCAGACATGGTTTCTTACTGCCCTTGGGATTCCGGTGTGCCTGGGGGCTGGGGTAGGGCTGCAGGAGGACAGGGCCTTCGACCTCCTGATTGTCCCATCAACCAACAGCTCGGCTTCCGTATGTTTCATACCTGAACCTCCACAAGGTTTTGTTTAAAGAAAGGATTCTGCTGCTCAAGGAAATAAAGACTGAGGGTCACTGTGGCCTATAGAACTTATGAGAGGTTGAAAAATAGAAGGAAAATCGATGTTCGCATAGTGAATCGGTGTTCACGTTTCTCTTGTAGTGACACTGTGCTTCTTGGGTTTGGTACTTAACATAATCCCTCCAGTGGGAATTCCCATAGACCGAGCTAGTGGTTTCTGTAGACGTGTTTCAGAGGAAGTTCTAAGGTCAGCAGAGATGAAGGGGTAGTAGTCTTACAAGCACTGGCAGTAGAATGAATCTTTAGCGATGGGTTCAGCAGATCGTGGTAATTGTAACTTCTTAGGGGTGTAGGAGACTGCTTTCTCTGGGAGGGTCGATGTGAATAGTAGGAAGATGTCCTTGCCGTCAGTGATGTGGTGCATGACATTGAGGCTGACAGTTTGTGAAATCTTCATGACTCTTTCTAGATTCTTTTAAAACATTTGGGTGGGCTGTCCTAAATTGAAGATTGATATCGATGAGTCCCAGAACTGACCACTCCTGAATCAGTAACTTTAGCTGCGTTTGGGCCACAGCTCAACTTGACTAAGTCAGGAACTTCCCTAAAGACTTTTGTAACCAGGGGACAATGAGGACCTAAGGAATTTACGGTGTCTCATTCACAGTTGGCGCTCAGAATCCTTAGCCAATGGTTAAAAATATTAACTGATTACAGGATGGTTGAGGCAGGAATGTCCATATGTGAAGATCTTCACCTGAATACGTATTTGGTTATTCAAATGATGAGATTAGTTTTGTGGAAACTGGAGAGAAAATTCTTGCTTATCTCTATCAAAAAAGGGGTAAGTTATGCCCAATTTGCAAATGTAACAGGATGCATTAGAGTCAAATAGGGCCTGAGCTATCTACATACTTACTACCACAGCTTCTGGGCTATTTCCTGCCATGATGTAGGGCTTTATTTTCTGTGTACTGTACAAGCCACTACATGTGAATGAATGGTACCCCCGGACTTGTGCAGAACTACAGCCCTGCGTATATCCATCCATCCATCCACCCACCCATCATCCATCCATCCATCCATCCACCCATCCACCCATCCACCTACCCACCATAGCTATCCATTATCTACCCACCCACCCACCCACCCTCCATCCATCCATCCACCCATCCACCCATCCACCTACCCACCATAGCTATCCATTATCTACCCACCCACCCTCCATCCATCCATCCATCCATCCATCCATCCACCCATCCACCCATCCACCTACCCACCATAGCTATCCATTATCTACCCACCCACCCACCCACCCTCCATCCATCCATCCACCCATCCACCCATCCACCTACCCACCATAGCTATCCATTATCTACCCACCCACCCACCCACCCACCCTCCATCCATCCATCCACCCATCCACCCATCCACCTACCCACCATAGCTATCCATTATCTACCCACCCACCCACCCTCCATCCATCCATCCATCTATCCATCCATCCATCCAATAGCTGTTAAGCTGTTAAGCTGTTAAGCTTTGTATCACACACTTCCGGGTACAAGCCTACAGTGGTGAGTAGTGCAAACAAGATCCCTTTTCTCGTGGAGTGTATAATCTAGTGGGAGCGGGTCAGGGTGATTCAGGGAGACAAGTGATACAGAGATAGATAAACAAGATTATTTCTGACACGGATAAGTGCTGTGAGGAAAATAAAATAGGGTAACAGAATTTTGGTGTAGGATAGACTGTTGTGAGTTGGATCTAAAATGTACAACTTGTGACTTGTTGGCTATTTACTTCTTGTACTACCCGTATTTTTATATTCACCAACTGTCTTCAGTAATCCTGAGAGGACATGAGATCCCTCTGTGTTTTTTTGTGGGAACTAAGCTGTTTCTCAAGGGGCCAGCATTCAGTGGTGGAAACTGAGGTAACTTGGTTGTTAAAGTAGTTTGTGGAACTAGAACTAAAATGCTTATTAGTTGCTGGCCCATAACATATAAAAAGAAATTTCAGATCCATCCCGGGAAGAAGTGTAATCTGCTCACAAGGGGGAAGATAGAGAGTTGGACTGATTCTCTCTTTAAGTGGCTTCTTGCTGCCCGTGTTCAATGGGTCACTGAATCTCACTGATTTGTTTCCTTTGCAGTGTCCCTCTCCTTGCCTGCCTTATTTTGTCTCTTTTCATCAGCTTGTCCCCACTCTCCTAAGGTCCTTGTTCCTGTAGGCTGGTCTTCTTAAATGGCCTTCCCCTGGGTGTCTCTGCCTCTGGTCCAGCTGACAGTTTAGTTTTTCTGATGCTGCATTCATAATTCTGTTCCCGTCTTTAGAGCCTTTAGGGATGACTGTCCCCTTGTTTTGTGATAAAAGCCAGATTCACTGCCTTGGCATTGGAGGCCCTCAATGATCTGGCTCCAGTCCATCTTTCCAGCCTCATTCCTGCTCTTGCCTAATGCAGACCTTTGGTTCCACCCAGATGTTCTGCCCCCTTTGTGCCTTCGCTCAAGCTGCTCTGTGAGACTCATTCGTTTCATTTTGTGCCTGCTTGACTCCCATGTGCTGTTCTACGTCCAATTCAAATAGATCAGCTCTCTCTCTTTCGGGCCACTTTAAAGATTCTGTTTTGTCTTTGGTAGTCCTGGTTTGCTTACATCCAAGTGGGGAGTTCTCTTTCCTTTCCTTTTCCTGATTATGATTTTTTAGATTTTTCTGAATCTGAAGATTGAAGTTAGGAGAATTTTACCATTATTTATCAGAATAATGCCTCCTCCTCATTTTTTCCAAGAAATTCCACGAGACACATTACACAATCTCACTTCCTGGTCTGTGTCCCTTTTTTGTATTCTTGTTATCTTTGTCCTTGTGTGTCCATTTCTGGACTGTTTCTTGGCATTTTTGTCTTTTGGTTCACCAATTTTTTCCCCCAGTTTATTTTTAATCTGTTCAGATCGCTCTTTGTAAGAAAGGGATTTTTATACTTTCAAATTTTATTTTATTTTATTTTTTTAGTTTTTTTCTATCTCACTGCTTTATCTCCAGAGCCTAGAGAAAGGTGCAACGTCTAGTAACATAGGTGCTCAGTAAATATATGTGTTTTCTTTTTTTCTTTTTAACTGTTATTTTTGGTCCTCTCGTAAGTTAATTTGGTAATATTTTTTTATTAAAAAATTTTTTTTACTGTTTATTTTTTGAGAGAGAGAGAGAAAGAAAGACAGAGCATGAGTGGGGGAGAGGGGGGCAGAGAGAGAGGGAGACACAGAATCCGAAGCAGGCTCCAGGCTCTGAGCTGTCAGCACAGAGCCCGACACGGAGCTCGAACTCACAAACCGTGAGATCATGACCTGAGCCGAAGTCGGACGCTCCACCGACTGAGCCAGCCAGGCGCCCCAAATGTTATGGTTTTATATGCACAGTATGTAGACTTGCAGAGTCAGTTTTATGATTTGAAAATCCAGTCGGCTCTCTACTCTGGGAGTTCCCCGAAACAGAGGTGTGGCAGCAAGAAGCATCGCCATCTGACAGAGAATTGTAACATGTGCTCCCGACCCTGCGTGGACCACACACTCTGTTGTGAACTGTCATTTTCTCTTTTTGAGAATCCCATCTTAGATTAGTTTTGCTGAAAGGGACCTGCTCTCTGGGTTACTGACCTCCCGTGTGTGGCCTCGGTCTGCCTTGCCCACGTTCGATAACAGTGTCCCGGAATCACCAATGTATCTGGCATGACTTAAGCCAAGGAATAATTTTTTACACGTGTGTTATGGTGCTAAGCAAATGTTGAGTGGAATCAAAGTTGATTTAAATTGGTAGAAAGCTCAAGTGGTGATGACCAGAGCAGGGATAACAATTGCCCGGTACAGCTCTGTATTTGGAAATCTTGAAAATTAGTCGTGTGCTTTAAATATTTGCCACGAAAAGAAGCAGAAATGTGATATGGTGAGCGTGCCAGCTGCATTAATAGCCTGTTTTGTCAGCCATAGACTTTTATGTAAGACCATATGATGGTCATACATTTTAAAATTGTTATTTCAAGGGCTTAGAGGAATTAATCTTTGTTATGGCTTTGTTTGTTTTTTTGAATAACTGATTAGGAATTTTAATTTTATGAAACATGTTCACATAACGGATCTTCACATTGAGTCACAAAGAAATGGCTGTTTGTTTGTAAAATACTGTCGTGTTTACTCTGAATCAGCCTCGGTGGAAATAGTTTCGAAGGTGGAAAATGGTTTGCGACCCACGTCATAAATATTTTTAGGCTTTTAAATTATTTAAACAAAGCATTCACTATTTATTTTTTGCTCAAAATTTGATTGCACAGACTTTTCTCGGAGTTTTCCTGTTCTTCTCTGTTGTATTTTTCATGCAGTGAATGCATTTCTGAAAATTGTATCCACGGTATTTTAATTTTTGGTTATGTTTTATTGTTTCTATTTATTATTTATTTAGCAGAGGAGAGAGACAGAGAAGGGGAGAGAAAGAGAAAGGGAGAGAGAGAAAGAGAAAGATCTCCAGCAGGCTCCACGCTCCGCACGGAGCCCAGCACGGGGCTCGATCCCATGCCCCTGGGATCACGATCCAGAGCTGCAGTCAGGAGTGGGACGCTCGAGGCGCCCCTTCACGATAGTTTTTGTACAATAAATTCATTTAGGTTGACAAGGAAAGTTCATGAATTTAAAGGGACTTCTTAAGAAATCCTTTAGGAAAATGAAGAAAGCTTTTTTGATACGGAGAAGTCTTTTCTCTTTTTACGCAGGGGTTTTTAATCTTGGGCCATTCCTTTGATAATTTATTTATATCACCTGCAGAGATGTGTTGGCTGTCTTTGTTTTGACTGTATATATTTATTGCTCCCTGTATTGATTTAGGAACGAAACCATAGTGGAAGCAAAAATTACATAAGAAATAGCTCATTTGCAGAATCTTTTTCTTCTCAAATGTTTGCTGGAAAAGTGTTTAATTATTAATGCATTCACTTACAAACTCCCACACCGCCAGAAAAGCCACCTTTAAGAAAAATATTTGAAGGCATGATTATTGCCCTGACATTATCACATTCCATTGTTTTTCTCTTCTGTCAAAATGAGTGAATCGAAATGAAATAAAACTGAGTGATCTTTCTCAGCGATGGGGCCCAGTGGTTGGGGGTGAGTAGCTGGGGGTAAGGAACACGTAACGAACACCCACTTGCAACCCAGGGTCTGTTTCCAAACTCTGTCCTGTCGTAAACTTAGTTTCCTGTGAAGAGTGTGTGACGTTCTTAGCCTTGTCGGGTAGGATAACCCAGAACAGTCTCACCGCACGGATTTATAGCTGTTATTTCCGCTTTACTCCTTAGCTCCTTAATCAGCTGTCCTGTGTCGTCTCTGACGTTGTTTGCTTTATATAAAAAGTACTCTGTGAACAGTTTCGGATAGTCTCTTCTCTAAACATAGTATCATCTGCAGGGTGCCTTTTTTTTTTTTTTTTTTAATAATGTTTATTTATTTCTGAGAGGGAGAGAGAGAGGGAGACACAGAATCTGAAGCAGACTCCAGGCTCCGAGCTGTTAGCACAGAGCCCGACGTGGGGCTCAAACTCATAAACTGTGAGATCATGACTGAGCTGAGGTTGGATGCTTAACTGACTGAGCCACCCAGGCACCTCCCGTGCCTTTGTATCCTAAGTCCTAGATCACTGATAAAAACCCTGGGACTTTGTAGGGATTTTCAAGAGCTTCCTTCATTCACCAGTTTTGGTGTCACCCTTACCTTCTAGGCCTTCCTTCAGATACTTTAGGTTGTGAACTTAAAGGAAGGTACCCCATGGGCTTGATGAGGTATTGCCTGGTCCCGAGCACCTCTTCCCCACTCCTGTCACAGCCCTGGGGGAGAGACAGCAAGTGACTGGCCCCTGTGGACGTCCTGCACGGTCCAGCAAGGTTTTGGGGTGCTGTCATGATAGGGGTCCCTACGTGCTGCTTTTCTTTCTTGCTCGAAATGAAGGAAAAAACTCCTTTCTCTTTTTGGAGAACATACTTGTCAGCCAACGTGCTGTTTATTGTTTCGTGACTTTGGTTTTAACGACTCTTAAGTGTCCCCAGCACTCATTCTCAGAATCCTGACCAGAATGATTTGCTGTGGGGTTTTCCAGTCAGGCTCAGTGAATTTCAGCGGCAGGCAGAGCCTAGCTTGGTGTAACTGCTAACATCACGGTGTTGTTCCCTCTCGGAGCCAGTTTGTGCCAATGACAGTGTGTTAGCTGAGGCTTTGGAACGCAGACTGAGTAGACCAATCGCCTTCCTTTGTGCTGGCCATGCGTTCTTTTCTACTTAAGATTTAAGTACATAAGGGGTTAGGATGGGACTGAACTGGTTCCAGAGCCGTGGCGGGGGGGGGGGGGTGGGGGAACGCTCGTGGCCCGAAGATGTTGGCGCATTTCCAGGGAATTGTGAGCGCTGCTCTTGGGAAGACGTAAAGGTTGATGGCTTGGTGCCCTGGCTCCAGAGGGGCTCAGTCCACCAGGTGCTGTCTCCTTGCACTGGTAGCCTTTGTCACGGTGCTGCTTCCCCAGATTTATGGTTTCTCCTTCCAAGGGCTGGTTTGCATGTGGCCCTCCTGGCCTCTGCCTCGTCAATTGCGCCCTTGGTTTCTGATGCTGTCTGGGCCGGCGTCTCTGTTCATCTGCTCTAACGACCGGCCTGCGTGCCTCCTACAGAGGCCCCGATCTGGGTCCTGGGCTATGGCCCTGAGCCAGACAGCGTCCCTCCTCTCATTGCATCCGGAGGGGGAGAAGAGTCACATGTGCCAGGTATTGGTGAGTTTTAGGAGGGAAAAGAAAGCAGGGCAAACGCGTGGAGGGACGGTCAGTATGGCATCTTTGATGCAGGGGTGTCAGTGCTCGCTGGGGGGCAAGCTGCAGTCCCGGCGTATCTGACGGAAGTGTGTTTGAGGCCCAAAAACCGCAGTCGCAAAGACCCTCCTCCAGAAGAGCCTGCACTGGTGCCAGCCAAGGGGCCGGCGTGGCTGGACAGGAGTGAGCGAGGGGGGCAGTGAGGTGCGGGTTCAGGGACATAGTGAGTCCGGGCCCCACCGCACGGGGCCTCTACTCTTGGTCTCAGTGCGGCCAGAAAGTACCTGAGGCCGTAAGCACAGGAGCGCCGTGATCGGACTCAGGCTCCAAACGTTCTGGCTGCCGTGTGAAGGGCATGACATAGGGGACCCAGGGGGGATGCGCAGAGACCAGTTAGGAGGCTCTTGCCGGAGTGCAGGCCAGCCAGGGAAGCTTGGATAGGGAGCGGGGAGTGAAGGGTGAGCAGGACGTGGTCCGATTCTGGGGATACTCCTGAAGAAGGCTCACAGAATTTGGGTGCGGTCAGGTGTGGATTTGGGAGAAAGAGGCATTCAGGATTTCTCCAGAGATTTTGGCCTGAGCTGCCGGTAGGTCGAGTTACCATTTATGGAGATGTGGGAAACATGCAGGAAGAAAATGTTGGGGTTGTGGGGGGCGGGCAAGTGCGTATGAGTTCAGGTACATAGCTTTTGGATATCGAAGTGGGCATACCGAGAAGGTGGTTGGCTGTCTGAACCTGAAGGCTCAGAGAGCCCCCCCTGGGGTTACCTTTTCACTGGCAGTTGCCCTTGGAGGGATGGTACTTAAAACCAGGGGCTTGGATGAGGCCACCCGAAGGGGTCCTTGGGCCTCTGTAGGGGTCTGCAGGGTCCAGACTTTTTACAGCAATACTAAGACATACGGTAGAGCTTGTCAGAGGCTGTGTGGGACGTCACAGCAGACTGAACGCGGACACAGACCTGGGAATCGGCCGTTTTCCATTAAGCTGGATATTAAAGAGATTTTCAAGAATGCCAATCACTGGCACTCTTCTTCCAAAATACATGTCTTGTCGTTTTGGAAAATATATTTTTCATTAGAATATGTTACTTTCGTTGGCATGTAATGGGCTTAGCGTTGCTTTTCGATGAATTACTAAATATTTAAAGATTTTCTCAGTTTTCCATCCCAGTAACTATGGATATAAGGCCGCTACACACACGAGCTTTTTGAGCTCCTTAATGGTTTCTAAAAGTGTGAAGAGGTCATGAGATCAAAGCGTTCGAGGACCGCTGACTTAGAGGGGAAATGATAACAGAGGAGACATGGAGAATTGAACTGAGTGACCCTTTTGGTGCTTGCAGAGATCAGGAAGAGCCCACAAAGGAGAGAGAAAAGGAACTGCCGGAGGGAAGGGCGGTGGAAGCGAGCTCGGGGTTCTGGGGGCCAAGTAAGGCGCGGGTTTGGAACAGAAGCCAGAGGTCACCTGTGTCGCATGCTGCTGCTAAGTCGTATTAAAGGAGAACGAGAACTGACCGCTGGCGTTGGCAGTGTTGGAGGTCACTATTGATTTTGAAATGGCTAATTCCAGCAGAGGGGACAAGAGTAGGCTCCGGAGAAGGGAAGTGATTTGTATCACAGTTGGGTTCCTCAGGGTGGAAACTGACCTAGACCCTCTCTTCATTTTGAGCCTGGCCTTCAGACTGACCTTGCGTGGGAACCCACCCCAGGCAGACCAGCTGTGTGGCTGGAACCGAGGATGCGGGCACATACCGGACAGAGTTGCCCAATCCCATTTGCAGTGGGTAGGATCTGGGTTTTTTTTAAGACGTATAAAATGGGCTGTACCAGTTTGCATTCCCACCAACAGTGTAAGAGGGTTCCCCTTTCTGCACATCCTTGGAGTTTACATAAAAACTTAAAAAAAAAAAAAGGTATATGGGTTGTTTTTCCTTGAGCTAAGAAACGCGGTTATATGGAGTTAGTTACCAAATAAATTTTCCTTTCTTAAAATTATTGTGTTCTTCCAGAGGAATAACAGGATTCTTTGTATTTCTTGTATATTATTGGTCAGTATCAGAATCAGCATTCTGATGGGTATAATGGGGTACTTTGTGGTTTCCTATGATGATAATGATGTTGAAAATTTTGTCATATGCTTCTTGGCCATTCCTGTGTCTTGTTTCATGAGGTAATCGAGTCAGGTCTTTTGCTTTTTTAAAAAGCTGGACCGTGTGACTTTTTTATTCTTAACTTTTTGTGCTTTTTAGTTCTTGAATTACAGCTGTTCTTTATATATTTTAGATATGAGTCCTTTGTCAGATATGTGTAGTGTATTTTCCAGTTGGTGGTTGTCCTTTTATTTTCTTAACTGTGTCTTTCCAAAAGCAGAAGTTTTAATTTTGATGAAGTCCAATTTATTGTTTTGTTTTGTTTTGTTTTTCTTTTATCCATAGTGCTTTGCCTGCTCCATGGTCACAAAAATATTCTCCTGTTTTCCTGCATTATAGTTTCAGCTTCTATGGTTAGTTCTATGTGAGGTGTAGAGGTAAGGATTCATTCATCTTTCCATGTGGATATTTATTTGTTTCTGCCCAATTTGTTGAAAAGGCTATTCTTATACCCACTGAATTATTTTGATATCTTGGTCAAAAAGAATCAGTTGACTATAAACGCATACATCTGTTTTTTTAATGTTTATTTTTGAGAGAGAGAGAGAGAGAGCGCGAGCAAGCAGGGGAGGCGCAGAGAGAGAGGGAGACACAGAATCTGAAGCAGGCTCCGGACTCCGAGCCATCAGCACAGAGCCCGACGCGGGGCTTGGACTGAGGAACCGTGAGATCATGACCTGAGCCGAAGTCGGACGCTTAATCGACTGGGCCACCCAGGCGCCCCTTTATTTCCTTTATTCTTGAAGGGTTTTTGTTGTGCATAGAATTCATAGAAAAGTTTCTCTCCCCCCACCCTCCCCTAGTTCTTTCAGGACGTTGTTGGCTGTCTTTTGGCCTCCTATTTTTAATGAGCTGTCTGCCATCATTCGTATTACTTCTCTGTGTCTTGTCTTCTCTGGTTACATCTACACATCTTCGTTGTTGTTATCTTTGGTTTTCATGACTGGGCGAGGTTTTCTTGTGGTTAACTGAACATCCTACTGTGGTACATTGCTGTTTTTGCTCAGTTCTGAAAGTCTCTGGCCTGTGTTTCTCTACATATATTTTTCCACCCCATTCTCTAGACTGGCCTTTAACTTGTAAATTAGACCACTTAGAGCTCTTGGAGGCTCTTTGTAAACCCTTGTTTTTCTCTCCTTGCTTCAGCCTGGACGGTTTATATTGATGTAACTTCAAGTTCACCAGTGCCTTTGCATTATTGTGTCCAAGCTGATAATCTGTTCATCTAATCCAGTATTGTTTATTTCAGACATTGTAGTTTTCAGTTCTAGAATGTCCATTGGTTCTTTCATTTTTTTCTTAATCTTTCTGCGGCAACTTTCCATTTCTTTACCCATTCTGTCTGTCATTCTCCGTAAATTCTTCAGTATATTTAGCATTGGTATTTTAAAATCCTTGTCTTCTGATTCCATTTTCTGGGTCATGTGTAGGTCTATTTCTGTGGACTGATTGGATTATGGATTTACATCTCCCATTTGTATTCATTTTTAATCGTATGGCAGGACATTGCAGATGCTGTATTGTAAAGACATGAATTCTGTTATGTTCCCCCGAGGAAGGTTGAGTGTGTTCAAACAGGCAGTTAAATTATTGGCAAATCAGCTCAAATATTACTTCTTATGCTTTGCTCTCTCTGTTTTGCCTGTACCTCCCAGGAAATGTCTTCTTGCCTTGGGAAGCCATCTTTGTGCCTTAAGCCAGGGTCCTTCCGTGCTTCCAGAGGAGCCCGAGGCCTTTCTCAGGCCCCCGGAGCTGCTGGGCAGCTGTTGGATCTGGTCAGCATCCTACAAATGTTTCAAATGTTGTTTCCCTCAGGATCCTTGGACTCATAGTTCCCAGTTTAGCCAACAAATGTGGAGCTTATTTGCAAATTTGGGACTTCACTCTCCATGGCTTCCTCATTTGGGGGACTTTCTTCCTCAATTTTCTGCCACCCTGGCAGGTCCGTATTCTGACCTACAAGGCTGTGGTTTGCTCTTTGAGTTCCATCTGCTGTGGCCCAGCATGGTTCCACTCTCATGGGATCAGCCGTATAAATTTAAATTATCACTGAGTGTGATTCTCTTCCTTGAAGGGCTGTAGATAGTTGACTTTCTGCCTGGTTGTTTTCCACCACCTTCAAAGTTTATTTTATATCCGGCCACTGTTTATAATTGTTATTGGGTGGAGGTCAACTCTGTAATCAGAAAGCCAGTCTCCTGAAGAATTTGTTTTGTGCGGTTCATTTCAGTCCTTTATGAAGAAGGGTCAAACCTCTTTCATTTGGAGCTTCAAAATCTCTTCAAGTCATGTATAATGGATGAAACTGTCATTACTGGCCTATAGAGCATTAACTACAAGACAGTATTTATGAGATACTTAGTGTTTATGAAAAGAAATGTAAGATATTAAAATATAATCCAAGATGGGAAATGTGGTAATCGGTCTGATTTAGGCATAGGCTGATGTTCGATTACCACATGAATTGAAATTAAACATACTTAGTATATGTACTTAAAGACTCCAGTGTAAACATCGGAATTAAATTTCAGGTAACTGCGAGGACATTCCTAATGCCTGCCTGCCAATTTCTGACCTATATAAATAACCTTTAGGACAGGACATTGCACTTTTGAAGTTTCTTACCACCCTGAATTCATTTTGGTCACTGAAGTTGGCGAGGTAAGTTTGTGCAGTTCTCAGAGTCCAAGACCAGAGAGAAATTGGGCCAACTTAAAATATATCGTGCTCCAGGAAAAGTAAGAATGTAGTTAGAAGCTGAAATGAACACCTTCAGCATTGGTGTTGGTCCTGTTTTGCTTTTGTGTGGTGTTCACCATGGTAAGATGTATGGGCGTGACGATATTGGTAGGAATGGGTGAACATTTAAGCAGGTCAGAATCAGTTTGTTTTTTTTACTCTATTAGCAACGCCCTATTAAATAATAACAGCATTGCCATGTTTCGCATTTTCTGTCTATATAATATTTCCTTGAAACAGCTTTGAAGAATTGTCTAATCAGATTTTTTGTTTGAGATTACTTAAAAAACTACAAAAATATGTGGTCATTGTACAAAAAGAAAGAAAACCCTGTTGACCCTTGAACAATGTGGGGTGGTTAGGGGCACTGACCACCTGCCACCCCAACATGGTTGAAAATCCACGTATACCTTTCGTTTCTCCAAAACGTAACTACTGTTGACCGGAAGCCTTACCTGTAACATAAACAGTAGCTTAACACATATTTTGTATGTTGTATGTATTACTTACTATATTCTTACAATAAAATAAGCTAGAGAAAAGAGAATGTTACTAGGAAACCCATAAGGAAGAGAAAACACATTTACTGTACTGGACTGTATTTACTGAGAAAGCCCACATGTATGTGGACCTGTGCAGTTCAGAGGGTCAACTGTACTGATAGATAAAAGGGAAGTCTATTAAGTTAACCCAGATCCCTCTACCGGGTACAACCACACTGTGGGGCGTACGTCATTTTAGCTACTTTTTCTGTTTTCATTGACACAAACGGCTCATAGTACATGTATTTTATAATCTGCCTTATTTCCCTCTTAGTTCAGACAGCTCTATATGTGTGCCGCTGTCTGTGTTGTTATACGTGCCGTGTGCACGTATTGAAACAAAAAAGAAATTGTGCAGATGCTCATTTAAAATCCATCCAGGTAAATAGCTTTGAATTTTCCGGGGCCTAGGTTAAGCGACATTTTATCACCACCCAAAACCACATGTGTTTCCGTAACTGATAAGCGTGAGAGAAAACCTCTTTGCAGCTTCTACTTGAACACGCCTAGGAACAGGTTTCCTGCCCGTCCTCTGTTGAACGCAGGGCCACACTGCCTCATGGCACGTGAACACGGTCCTCTCTCTGGCTTCATCACATGGTACATGGCACAGGCTGGAAAAGCTCCAGAGCTGCTCTGCAGAATCGTGCTCTGCTGATTTGGTGATGACCAGGTGGGTCTCGGGGCAGAGCAGCATCTTGAAACACCAGAGCCTTCTGTTTAGTGCAGCTCTCGTCACCAGCCTCGTGTGTAGGTGTTGAACAAGGCAGCTTTCTGGAGTTCATGGTCGACAAGGGAGGCAGGCGTTGAGCTAGGAAGGAAGTGTCAGCATGCCAAGAGTAGTGAAGAAGTTCAGTGTCAGGGGCGTGCAGGGCAAGTGTCTTGACCTCATCTGGGGTGTTTGAGAAGAGCTTCTTGGAGGAAAAGGTGGTTAGATTGACCCTTGCGTGAAGAACAACAGTTAGGAAGGAAATGGCACAGGAAGTCAGAGTTTTCCAGGTAGGCGAGCTGGCCAAGATGGACGTCGGGATTCATTCGGATGCCTCTCTTCCCGACAGTTTTCTTCTGTAGTTACTTTGGGAACATTGAGGTGATATTTCCCATAATTGCCCGTATAAAATATGGCATCCGTATTATTACGTGGTAAGACTGGGCTTACCTGTTCATGAGTCATAATCGACACAATATTTTACGGGTTGGTTCTTTGAATCTTAATAACTTGGGATGAGCTAACGCCGAACACACGCATCCCTCGAGTCTCTTCATCCAGTGGTCAGGCTGAGCGCCCACAGGACCGGTGCTTGTGGGGGTGGCCCCACGTGGGGGGACCGTTACGTCGCCCCAGGATTTTACGTCGGCTGTCGCATTTTGTCTTTGCTTCTTTAGTATCACCTCGGTTTTGTATGGAGGTCAGGTGGCCGTGGAGGCCAGAGGCTGGCAGACAGCAGCAGGAAGTCCAAGTCTGGCCTGACACCTGTTGTTATAAATATGGTTTTATTGGCACGTGGCCACGCCCACTCGCTTGCGTGTTATCGGTGATGCGTTCGCACGGTGATGACAGAGGTGAGTAGTTGCGGAAGATTCTGTGCGCCCTGCAGACTTCTCGGGCCTGTATGGAGAACGTTTCCTGGCCACTGGCCTAGGCACGATCCATAATCCAACGCCCCACACAGTTTCTTCATTTTGGTGGGTATTTATTTCTTCTCATGCTGTCCGTAGCCAGCCCGCCGTTTGTCCTTATTGTCCGGTTTTGCTCTTTCTTCTCTCCTTCCTGACCAGTTCCCGCAGGCTGAGCCAGTAACCGCGCGGCTGACATCACATGACCTCATGTCACAGCGCATCAGTGTCCCTCTTTGTTTTCGGCTCTTCTCTGCTTACGTTTTGTCCACTGCTCAGTCTCGGGAGCTCTTCCCATCATGTCTCGCTTCCTAGAGGCCTCGAGGAGAAAAGGCACAGATTGTGGCTCCACGAAAACTGTTTGGGGCCGAGCCCTCCACTAGAAAGGAGCTTACCTGAGGCACGTCCCTGTGCTTCTCTGAGTTCTCTGAACCTCAGGTGGTTTTTCTGGAAATGGGGCATCAGGGTGGTTGGGAGGACGCAGGGACAGAAGTGCTGTTGTGTCTGTGATTCGTCCTTCTCCGTAAAGCTGACCGTGCCGGGCGGCCGGCTTCCTTCCTGTTAGTACCTCTGGGAAAAAGAGAATGCTGGTTTTCAACTTATTGTGGAACAAATGCAGCCTGTTTTTATTTCGAGATTTTGGCTCAGGTAACACCAAGGAAACTATTCTTATTAAATACGGTTTGAATAGGAAAGCACGAAGCTCACGTTATCTGCATAAAAGTACCTCCATCACACACACGCACAAAAACCAGTTTTACTGAATGAAAGCCCTTTGAGTATATTTTGAAAACCGGAAGCACTGCATTTGGAGAGTATATGCAAGTTCAAGGGATAAGCCAGGGAATTAGAGCCCTTTTTATTCCCGGATGACAGAGCGTGGGCGGAAATTTTGTCCCCATCCTTGTCTGCGGTGGAAGCATCGTGCAGCTGATAAAAACTCAGGCTTTGCCAGGCCGGAGGCAGTACATGCCACCGGCATCCCTCGGCCGTCGTGTGCGAATAACACAGCGACTGACGCCCAGGAATTCTTGGCCACTTAGATCAGGGGGCTCCAGCGGCCAAGGTTGCTTGCGTGCGTTTCACGCATTCGGGAAGGAGATTGTGTTTTTAGATCTAACACAGAGAAGAAAGTAGAGGAATGACCTCGTCTTTCAGATGGCACCTGACGGCGAGGTAGAAGAGTGTTCTAGAAGGACGCACTCTGCAGACACGTTGTTGCACGAGTCGAGTCGCTTACGTGCTCGCATCCCTTTGGGTTTCCTTTTCCATAAAAGAAATATTTACCTTTTTCCTCAAAGATCTTGCCACCACCCATTTGGGCTTTAGAACTGCCTTGTGTCAGGGTTTGTGAGGATGGACAGATGGGCCGGTGCCTCTGTTTCTCGTCGGTCTTCGGACCGGCGGGCGGACCAGTGGTGGTTAGCCCTCCAGAAAGAGGTTTAATTAGAAGTAAAACCCAGCGGGTTTTCTTTCCCTTCTCCCAGGGAAGGTTCCAGATGGAAACCTGAGGCCACAGGGAGTAGGGGGTTCCTGCCAGCCCTCTGCTGAGTGGCTGCTCCCTGAATAACTGTGCCTGTGTTCTCAGTAACTCGGCCTCAGTTTCTTCTCCTGTCAAGCCAGGATAATGACAGCGTCCCCACTCCTCATGCCGTCGTCCGCGTCAGTGAGTTAGTGCGTGTGAAACATTGGAAGAGAGGCCCGCGTGCGGTGAGCAGTTTGTTTTAGCTGCAGCAATATTTGTATTAGTAATACTCTGTCCGGGCGCTCACGTGCGTTTAAAACATGCAGGTTGGATACCGTCCTGTCCAGGTAACTCCCATAGTGGCTTAAGTCCATGCCGAGGAGACAAGACTGCCAGCTCCAAGCGAGGAAATGAGCCTTTCGCTCTTCTTGCTTTGTTTTAAACACGTATTTATTCTTGGTCCTGAGGAAAAGATTAGGAAGGAGAATGGTGAATGAATGACCACCGTTTTTTGTTTGTTTGTTTGTTTTTTTAATTGCTTTTAGGCTGTGGGAAGGGTCCCGTGACGGGAGTTCTGGAGGGCTGTGACCCGGGGACAGCCGTCGGACCGCTTTGCTTTGGTAACGCCCGCTGCTGGGGTAGGGGCCATGTCATCACGCACAAAAGCAAGCTGCTGCTTATTTTAAACACGGAAGTTTCTCGGAGAAAAGAGAACTCCGGTCTGCGTTCCTAACAGCCTCCCACACGTGAGGGGATCCCCCTGTCTGCGGTGTCTGCTGGCTCAGATGAGGTCACTTCTGCCAGAGACACGAGGACACTCGACTTGCTTGGGTCAACGGCTCCCGACGTGCAGCCCCGAGCACAGCGCTCCGCCATCGGAGGGAAGCCCGGAGTGTCCGTGGGACGGGTCCGTGGGACGGGTCCGTGGGCTTCGGGGCGGGGCTGTGTGAGGCAGCGGGAGGGACACGCTGGCACCAGCCGCTCTTCCCCACCTCGTGTGTATTTAAAAAGGAAAAAAGCAGATCATTCGTAAGAAAAGGCAGCCGACTTTAGGGGCACCTCCGTTTCCTCCGAAAACGCCGGGCCTCGCTTTGGGAAATGAAGCGCACGTTTAATACGAACGGGTCCTCGAGGTCGTTTCTTTCTCTTGCCACAGGGCTCGCTGTTTCCAAGTAGGAGCTTGATAGCGTCGTGGAAAGGCCTCTCCAGGCTTGTCCCTCACGGAATATCTGATCCCACTGACTTTGCTGTTCCTGGTTGAAGCTGGAGTCGGGTCGACGGGGGGACGAAGGGGCCTGGGAAACAGGAGGTCCGGGTTCCGCGCTTCTGAGTGAGCCTGGACGGGTCGGCCCCTTGGAGTGTTTGGGTCCCGTGTGTCGTCACCTGTCACGGCGAGGCTAGGCCTGGGAGATGAACGAGGATTCCCCGGCTCTGAAACGATGCAGTTGTCCATCCCCCGACCGGTGTCTCCGGGCAGCGAGGGGGCCTGTTGCGGTAAGAGGTCCCTGGCTCAGTGAGTTAGTCTTAGCTACGTGCTCTGCTTGGGAACTCCTCTTGGGTTGCTTTGTCAAAGTTACTGGTACTTGCTCAGGGGACTTGAGAACATTTCTATTTGGTTCTTAAGGAGCCCCTACTAGCAAGAGTTAGATGGGACTTTGGATGTTTTACTTCTTATGCTGTTCTCAAAACCACTAATACAGAAAGTCTCCAGCTCGTATCTCTGAACGTGAGTTTCATAAAGTGCTGAAGTCTGTTCCATCACATTTGAAACACTGTTTCGTTCAAATTGTTTTACGAGAGGTAGGATCCCAGCATAGCGCCTGTGGTGATCAAAATCCTCTTGCCGGGGGCGCCGGGGTGGCTCAGTCGGTGGAGCGTCCGACTTCGGCTCAGGTCATGATCTCGTGGTGGGTTTGAGCCCCGCGTGGGGCTCTGTGCTGACAGCTCAGAACCTGGAGCCCGCTTCGGATTCTGTGTCTCCGTCTCTCTCTGCCCCTCCCCCGCTCACGCTCTGTCTCTCCCTCTCTCAAAAATAAATACACATTATAAAGAAATCCTCTTGCTGCTTTAAATGTGCGCGTGCTCGGCATGTTCAATAATAGCCTTTGCAGGGCCGCCGGGTGACCAGACCACCATTTGTAAGACCGCCGCTTCCTTGGTCAGCATGTTCCGTTACATCCTCTGTGTGGCAGGAGCAGGCTGAGAGGACGTGTGCGGTCAGAGAGGAGTCTCGGGTCTGAGTCAGAGACCGTGGATGGGTAGGCCCCTCTCCCGCGCCCCGGCCCCGGGGCCTCTCTCTTCCTTCCCCTCCTGTCTCGGAAGCGCCCGTGGTTGCGTCAGCCTCCCTTGCCGACTTCCCTTCCCGTATGAGTTACCTGGAGCCGCGGAACACGGTCGCGGCAAACCGGCTTACTCAGCGCACACGCTGTCTCGCGGCGTCTGCGGGTCGGGAGTCCGGGCGTGATTTCGCGGGGGACGAGTTTAGGGCGGCAGTCAAGGCCTCTGCCAGAGCTGCTGTGTCATGTGAGGCTCGACCGGGGAAGGCTTTCCTCGTCAGCTCCCGGGCCTGTTGGCGGTCTCTCGTGGGCTCCGGGACTGAGGCCCTGCTCCGTGTTAGCCGTGGGCGGGACGCTGCCCTCGTGTGGCTCTTCCTCAAAGCCAGCGAGGGAGGGAATCTTGCAGCCGAATGGACGAATGGACACTCCAGGCTTCCGGGAGGTAACCGGATGTATCTCGTCGTGTTCGCTTGCTCCGTCAGTCACGAAGAATCTCAGGCCTTAACCTGCTCAGGGGGTGGCTGTGACACAGGCGTGGGTGGTGAGACACAGGGGCCTTGGGGCCGTTGGAGCCGGCCACATTTGAGGCCGCCTGGGCGCGTGGACACCGCCCTGTCTGTGCATTTTCCCTCTTCACCGGGAGCTTGCTTCTCGTCCCTTCCGCCTCCTTCCTTCCTCCCGCCCACAGACAGTCCAGCCACCGGGGGCGGCCTTTCCTCCTCCTCTGCTGCAGAGATGCAAGGACGGGGGCAGGGAGCTGTCCCTGGTGAGCCTCCCGGGACGGCTGGCACTTAGAGCGTGTGACACATTCCCTCGCAGGCGTTTCTGGGTCATAATGTGCTTTACATCAAGGACCCGAGTGGGGTCCTTTCTGCTTTGGTGTCTCTGGTCACTGCCGTCTCCAAGCACGTGCTGAACCCCAGGGTGAGTTCACGTTCCCGGTGCCGTCCTCCTACGGTCTCTCGCTGTGACCGTGCTTGAGTTTCTCATTTAGAATCGTTAGTGGTTTCCGCCCTCTTACTCTTCGGCTCTGTTAACTGATGTCTGGTATCATCATCTCTTCAGGCGTGTTCGGGGCGTTTCTTGCCTTTCTCGGGCCTGCTCTCGGTCCGTGTCTCGCTGCTCATCCTCGCCGCGGGGGGGCCGTGTGCTGTCGGGGTGAAGCGGCGGGAGCCAAGCCCGGCCGCCTGGGTTCGAACCCCAGCTCTGCCATCTAGTAGCTGGGCGGTGTCGAGCGCGTGATTCCGTTTTGTTTCTGTGTGCCGGGTGTGAACGTTTCCGGGTTTTCCACTGGCCAACAGACCTCTGTGGGGGCTGCCGCTCTCTCTTTGCTCCCAAGATCTGTATGTGTAATGATCGGAGCGGCCTGCGTGTGACTGCCAGATGAACCGTTTCTTCAAGCCCTCTTCTGGCCTCCTGGCAAGGTGGCTGGAGATACTTGAGCCCACGAGGACACCTCTTGTTTCGGTGACATTGCCCGTCCCTGCTGGCCTCCCCGGGACGAAGATAGTGGACTTCCTCCAGCAGCGGCAGCATCCAACGAGACCTTGTTTGCCGTGGGCTTCACTAAAGCGTTTGCGGGCGCCCTGTCTCGGAGCCCGCGTCACCGCACTGAGCTGTGGTGCTGCTGCTGGCAGAGTCTCTCGAGGAGGAAAGCGAGGCTTACAGCCATGCAGCAGCACGCCCAGGGGCTCCGTTGCTCTGTGCGTCCGCAAAGCACATGCTCTTGATGACCATAGGACGCTGTCGCCCTGCGAGGAAGCTCGGACCCGTCTTAGCGAACTAGCTCCCTGGGGGAAAAGGGGCGAAGGGTCCGAAACGACACGCCTCGGGGGCACCCGAGCTTTCATCCACTTGCGCGGCCTCGGTGCCCGTGCAAGTGCTGTCCTTGCCCCTGCGGGCCGGAGCTTCCGTGCAAAACAGGAGTCGTTCTCCTCAGACAGGTGTTTGCACGGCGGCTGTGGAATCTTCACGTCGTATAAGAAGCAGGATCGAGAAGGGCTGGGCTGTCAACGTGCTCAGCCAGGAGTCCCACATCCAGATTATTCTAAGTGCGGCAGCTAAGTTAATGGCTTGTATTCTGGTGAGACTATCACTGCACTGCGTTTCTTCAAACGCACTTCATCTCAAGCACGTACGACCCCTTCTTCCACCCCGGGACTCAGCACAGCACCTGCTGCCAGACGGGTCGTTCGTTAACGTCAACAGCGGAAGTCGCTTGTTCTTGCGAATAACCACCGTGGCGGTAAAGTACTGACTTGGAGGAGGAATTTCATGCCATGAACCTATTAAAATGGTTTCCATTGAAGTGAGGACAGCAGGTCTTGTGAAAAAAAAAAATCAGCTCTAACCTGTAACAAGACAGATTTTCTTGTGTGCGTTGTATGCTGGTTTTGAGGATAAAAGAAGGGTAATCAACTTATTCCAAGCAGTCAGCATCACCGGGGTGAGTCCCAAACAGGGTGGTGTAGGCGGGGTCAAGGAGCACTGTTTTTCACATAGAAAGTTCTGTTTAAAAGTTGGTGTTGGGGCGCCAGGGGGGCCTAGTCAGTTGAGCGTACGACTCTTGATTTCAGCTCACGTCATGATCTCGCGGTTCGTGCGTTCGAGCCCCGTCCCGGATTCTGCGCTGACATCGAGAAGCCTGCTGGGGATTCTCTCTCTCTCTCCCTCTCTCTCTGCCCCTCCCCCTCTCATGCTCACATGCTCTCTTTCTCTCTGTCAAAATAAATAAACTAAACAAAAAAGTTGGTGTTGCCTCTCTTGTGGGTCTTTTTCTTTTTCCTGGAAAACACAGCTGACAGATCCATACTGTTGTTGGTGAGGCCGGAGTGTGAAGCTAGCCTTGGTGACAGGCCGCCTGCCATCCTCGGTGCGGCTTTTCTTTCCCGCAGATGCCTGCCGAGTACTTGGCATTGCATTGCACACCAGAAGGATTAGCACCGGTGGAAATGATTCATTCCCTCTTTCAAGAATTTAGCATCAAAAAAAGAAACGCGGTGCCGATATGAGGAATGCTCACAAATGCACAGCGAGGGCTTTCTATGTGCACATGAGTGAAGGCTGTCCCCTAAGATGGGCGTTTTTATTTGACACTCCTTTCAGAGCAGCTTCGGAAAGTTTGATGTTCTTGTCCAAAGTCTGATTTGAACCTCTCTCCAAAATGTTCACATAGGGAAGGAGTCTGGATTTGAAGGGGTCTAAGCCATCATTGCAGTTGGAGCCGTGAATTTAACAGGCTACCGTACTTGCATTAGTAAGTAAACACGATCGTTGCCGTCATGTCGTGGGGACATAGGCTCCGATGGGCGCTGAATATGCGTTATCTCCGATCTGTGTAACTTCTCACCATACTACGTGTCATTATCCCTGTCTTGCAGGCCTGGAAACCGAGGCTTGGAAGGATTCGGTAGCCCGGCAGAGAGCACCCTGCGGGTGCACATCAGGAGTGGCGTTCAAGCCTGTTGGTCAAGCCCGTGTCCGACCCTTCTCCACTGTCCGTGGTTTTGAGAGTCTTCCGTGCCAGGCGACCAGCATACAGAGCTCTTGCTAGCCGGTAAGCCTGGCACTCCGTCCTCTCAGTGCTGGGTGTAATCTCTAAGACCTTGACTCTCCAGTCCTTCCCTGCTGGGCAGATTTCTTTGTTACCAGGAGGCTCTCTGGATTTATGTGGCATTTGGTCCGTTCTTTCCTTTCTTTATGCCCCCCCTTAGTCTCACACACACACGCGCACACACACACGCACGCACATGCACACACACATGCACACGCACACCCTTCCGGTTTGGAGAACTTGAGGCTTCCGTCTATTCCATAACCGAGACGACGGTGTCTCTCATGGCGCCTCAGCGCATGGAGCCATTTCATAATTAGCGTGCATCTCCTCTCCCTGAATGACAACACTGAGGCCTCAGAGAAACAGGTTCCCGTTTTGTACGTCTTGTCCACTTAAAGCTCTACATTCTTCGTGTAAAATAAGCAATAGTTGCATTCTGCCTGGCAGAGGTGTTGTGTTTTCGTTTGGGGCTCCCCTGTGAAGGGAAACAAAGCAGAACTTCCTGTCCCTTTTAGGGACGTGGACCCTAAAGTGTTACGAAATGTAAAAATTGAAAGTAAAGCATTGTTCTGAATGCCTTGCTCTTGGAAGAAGGAAGGCACTTTGTTGAGCATGTGACGTGCTCCGTGACTTACATGAATCTCCAATATTTGAATTGTACGCATGGGTAAGTTAGCAAATCTGATCCTTGAGCGGTGGGTGTCCCGGGTCCTGGGCCAATACCCTTGTCGGATCAAAGCACGCTTGGCTCGGCAGATTTTATCCTTCCTCTAGTTGAACGTTCTCAACCACACAGTATACTAGGGGGCATTTGACCCTCTTTCAGAAAAGTAGAAATCGGGGCTGGGAAGAGATGAATGGACTTCCCCAAGGTCACGTGGCCAGGAAGCGGTGGGACCTGGAGGCATGGTGTCAACCGTGGGGTGTCCTGTTGAGGGTGGGGGCCTGGATCCCCTCGTGATTGATCTTTCCTGTTCTGTAAATTGTAGACAATTGGACAAATAGAGCCACGATCCAAATGGGAATCAACACAGATGGTCGCTTAATTACTGGTAAAGCAGGGTTGGAGACCTCGCAGGCTTCAATTACGTCCTTCTCTGAAACTGAAACAGAGTTCAACTCCGGCAGCCTTGACCCAGTCCTCCAGCTCCTGCTGGAGAGAAGCCGGCCGCCGTTGCTGTCCTTGCGGAGGGCCAGAGGGAGCTCCTTGCTGCCCCGCCCCGTGCAGCCGCTGAGCGCTGAGCCAGGGTTTCCTGGGATCCCCCCAGCCACATTCGTCTCTCACTGTGAGAATGTGCCAGGAGGGGTGGGGCCGGGAGGGAGACGACTCTGAGATGCTTCCTCCCAGGCAACAGACTAAAAGTTCTTCCCCAGAACATACGGGAGGGCATTTTAGGGGTTCACTTCCCCAAACCCCAGCAGTAGATATACTGCTCTTTAAATTTTTTGTTTTCCCTTGGGGTTACGTTTGTCTCTCTCTCTCTCTATGTTGTTATTGTCCTCTTCCTTTTTGATTTTGAGGGCAAAGGAAGAGATGGCTATTTTTCTCCATGTTTTGGTCACGGAGAACAGAAAAAGAACCCAGAAACCCAGAAATGGGTCTTTCTGAGACATGTACCTCATCAGATCCTTTCTCCTCACGACAGGTGGTGGAAATGTACTGGCATGATGGGAGAAGCTGGTAACTTATAGGAAGCCAAGATGACAAGAATTTTCTTAAATAATCAGTAAGTAAAATTTTGTTGGCCCCTCGGAAGTCTTCCGATTACCGGGTGAATGTTCTACAAGAGACTATGGCAAAAGCATAGCACGATCAAATGACTGAAAAGTCTGAAAGAGAAAATGTTTAAAAAAGAAATACCCAAACACTTCAAAAAACTCATGCTCACATTTGAGCGATTATTCTTTCTGGTAAGTGTGTCATTTTAGGTCGGGAACAGCGGTTGGGGAGATAGAGCCTAAGTATTTAAGGGATTAAGGGAAGATTCCTTTTATATTAACCTCTTCTCAATAAGCTCTTCTCAAATACAGATATTCATGTTCCCCTCGGTTCCATGGGCCCCATTTCTTACCAACTTTTGGTGGGTACGTTTTGGAGGTTAATATGAAGAAACTTGAACTTGGCAACTGTGAATAAAATAGAGCTCCTTGTCTGCACCCTCTCGGTGCATCTCCTCTTACACACATCTGTGGCATTAATGGTTGCTGGTTATCTGACAGTTAAATGTGGTTGATTTTGGTTTCGTTATGATGATGATAATGTCAGTGCACGGGGTTGCCTAGTGAAAAGGTTGTGTATTTCTGAGTCACACAGTCGGAGGCCTGACTCTTGCTGTTGTGCGTTTAGTGGTTACTCAGCCCCTCGAGCTCAGTTGACTCATCAGTGTGTTGGATTTGATAATCCCGCTCATAAAGCAAAAGGCTGCGGGCAGTACTTTGTGCTATGACTAGGACATTATAGGGCCACCGTAAAAGTACAGCTAACCGTTGAGCAACACGGCTTTGAATCACCCGGGTCCACTTGTCCACAGTTTTTTTTTTGTTTTTTGGCTTTTTTTAACAGTACAGTACTTGAATAAATGGATTTTCTCTTCCTTAGGATTTTCTCCATAACATTTTCTCCCGCTTGCTTTGCTGTAAAAATACAGTATATAGTACACATAACATACAAGGTGTGTGTTAATTGAGTGTGTTATCAGTAAAGCTTCAGTCAGCAGTGGGCTGCCAGTGGTTAACGTTTCTGGAGAGTCAAAAGTTGTACACGGGGCTCTGACTGTGCGGGAAGTTGGCATCCCTGACCCAGGGCTGTTCACGGGTCCGCCGGAATCGCTTTTGTTCCTTATATTTGTATCACGGCTTCCAGATGATAAGCCCATATTGTGAGTCCAGTTGGCCAGCTCAACTTCCTGCTCCTGTCGGGCAGCCGTGGGTTAGTACTGGACGTATCGATAATCGACATGCGGGGAGATGTTAGGACTTGGCCCAGCCGGGAGGGAGGACGGGAGGAGAGGGAGATTTCTGTGGAGTAAATACTCCCCCACGTGTGGGAGGACCAGGAAGTGTGGCTGGGCAGGAACACCCCAGCCCGCACTTTGCTACCGGCCACGTACCACAGTGCCCAGAACACCCTGAGCGTAGCCCCCCGTGACGAGTTCTGACCACTTGTTGCCTCTGCCTGTAGTCTCGTTTATTTGAGTTGTATGTTTGTACAATCCGAGTTCTAGCGATGGCTGTGTTTCCCCACGGGCTTGCCAAAAACCCCGAGAGCGTGACCGTCTGCCCTCGGCGGACCGGTGTGAACAGCACCACGGGCAGCACGTTTCCTGTGAAGCTGTGTTTCAGCCACAGTTCTTCAGGTGCCTGTCTCAGCTCCGGTGGTAAGAGTTTGATTTGGTGGATAAAAGCACAGTTTGCTTTGGAACCTCAAGGCCGTCCTGCGCCCATGCCCTCTGGGGTTGAAGACCAGTCCTGAGACAGGTTTCGAACGTCCACCTCTGTTCTTAGGCGTGTGACTGGAGTCCTCCGGGCGCGGCCTTGGCTTCGTAACTGGCGCGGGACCCCTCGTCTCTTCTGGCTGCGCGGTGACCGTGCTTGTGGTTGAGTCAGTCTCGAGTCTCTTCTGTCCCTTTGCTGTGCTCCCCTGAGTCCGCCTCTCATCGGGGACGAGCAGGCGGGGGTCCTCCTCACTCACGGTGGCACGTAGGTTTGCTTTGGTTCAGAAAGGAAGCTTTAATGAAAGTGAGTTGTCTCCAGAGGGAGAGAAACAAAACGAGACGGTATCTGGGCGGTTTCAGGTTCCCACAGGCTTGATGAAAATCTTGGGGAGGAGAATGGAGGGCCGAACGGAAACTGGACCAGATTGCTCAGAGTTTCTTCCAGAAGCAGTTTGTTTAGTGTTCTAGCTCGCCCTTGAGAAGGAAACAGTTGGAGCCTGAGATTGCTAAGGAACAGCTAAGATTGCGGTGGTTGTTTTTTTTAAATCTCACCCACCTAGCTCTCAAAACACATTCTTCGTTGAACCTTAAAAAAAAAAAAAATGCCTTGCATATTTCAAAACATTCGTTTCTGTCGGTTCCCTGAAACAGATTTACGTAATCTTAAAACACTTAGTTCTCTTATTTCCTCCTAAAACAATAGATATTTATAGTTCCTACTGAGTCAAGGACGGGCTTGGATTATTGCTAAAGTAATTCTTGTCCATTTCAAGCAGAAACTGATGGATAGAAACTGGAGACCTTTGCCTCTGGATAAGAAATATTAACCCACGTCATGGGGCACCCGAGTGGCTCAGCCGGTTAAACGTCTGACTTGGGCTCAGGTCCTGATCTCACAGTTCATGAGTTCGAGCCCCACGTCGGGCTGTATGCTGACAGCTCAGAGCCTGGAGCCTGCTTCAGATTCTCTCTCTGTCCTTCCCCCGCCCGACCCCCCCCCCCCCCAATTTGTGCTCTCTCTCTCTCTCTCTCTCAAAAGTAAATAAATAAACATTAAAATTGTTTTAAAAAAGAAAATACTGACCCATGTCTCAAGTTGAATAAGGGTGTCTTTGGTGGCTGTGAAAGCAGACATGGGAAAAATGACCAACAGAGAAACCTCACCATGCAGAAAATATTCTGATTTATAATTTCTTCTCCCAGAATGGACCCGATGCTATTTCTGGACATCCCCAGTGTAGATGAGTGTTTGATGAGGGAGCTGTTAGGTGTGTGGTCTTCAGATGTGTAAATGGTACAGCCTTGCGTGATGTCCAGTCACCACACTCAGAAGTTTGCTCGGTACCTAGGACTTGTGGGTTATGGGGGTGGATTCCAGTACAAATAAGACGGCTCATTCCACGTCAAAACCGATCAAGAGCAAACATAGAAAGCTGTGATTTCAAAACAAATGCAGTCAGTGTCATTAGAGGTATATTAACTACTCTGGAAACTCAACAGGAGAGAGAAATTACCTGTGTGGCAGGAGTGATGAGGCCAGGGAGAGTTTTAGGAGCAGATGACATCTGAAGTGGGTGTTATGTGAGTAATGCCTTTTTCTGGTTTTCTTAAGTTTATTTACTTTTGAGAGAGAGAGAGATCGCATGTGCGTGCACTGGGGACAGGGGGCAGAGAGAGAGTGGGAGAGAGAATCCGAAGCAGGCTCTACATCGTCAGTGCAGAGGCCAACATGGGGCTCGAACTCACGAACTGTGAGATCATGACCTGAGCCCAAATCAAGAGTCCACAACGCCTAACGGACTGAGCCACCCAGACACCCCGTGAGTAATGCCTTTTAGTTAAAATACCTATTTTAAAAATTCTAAAAAGTTAACCAGTGCTAATTGGAAAGAACTTTTAAAATGTGAAAATTATTCAGACTGGAAAAATTCATCGATATCATCACTGCCTAGAGACACCATCAGTACCATTGTTTTTTTGCTTTGTTTTGTTTTGTTTCGGTATTCTGCCATACTCTTTCTGAGCCTGGATTAGATTCATCCTTTTTTCCTTCCTAAAACAGATTATTTGTTTTAAATATCGTTTTAACACCTGAGTTGATTGACAGTGTACTGAAAGCATGCCGCCGTTAATAAACACACACTTACGTCGTGTTTGTTGTTGTCATACGGCACTTCACGTGTTGTGTGGTCTGTGACGTGTATACCCAGTCCCCCAGTGGTGGGCGTTTTGGTCGTGCTCAACTTTCCATTCTGGTAAAGCCGGCTGTGACGGACCTCTTTGAGCATGCGTTGTGGTGCACTTGCCCAGTTACACGCGCAGGAGCTTGGAACAGAGTTGGGCAGTGCTTAGCGCTGTAGCCGGAAGGAGCAGTGTGAGGCAGAGGTGGGGGAGGAAGGTGTCATTCTGGGGCAAGGCAAGTGGATCCGCATGTTGAGAGAGACGGGGCCTTCCAGGTCACACCCTTGTCCTTTCCTCTTGTCTGTTGGGAGCCATGTTGGAATCTAGCTCCTACTTCCAATGAACATTCTCAGTGTCTTCAGTTTTCCTTAATTTCCCTTATTGTGGGAAGAATTAACTAGTTAATTGTTATGGATAACGGGTAATTAGATATTAGTTATAGATGATAGATGATTAATAGTTCTTCTTTCCAAAACTTCTGGAGAGCCTTAAGCAACCGGCCAGTCGGGGAGTGAACAAGTAATGGAGATTGGGAAGAGATTGTATGTGTATGTGTATGTGTGTGCGTGAGAGTGTGTGTGAGTGTGTGTGTGTTTGTGTATATGTTTGTGTGTGTGAGTGTGTTTTTGTGTGTATGTTTGTGTGTGTGTGTGTGTGTGTGTGTGTTTGTGTATATGTTTGTGTGTGTGAGTGTGTTTTTGTGTGTATGTTTGTGTGTGTGTGTGTGTGTGCGCGTGCGTGTAGAAAAAACTGAGAGCAGAGGAGCCGGCAGGTTTGAAAAGCAAAGGAAACATCATTAATATGTGTGCTTTATACACTTTTTAACAAACTGAGTAAAATTTAAAGATGCTTTGGGAAAGATACAGATTAGAAGAGAAGTATCATAATTTAATAATAATACTATCTTATATTTACTAGGTGCTTTTATGCGCTTGTGTGTTTTACTTGTTTTTTTAAGTTCATGTATTTATTTTGAGAGAGAGAGTGCACGTGGGGGAGGGGCAGAGAGGGGGAGAGAATCCCAAGGGGGCTCCTTGTCGCCAGCGCAAAACCCTGGCGTGGGGCTCAAACCCACGAAACCGCAAGATCATGACCTGAGCCGAAACCACAAGTCAGACACTTAATCGACTGAGCACTCCGGTGCCCCTGCTTGTGTTTTAAATGCACGGTTTTACTGAAGCACGTCTCAAACCCCTTCTCAGGGAGAGTGCAGGATTCCCCCCATTTTGCAGGTAAAACAGAGGCCTCGGAGGCTGGCTTGGAGGGGTTGTCCCCGGACTTGATGTTGGAGCTGAGGGCTTGGGGCGAGAGGGTCGTGAGGCCCTAGTAAGACGATCCCTGACAGGTGACATGGAGGGACAGCTTCTTTCGTCGTCACCGATGGGAAGAAAGCACTTCCTGATCCATTTTCCCTTCCCTTCCTGGGAGATTGTGTTACTGCTATTGCCAGAGCTTTCCGGCCGCCTTCCTTCCCTTTGGGAGGGGGGAGGGGGGAGGGTTCCGCTTTCCCACCCCAGGGGGGGTTGACCCCGTGGCCATCTTGGCCGGAGGACTTATTTTAGTGACGACACATGCCATTTCCCGGCAGCAGAGGAGGCCTGCCGCGTCGCTCCTGTCCCCGCCACGAGGCCCGCACGTCCCAGGGAGGGGTGCTCCTTCCCCCTCCATCCCGGGGAGGAGCACATGGGTAGCCACAGCTCAGTTCCAAGGAACCAAACAGGAGCCAGAAATTAGAAGACCTTTCTCTGTCGTTGGCGCTCTGTGATGCCGCAGCGTAATTTAGCCCGAACCGATGCGTTCCCGCTGTCGTGTTGCAGTCTGTCCCCTGCGCTGTCGAGGTGAACCTTCATCACACGTTACCCCTTCAGTAAGGCATTTAACTAGGTATTTGGTGCGGCCCCACTTGCCCCAAATTTCCTTCTTCAGACACTTGTGGGACATATCCCGGGTCAAGGGCTGGACGTCAAGTCCCGGCCCCCAGCCTCAGGAATCTTCGAGCGGGGCGCCACGCATCCGGAAGTGGTAAAACAAGGCAGGCGGCTGGGTCCTAGAGACAGTGTCACGTGGTCACTGGCGGGCCGTGCTCGGAGGTGAACCCGCTCTGTTGCCATCCTCATGACACCCTTGGAGTGGCTTTGCTCTCCGCCACCTAAGCTCATCTTCCCCCTTCTCTCCTCCTCCTCAACCCGTGTTTACTGCACTGTGTAGTTTGTGCCGAATGCTAGATTTCCTTACCCCCCACTTGCATTTGTGCTGAAACCATTTGTACCAGCTCATCCACTAGATTAGTGCCTGTGTCCTTTCTTTTGACGCCTGTTGCAAGCGGCTTAACATCACACAGGACATTATCTTAAATTTTTCCTCGTCGTATAAATTGCTTAACATTTAATTAATTTATTACAACAAAATTAAACTCTCAGTAAATTATTGACTGTTTTTGTTGATTTTTTTCTCCCCTTGAAGTTACTGGTTCTTTTTTCCGTGACGTGTTAAGGCTCTGCGTGGACTTCGTAAATACCTTACCTCCGTTCGGGACAATTCGGAGTTGAACTGTCTTATTTCAGACCCCGTGTCTGACAGTCTGACAGGTGTTCAGGAGATCTGACTTGACTTCACGTTCCTAGCGACTAGGTGTGGCTTCGGACCGTGGAGAGAAACCGAAAGTTCCTACAGGTCTGTCCAACCAGTAGTTTCCTGGCTAAGACAGTGCATGATTTGGCCACTCCCTTCCTCTCTGATTGAATTCAGCTACTTTCTGTCTTGTTACTTCTGACCACGTCTCCACTTTGGCTTCATAAGGCACATGGTTAATTTATTATTCAAGTCCCATCTTGGACCAACGGCTTTCAAACTTCTTTTGTCCAATATACGCAGAAAGAAAAGGTCATCAAGTCGGACAGAAGGAACACTCAGGGAACTGCTGTGATTTATTGGTAATGGTGTGCTTTTAAGTTTGGGTGGTAGGTTCATGATTGTTGACTTTAATATCATTTTTCCTGACAAATAATGTTGAATGTATTGTCTTGTATGTATTAGATACTATGTAACCAAAAACTTTTTTCAAACGTAGAACACAGTTCATGTTGTTAAATGCACCCATTGTGTTTATATTGGCATAACTGTGACGTTAGTTATTTTAACAACTTTAATTTTCTTGTAAAACATCTTAGATGGGCATTTTAATAGAGAGTGCCCTCTGTTTTCAACAGAGCAAAATAATTTTGTTTTGAAGACACTATTTATTGACCTTTGATTTCCCGATGATCTTCATGTAAATACAAGAATCAGTATAGTTGAGGGCTCACCCAGGGAAATATTTTCTTTTGTTCTAACACAGAGAAGTATCCTCTGTTGGGAAGGATATAGAAAGTTAATGTCTGGTTATCGAAAGGGACTGGCCACTAGTCCCTTCGTTTTTTTGCAGGAGAATCTAAATATTTACAGAGTCTGAAACGTTAGCTCTCTGTCTCCTCAACTGTAAGCCCACGCCTGTTTGTCAGCTATGGAGATCAGACATGACAGCCCCAGCTTGGGGGTCAAACATACATGGCTTTGAAGCCGGCTCTGACTCATCTTAGCCATTGACCTTGGGCATCAAAACCTTCTTGACGCCCAGTTTCCTTGTGGGCTCAGTACGGCTGTTAACACCTGCCTTGCTGTGTTGTGTGCACTTTAAATGGGAAGTAACATCTGTACGGTAGGAGCCACTGTCATGACTGGATGCTCAGCAAATGAATTAAATTGAGCATATTGTTCTTGTTCCAGGTGGAATTTCAAGTACATTTTCCTGTAGGAACAGCGTGAAGAATGCGGTTTGAGTACAGTATCAGAAATATTATTAACACTGTACTTGGATCCATCATAAGTTAAATAGGCTTTTAAAGACTGGCCAGAGAAGCCAATGTCTACATTTTATCTCTAGTGAAATGCATTTCAGGTACCACCTAAGGGTTCATTGACTCCAGACCTTAGAAGTGAACTTTTAGAATGTAATTTATTACCAGGTTGAGGACTGACTGTTTAGATAACCTCTTGCTCAGACATAAAATGGAATGTCTTGACAGGTGGTGGTGTTTTTTTGGGCAGACAGATGAGCCCTCCTTTCTACTCCTGAGAAGGAAACTCACCTTCTGGAGAACTTACAACTCTTCCTGCTGAGCCAACGATGTAGTTCCAGCGTAGACAGGCCGAAATTGGGACCTTGACCGCTGGGTGGGCGTGTTTTTCCTGAGAATCTTAAAAATTCCAACTATGGGATAATCCCTCTTAGGGGCAGAGCTGGGAGGTAAGTGGAAGAAGGCAGGTTTCAGGAAGGGGGAATGGAACCGACCTGTAGGAGCAGAGATGCCATTTTGCCCTGCTGGGGCCATTTCACCTACGTCCTCAAGCCCAGCTGCCCTGTGGCTTTCCTGTTGCTGGGCTGCTTAGAGTCCACGCAAAGCACCTCGCTCTTACCCATGATGCTCCACGTGCCATTTCTGTTACCTGCAAGTTAAAGAATGCTGACTAACTTATGGGGTTGTTTAGACTTGGAATGCTGAAGAAGTTGTGTCTTTGTCATGGCAATTACAATAAATATAATTATATAGTAGGACAGCTGATTGAGGACATATCTTTTTGAGAACAATGGTGGTGTTGATTCCCAGTTCATACAAGCAGAAATGTATTAGCAAAATCAAAGGGTGCTAGTGACTGTGTGTGTGTGTGTGTGTGTGTGTGTGTGTGTGTGAGAGAGAGAGAGAGAGAGAGAGAGAGAGAGAGAGAGAATGACTCTTAGAACACACTGATGATCACCAGAAGGGAGGTGGGGGGAGATGGATGAAAAAGGCGATGGGGATTAAGGAGTGCACTTGTGATGAATACCCGATGATTAAAATAAAAACTTTGTAAAAAAGAGAGAAAGAGGATTAATGACTCTTGACCGGAGTTTGCTCTAATGCACGCATCTTATGACGTGTAGATTTTAAACCAAATAAACACAGAAATTCGCGTGATGGTTCTAGTAGTTGGGAGTTGCCTCGAAGCACTGCCCTTTGCTACCACTTACAGTTGCGAGCACTTGCAGGTGACCCAGTGGAGGCTCGTGGCTGCACCGTGTACATTGCGAGAGATGTTTGTCTTTAAGGAGCAATTGGCACTCTGGCGAGATTGGCAGATGTGTGTATGTGTGTTCCTTTCCAGCAACGGAAGGTGAAATGACTTAGTGCCTCTGTTTCCTTCAGTGGGCCAGTGCTGGAGGAACTGAGACTTTATGTGATGACACTCTTTTGTAAACTGTACTCCCCTTTAGGAAGCATCCGGTTCGCTCTCTCTCGGCAGTGGCGCTCTGTATCGTTGGGGCACGTCATAAAGAGCAGAGAAACGCGCCTGCCACTTGAGGTCTGCTTGCCAACTGGTCTGAACAGCCATTAATGGTTGCTTACTCTCGAGGCGGCAGTGGTCAGAAGGAACGTTTTCCTTTCTCCTTTGTGGCCGTTGTAGAACTGAAACACCATGTATCTCAATGACCGCTGTTTCTTCAGAATCTGTTACGTCCTGGCCTTTGAAACACGATCTCTTCCTCCGATGGACTTTTGTCATCTGGGGGGAGAGAAAGGTCAGGGGTCTCAGGAAGAAGGAGGATGCCACAGTTCTGGAAGTCCATCTCGGGATGGAGTTATAAAGAATAAGGTCGGTAGGCATTTGGAGGAAAGGAGAGTTGTCTAAGGCTTGAGCCCGTGAGGAGGGTTCCAGGAAATGGAAGTGTCTAGAAGGTGACAACTAGTATGAAGGGCGAGTTGAAGGTCGTCAGCCCCGGAGCCTGTATGTACTGTGACTGCTGCTTCGAGGGAACAAGGAGACCAGTTGGGTTATTTGACTGAGGGTTTTCAAGGCGGAAGATGGCTGTTAGACAGTTGGAGGCCAGCTTTGGAACGACTGACGCCGTGGCCTGGGCCCCGTGGGCTCATGGTCACTTTTTTTGAACTGTGCAATGATAGTCTGTACTTTGCATAATAATTTTAGGCAAAAAAGACCTCCTAGAAACAGTTATCCTTTTTCTACGGTGAGAACATTCCAACAGCATTGGCAACTGTGTCCTCATTCCCCAAGCATAAAGGTCACTGTAACCGTCTTGTAAGTGCCTTGAGTTATGGTTGCAGGTGAACGTATTTTTAAGCTTTGCTTCCTAGACAGAGCACCCAGGCTATGAATTTTAAGTTTGACTGGATCCTAGGCAACAGAAGCAAACTTAATTGTCTCTCTCTTTCCTGTACGGCTACCTTCCCTTCCTCTTTCATGTACTGTATCTTTCATGTACTGTATCTGTGTATGTCTACACACACGGACAATTGCATTTTCGAGACTGTAGGTGTTGTTTATGGAGTTGCTCGCTTACCTGTAGGTTTTGTGTGTGTGTGTGTGTGTGTGTGTGTGTATCCTTCTGATATAAAAGAGCTATTCATGGTGTAACAGCCAACATATTATCAGTTTGGCAGTATAACTGGTTATAATAGTTTTGTAAACAGAAAATCACTGTGCTTAAAAATACATATTAATTTGCGTGACTGTTTGAGGAAAGTAGCCTCTAAAGCAAATATTTTCCTTTTGATCTCTGCTATAAAACCAGGTTGTTTAATTGGTAGAGAGAGGGAAGGTTTATGACATGGTGGCATGCTGGACTTTCACATTTATCAGGTGCTGGTGATGATGCATTAGGAGCACAGAGGGAGGGACCTGGCCGCTGGAAGAACAGCATTCAAGGGACACCCAGCCTTGGTGACCTGGCATAGGGGGATGAGTGCATGAGCTGGGAATGGGGGAAAACGGTACAGATACGTGAAGCCCACATAGGAGGCCCTCATCATATCTGTTGATACTGAATTCTCTGGAAAGGGGCAGGGCTCAGATGACTCCAGAATTTAACTTAAAGCATCCAGGATGATAAGATTACTTTTATGTGAGAGTCAACAGAGATTTTCAGCTTCATCATCTAGACTGGGCGAATGTATGCCTGTTACTAAGCAGTTACTATCAGTGTGAGGTCATAGGCTTACCTTGCACCTGCCCTTTTTGACCATAACGTTGGTCTGTCAGGTGGAGGAATTCTTAGAGACCTTAAGAGAGATGATGAAGCAGTTTGCTTAGGGCTGGCTTCCTGGTCACTCATGGGCAGAGCTGGGATTAGAGCTGCAGCTCTGGGTTCCTGGTGCCCTGTTCTTTCACTCTTACATGCTGGTTTGCAGAAAATCCCAGTTTAGAAAGGGCCTTTGATCTCACTCTAGATCTCATCTTTGCTGATGAGTATTTTGAAGAAATTTTGGCCTATAGAATGACTGGTTCTGAACAAATATATATAAGTTAAACTTAGGAGATCTTCTCCAAAGCCAAGAAGATTGACTTTGTAACCTAAAAAAAAATTCTTACTCTGCTAAAACTCTCTACTCCCACTAACCATCGACTCCTTTCTTTACTGGTCCACAGAACCTGGTGGTTCTGGAGGCTTCTGTGATTTGCCAATTCCCAGTTACCTAAAGTTTCCTTTAAGTATTTTTACTCCAGAGTTATGTTTAGGGCACAGTAACCCAGATGGAATGAGTATTTGAAAATCATTCTTACTTTTTTAACAGTTGATTTACTGTGGCGTCAATGAAATCATTTCCATTTTAAGCCTTTTTTTTTTTTTTTTTTTTTTGGGTAGTAAAGCTCCTATTGTATAACACCAAATCCAAGGATCCTAAATCAAAAGTTTCTTTAATTAAAAAAAATGTTTATTTTGAGAGGGAGGGAGGGAGAGAGAGAGAGAGAGAGAGAGAACACGTGTGAGCAGGGGAGCAGGGGAGGGGCAGAGAGAGAGAGAGAGAGAGAGAGAGAGAGAGAGAGAATCCCAAGCAGGCTCCAATCAGCCCCACCTGGGACTCCATCCCACCAACCAAACCCTGAGATCATGACCTGAGCGGAGACTGAGCCACCCAGGCACTCCTCTTTTTTTTTTTTTTTTTTAATCACTCAAATAAGGGACTCAGACCATATAACACCAGAGTACTATTTCAGCTCTAAAATTATTTGGATATTTTAACATTGAAAAGACTTTTTTTTTTAAAGGCTACTTGGTCCATAGTTTTGGTGATTCTGACTCAGAGCTTAGAGGGACAAGACAGCACCGTTGAGTGCCTGCTGTTATGTCCAGCACTGTGCCAAAAACGCTGTCCATGTATTATGACATACGAGCTGTCCCACAAGCCGTGTCAGGCGGGTATTTGGTCCCCCTTCTCTGCAGATAATTAACCTGCCCAAGGTCATTCGTGTCAGAGGTCAGGTCTGAACCTGCCGTGATCCCAGATCCCATGCTCATTACATCCAGAATCACCGCCTAACTCGAGAACTTTTCCCTGGAAGGAGTGGAAATCAGCTTACATCCACTGCTCAAGTATTTCAGAACAAGATTAATTCTTGTTTGGAAAGAGTTTCTGAAGAGCCATCCACCATTTCCTTGAAGTTGTTAGAGGCTGAAGTTAGAAAAAAAAAAAAAAAAGATTTTTTTTGTTTTTTTGTTTTAAAGGCTGTAAAACGGCCCCGAAGCCCGATATAAATCAGGAAAGGAAAGTTCCGCCTTAGCCGCCAGTGAACACGCTTATTGGTTAGGCCTGCCCGGGCTGACTCATTTCTTTTTTGCTGTGTTAGAGGGCCACACCCTGCATTCCAAAAACCCTCCGCCGCCCGGCCACGCCCGCGGCCTCCGCGCCGGAGCCTCGGGAGCGGCAGTCGGCGCGCCAGCTGCCCGCGCCCCGGAGCCCCGCGCGGGTGTCCGTGTCGGGGTCGGCGCGCGCCGGCCGGCCAGGCCGCGGGGCGAGGCGCAGGGCCCGGGGCGCCCCCCTCCGTCCCCCTCCCCGCCGGGGCCGCGCGCGCGCGCGCGCTCACTCGGCGCCCCAGGAACCGTCCCGAGACCGCCCCCGGGGACCGGAGACGTAAGCGTGCGCCTTCGGGGACGCGTGGCTCGGATCGGGTGCCGTGCGCGGGCGCGCCGCGCTGGCGGAGACGGCGGGCCCGGGTGCGGGAGGGCCCGGGTGCGGGAGGCGGCGCGCGCGGACGCGCCGCACGTGCGCGGGGCCCGGCTCCGCTTGGGGGCGTCGCGCGTCCCCGGGGCAGCCTTTCGGGCGGGCGGGCTTGCGCGGACGGCCAGGTTCCTGGGTTTGGGGGAGTCCCCCCTCAAGGTCCAGCGCCCGTGCCTGCCGAGCGTCCCCGGCGAGCTCCCGTGCTGGCGGGGAGCCGGGGCCAGGGGCGGCACGTGCTCCGCGTGTTTACTCCACCGCCACGCGCCCTAAGCGTTGTGGCCAGCAAGTGCTCGCGTGACCGGTGGGCAGGAGTCCCCGCAGAATGCCCGGCCTGGCGCCCCCGGCCCCGTGGGTGCTTGCTCTGCGCGGCGGCCAAGTCACACCGAAGTGACAGCCCGGAGACCTGAGGTCTCCGTCCAGTCCCCTCTCTACCCTGTTGCCTTCTCCCTTGAAACTGTACGTAGAAATAAAATCGTGGAACTTCCTTAAAAATCTTCCTGTGTCGAATACGAGTCCGCTAGTGCACCGAGATTTGTTTGTGTGCTGTACGTGAAGTATGTTTTTGCGAGGGGGTGGGGAGGTGTCCGGGACAGGAGAAGCCGAATGTCGTGATTATTCCGGTTGGCTGAGGACGCACACAGTGCCACAGACGTGTGTCGCCGTCAGAAACACGGACCGTCCGGGCAAGGCGGGCCGAGGGCGTCCTGGTAGCGGAGCGGGTGGCGGGAAGGTTGTAAACTGAACCACGAAGTTGCGAACGTGAATGGCGAAGCTGTGAGTGGTGCCCTTCTCCTTCATTCACGGAGACAGAGACGACTGCAAGCCGACAGGCCCTGTGGCAGAACGGCTCTTTGCAGCTGACTTCGTAGCTCTGGGAAGGAAACCTCTCTAGAAAGAAATCCACATGTAGTAATTAAATTAATTGGATGGAATTTTTAATTAGTTACACCTTGACCTCCCGGTAGCGCTGTGTCCAAGCTCACAGGCTTGTTGCTCTGTCGCTCTGACTTTAACTCATCAAGTGCCTCTGTGTGAGATGTGACAACACGGAATCCTGGTTCTTTTGAGGACCAGCCTGTGATATCGAAAGAAATGGCGTGAAGGGCCCTGGGGTAGTTGGAAAAGCCCCCCCCCCCCCCCCCCCATGGGTGGTGACAAGGGGAAAATACTTTCGTAAATCTCTCTGGTGTCTAAAATCTAAAGGGATGAAATAAACTTAGATTTTTTTTTAAGTTTCCTTTTTCAAGTTTATTTATTTTGAGAGAGACAGAGAGAGTGAGAATGTGGGGAAGGGGCAGAGAGAGAGAGAAGCCCCACTCAGGGCTTGAAGTCAGGAACCCTGAGATCAAGAGTTGGACACTTAGGGGCACCTGGGTGGCTCAGTCGGTTAAGCATCCGACTTTGGCTCAGGTCATGATGTCACAGTCCGTGGGTTTGAGCCCCGCGTCGGGCTCTGTGCTGACAGCTCGGAGCCTGGAGCCTGCTTTGGATTCTGTGTCTCCCTCCCTCTGACCCTCCCCGGTTCGTGCTCTGTGTCTGTCTCAAAAATAAATAAACATCAAAAAAAAAAAAAAAAAGAGTTGGACACTTAACCGACTGAGCCATCCAGGCGCCCTTAAATTCGATTTTGATTTGAGCTTTGCCTAATAGTTGTGACCGGGCCGGGCATTTAAGGACCTGCTATTATCAGGCAGTGAGATGCTTTACGCCCATACCTCATTTAACGTTTACATTATTGCCGAGGGATAGAGGTATTGTTTGTTTTATAGTTGAAGAAGCAGCTTTGGCAAGGTTACATCATCTCCAGATTTCACAGCCGGTGAGCTGGGTTTACACTCGAAGGTGGCGTTTAAGATTTGGTCATTTTTCCATGTGGTTGCCCGTTGTGCCTCACATAGAGGTAATTTTTCCATGTGAAATAATCCACAGCAGTTTCTTCATTCAGAGCAGGGGTGTGTGTGTGTGTGTGTGTGTGTGTGTGTGTGTGTGTGATTTTAAACGTTCCTTGTTGCCCCCGTGCCAAAATGCCGAAGTTCAAGGAATAACGCATTTACTCTGGGAGCCCATGGTCTTCAAATATTAACTAAGCAAAGCCCTGTTCTCGATGAACCTGTTAGCGCATGTGACCGCCTCATAGTTACTGATTTAGGGTGGCTTTCTACTGGGTTTTTTTTTTTTTTCTTTGAAGCCCTTTTCATTGTGGACTTGCAGATTCTTCCTGCTCCTCATTCACCCAAGGGCAAGGGCAGCTCAGGAGTTCTGTCGTCGTTGAATCAAGCCGCCTGGTCCGTGGACGTCCAGCGGTGGCATTCTCTGCGTGTGAGCGTGCACCCGCAGCAGTTTCTCCGTGATGTGACACGTTTTCAAACTTGTTTTCAGCACACAGGTTAGCGTCGCACCCGTCTGTTAGGAACGGTGAGGTCGTGAAGGTCACGCTCCGCGCGCTACGACTTTTCTTGTCAGGCGAAGGTGACGAAGTCTCCGTGTGTCTCACCAGGGGCGGCCGACAGCAGGAGGGTCCATCTGCTGGGTCGTCTCTTGGGATGTCCCGATGAAAGAGAACGAGGCCGTGAGCTGCAGTATCTATGCCAGAACCGGGTACCACTCACACCCCCACCTTGTCGTCGTCACCGTCTGTTGACACAGAACGCCCACCTGCCTTCCGCGGCAAGATGACGATGCCGTGGCCTCCTCCCGAAACCTGTCTAAATCCTCGCCGCACTAAGTGACTTGAGTTCTGGAGGATGTTGAAAGCACATGCCGGTGTGATAACACCCCTGGGGGGTTATCTTGCGAAAATCATGGAGGGGAGGAAGTGTGCTGGGCAGCTTGGCTTTCAAAACTGGGGGTGGGGGGGATGGTCAGTTCTGGAAACTTGACCCTCAGGGCTTACGTTGGCATCATCTAGCAAAACTATAAATGACAGTCTTGAAAAGACGGGTAGGGATCGATTTAGAAAGAGTGGCGACGTTCGGTATCCAGCGTCACTCCTTTCCGTCTGACCTCATTTCCTTTTTGGTGGTGACCGGACAGGTATGTCAGCATTGCCGTAGGCGATGACAGGTCGGCCTCAGCCAGACAGTTAACAAAAGTGCTCTGTGTTCTTTGCTCAAGGTGGGACAGATGTAGGTGGGACAACTGGGTTTGTGTCTTGTCCCAAAGGGGGATGGTCGGGAGGGTGACGTCAGCCTCGCGCAAGGTGCCAGCGGTGTGGGGCCCTTGATAACAGTTGGAGGAAAGACCTCAGGCACTGGCGGAGATGGAGTATTTAGAACCAAGGAGGCGACGGTCCCTGAGTTCTCTGGAGCACTGGAGATGGTGGTAAAGAACGGGGACTCGGGGGTGCCTGGGGGGCTCAGTCTGTTGAGCGTCTGACTCTCGGTTTTGGCTCAGGTCACGATCTCAGAGTTCACGGGCTCGAGCCCGAGTTGGGCTTTGTGCTGACCACATGGATCCTGCTTGGAATTCTCTCTCCCTTTCTCTCTGCCCCTCCCTCCCTCTTTCTTTCTCTCTCTCCCTCTCAAAATGAGTGGACAAACTTAACAAACAAAAAACAGAGCAGGGACTCTGGCTTGACCTCGGGCAAGTTACTTGACTGTTCTGGGCCTCTGTCTCTTCATTCATAAAACGCGGTCAGTAATACCTACTTTATATGGTCGTCAAAGATGTCCAAGGATTAAATTAGATAATCCACGTGAAGTGCTTAAAAACCAAGCCTGATGGTAAATTGTATGTGTGAGATGCTAGTCCTCTGTTGATCCTGCCGTTACCACCTTGGGCAAGGCTGTGTACGTTTCTCGGTCTGTGTTTCAGTGTGTGCGGGGTAATTCACACCGGATTCAGCGGGGTAATCCGGTTTGGCCACGGGTCTGGAAACTTTGAACGGAGGTTGAAGACGCTGGGGACGCGTACCTTCGCGCAGAGGCTGAAAGATGGTCGTTGCGTCCTGTAAAGTGAAACACAGGGGATCACGTTCTCTGTTCTGTATGTTCTATCCAGTCCAGCAGGTGCTTTCTCTTAAGGAGCTGTTGTCTGGTGTCCTAGAAATCTCCATGAAACTGGAAGTTAGAAGCACTCTTTCTTGGTATCAGTATGATCTAACTAACAGTGATGCGATCTGAGGCACTCAGCTGAACGCAGTGGTTTCCCGGGCTGGTGGGGAGGAGTGTGCTGTTCACGTTCAGTGCGCAGAAGCCCGGGACGCTAGCGGCTGCCTGCGTGGGAGGAGCCCCTCGCCCAGGAATGAAAGGTCCAGTCCGCATGTCATCAGTGCTGAGGTTGAAAGCCCCTGCTTGTTCACTCTTCAGTATGTGTTTCTGAAATTTGAATCCTGATCTTTGCTCTAGCTCTGTCAGAGGGAGCGTTAAGGGTCTGTTTAGGAAAGGGCCTGGGAGAGTTCATGCGTTCTGGAATGTGCAGACGTATACAGCGTCTACACTTTATTAGCAGCCCAGCAAGATCTCATTTGCTCCATTCCCCGGAGGAGTACTTTACAGGGGTTCAGGAGTTAGATAAGCCTGTGTTTGCATCTCGGCCGTACTGAATTAACCCGCTGTGTGATTTGGGGCAAGTTTCTTTATCTGTGAAAACCCAGTCCCTGTCTCATGAGAGTCGCAGGAATAAACGAGGCCACGTACATAAATCTTGCAGTCCGGTTCGTAGGCACAGTAGTAAACCATTGTTTTGTTTTGTTTTTTTTTAATTAACTTTTATTTATTGATTGGTTTTGGTGGTGGGATTAACCGAGGCTTGCTGACACGTGAGACTTGGAAAGAGGATGAATAGAGAAATTGGATTTCTAATAGCAAAAAGACAAGAAACAGAAAAGGGGTCCTGGTCAGGATTCAGGAGGCTGCAGTCTTAGAAGTGTGAACTGTGGCCTGTGGGGAAGACCCGTAGGATGCCCCGAGGGCAGAAACGCTCCAGAGCGGGCACAGCAAGAGCCCTGTTACCCGCCCCCCTCTCCCGCCCTGTACCCACCCCCCACCCCCACCCGGCTGCTGGGACCAGCCTGGGGCCTTTCTGCTTCTGTGAGCTGTTCTACCGTAAAAACTTGTTTGGAGCGTTTGATCTTGGGCAGTTTAATTAACTCTGTTTTCTCATCCTGCTCTTGATATTGTGGTTTCTTAATAGATTTCCTAGTGCCTTAAGGTACAGGCAGCACCCCCAGCCTCGTGTACACGCAAACGTGTGAACTCTGCAGCCTCAGTGACTTCCTATACCCGCTCAGCCTCCCCACGGAAGATGCAGCAAAGCTTTCACGTGACTGCTCTTCCTGTCACCGCATTGGTGTGGCAGTCGCGTTCTAGGAGTCCGGATGCCATCCGTGAGTCAGGCAGCACATCCGTGAGATCAGTGGAAAGTTCGTGTATCTGACTTAAGAGGGATTTGGTGCGTGTGTGATGAGGCGTGGGTGGAAAGATTGGCCAAGCCGCCCACGGTGCCCACAGCCCACCTGCTCTCCGCTTTGTAAAGGGAGAGAGTTTTGCAGCTCCGTTCGTCTTCCAGGATTGGCCGGAGAGACGCAGCAGTGAAAAGTTGCCTGGCTTAGCAAGAGGCTCTTACTCAGGTTGGAGGGTTGGAGTTAGTGGACTCTTTTTTTTTTTTTCTTTTTAATAATTTGTTTTTTAATTTACATGCAAGTTAGTTAGCATCTAGTGCAACAGTGATTTCAGGAGGAGATTCCTTGGTGCCCCTCCCCCATTTAGCCCATCCCCCCTCCCACCACCCCTCCCGTAACCCTCTGTTTCTTCTCCATATTTATGAGTCTCTTCTGTTTTGTCCTCCTCCCTGTTTTTATAGTATTTTTGTTTCCCTTCCCTTATGTTCATCTGTTTTGCCTCTTAAAGTCCTCATAGGAGTGAAGTCCTATGATGTTTTTCTTTCTCTGACTAATTTCACTAGGTATAATACCCTCCAGTTCCATCCACGCAGTTGCAAACGGCAAGATCTCATTCTTTGTGATTGCCGAGTAATACTCCATTGTATGATATATACCACATCTTCTTTATCCATTCATCCGTCGATGGACATTTGGGCTCTTTCCATACTTTGGCTATTGTCGATAGTACTGCCATAAACATGGGGGTGCATGTGTCTCTTTGAAACAGCACACCTGTATCCCTTGGATAAAAACCTAGTGGTGCAATTGCTGGGTTGTAGGGTAGCTGTTAGTTAGTGGATTCTTAAAGAGATTTCGTTTTCGCGCTCAAGGTCCCTGCTGCCTTTGAACTGAATCGTTTGCATCCTACTGAACACGGGACTTGAGCCCTCGAGTGGAGTGAATGTCAGTACGCTCCCCCGGCAACTTGCCTGTCTCTGGGTTTGTGGAAGTCTTTCCTCTTGGAGCAGCGGAGAGACTTCACGCTGTTAGAGCAGGAACGGCCCGGGAGCAAAGCGCAGCAGCCACAGCCCAAGCGGCACGTGGAAGAGGAAGGACTTGGGGGTCAAAACCCACTTCTGAGGAATTTGCGACACTGGCTAAGCCCCGTAGTGCTCGTAGGCCGTCATGAGGCCACCCTTCAAACTTGCTTAACTCCCCTGATTAAACGGAAAGAGAAGGTGATGTGCCAGACGCTCCTGGCCTCACGCTGCCCGAGGGTTGCTGGGTTGAGAGCAATAATGATGAAAACTCGGTGGTTCTACCAGAGAACCCTGAGCTGGGTACACGGAGTCGCAGACCTCTGTGCAGTCAGAAGGAAAGAGGTTGATCATCCAGACGAGCTGAAAGTCAGGTTACTGGTGGACGAAGGGGATGACAGACGACGTAGAGTCCTAGGTGGCGCCATGGCCACAATTCTTGAAGCCCGATTCGATGATTTCCCCACTTAGGGTTCTTCCCCATCACTTTGCTTTCTCAGATGTGGGTGAGACTAGAAAATTCCCTGAGCTGCGACAGGCATGTTGAAAGGACTCAAAGGCTGACCGTGTATTTGCTTCTGCCGGGTCACGTGCCGCACCGTTTGCTAGCAAGATCGCGGGTTCTGGACTTGTGCCGAGTCACCAGACGTGAAGATAGGTTTTTGCAGGTTGAAACGGAGTCCCGCTGAAAGGCCCAGACACATCTCGGACACAGAGGGAGCAGAGCGATTTAAAAATGTCAAAGTAGAACGGAACAGTGCACCTCCTGACCCGTGTCCGTGGGATTGTATTCTTCACAGTTTAAGCTTGGTGTGTGATGAATTCTTCGATGTACTGATTTAAATAGGTCTCGTGGGTGTAGTCTTCCTCTCTGAAAAAACATCCGACCCCCTTCCCAGAAATTCCTAGAGCCTTCATTTCACTGGAATCGCCGGTTTCCACCAGCAGCGTGGTTGGTCTGTGGGTACTGGACGTGAGGGCCGGGTAGACCCCTCGCCCCTTCTCACTTGGGAGAGAAGACCAGACCCCGAAAGGGACCGAAAGACATGTGCGGGTGAGCGGGTCCGTGGGGGATCCTGTCACTGTGCCGGGGCCGTCTGTGCGCCTTTGAGATCCGACCGTTAGGTTCCAGACTGCGCTTCGCCTTGCCCTGGCCCCTGACCCCCTCACGGTGCGGTGTCAGCCACACAGGAAGCCACAGAACGTAGCTCCGTCCCATGCCCACCATGCTTTCTTGGGATTGCTCGTGGGGTTCCTCGTGAATTCTGCTTCGAGCAAACACACGGCCAGCAGATTCAGCCTCCGGGCTGCATGACGGTTTGTACTTCCCCCCACACGGTGTTCAGCTGGCATTTTTATTTTAACGCCACCGTGAATGCGGTTAGCATGTGCCGTCTCCTGATCGTCTTGCTGATGAACCACAAGGCTAACGGGCCACCCCGGCGAGTCCTCTAGGGGACGGTACCCTGCAGACACGCTTGCTTCGCGGCTGGCACCCGTCTTCACCATGAGCGCGCTCGTCTCTGGGACTGGTGAGGCAAGGGTGTGATGACCGTTGCAGTACCAGTCTCGTGTGTTTTTCGGTTTGTGCGTGTGCTCCTTCTGCTGCTTCGAAAGTGTTGAGAAAAACGGAGTGTAGCTCAGTGCTTATTCATGCTGGAAATGCGGTGTTCGTCCTGTGAGTGACTCCCGTGAGCATGAGTAAAGTGAGCCGGGACACATCGTAGTTACAATGTCATCTCACCCATTCTGGCTTCGCTAGGGAGCCTATCCTGTAATTGTCAGGAAATCGCACAGATTACCCAGCAGCCAGAGAAGCCCCCGGTCAGAGCCGTTCATAGCCAGAATGTCACTGATTTTTTTCATTGTGTGTTTTTTAAAAATTTTTTATGACAGAGAGAGACAGAGCACAAGCGGGGGAGGGGCAGAGACAGAGGGAGACACAGAATCCGAAGCAGGCTCCAGGCTCTGAGCTGTCAGCCCCAAGGCCGACGTGGGGCTCGAACCCACGAACTGAGATCATGACCTGAGCCAAAGTCAGATGCGTAACTGACTGGGCTGCAGGTGCCCCCACTGTGGTTTTTTATTGCTAAGATTCTTTTAAAGGTTTTAAAGAAATACAAGGAAATAAAGTTTTAAATAAAAGAAGTCTGCGGTTACTTGGTTGTCAAGATGATATGTCCGTCTTTTGGGCATTTGAGGTTCTGGAAGCTGTGGTTCCTTTTAAAATCTATTCATACAAGACTGCCTTTTTAATATTCTGTTGACACTGTTAAGCTGGAAGTTTTCCTGCCGTCCACGTTGTTGACAGTAATAGATTTTTGCGCGGTTGAGCAGCCATTGGAGGAGGACCTGTCTAGCAGGTCACCCGGGAGAGTCACCTTCTTACAGCCTTAGCATTCACTTCCAGGAGCGGAGTCCTCGGGAGGGTCAGGAGCCTGGTGTTGTTTACTCTGACTGTGTCCGTCAGTGCCTTGGGTGGAGATGTGGAAATGAAACGTTTCCAACCCAGAAACCAGTCCTCACCCGCCAGCCCAGATCGGGGAGGTCGGGGGGCACGGTGTTCCACAGACTCCGGGGTGTTAGGATGGCCAGATGGCGTGTGGTGCAAAAACCACTGCGTCCCGGTGACCCTGCGGGGAGCCGACCAGCAGGTGGAAAACAGCAAGACATCTAATGTTCTCTTCTCTGTGCGTGAAGAGCTACTCCCCTTCCCGGCCCTGGATTCAAGTCCAGGCCTGTCCGTAGCCCCCACCGTGTCCTCCCGACTTCTTCCTTCTCAGGCTGCCACCGTGTTCCAAGGAGCTTCCTCCTCTGAAACCGCATGGACCACAGTCTCCAAACATGGCATGTCCGTGGTGGGGAGCAGGGAGGCTGGGAGTTGTTTTTAAACTGTGACTCGAGTCCGCTAGAGGGACTGATCCCTCTACAGAGCCTGTGTCTACACCCGCGCGTGCCCCACCACAGCCCAGGGAACGCCCTCGGCATAGCTCCTGCCCCACAGTGGGCGTGGCCACGCGCATTCTGCTGCCCGGTCCCCTGGCCGCTGGCCACGTGCAGACTTCTACAGCACATACGTGACCGCGCAGTGAAAATGCAGTAAAATGAACAATCTGGTTTCTAACGCGCACCCGCTGCATTCAGGTGTTCAGTAGCCACGCGGACCTCGTGGGGGGGGGGGGGGGAGCAGATACAGAACATTTCCCTCCTCTTGCTCCGGGGAAGGTGGTGCGGCCTCAGGGAGAAGAGAGGCCGGACGGCACTGAATCCCTTGTCAAGGAATTCCCGTGTAAATCAAAACATTTCCAGGGCTTACTTCGCTCCTTTAAGCCAAATGGAGGTACGTCGCTGAAAATTTTAGGTTTGTCCACTTTTGAACTTGGCATTGTAGCAGAGCCTGGCAGGTTTGAGAGCAGCCCGGGCTGAACCTCGGGCAGGTGGGGCACGGCCGGTGCGGGTTGGCCGGGGCCCAAGGCAGGAGACTAGAAGCCGCTTGGATTCACCCTGCAGGGAGGTTGGTGAGGTGGCTTGTACCCGGGCTGCGAGCCGGGCGCGTGACCTGGGGGTCGGCCGCAGCTGGAAGTCACGCGGCTCGGGCTGGAGAAACGAGTGGGGGGCCCGGGTACTGACCCTCAAGGGGCAGCCGGGCCGAAGCCACAGACGGGGTCCAGACGGGTCCGCGGCGAGGGACGTGCCGAGTCTTCCGCCGGGGCCTCCGTCGCGCGGGGCAGGCCCTTCGCTGGGGTAGAGCCAGCCGCCAGGGACGGGAAGGGCCCACGCCTGGCAGCCCGCTGTGTGTTGAGCCGAGTACCTCTCGAGCGGGGTGCAGGGTGCTGGGGGCAGGGTGAGCCCCTTCAGACACGCGGCGTCCAGCAAATCGCTTTCACTGCGTCCCTCCAGCGGGACTCCCACCCCCCTCGGGGCGGGGGCTGTGGCGCAGACCCTGCGGCAGAGCGGGCGCAGTTTTAGGTTCTTAAATTGGTTGAAAACTTGCTGAAGTGCGTTGTTTGCAAGGTGTTTGTTTTTTTTCTTAATCAAAGTTCGTATTTTAATTCCAGCGAGTTAACCTACAGTGTAACACTAGTTTCAGGAGCTCAAGGTAGCGATTCCGCACCTCCGAACGTCACCCCGCGCTCCTCACGACAAGCACACGCCTTCGTCCCCAGTCACCTGTTATCCCATCCCCCACCCGCCTCCCCTCCGGCGACCATCAGTGTGTGCTCTGTAGCGAAGAGTGCGTTCGTTCCTTGGTTCACTTTCTTTCCTTTTGCTTGTTTCCATTTGTTAAATTTTCCCTGTGAGTGAAATCATATGGTATTTGTTCTCAGACATGTTTCTTAGCATTAGTTTCTCTGGTTCTATCCACATGGTTGCAACTGGTAAGGTTTCATTCTGTTTTATGGCTGATACTCCGTTGTATCTATTCTCTGCTGTGTATGTATATATATGTGTGTAAATATATGTATACACACCACACCTTCTTTATCCATTCGTCAGTCGACAGACATTTGGGCTGCTTCCATAATTTGGCTGTTATTGATAATGCTGCGATAAACATAAGGACGCATGTACCACTTAGTTCATTTTTTTTTTTTTAATTTGGATAAATACCTAGTAGTGCATTTGCTGGACGTAGGGTAGCTCCATTTTAAACTTTTTGAGGAACCTCCATACTGTTCTCCACGGTGGCTGCACCAGTCTGCGTTGCCACCAACAGGGCACGACGGTTCCCTTTTCTCCGTATCCTTGCCAACACCTGTTGTTTCTTGCGTTGTTGATTTTAGCCATTCTGACAGGTGTGAGGTGATATCTTGTGGTTTTGATTTGCATTTCCCTGATGCTAAGGGATGTTTAAGCAGCTTTTCATGTGTCTATTAGCCGTTTGTGTGTCTTCTTTGGAAAAATGTCTCTTCATGTCTTCTGACCATTTTTTTCACAGATTATTCATTTTTTGGGTGTTCAGTTTGTATGTTCTTGATGTATTTTGGATAATAACCCTTTATTGCATATCATCTGAAAAATATCTTCTCCTATTCAGTAGGTAGCCAGCAGCCTTTTAGTTTTGTTGATTGTTTCCCTGGCTGTGAAGAAATTTTGTATTTTGATGGAATCCCAGTAGTTCATTCTTGCTTTTGTTTCCCTTGCCTCAGGAAACATCTGGAAAGAGCTATTAACGGCCGATGTCACAGAGATTACTGCCTATACTTTCTTCATGGACTTTTATGATTGCAGGTCTCACATTTAGGTCTTCAATCCATTTTGAATTTTGTGTGTGGGGGTGTTTGCCGTAAGAAAGTGGCCCAGTGTTATTCTTTTGCATGTAGCTGTCCAGTGTTCCCAGCACCATCTGTGAAGAGACGGTCTTTTCCCCCTTGGGTATTCTTTCCCGCTTTGTTGAAGATAAATGGACCATATAATTCTGGGTTTTTCTGTTGTGTTCTGTTGATCTGTGTGTCTGTTTTTGTGCCAGTACCATACTGTTCTGATCACTGCAGCTTTGTTATTTAACTTGAAATCTGGAATCACAGTAGCTGCAGCTTTGCTTTTCATTTTCAAGATTGCTTTGGCCATTCGGTGTCTTTTGTGGTTCCACGTTTTAGGATTGTTTGTTCTAGCTCCGTAAAAAATGCTGTTGCTAGTTGGATAGGGATTGCATTCAATCTGTAGATTACTTTGGGTGCGTAGACATTTTAGCAGAATTTCTTCTTCCAGTCAATGAGCGTGGAATGTCTCTCCATGTCTTTGTCTTTGTGTTATCTTCAGTTTCTTTCATCAGTGTTTTATAGTTTTCAGTAGTCTTTTATCTCTTGGTTACATTTATTCCTAGATAATCTCATTATCTTTGGTGCAATTGTAAATGGGACTGTCTTCTTAATTTCTCTTTCCGCAGCTCGGTTATTGGTGAATAGAAGTGCAACACGCTTCTGTACGTTGATTTGGTATTTTGTGACTTTACTGAAATAGTTCGATTAGTTCTAGCAGTTTTCTGGTGGAGTTGTTCAGGTTTTCTATATATAGTATGTCACCTTCAGCTAGTGAAAGGTTTACTTCTTCCTTACTAATTTGGATGCATTTTTGCTGTCTGTTGTGGCTAGGACTTCTAGGACTGTGTTGAATAAAAGTGATGAGAGTGGAGACCCCTGTGTTGTTCCTGATCTCAGATTTTCCCCATTTCGGATGATGTTAGCAGTGGGTTTTTCATACATGGCCCCTATTTTGTTGAGGTGTATTTCCTCTAGACCTACTTTGTTGAGGGTTTTTATCATGAATGGATGTTGTACTTTGTCAGATGCTTTTTCTGCCTCTACTGAAAGGATCATATGGTTCTTCTCTTTTCTCTTATTGATGTGATGGTCACGTTGCTTGATTTGTGAATATTGGACCGCCCTGGCTGTCCCGGAATACATCCCACTTGATTGTGGTGAATGATGTTTTTAAAGTATTGTTAGATTCAGTTTGCTAGTATTTTCCTGAAAATGTTTGCATCTATGCCCGTCAGAGATAGTGGCCTATAGTTTTCTTTTCCTGTGGTGTCTTTATCTGGTGTTGGTAGTAGGGTAATGCTGGCCTCACAGAATAAATTTGGAAGTTTTCCTTCTCTTCCAATATTTTGGGACAGTTTGAAAATAATAGGTATTATCTCTTTTTAAAATTCGTCTGTGAAGCCATCTGGTCCTGGACTTTTGTTTGTTGAGAGTTTATTGATTACTGATTCAGTTTCATTGCTGGCAATTAGTCTGTCCAAATTTTCTTTCTTTCTCTTTCTTTCTTTCTTTCTTTCTTTTTTTCTTTCTTTCTTTTAATTTTTTAATGTTTACTTTTGAAGGAGAGAGAGAGAGCGCACACAAGCAGGGTAGGGTTAGAGAAAGAGATGGAGACACAGAATCTGAAGCAGGTTCCAGGCTCCAGGCTGTCAGCCCAAAGCCCTACGCAGGGCTTGAACTCACGAACTGTGAGATCATACCCGGAGCCAAAGTTGGACGCTTTACCAACTGACCCACCCAGGCGCCCCAGATTTTCTAATTCTTCCTGTTGCAGTTTTGGTAATTTATATGTTTCTAGGAATTTATCCATTTCTTCCAGGTTGTCCAATTTGTTGGCATATAGTTTTTCATAATAATCTCTTGTAAATGTTTGTGTTTCTGTGGTGTTGGTTGTTACTTTCCTTTCTCATTTGTGATTTTATTTATTTGGGTCTTTTTTCTTTTTAGTAAGTCTTGCTGGAGACTTATCAGTTTTATCAATTTTTTCAAAGAACCAGTTCCTGGTTTCATTGATCTGTTCTATTATTTTTATTTATTTTTTTAGTTTCTATGTCATTTATTTCTGCTCTGATCTTTATTATCTCCTTCTTTCTGCTGGCTTTAGGCTTTGTTTGTTGTTCTTTTTCTGCCCTTTTCAGAGTGAGATTTTTCTTGCTTCTCGAAGTAGGCCTGTATTGCTAAATTCTTCTCTCTCAGAACTGCCTTTGCTGCATCCCAAAGGTTTTGAACCATTGTGTTTTCATTTTTATTTGTTTCGATGGATTTTAAAAAATTTATTTTCTGGTTGACTCATTCATTGTCTAGTAGCATATTATTTAACGTCCCATGTGTTTGTGGTCCTTCCAGATTTTTTCCTGTGGTTGACTTCAAGTTTCATAGCATTGTGGTCAGAAAAGGTACATGGTATGACTTCGGTTTTCTTGAATTTGTTGAGGCCTGTTTTTTGGCTTAATATGTGATCTGTTCTGGAAAATGTTCCATGTGCACTTGAAAAGAATGTAGGGGCGCCTGGGTGGCGCAGTCGGTGAAGCGTCCGACTTCAGCCAGGTCACGATCTCGCGGTCCGTGAGTTCGAGCCCCGCGTCAGGCTCTGGGCTGATGGCTCGGAGCCTGGAGCCTGTTTCCGATTCTGTGTCTCCCTCTCTCTCTGCCCCTCCCCCGTTCATGCTCTGTCTCTCTCTGTCCCATAAATAAATAAAAAAACGTTGAAAAAAAAAATTTAAAAAAAAGAAAAGAACGTGTATTCTGCTGTTGTAGCATGGAATGTTCTGAATATGTCTGTTAAACTCATCCGGTCCAATGTGTCATTCAAAGCCATTGCTTCCTTGTTGATTTTGTGTTGAGACGACCTGACCTGTCCATCTGTTAAGTGGGGTGTTAAGTTCCCCTACTAATGTTGTATTACTATCGATTATTTCCTTTCTGTTTGTTATCAATTGTTTTATATATTTGGATGCTCTTATATTGGGTGCATAAATATTTACAGTAGTTATATTGTCTTCTTGGATTGTCCCCTTTGTTATTATATAGTGTCCTTCTTTGTCTCCTGTTACAGACTTTGTATTAAAGTCTAGTTTGTCCGATGTTGCTACTTTGACTTTTATTTGGCGATCATTTGTATGATGAATGTTTCTCCATGTCTTCACTCTCAATCTGCAGGTGTCTTTCAGGCTGAAATGATTCTCTTGTAGATAGCATAGAGGTGGGTCTTGTTTTCTACCCATTCATTCACCCTGTGTGTTTTGATTAGAGTGTTTAGACCATTTACATTTACAGTTATTATTGATAGACTTGTATCTATTGCCATTTTATTACTTGTTTTGTGGTTGTTTCTGGAGATGGTCTCTGATCCTTTCTTATCTTTATGGTTTGCTGGTTTTCTTTAGTGATATATTTTGATTCCTTTTTCTTTATTCATTGCATATTTATTAGTAGTTTCTAAGTTGTAGTTACCGTTAAATTTGTATATAACGTCTTCTGCGTATAGCAGTCTATCAAGTTGATGGTCGTGTAAGTTTGAACCCATTCTTTATTTCTGCCCTTCTCATGTTTTAGGAGTTTGTTGTCATATTTAACATCCTTTTATTTTGTGAGTTCCTTGACTGATTTTTTTTTTATAGAAACATTAATTTGTCCTACTTTTGTGTTTCCTACCTTCACGTTCTCATTTATGTTCTTTCCTTTCCATTCACAGAGTCCCCTTTACTAGTTTGTGCAGGACTAGTTTGTGGTCATGAACTCCTTTAATTTTTGTTTGGGAACCTCTTTGTCTTTCTATTCTGAATGACTGCCTTGCTGGATAGAGTATTCTTGGCCGTAGATTTTTCTCAGCACTTTAAATATATCATGCCAGTCCCTTCTGGCTTGCCAAGTTTCTGTGGAGAAATCTGCACCTAGCCTTACAGGTTTTCCCTTGTAAGTTAAGAACACGCTTTGCCTTTGCTGCTTTTTTGTTTGTTTGTTTGTTTTTCATTTATCACTATATTTTGCAGATTTATTTACAATATGTCTTGGTGTTGGCTTGCTTTTATTAATTTTTATGGGTGTTCTCTGTTACTCCAGGATCTGAATGTCTGTTTCCTTTCTCTGGTTAAGGAAGCTTTCTGCTGTTATGTCTTCATGTAAGTTTTCTGCCCCCTTTTCTTTCTCTCCTTCTTCTGGGATCCCTGTAATATAAATGCTACTATGTTTGATGAAGTCACTGAGTTCACTAAGTCTATTCTCGTGTTGTTTAATTCTTCTCTCACTCTGCTGTTCATCTTCATTATTTTCCATAATTCTGTGTTCTGTGTCATTTATTAGTTCCTTTGGTTCCTCCATCCTCGTGTTCATTGCATCACGCCTGTTTGCAGTCTCCTTTATTGCACTCTTTGTCTCTGATTGATTCTTTTTTAACTCTTCTATCTCTGTGGTAAGGATCTCCCTGATGTCTTCTATTCTTCTCTCAAGTCCAGTGAGTATCCTTATGATTATTGCTTTAAATTCTCCATCAGGCATGTTACTTGTGTGTTTCTCCTAGATCTCTGGCTGTGGCTTCACCTTGTTTTTTCACTGGGGATAAATTCCTCCATCTTTGCATTTTGTCTAAGTCTCTGCCTTCTTCTCTGTGTTAGAAAAGCCAGTTATGTCTCCTGCTCCTGAAAGTAATGACCTTATGAAGAAAAGGTCATGTAGTGCCCAGAGCCAGTGCTTCAGGGAGTGTCTCCAGTGTGTTGCTGCCTGTGCTCTGCTGTTGTGTTTTGGCTGCTCGACCTTCAGACCATTGGTCTGCAGAGGCTCTCCTTGTCTGCTGTGGGCAGTGCTTGGGCCCTAGCCTGAATGTGGAGAGTTTTAACTAGGTGTGTTCTGGTCTGCTTGTGAAATGAGACCTGGTGCCACCTCCACCAGAACTGAGGCCCTGCAGAGCTCTCTGGTTGGGGGACATGTTGTGGGCAGGGCTTTGTGCTGTTCTTCTATGGGAAGGTGCCTGCTGTGCTGGGACAGAGGCAAGCATGACTGAGAGGGGCAGTCCTGCCAGAGTACAGGGTGTGGGACTTGGTGTAAGCAGGTCAGCCCGCCAGTGTCAGCTCCCTGCTGCTTCCCTCTGGTGGCTCTGTGCTTATGCTGAGGGGTGGAGGAGGGAAATGGCCTTAGCCAGCTTCTTTGTTCCTGGAGAGGTATCTCCCTGGAGGCTGCCTCTCAGAGATGTGCTCTGAGATCAAATAGTTGGCCCCAGGCATTCTTCAGATGTTGTTTCCACACCCACACTGTCTGCCCCCAGGTTGTTTTCCTGCCTTCTCTCCAGAAGCAGCACAGTGCCCTCCAGGCTCTATCCCAGCCAAGCCTGCTGGCTGGCTTTAAGCCCCACTTGTTGCTAGAAGTCAAAAATTCAGCCCCTCTCGTTTTCCAAGCCAATGGCTTTGGGGAAAAGTTCTTCTTGTGCCTTCCAGGTGTGCTCCTCTCTTGCCTTCTCCGACCATGGCTCGCTCCTCTCCGCAGCACCCAAGATCTGTGTTTTCCCTCAACCGCATCTCCATACTTCCTGCCTTCTTTGATGTGGCCTCTTATCCAGCTTTGGTCATGGAGTTTTGTTCTGCCGATCTTCAGGTCGGTTTTTGGGATATTTAGGATGATTTGATAATTATCTACGTAGTATTTGTGGGATGAGAGGAGCCTAGGGTCCTCCTACTCTGGGGCTGTATTCCCCCTCAGTGTCAGACTTTTCGTGTTGTTTTTAAATAATGTTTGTGGTCACCAAATTACAAAGATAAAGAAGGCAGTCCTGTCCAATTGGGCAGGGAAGATAAAGAATCTAGGAAGTCCCTATCCCGGAGCCAGAAGGATGAGCGGGAGGTCAGAGGGCCTGTAGCTGAGGATTCAGGGAAGGGGGTCTTCTGGGTGAGTTCACTAGGGCTCGATAAATAACCATTTACACCTGGCCAGTTCTCAGGACCTTTCTCTTCTCGGGGTCCCTGTGGTTTGTCATTTTGGCCAAAACGAGGGAGAAGGAGAAGGCACTGAAAAGAACATTCAACTGAAAATACTGTATCTTGACTATACAGATATTAAAAATAAATTGATTCCCAGTGTGCCGTCAGCTCTGGATCATGGACATTTTTGCTCCTGGTATTTCTTCAATTTAGTGTAACCTCATAGACATTTTTAAATTCAGTTTCCTTTTTATGTTTTCTACCCAGAGCCTACCACTCTTCTTGCTCATATGATGACTTATGATAACTGTAAATTTGCACCCAGCAGACAGTGGGCATTCAGTAAATCCATGCGCGCCAAGGAAATGAGCAAATGTTGAGCAGGCATAATTTAAGGCCTTCAGCTGCTTTTCACCGCATGAAATCTTTGCAGAGATCTCTAATTTAAACCTGTGCGTTTTAGGGGCGCCTGGGTGGCTCAGTCGGTTTAGCGTCCGACTTCAGCTCAGGTCACGATCTCACAGTCTGTGAGTTCGAGCCCCACGTCGGGCTCTGTGCTGACAGCTCAGAGCCTGGAGCCTGCTTCAGATTCTGTGTCTCCCTCTCTCTCTGCCCCTCCCCTGCTCATGCTCTGTCTCTGTCTCAAAAATAAATAAAAACATTAAAAATAAATAAATAAACCTGTGCGTTTTGTTCTCTGTGTTGTGTCGTGGGATGGTTTACATTTACTGAGAGGTGCTCACTGTGGTCAGGCCTTCTCTGTGCTTCTGAGGCTGGCACTGCTGTTCTCAGTCACTTCCATGAAGTGGCCACACAGCGAAGAAGAGGATGACCTGGTCTTTGCTCCAGAGGGGCTCGCTAGGGGTCCCCTGTGCTGGGGGTCCATTTCAGTGGAATGAACCCCATCTTCACGCACCTCTGCCCAGGGCCTCAGGGTAGGGAGGACTTGCTGGGGAAGGGGCAAGGGGGAGGCCACAGGCGTCATCCCAGGCCCGGCTCGCCGGCCCCCGTGAGGTCCCGGGCGGGCCTGCCACGCTCTGTCGCTCAGGGGTCACTCCAGGAGACTGGAATGCAGATGGGAATTTCGTACCAAAACCGTTTTAATACACTTGCAAAATCATGGCACTTCTTACTTTCTGCCCTTTGGCTGTGACTGTTACTTAGAATTTTACTGTGAAAGTAGCTTATTGTGAAAAGTAAGGGGAACGTACACGAGGTTTTGTTTCTATCTTTATTTTTTCCCCCGCTTTGTTTGTTTTCTGAATATCTAATCTTTCTTGATCCCTGGGGCACGGAGGAGTCAGCAGGTCTGGGCCCCGGCTCCCTGTGCGTCAGGGCGCCGGGTGGGGGAAGCCATGGCGTGTTAAGTCCGATAAAGTGTGCCGGCTGCCAGGTTCATGCCGTGCCTGTTCTGGCTTCACTGAGTCCTCAGGACTCGACACTGTGGCCCGTCATTGCCCGTAGCTGTGAGAGGTGAGCACCCTGGGGATCAGAGAGCTGTGCCGATGTGTGGCCGTGCAGCTGGGCGCAGACCTGGAGAAATGCAGATTCTTGCTCTTTCTTTCACTTGGAAAGTTTGCCAGGGGACCTACGGCAGAAATGCTGGCGGGCGAAGGGCGTGTGTCGGGCCGCCTCTTCTCGGAGTAGAAGCCAGGCAGCCACTTGAACGGGGATGGAGTTAGAGCAGGCACTGGGTCAAGTGTTGTTAAGGATAGTAGATACAATGGGTGGAACAGTGATGGGGATGAAGGGCACTGACCGGTGAGCACAGAGTAACGTGGAGAATCGGTGAGTCCCTGGGTGGTACCCCCGGAACGGGTGCCACACTGGGCTAACGGTACTGCGGTGAAAAAGTAAAATAAAATTGAAAAAAGAAAACACGGGAAAAAATGAAAACTGTTGTCACAATAAGAACTGTGGGAGGTTAGCCATAATATTTGCCATCAGCCACTAAACTGAAACGTTAAAAAGAAAAGAAAAGAAAACTTCAGAACAACCACCAAATGGAGAAGCAGGCCAATGATATAAACACATATACATACACGTTATAAAAAAAAAAAAAAAAAAAACGACAGAATTATCAGCTACGACGAAGGGTTGGAGCCGTGATGGATTAGCTAATAAAAAAGTAAGCAGACCTGTGTAGGACATAGAAATAATGGGTCCTGGGGGGCAAGGAAGAGGCTGCACCTTACAGCCCAGTGAGAGCTGGTGCACATGGGGACCTAGACGTTGGAGGGGACGTAGCTGGGGTGCGCGGTCTGGTGTAGAGTCGCTACGGGCCGGGTGTCTAACTGCAGACGCCTCGCTGTGACACTGTCACAGGCAGCTGCCGCCCCGGAGCCAGGAGCTGGCCTTCTGTACCGCGGTGTCTTTCCAGAAACTTCCTTATGCTGACAAAACCAGCCGGCAAGTGAAACCCATGTTTAAGGGACCCAGATGCATTTTTGCAGATCAGGCAATCAAGGGTGAATTTGTAGCCAAGAGGCACTAAATTGATAAACTGGCACAGAGAGGAAAGAGCCCACCCTTTTTCTCAGAACGTGTATGTTTCTTTTATTCAACCAGACAGTTGCTCATGATACATACACGTTTGGGTGGTTTCATATCCCGCCCCCACCCCCCGCCATGGTACTTCACCATATTCCTCAGACTTCTAACACTGAGTGGTTTGCTTACCTATGTTGTGTCTCTGACTTACCACTAGGGGACTGTTGAGGATTAAGCTTTTTAAACTTTCTTTTTTGTTGTTTGCCCCTCGGATAAATAACACGGCTGATAAGGAACTAGCACCCCATTTATGAAGTGCCATCCAGCCAGATGGCACCCCAGGCTTTATTGTTTGGTACCACCTAGAATTGTAATTGTGTGTAATTCAGTTTGGGATTTCATCTCTTGGGCTTTATAACCATTTGTCAGAGACTTCCCTGATGCCTTGTAGGGCTGGTGTTTTCTCTGTGCGTGGTGGGCTTTTTAGTTAGTTACCACTGCATTTCTGTACCGCCTCCCTGTGAATATGGAAGAATGGTTCTTCCAGAAGAGCTCGTCAAAGACTTTCCCTCAAGATGGTTTGCTGCATAACACAGGTTTGCGCTGCGGGATTAGTTTGTGACTTGGTGCCCCCTGGCTCCATGCAGTGTGTGATTTATCATTTGTTTAAAACGTGAGAGAGGGAGAAATTCTCAGCCTTGACCTTGGACCCAGTTGATATCGAGCCATCGGCCCTGCCTTCTTTGTCTGTTTCACTTCGTATTTTGTTCTGTTTTTCTCCCTCAGAACTCTCCGAAAAAGCCTTTAACTCATTAAGTATATTTTGGGAGGTTCAGATGTTAAGGCCTATAGACACTCTCCATTTTCTGGGCTTTTTCTTTTTTTTTTTTTTTTTTAATTTTTTTTTTTTTTTAACGTTTATTTATTTTTGAGACAGAGACAGAGCATGAACGGGGGAGGGGCAGAGAGAGAGGGAGACACAGAATCGGAAGCAGGCTCCAGGCTCTGAGCCATCAGCCCAGAGCCCGACGCGGGGCTCGAACTCACGGACCGTGAGATCGTGACCTGAGCTGAAGTCGGAGGCTTAACCGACTGAGCCACCCAGGCGCCCCTCTGGGCTTTTTAAAGGTAGGTTTTGTTAAAACACAGAGTGCTGAGAGAGAAGATAATTAATTGCCTGTGATCTTACATTTAGGTAACATCTGATGTTGAAGATAAAGAAAAAGAGAGCATATATGCAGTTAACGTATAAATGGTATCAAAAGGCACAGAAAAAGAGGTAAAAGCCTCACTTCAAATATAACTGTTACTACATTTCTCGTGATTTCCTCCAGGAAAATAAAATGTTTTTGGCCCATGCTGGCATCTATCTGGCGCTCTGCCTTTTACGTTGTTTAACAAAGGTATTAAATATATATGCTTAAATATATTTTTCTGCAGCCTTTTTCGGTATACTTTTCCTGTTACATCTTTCTTTTCTTTCCCTTTTTATTTATTTTGAGAGAGCGTTGTGTGCGTGAGTAGGGGAGGGAGAGAGAGAACCTTAAGCAGACTCCACGCTCAGTGCGGAGCCAGATTCGGGGCTCAACGTCACGACCCCAGTGTGATGACCTGAGCTGAAATCAAGAGTCAGACCCCAACCCACGGAGCCACCCAGGTGCCCCTCCCATTACATTTTTAGAGATCTTTTCTGTCGACACACAAATCTCGCTTCTTCACTTTGGCGTGATTTGTACATAATTTCATGGCACAGCTGTGTATTAATTGATGTCACCGGTGCCTTATCTCTGGCTGCCTTTAGTAACTGCCAGGTATTTGCGAGGAGGTGTTGCGGTTAGCTATCGGGGTTTTCACGGTCTGCCTTTTTGTAAATAAACATCTTGCGGAGGTATCTGTAGGTTAAATCCTTAATAAATTGCTAGGTCAGATGATAAACGCATTATACACTTTGACAGACATTACCAGATGGCTCTCCGGAGAGGTTACGCACCTTCATTTCCCTTGGCCGAGGCTTTCCCGTGGCCCCAGCGGCGTGGTCAGGACCAGGCTTTAGCATTTTTGCCCATCTGGGGAGTTGCCTGTTCCTGTGAGTGGCTTTGTGCTTTCTTCCTTCTCCATCCACTTCTTTTTCCTCCTTTCTTCCCTGTTTAGGGATCTTGTCTATAGCATATTGACTCATATCAGCTCATTTTAAATGAGAGAAGTTAGCCTTATTTCATGTGTGTTGAAAATTTTTTTCCCATGATATATATACCCTGTCTCTTGAAAAAGTTCATTAAAAACATTGTTTTTATTTTGGTATAAAGATTTTTTAAACCTGTCCTTTTTTATTTTATTTTATTTTTTCAATGTTTATTCATTTCTGAAAGAGAGACAGAGACAGAGTGTGAGCAGGGGAGGGGCAGAGAGAGAGGGAGACACAGAACCTAAACGGGCTCCAGGCTCCGAGCTGTCAGCACAGAGCCTGATGGGGGGCTCAAACTCATGAATCGTGAGATCGTGACCTGAGCCAAAGTCGGACGCTTAGCCGACTGAGCCACCCAGGTGCCCCTAAGCATGTTCTTTTTTAAAAGAAATGGGAAAAGCATGTGTATTGAGAAAACTTGGCCATCCTTTCAGCTGTTTTTAAGGCTGAGAAGTTGTAGGTTGGAACAAAAGGTTATTCCCGTGGTCTTCGTGTGACTTGTCGCCCTGGAGACCCCACACACAGCATGTTACTTGCACCAGGACTGCCAGAAGGAGTGATGGGTGTTGGTGACCTTGCCCTCTGCACTTGCCTTGGCCGTCAGCAGTTTACAGCCCTCTGAAGAGCAGGCGAGCTTATGAGCAGAATGTAGCCACCTGGGGACGTCCCCCCCTCCCCCACCGGTGTGATGCGTAGAACAAACGGATGCAGGCGAGGAAGAGCAAGGAGAATGGGCAGGAATAGAGAGCTCGTGTCACGGTTCCGCTGGGACGTGGGCGTCAGCTAGACGTGCGCGTGCCTGACGGATAGTCCCCCGGAGTCCGGGCCACCTCCATGCCTTCTCTTCATAACCCTTCACGCAGCTTCCAGGTAGCTGGGCTGAGTCCTGAGACGGTATCTGTCGTTCACGTCGTGGTTCGTTGTGTAGAGTATCGAGTGTGGAAACGGGGCGCTGGTGCCGAATGTCGTCTGTTCGAGTCTCTCCTTCCTTTGCGTTCGCACCGTTGCCTGCCTAGGCTGCCCAGGAAGAGGGGATCTGTTCCCTGTGGTTACAGTGTCGTTAAGACTGTACTTTAAACATCTAAATTCAAAGTAATGAACACACAAAGGATGGCTCTCTCCGAGGAGCAGTCTTTTCCTTTGAACATTTAAAATGTAAGATTTAGGCTAACAAAACTGGAGCGTGTGAGAGCTTGTTACGTTCTCTGTAAACCATAACTCAGCCTAACTCCAGGGGAAATACTTTGCTAGTTCTTTATTTAATAAGATGTCTCACCAGAGAAGAGTTGGAGGGTATCCTGACAACTTGAGGAATCTGTATTTATATACTTACCTTATTCATATACGTGAGAAGTTTTTTAATGGTATCCTATAAGGGATAACACGACGGCTCAGTATTGTCTTGGGTGACACACAAAATACCATAAGTCCTCGTTTCTGGTGGGATCGTGGCCGCTTTTTCATGCCCTTTGACTTGAGACGAGGTGCCCGTTGGCTGGGTTGCCTCTTGATAGCTTTATGAAGGCAGGTGCCTCTGCTAATTCGAATTTGCTGAAATGAAAGCCTGCATTGGTGAAAACAGGTTTCTTTTTGGGAGAGCTGATGCTCAGCTTTGACTTCTGTCCCTCTTCCGCGGCATTCCACACAAAAATAATTGGACATCAGCACACGAGAGAAGGCAGCTGTTGTCGTCCTGGATGGTCCCAGTGTTTATTAGGCATCCATTTCAGTACAGACTGATGGAATAATTGTGAATGATGTCATTAATTAGCTTTGATCAGAGGTACGTCTTGTGGTTTGGTAACGTCAGTTTTCTTTTCGAAGCCGTAAACGATAAACGGGGATGTTTAAAAACGTCTGTGTAGCCCCGTCAGAAGAAGCTCACAGATGATTTCTCGGGCACGGCGGTTTAGTTCAGCTGTGGTCCACCTGGCGTCCTCAGCTGCAGCTTATAGGTCTATAAGCTAAGTGGACTAAATACCACTGACAGAAGTTCACGTATGCGTTTGTCTTTAACATTTTATACCGGAGGACAGGTGCCTAAGGCAAACAGAATCCACCTCGAAAAATCCGTTTCTGAAAGCAGGAGCGTCTGCAGTTTGTTCGGTGACGGTGAGGACGGCTCTGGAGGTGAGACCCTGGGGCCCTGTTGCAAACCGGTCAGCCTTGGAGAAACAAAGCAAATGAAGAATAAAATGCTACTATCGACCGTGACCGCCATGAAAAATACATACTTCAGGACACCAGGAGCTCCTGGTGTGTATTTTTGGTTAGGTGGCATACGATTCTGGGGGGCGTAGAGGTTTTTTGGAGGAATGCCTCGCAGCTGGAGTGAAAGGCAAGAAGCACATGGGAAGGAGGCTGGCAGGACGAGAGCAGGTGGAGAAGCAGAGGCGTCGCAGGCGGAGTTTCTGTGTTTGATCCTCAGTGCTGCCCCTCCCGGGCTTCCCAGGAGGGAGGGGACATGGGGCTAGATCGGAACCCGGTGATCTTCAGGAAGGCAGAGGTTCGCTCTGTGTTTTTAGCACATGACTGTTGATGATTTTTTTTTACCTCTGCTGGCTCAAGAGTCAGGTAATGACCCTGTTTTGTATCGTAGGTCTCAAGGTGAGGCCGGAAGTCCCACGGAGGTCAATTACTAGGCGTAAGTGTCGGTACAGAGCGGTTGTGTTTCAGGAGTCTCTGCCATCGGCCTGGTCGCACACGCTAATTGTTGCCGTCGTGAGGCAGCGTGGTCGCCGTGGTGACGGCCGCAGGAGGAATCGGTCACGTCTTGAGCCACGGCACCTGGGAGCCTCCCGGCCGGATACCCCCTGGTCTGGCTGTGGCCCACAGGGAGGGCGGTTACGTCAGTGTTGGTCAGCGGGCACACTCTGCCGGCTCTCCAGACTCCGGCCCGTGCCCGTCGCCTCTTGCTTGTGTTCCTACCGAACGAACTTGACGTGATGGAACAAGGGAGTCCGTGTCAGGGGTTTCATACCCCTTTCTGTTTTCCGCACAGAAGTCAAGTTCCTGTGTACCGATGAGTGCTAACGGGGAACACTCTGTGCTGGACCGTGTTCCGCGTGCCTCCCGGACACGACGTACTTAGTTCTCACAAGCTGTGGTGGACGTGCTGTGACGTTCAGCGAGGCAGGAAGCTGCCACGCGGAGCGGCTGAGTAATTTGCTCAAGACCTCACAGCAAGTCGCCAGAAGAGCCGGGATTTAAAACCAGGCCGTCTCTCTCTCTTTTTTTTTTCTTAATTTTTTTTTTTTAATGGTTATTTATTTTTGAGAGAAAGACAGAGACAGAGTGTGAGTCAGGGAGGGGCAGAGAGAGAGGGAGACACAGAATCTGAAGCAGGCTCCAGGCCCTTAACTGTCAGCACAGAGCCTGATGTGGGGCTCGATCCCACGAACTGTGAGATCATGACCTGAGCCGAAGTCAGACGCTTAACTGAGTGAGCCACCCAAGCACCCCTAAAACTAGGCCGTCTCTTGACCCCTGTACTAACCTCCCTCTCCAATAAAAAGGAACGGTGAAAAGGATCATAAAAAAACCATACAAATTGCACCTGGCCCAGGACCAGCGTTCTGGAGCTTTGGTGCCCATCCTTCCGGACCCCTCATTGAACTTTGGGGGAAAATCCTCCCCGCCCCGCCATGCCCCCTTCCAAAGCATGAGCATCGTGACCAATTTGGTATTTATCTTTCCCAGCACACGCGCAAGCACGCGTGTATACCTAGATACCCCCCCACGTTCCTGACGTGTCCTGCCCGGTGCCCTGTCCTGCACGCGTTCCTGTGTGTGGTGCACGTGATCTAACATATTTTTAAATGGCCCGTTTGGCACGGAACGCAGTACAGCCCGAGGGTGACTGCCCCATGATTTCTTCCGGTGACGGACATTTCGGTTGTCGCGTTTTCCCTGCATCACTTACGATAGCCTCACGTGCTCCACCATATGAAGGGACCGTAATGTAGCTCATCTTCACCTTTGAACTTTGGGCTAGTGGAAAGTACTGGGATGAACATTCTCAAAAGTGAGGATTTTCATCCGTCCTTACTTGCTTTCCAGTCCCGATCAAAATGCTAAGTCCAGGGGCACTGGGGGGGCTCAGTCAGTTAAGCATCTGACTCTTGGTTTTGGCTCAGGTCCTGATCTCACGGTTCGTGGGTTCGAGCCCCACACTGGGCTCTTTGCCGACCGCACGGAGCCTGCCTGGGATCCTCTCTCTCCCTTTCTCTCTGCTCCTTCCCTGCTCCCCTGCCCGCACCCAATTTGTGCTCTCTCTAGCCCTCAAAATAAATAAGCATTAAAAAAAATACCAAGTCCAAATGATTACCCTGTCACTTAAACACTTTCCTGAGACATGCTCTACATACCACAGATTTCACCTCTTTTTAGTGTACCGTTCAGAGATTTTTAGTAAATTTGCCCAGTCCTGCCCAGTCACCATCTCTGGGTTGGAGAGCGCCCCCTGCCTTTCCGGCTTCTCCCCGCTCCTTCCGCAGCCCTGGGCCACCCTGGGCCACCCTGGGCCACCGCCCATCCACTGACTGTCTCTACATTTCATGTGGCCCATTGCATTTGAGAACTTGATATCCACGAGTGAATTTCTCTGCTCATTCTTTTGAATAATTTGGCTCACATAAAATTCCTGGCTAGGAGTATTCATTACGCGAAGGCTGAGTACGGTCTTGAATAATAATAGCGTGTATCACCGTAAAGGTGGCTTGTCTCTGTGGATTGGAAGGGGAGCAGAAGGAGTGTGTGTGTGTGTGTGTGTGTGTGTGTGTGTGTGTGTGTGGTCATGACGTCCGCTGGGTAACCCTCGCCGTATGAAGAGAGAACTGCCTGATGGTCCGAAGCTTGTTTGGTCAGTTTCTTCAGACGGTGCCTCGATAGCACTTGAGCTTCTCGGCGAGGTTCGCCTGAGAGCTGATGGCGTGCTGGCTTCACAGGAGATGCGCTGCGAAAATGTAGCCGGAACCTACTGGAACCTCCGCTTCGAGAAGCGGTGCGGGCCAGCGCTGCGTGTCCTGTTGTGAGCACCGAGGGGGCAGCTGCCTGTCACGGAGAGGAGGCGCGTGGCTGAACTGAAGGGCACAGCTCTGTGATGTCGGCATAATTAAACACTCGGACGTTAACGTTAACGATTTGATCGCTTTTGGGAAACCATTGGACCTCAAAGCTGATCATTAAGATCCTTTAGGATGATTCCATTTCAGTATCTGGTATTTCGGTGTTTGGCCACTCCTTCGTGTATTTTATTTTATTTTATTTTATTTTATTTTATTTTATTTTATTTTATTTTATGGTTTTTTTTTAATTATTATTTTTTTTTTTAACGTTTGTATTTATTTTTGAGATGAAGAGAGACAGAGCATGAGCGGGGGGAGGGGAAGAGAGAGGGGGAGACACAGAATCTGAAACAGGCTCCAGGCTCTGAGCTGTCAGCACAGAGCCCGACGCGGGGCTCGAACTCAGAGTGTGAGATCATGACCTGAGCTGAAGTCGGACGCTCAACCGACTGAGCCACCCAGGCGCCCCTCCTTTGCGTATTTTAGACGCATCCTCCTCAGTTTGTGCGGAGAGCTGTGACGAATCTGCTTGTCTTCGTCGGATCTGCATCGGGATTTCTGTTTGAACTGCGCACATGCTTATTTTTAACTGTCATTTTAAGTGAATAAGTACTATTTTCCAACGACCTGTTTTTTTGTTTTTTAAGAAGCTCAGGGAGAGCAGGAAAATTACAAGACTGCTACCTTTATAGAGAAGAAAAACTCACGCAGCGTGCGACTGACTGCACTGCGAAATACCTGCCAGCGTCTGAGGGCACGACGTCCGGGGCGGAGTGACTCCTGTGTGTGGCCTTTGGAGACGCGTCTCCTCAGCACAAGGCATTCCCAAGTCAGGGCTGAAGGGGGCGAGAGGAGTTTGGGTCACAGTCCTCAGATGCCTCTGCACCCCTCGAGGCGGGCCCCGTCACCCCCTTCCCGGCCTGCACCTCCTTTGCTTTTAGTGGCTTCTTTGTGAATCAGTAATTAGACCCGAGGAGGAGAAAAAGCTTTTCTTTGAAGGAAAAAAACAGCTTTATCTTGAATACCCCTGGAACCCGAGGGGTCGTTTCACTAACGGCTGGGCTGTTGCATTTTATCGTCTTGGGCAAACGGGAAAGGCGGCTTCCTTGGCATGTGCCGCCTTCAAGGCAGCAGGTTGGAGCTGATGCTCATCCAGAAAAGAGGGGGAGACGCACACGTCTAAGTAAACTCAGACCCTGTGTTCTTGCGACCACTGAAACATTTTCCTCTCCCATGGAAGGGGACGGAGCCAGGATCAGAGGTGTGTGTGCGGCTGGTCTGTTGGTAAAAATCACCGGGCCGTGTCCTCCCTCCTCCCCTTTCTGCTGTCTACGTTCGTGTCAGAACTAGACCGGGCTGGCCCCGCTTATCTTCCTGCACCCTTCAACATCTTCGTCTTTACTGTGGGTGTGTGATTCAAGATTCGAGATCCTTCTCTCCTGCTGGGGAGTGACCGTATAAACAGACACCGGCCGGTGTCCTGCCTGAGCCTGCACTTTCATTCGAGTAAATTTAATAACATAAATCAGGCAACTGACGTTCGCATTTTGGGAGCCCCACAATTTCTGAGCTCCCAAGAGCGTGGAGACGTATCTCACAAGTGATGTTACCTCGCTCTTTAGAGCTCTCTTCACAGTGAAGTCTCTGAGCTGTGGCTTTTGCAGAGTCACTGAGCTGTGGTGACCCAGTGATTTTCAAGAGAATCCTTGAGTTCTTAAATCGAGGGAAGGAAGATCCAAAAAAAAAAAAAAAAGAAACAAATAATGCCATTTTGGGTACGGCTTGAGTACAAAAAGGTAGACTACTAAAGGCAGCCATGATTTATTGAGCACCTACTATGCGCCTGGACTGTACCAGGTGCTTTCCAACTCTTTGTCTCATTTAATCCCGTGAAGTAGGTGGTATTATGCTGACGTTTTATGTACAAGGAAACTGGTTTGGAAAGGCTCTTAACTTTCCTGCAGTCACAGAGTTTAAACCTAGTTCTTTCTACTTTGTAACTCATTTTCCATAAGACTAACCTGTTCCTTGCAGTATCTGGTTCCAAGAGATCCCTCCCCTTCCACAGTACTGAAGTTTTTACTTCCTCTTTGTATACTCTTGAACTGCTACTACGTGCAGATAGGTGAATGTGGATGGATCTTCTGAAACGCAGCATCCTGGGCAAGACTAACAAACACTTTCTAGTGTGATGTGAACTTTGCCTTGTTTTGCTCAACTCCGAGCGTACTTATATGAGCTAATGGGGGTTGTAAATGCAAAGAAAAGAGAAGGGGCGGTGTTTAACCTTGGTCACCAGACGGGGGACACTGGGCCCCTGGCTTTGTGGGGCCGAGGGAGGTGACTCCGGGAGACGTGGCCATTGAAAGGGGGCTGAGATTTGATCAGGGCAAACTGTCTGCCTTTGATTTTTGTTCAAGTTCTTTATCAAGGAAGGAGGAAAATACAACGGGAGGGTCCAGACCTTGGTGTAGTTTCTTGGCATCATACTAAGCACCTGTAGCTGCATGATTCATTAGTTAAGAGTGGAAATAGTAGGAAAAAAAAAAAAAAGATATGCCCACCGTCAACATTTTCTTAAACTTCGAGATACCAGCGTTCAGAATTGGCCTGTCTTTCACGTGCTGGATGCGAAGCCCCCCTCTTCCCGCAGAATATTAACACCTAATTTTCCAGCCGTCTCTTTTAGCGGTTTTTTTTTGTTTGTCACTTCTTTCTAAAGCGTTTAATTTCGTCTGTATAGAAACAACAGCTTGCTTTGTTTTCAGACCCAGATTCGTTTATTACTTAACACTTAGTGAGATTATGTAATAACGGAAACCGGCATAGCCTGCATGAACAGGTTTGGAGGCGGAATCGGGCCAGTAGTAGTAATAACTGGAGGCGGGGAGCGGCGCTCTCCTGTGCCGGGAGGGGAGATTAATTGGGGCCCAAGCGTGGTACCAGGCTATACCTGCTCCTTAGTGGTGAAAGAGACCATCCATCGATGACAGGTACCCCGGGGACGACCCCTGCAACTTGCTTATTACCTTGATTTTTTACCCCGAATCGCATCTTGAATTGCCAACATTGAGGGTACCGATCGTGGCTGTTACTCGTGGAGGTGTTACTTAGGATGTAATCACAAGAAAGTGGCTGTGGCCAGAGAGAGCAGGGCCCGATACCTCTGGAGGTGTGTGTATGAGCGCGAGAAAGTCCATAGTCCGATGGGAACCAGCATTTCTCCCTCAGTCCGTCCTCGCAGAAGTCATGTGCTTCTGCCCAGCTCGCCCTGGTTTGTAAAAGCTGACGCGAGTCCGTGCAGATGACAGCGTGGTCCTGCATTTGATAATTAGATCGTAAAGTGTAACTCGTTAATACAGCGACGTGTCCATTTGGCTCATTACTTGACTTCCTTTAAGGTGCAGTCGTTAAGTTACTTTTATCCTTTAGTTAGGCAGAGAAGATTCATACCAGTCATTACTTGCTAACCTCTTTGGTGTTGAATGAAAAGCAAAAGCCTAGAAGAAAACAACCAGCCCTAACAGCCTGAACATTGGGGTCAAACTTGATTTGCTTTATGCCCTTGAAAGAAGTTAGACACAGCTTAAACAAAATGCATAGGCAGCTATTAAAAAACAATAACAACAACAACAACAGACGTTTTTTGCTGTTGTGTGTTTATTTCACACGACCCCCGATTTGCTTTGATGTCCGTTTCCTAGCGCGGGGCCCCAGAATTTGTCCAGACCCAGTCAGAGATCACACCCTTCAGAGAAGACCCACGATTTGAAGGTTACGGGTAACCGAATGACAGCGGGAGTTCCTAGCGGATGTGATTCTTGATCGAGTCGGGGCACATTCTGCCCTGTCACGTGTTGTACAAACATGGTGCAGAACGAATCTGAGGGGCCAGGCGGAAACCAGCCCTGTGCTGTCAACCCGTGCTGCCGTCCGCGAGCCTCATCTCTTGAAGGAGCAATTCGTGTGGGTAGTGACGGTCGTCATGTTGTATGAGTCACAAGACAGGCACTCGGACCCTTTAGGTCCCAGCACTGAGTGTCTGGGTTCAGCCAGTCTGAGGTGTAGATTTGGCTCAGGGATTCCCGGTGGCCAGAGCAAAACGGGGGGACACGCCAAGATTCTCCTCATCCACGAGGTGGGGACTGGCCAGTTGTGAAAAGAAGACTTCTTGTGAAAGTTCAGGCAGGAAAGATAAGGAGATGGGGATGTGAGCAACTTTCCTGTCCAGCCTGAGACGTGGCCTTCACGGCAGCTTCCCACCCCCCCACCCCCCCACCGCTTTTGTAGCTTCTGAATAGAGATAGGACGTGTGACTCAGGTGGCAAAGGTCTGCATCCCGGATGCTCGGATCATCAGCACTTTGCTCCGGGAGGATGAACTGAGCAGTGTTCTGGGGACACGCGAGAGCAAAGAATCCCCTTGGTTTGGGGGGTGGGTTTGCCCGCACCGTCCTCTCAAGCCCTGCTCCTCGGCCAGTGCTCCATCCGCTGCGTCCCAGGCGTCCATACTCATACAGAAACGTTCTGCCGACAGAGTGTTTTCTTCCTTGCTGAGGGACGGCTGTCCGCAGAGAGGTCCACGGTCCGTGTTCCATCCCCGGTCGTCGGTCTCAGAACTCGGCACCTTATCAAACGACGTTTCTGGAGCAGTGTCCCATTGCTTCGCCTGCCTCCCTGTCTGCCGTGGGGTTTCTCAGATACCCCGACTTCCTTGTCTTCCTGGGGTGCCAGAGGGAAGCTCAGAGCGAGAGCGGAGACTGGGCCACACGAGCGAAGCTTCCGCACGTCTGCCCAGTAAGCACCACGCGGTGGTTTGGGCTGCTTCTGGTTCCTCTCGGGCTGCTGGGAGGTGCTCTGGCCTGTCAGCGCTTCTTCTTTTTGCCCTTCCCTTCCCTTCCCTTCCCTCCTCTTCCCCTCCCTTCCCTCCCCTCCCCTCCCCTCCCCTCCCCTCCCCTCCCCTCCCCTCCCCTCCCCCTCCCCCTCCCCTCCCCTCCCCTCCCCTCCCCTCCCCTCCCCTCCCCTCGTTGCCTGGACCCGGTCTCTTGAGGCAGAGAAACCGGCCACGTGTCTTCGTTCCCTGAGGAAAGAGCCCTCTGACGAGGGCCCCCCTGCCAGTGAGTGTCGGCTGGGTGACACTGGGGTGGGCACTCAGGGTCCCGTCGCACCTTACTCGGGGGACGTGGGCTGTAGGGGCGGGTTATTACAGACGGGCTGCTTTCACCATGTAACTTGAGCAGGTGACATCAGGGGGTGGTGGCTCCGGTAAAAGTTGACAAGCGCACGCGGCTTGCTGGAGAGGCCTGTGTGCTGAGCGGTGCCTCTCTGCTTAGTGCTTGTGTGCCAGCCGCTGACTTGTTCTTTGGTTCCATCCCGCCACCCAATATAAACTTGTGGGTGTGTTTAGTTTTCTTATCTGGGTGATTTATGTTTTTGTGTATGTCTATGTACTAATATTATTTTTTTTAATTTTTTTAATGTTTATTTTTGAGAGACAGACAGACGGAGCATGAGCAGGGGAGGGGCAGAGAGAGAGGGAGACAGAATCTGAAGCGGGCTCCAGGCTCTGAGCTGTCAGCGCAGAGCCCAACGCGGGGCTCGAACCCACGAACCTTGAGATCGTGACCTGAGCCGAAGTCAGACGCTTAACCTACTGAGCCACCCAGGCGCCCCTGTCCATGTATTATTTTTTAAACAAATTGGGTTCCTACTAAATTAGAACTTAAAAAAACATTTTGTTACAATAATAATTTTAAAAACCAGTTCTTGAGAACATACAGTGACTGGTAAAATGAACTCTGTCTCCTTATCACCCAGGGTTAACAACTGTCAGCTTTTCATGATTCTTTTCCTACGGGTGGTGAGGGGCGGTGGCAGGAAGGGGGACGGATGGTTGGAGGGGGCGGGAAGGAGGGGGAGGAGAGAGAGGGCGGTCGGTATTTTAAAGCGCATCTCAGGCATCATACCATTTCACTCCAGGACTTTGTTCTCTTTGTTATTCAATGATGTACTTTTTGTGTGTTGACTGTTCTTCCTCTTGTTACTGGAAAAACTCTTGGACTCTGTCCTGGTGATATTGTAACAGTGTGCCCTTGTGGACACATTGTCCTTTGCACAGCGCTTGAAGGGCAGGTGGCCAGGGACCCTGAGGGGCACGGCGTGCGGCTGTGAAGCTCACGGTCCAGTTACTAGGAGAACCCAGAGGTGTAACCGCGGCCTCCCTAGCTTGTGGGGTCAGGTGGAAGGCTAGACCTACACTGATGTTGTGTTTACAAGGAGTAGATCCAGATCTAAGTCATAAAGATCTGTGTCATTTATCAGTGTCAGACGGCAGTGATTGCCTTGAATAATAAGCCTCTCTAAAGGAGTGTGGCAAGATCTTGTCTTATTTCTGGAGTTCCCTGGGCAGAAAGCTTTGGACATTACAGTTTAGTCCTTTATAGATTAATCTGCTGTGCTGTGAGCACTCTGACAGTCTCTTTGTGCCTTGCTTCCTGGGTTTGGAAAGCTCCCCTTTGGTCTGTCATACGCCTGCCCTGCCGTAGCCCCGAGCGAGGACAGGCATTGAACTCCACCCAGGGAAGTGCAGGTGGCCGGTGACTTGACTTCAGTTCTCGTGTCCCCAAGCTCGGAAGCCTTTCTGCTTCAGATGGTGTTGAGTTGCTCTGGAGCCTGCTGTGAACTGAAAGCATACCTTCACTTGAACATGGCTGTGTCACATGTTTAGGGCATTCTCAGCACCCCGAGCGAGATCCTGCAGATGCTTGGGGAAGACCGCACCCCCCTTTGACGTTCTGGTCCGTGACAGGGCTGGGGCCGCGAGCACCCCCCTTGCTGGAGTTGATTCCCAACATTACTGTCTTTCTCCTGTGACCTTGCCGGTCCCCCATGACCTCTGTCCATTGGCAGACCAAACCCTGATGATGACCTCTGCCCTGTGTACCTTCGTGCTCAGGTTACTTTGGAGACGGTGGAGTTCATTTGAGCCTAAAATGTCTGAAATCTTCCCTGAGAACTACAGATCTTGCATCCAGTAGAGAAGTCGTCTGGACATTTCTCCCCACCCAGAGGGAGTTGGTGCAAACATCAGATTTCCCAGTTCCTTTTAAAACGTCTAGACGTGAACATTCTATTGGCTGACGTTCCCTGTGGGAGTAAAGTGATTCTTCAGAGTTTATGCTTTCTTCGGGAAATTTTTATAGTCACAATATCAAAATTTGTGTATGTTGCTTCTTACAGAGATATTTGCTTTTATTTCGTCAGTTAAAACTGGTCTCTGGCTGAAGCATCTTTCCTGCTGCAGGTGTATTGTGTAAAACCTGGTTTGTGCACTTGATTTAGGGGCGTTACACCTATTTAGAGTGCCAGACAGTTGAGTAAGAATTGAACATAATTTCAGTGCAGATATTTTAGCAGTTGTTTGTTATTCAAGCAGTTCTTTCTAGAAAGTAGGTTAATCTCATTTTTTAATATGAAGTTGCTTTGAAATAAGGGAAAGCCAGCTAAAATAGGGGGGACCGTGTGTTGTGGAATATGTTGCACTATTTCACAAATTTTTAATGTTTATTTATTTTTGAGAAACAGAGAGAGAGTGTGAGCAGGGCAGGGGCAGAGAGAGAGGGAGACCCGGAAACCGAAGCAGGCTCTAGGCTCCGAGCTGTCAGCACAGAGCCCATCGCGGGGCTCGACCCCTTGAACCATGAGATCTGACCTGAGCCAAAGTTGAACGCTTAACCGGCTGAGCCACCCAGGCGCCCCAAGGCAGAGCTAAATTAGTCAAAATGGTTGGTTATTGGACCAAATGTTATCAAACCAAAGTTCTGGTTTTAACACGTAAATAAAACACGGGCCTATAATTAGTGCATTAACCAATATGCAAATGGTACAGCCAGATAATTAGGAAACTGCTTAGAAGCAGTTTCATTTGCAAAACAAAAAGCTTCCTACAAAGTCTAATGAGATATAGGGCTTGTTAGAGATTTTGTGTTTTGTGGGCACAGCTAGACGGAGTTTGCCCCGAATGCCGAAGGGGCTACAAAAGCACAGTCTGCTCTTGGGCCTGGGCCTTTGGACCTAGCCGAGACCCCAGGGGGCTTCCGTGTGGGAGAGCTGGTGTGGCTGTGGGTGGGGGCGGGGAGGTCGAGACCACAGAGAGCCCATCAGTCGGGTCTGGTGCGCCCGCCGCAAAGTTGCCCACGGCCTGGTCTCAGCTCTGCCAAGTCCTCGCCGCGTGACCTTGGGCAAAGCACTTGGACGACTGCAGTTTGTAAACTTTGAAGATTCAACTAGAATGCGATTTTCAAATTCAGGGGCTTGAATTCTCCCCAGAGACGAGGTGTGAAGGAACGTGATAAACAGGTGACTTCTTGAAGACACGGGCAAAGATGATCGTTTTTGTGTGAATTTAGCCATGACTACAGTAGAGGGCAAAACACAACGTTGGCGCGTAGGCTTAAGGTAAACTGGAAGCATCGATTATTGCCCCTCTTACCGTGGAGGCCCGCAGGCCTGTCTGTGCACCTGTGCTCTGGGCCGGCTGTTTTCTGGCTGCGTTCACCCCCTGCCCGTGGGAGTGCTGGGAGAGGTGTTCAGGATGCTGGCTGACATCCTCACCAGTTGCCGGATGCTTCCTGAACTCTTTCCCTCCTCGTGGGTACCGCCCCTCCGTCAGAACGGATCCTGGACCCGTTTCCATGCCAGAAACACGGTGCTTCTCTTGGTTTGGCTGCAGCTGTGTGCCACATGACCCGCTAATTCCTAGACTCCTTTGTGTCATTCATTCTGGACTCTGTCACTCGAGTGCCTGCTCCGTGCCGGGGACAGCTGTGGACCGGTCCTAAGTAAATTCTCCGTGCTGTAATGTTTAACTTCAGTAAGCAGCATTTTGAGTGGATGGTACATTCACGTGGCTCCGCGTTCACGTGGTGAGAGAGGACACACAGGAGCCGGTGTGACTGCCACGCTTGCTGCCCCGGTCCCCTGCCTGGGCTCGGCCTGCACTGCCTGTTTGGAAGCCTTCGAGCGGGACTTTATGCGTGTGTTTAGAACACAAGTCCGCGTCTCCTCCCGTCTTTTACACAGACCGCGCGATGCGCTACAGATAAATCTCTCCCCTCGCTTTTGTCGCGTAACAGTTAGATTTGCATTTTCTTAGAGTCCTGAAGGATGCTCCTCACGGCGTTGGCCCGGTCGTGCGAAGGATGGGGCCCAGGAGGCCCGTCCTGCCCGTGCTTCTGTGTGGGAGTCTCCCACGAGGAGGACGTGTTGCTCCTGGAGGAAGCAGGAGGAGGTCATATAAGGTAACTGAGCTCACACGGACATGCGTGGATCAGACCTTGGCTTCTTCTAGTCGCTCTTCAGGACTAGGGAGCTGGGGGCCGCGGGCAGGGGCTCTCGGCCGGGAGAGGGGCGCTCGGAAAGAAGTGCAGGCATGTCTGGTTGCCTTTGCCAAAGCGCCGGAGGGAAACGAAGCCGCGTGGGCCCCCCACGGGCAGCGTGTCCTCTGATGTGACCCCACGGTTGCAGATGGGACATGTGCTCAGGAGCGGTCAGAGGCAGGGGGCGGCCCGGAGCCGCCTGTGCGGAGCTCAGGCTCTGCGGGGAAACCTGCCCTTGACCCCTGGCTGGGGAGCAGGGGCGGGCCCGGTGGGCCTGCTGACCGGGGCTCAGAGCGGAGGCGGCGGCCGGGCCCTGTGTTCACAGGCCCCGCGACAGGACCCAAGAGGGTGCTCCTGAGGTGCGCGGACAGAAGGGAGAGTTTGTCAAAGAGATCAAGGCTTGTGCTCACGTGCACCTCATTTTAAGGAACTTCGCTTTTGGTGAGTGTGTCTGTAACAAGCTTCGGTTCTAGTAAACTCTGAGCGGTGTTGGCTGTTCTCGTCTCCCTCCCTCCTTGCCACGAGGGAGAGCAGGAAGTGAGAAGGCAAGCAACAGACCTGCCCTCTCACATGCGGAGCAGAAGTATGCTAAGAAAAGACTGTGGATTGATTATTTATTTATTCAGAGAGAGCATGCAAACAGGGCAGAGAGAGGGGGAGAGAGAGAATCCCAAGCAGGCTCTGTACTCTCAGCGTGGAGCCTGACATGGGGCTCGATCCCATGAACCATGAGATCATGACCTGGGCTGAAACCAAGAGTCGGACGCATAACTGACTGAGCCACCCAGGCGCCCTAAGACCTAGATTCTTTTTTTAATTTACATCCAAGTGGGTTAACATATAGTGTAATAATGATTTTAGGAGTAGAATTTAGTGATTCATCACTTACGTATAACACCCAGTGTTCATCCCAGCCAGTGCCCTCCTTAATGCCTCTGGCCCATTTAGCCCATCCCCCTTCCCACAACTCCTTCAGCAACCCTGTTTGTTCTCTGTATTTAAGAGTCTCTTATGTTTTGTCCCCCTCCCTGTTTTTATATTATTTTTGCTTCCCTTTCCTTGTGCTCATCTGTTTTGTATCTTAAAGTCCTCATATGAGTGAAGTCATATGATATTTGTCTTTCTTGGACTAATTTTGCTTAGCATAACACACTCTAGTTCCATCCACGTAGTTGCAAATGGCAAGATTTCATTCTTTTTGATGCCGAGTAATACTCCATTGTATATATATATCACATCTTCTGTATCCATTCATCCATCGATGGACATTTGGGCTCTTTCCATACTTTGGTTATTGTCAGTAGTGCTGCTATAAACATGGGGGTACATGTGTCCCTTCGAAACAGCACACCTGTATCCCTTGGATAAATGCCTAGTAGTGCAATTGCTGGGTCGTAGGGTAGTTGTATTTTTAGTTTTTTGAGGAACCTCCATACTGTTTTCCAGAGGGGCTGCACCAGCCTGCATTCCCACCAACAACGCAAAAGAGATCCTCTTTCTCTGCATCCTCACCAACATCTGTTGTTGCCTGAGTTGTTAATGTGAGCCATTCTGATAGGTATCAGGCGGTATCTCATTGTGGTTTTGATTTGTATTTCCCTGATGATGAGTGATGTGGAGCATTTTTTTATGTGCCGGTTGGCCATCTGGATGTCTTCTTTGGAAGTTTCTATACATGTCTTCTGCCCACTTTGTAACTGGATTGTTTTTTGGGTGTTGAGTTTGGTAAGTTCTTTATATATTTTGGATACTATAACCCTTTATCTGATCTGCCATTTGCAAATCTCTTCTCCCATTCTGTCAGTTGCCTTTGGTTTTGCTGATTGTTTCCTTTGCTGTGCAGAAGCTTTTTATCTTGATGAGGTCCCAATAGTTTATTTTTGCTTTTGTTTCCCTTGCCTATGGAGACGTGTTGAGTAAGAAGTTGCTGCCGCCAAGGTCAAAGAGGTTTTGCCTGCTTTCTCCTAGAGGATGTTGATGGCTTCCTGTCTTACATTGAGGTCTTTCATCCATTTTGAGTTTATTTTTGTGTGTGGGGTAAGAAAGTGGTCCGGGTTCATTTTTCTGCATGTCGCTGTCCAGTTTTCCCAGCACCACTTGCTGAAGAGATGGTCTTTATTCCATTGGATATTCTTTCCTGCTTTGTCAAAGATGAGTTGGCCGTACGTTTGTGGGTCCATTGCTGGGTTCTCTATTCTGTTCCACTGACCTATGTGTCTGTTTTTGTGCCAGTAACATATTGTCTTGATGACTGCAGCTTTGTAATACATCTTGAAGTCCGGGATTGTAATGCCTCCAGCTTTAGTTTTCTTTTTCAGGATTGTTTTGGCTATTTGGGGTCTTTTCTGGTTCCGTACAAATTTTAGGATTGTTTGTTTCAGCTCTGTGAAGAATGCTGGTGTTATTTTGATAGGGATTGCACTGGATATACAGATTGCTTTGGGTAGTTTCGACATTTTAACAATTTTTGTTCTTCCTATCCATGAGCTTTCTATAGTTTTCAGTGTATAGATTTTTCACATCTTTGGTTAGGTTTATTATTAGGTATTATATGGTTTTTGGTGCAATTGTAAATGAGATCAATTCCTTGATTTCTCTTTCTGCTGCTTCATTATTGATGTATAGAAATACAACTGATTTCTGTACATTGATTTTATATCCTGCAACTTTGCTGAATTCATGGATCAGTTCTAGCAATTTTTTGGTGGAGTCTTTTGGGTTTTCCACATGAAGTATCATGTTGTCTGTGAAGAGTGAAAGTTTGACTTCCTCCCTGGCAATTTGGATGCCTTTTGTTTCTTTGTGTTGTCTGATTGCCAAGGCTAGGATTCCCAATACTATGTTGAATAACAGTGGCGAGAGTGGACATCCCTGTCTTGTTCCTGACCTTAGGGGGAAAGCTCTCAGTTTTTCCCCATTGAGGATGATATCAGCATTGGGTCATTCATACATGGCTTTTATGATCTCGAGGTATGCTCCTTCTATCCCTGCTTTCTTGAGGGTTTTTACCAAGAAAGATGCTGTATTTTGTCAAATGCTTTCTCTGCATCTATTGAGAGGATCGTGTGGGTAAGACCTTGGATTCTTGATCCTGCTCAGTTCTCGGCTTCAGCTGCCCTCTGAACACTCAGTGCTTTTCAGAGTGATTTAGAGGTCACTGGGGTCCCTGATCCTTGACCCGGCCTGGCGGCCATGGCATCGGTCTTTCTCAGACCGGTTTGCACAGAGAACACACGTATTGCTCTGATACTTTTGCAGTTAGCAGAAGTGTCTCCCCCTGTAGGGGATCCCAGCTGACAGGGGAGGTGACCTTACCTGGGGGAATGAGTGTGCCCTGCAGCAGGGATTGGGCTCTTGTGTTTCTGGGCTCTTCCAGCAATGCTGTTCTCCCATCCAAGGGTGAGCTGCCAGTGAGAGTGGGGTGCTGCTGGCTCCGGCCTTCCTACCTCCCACCTTTCCAGCTCCCACCGTGACCCAGGACCACCTTTCTTCTCGGACCTCAGGTTTCCTACCTTAAGTCCTGGTGCTTATTTTGCAGAAAAACAGTAGCTTCTTGAAAAAGTAATAATAGCGAGTCCTTTACCTAAATTTTCTCATTTTGTCCTCTTAACAACTGTATAATAACAAACAGCCCATGGCAACTTCACAGGTAGTTTCATCTTCATGGTTCAGCCGAGGAAAGCAGGCAAGTTAAAAGCCTTGCCCTTGGTCACATGGCAGAAACCGGTGGAAGGGGCATGAGAACACACATCCATCTACCTGATTCCAAAATTTGCGTTCTTTGTCTGACCTTTGCCATAGCAATGGCTTTCATTTATGGAGGCCTTACTGTGGGCCAGAACCACTGCTTATGGAAACAACTCTGTGAGGTTCCCAGCTTCGTTAAGGGTCCGCGTCGGCATTACCAGTAATGCGACGGGGACATCGCCTTCCCCGTCATACAATGCCCTGAGTAGGACACGAGGTATTCTTGCCAGAATGCACAACCTCAGTCTAGAGGGAACAGCCTTGAAACCCAAATTGAGAGACACCCCACGGAAGAACTATAGTCCCTCAGCGGTGTCAAGGCCACGAGGCACAAGAAAAGATCAGGGATGGCCACACATTCGGGGAGACCGAGGAGGCGGGATGACTGCATGGTGGTGGGAACAGAGAGGACATTGGAGGGACCCTAGCAAGACTCAGAGAAGATCGGTCGCTTAGTTGATGACCCAACGATGTCAGTCTCCTGGTTTCGGTAACTGCGCTAAGGTTATCTAAGTTAACAAGGCAGAGCTGGGCAAAGGGCGTTCCTCAGTTTTCTGTAGTATTATTGCAGCTTTTCTGCAAATTTGAAATTACTTCAAAGTGAAAGGCCAAAAAAAAATTTTTTTTTTTTTTTTAACCACCTCAGATCGATATTATTTATCCTCATTTAAGAGATGACGAAACAAGGAGCTTGGACGTGGAGGTGACTCACCCCAGGTCACACACGTGGCGGTCGTTGTCCATGACGGAAGGAGAGAGGATTCGAACCCAGTCTTGGACATCGCAGAGCCCACTTGAACCCCTAGGCCTGTGGCTGCCTCGTGTTCAAGTGTGTGTGCTCCAGAAACAGCAGCCCTGACCACACTGTGCTCCAGTTACACAGGCTTTATGTCGACAGAAAGAATGCCTTTGTCCCTGTTGGGAAAAGCAGTGCATGTTAATAACATAACATTTTATATATATATATATATTAGATACGTATCTAACATATATATATAATATATATATATTATATACATATATATATATATATATAGCGTGTGTGTGTGTGTGTGTGTGTGTGTGTGGGAAGCAGTATTAAGAGAACTTTGTATTTAAGGCAATTAAAAAAAATCTCTGAAATAGTCCAAGTCAAAGTTACATAGATGTTTACCAAGGAAAAGGGAAACTATTCATTATAAAGCTGCTGAAATGGTTTTCACATCATTTCTACATCCTGCGTCTCCAAACTGCAAATACCCAGTTTCGGTCTCTTCTTGCCGCCCTCTCAAACTTTTCTCTATAAATACGGGGCGCCTGGGTGGCTCAGTCGGTTGAGCGGCCGTCTTCAGCTCAGGTCATGATCTCGCGGTCCGTGAGTTCGAGCCCCGCGTCGGGCTCTGTGCTGACAGCTCGGAGCCTGGAGCCTGTTTCAGATTCTGTGTCTCCCTCTCTCTGACCCTCGCCCGTTCATGCTCTGTCTCTCTCTGTGTCAAAAATAAATAAACGTTAAAAAAAAAATTAAAAAAAAATACGGGTGGCCCAGTTACACCAGTGAAGCTTATACTGTTTAATTCACAAGATACAAGAAGAGGAAGGGCAACTATGTGGCTCAGTCCGTTGAGTGTCGGACTCTTGGTTTCAGCTCAGGTCATGATCTCACCGTCCGTGGGTTCGAGCCCAGTGTAAGGCTCTACAGTGACAGTGGGAGCCTGCTTGGGATTCTTTTTCCCTCTCTCTCTGCCCCTCCCCTACTTTGTTTTGCTTCATTAAAAAATTGATAGTTTGAAAATACATGTTTGGAAAAAAAAAACAGCATTGTTTCAAAACTTCAATCAGAAGATGAGAACACAAGTTTGAAAGGAAATCCTGGATAATTTTTTTTTAAGTTTATTTATTTTTGAGAGAGAGAGGCAAGGGAGCATGAGTGGGAGAGAGGCAGAGAGAGAGAGAGAGAGAGAGAGAGAGAGAGAGAGAGAGAGAAAATCCCATGCAGGTTCCTCATTGCCAGCACAGAGCCTGACACAGGGCTCGAACTCAGGAACCCTGAGATCATGACCTGAGCCAAAACCAAGAGTTGGGACGTCTAACCAACTCAGCCACCCAGGTGCCCTGATCCTGGATAAATTTTTTAAGTTCTGATAAAATAGAATTGCAATGGAAGTGTTTTTAAGCTTTAAAAGAAAAGAATCATTTGCTTTGTTCATCTCAAATATAATTCTGGATAATTCCTTGATGTAATAATAGGATTAAAACTGTTGTACAAGAATCTAACCTGAAATCACTTTCTCAGCCTCCATGGCCTGGCCTGTAAAATAGGGGTACAGTAAACTTCCCCAAAATATTTGCTGAGAGAATTAGATAATTTTATAGCTTATAAAGTACCGGCAAATAAAAAATGTAAGATTCATTTTTCTCTTTTTTTTTTCCCTAAAAAATCTCTTCCTTCCTTCCAAGAATCCATTATACTTTGAGCGTAACTCCAGCGGAAGTTAATAGCCTTCTAAAGACTTTGACCTTTGCTGTTTTGATTTCCGCGTGTTAGGTGTCTCACAGAAGCATAGAGGACAAGTTGCCGTTTGCTGAGGCCGCATCAGCCAGCGTGCCGTGGTGCCGGTTTTCATAGCCTGTGATTCCCGTGGCCCTGTGATAGGGCTAGCGGGCCACAGAACGAAGCCCAGGGACAGGCCTCGGGGGTTTCGTGAGACCAGAACCCTTTCCGCGGCTGGTTTTGAGAGGAGCTATAAGTGAGACGTGTCTGCTGGGTTCAGTCTGTCAGTTCCCTGCGTCTCCTCTCCAAGTTGCTGGCATTTTTGGTGTGAGTAGGGTGACAGGTGGAATGCGTGTGTTGAGGAAGGCATCTACCTTTCATTAAAAAAAATTTTAATGTCTATTTATTTTTGAGAGAGAGAGAGAGAGCATGCACTAGCGGGGGAGGGGCAGAGAGAGAGGGAGACACAGAATCTGAATCAGGCTCCAGGCTCTGAGCCATCAGCACAGAGCCCGACGCAGGGCTCGAACTCACGAACTGTGAGACCATGCCTGAGCCGAAGCCGGACACTTGACCGACCGAGCTACCCAGCTGCCCTGGGCATCCACCTTTAAAATAGCTATTTAGGGGCACCTGGGTGGCTCAGTCAGTGATCTCAGGTCATGATCTCAAGGTTTGTGAGTTCGAGCCCCGCGTCGGGCTCGTAGCTGTCCGTACAAAGCCCACTTCGGATCCTCTGTCCCCCTCTCCCTGCCCGTCCCCTGCTTGAGCGCTCTCAAAAATAAATAAAACCTTAAAAAAATGATAAAGAAAACAGATATTCTTTTTTATAGCCTTTTACTTATTAGAAGAATAATAGGTACTCGTGATACTACGTTTTGAGCTCTGAGAAGATACGTAGAATCATTAAGTCACCGGGGGTAACTGTCGTCAGTTTGGTATGTGGACCTAAACTCTGATTTTCTGTGCGTGTGTATCTGTCTGTATGATGCAGATATCACAAAACTGTGATCCTGCCATACGTGTACTGTACTTGCTTAAAATTGGCAGTGTAGACCATCCCGGTATTTCTCCGTATCCTGGAACACTCTCCAAGAAGATAGCTTGTAACGGTGTGGAAATGCGCATAAGGGTGCTTACCGATGCGCTTGGTCAGTTTCTGGTTGTTCACGGGGCCTCTTTTCCCCAGAGACAGGCTGGTGCCATCTGAAACCCACAGCTCAAAACCAACTAAATATAATCTCAGCCCTGAACTCCTAAGCTTCCTACCGTGTAAACGTTGCCTAATACAAAGGTAGGTGTACGTATACCTAACAGAATCTAACAATCTGATTTTATCTGCTAGTTTTACCCTCGGGGGACCAGAGTATTTAAAAACAGGAGGTCTGTCATCTACCCTTGTGCGGCTTGACTCTGGGATGGGATGGGGGGCCTGCCGGGGGCCGGGACCGGGGCTGCTTGGTTTTGTTCACTTTCCTTCTGACCACAGCCGCCACTGCCAGCAATGTTGGGTGGGTTTCTGAAGACACAGGGGACTGGGGGCCCCAGGAAGACGGGGCTGCAGGGAAGGTGTGGTCTACGGCTGCCTGGCCTGGGCAGCTGTTTCCAGATGGACATTTATGTTTTATTATTTTTTTTTGATGTTGATTTAGTTTTTGAGAAAGAGAGAGAGCAGGGGAGGGGCAGAGAAAGAGGGAGACAGAAAATCCCAAGCAGGCTCCTCGCTTTCAGCTCAGAGCCCGAATCAGGGCTCGAACCCACAAACCATGAGATCGTGGACCCAAGCTGAAACCAGGAATCGGACGCTTAACCAACCGAGCCACGCATGCACCCCTGGCGTTTATATTCTAAAAGACAAACGTTAATGCTGGACTTGAGAATTCTTCAGCAGTGTTTTTCTTCCCTCTTCTCTTTCTCCTTTTCCTCTCACACTCTTTGTAATCTTTATTTTTTTTGAAAGCACAGAGTGGTACATGGTTACTGCCTATAGATCATGTGTAAGCTGGCGACATTTCCTCACGCACTCCCAGTTTCCACCCTGTTATCCCATCGCCTCTGTATCGTACACACTTACAGACTTGGAATGCTTACGCACACGTATATACACGCATACGGCAAAATACCTGCATTTTAGAATGAAAATCGTGTGTGTTTCTGTATCACAGCCATGTTGGTATCTGCAGATAATGCCTCATTCCGTCAGATGACTGTCTGGTATGTTATGCTGTGAGGAGGCACCACATTGACTTACCCAGATCGCGACGAAGGATGTCTAGATGCTTCTGCGGTATAAACAGGGCTGCAGTGAATGTTCTTGAACGTCCATCTTGACTCGTGAATATGTCTATAAGGCAGATTCTTAGAAATGGAGTTTCTGGGACGTGAAGTAAGTTGTAGATTTTGGTAAATCATGTCACATTGCCTTACGTAAAGGCTAGGACAGTCTTAATTCCGTCTAATTATTTCTGCTTGTGTTGAATCTCACACACATTATTTGTGTTTATCTCCTGTCCCACACTTTTGGTACCCTTCGTTCCATTTATCCCACCTGTCGCGTTGTCTGTGAGACCCTTCTCAGATCTTCGGTTCTCACTGTCAGGGATACACGGCACTTGAAGAATGGAGGCTCAGTACGGTCATGATGTCCAGAAACCAAAACCTTAGTCATCTTGGAAATGATAAAGTCAGCCCCAAGTTCAGTGCGTTACTCTGAGTCTGTTGTGGATGCTGGTCTGATGTTCCTTAATGATGGGTAATAGCCATCAGGTGGGAACTGCAGTATTAATTAGGAGGCGCGATGTGCTGGCTAACTAGTAACCATTAGTTCCGCCTAGTCATTCATTCATTCACCCATCCATCCATCCATCCATCCATCCATCCATCCATCCATCCATCCATCCAGTATTTACTAAGAGACTGTGCTGTGTGAGATGCCCCACTGGTCCCTGAACGGTTGAGACTTTCATACACATATGGGGTGCTTCTGAGTAAGAGTTTCTGACTAGGGCATGAGTGTCCCCGAACACTGGGGGTCTCACGCCTGAGGGGATTGGCTCTGACGGTGTGCACTGAAGGCGGGGGGCGGGAGGGGGGCAGAGCGCCTGCTCGGGGTCTGTGCCCGTGCGCTTGGCAGCATGGAGCACACTTCACAGAACTGAACAAGGCGCACAGGAGGGGTAGGGAGGCAAATAGGAGGCTGGGGGACATTGTAACTTACTTAGGAGCGTGGTGTGTGTGTTCCTGTGGCTCGCAGGGTGCCCGGGACAGTGCTCACCGCTAGTATGTACTTCATAAATGTTTGGTTTTATTTTGATTAGCCAATTTGGCTTTTAGGGATACGTATAATTTTTTAGTCCTTAGCGCTTCAGTGCTGGCTCTGCTTATATCCAGAAGAAAGTCTCGTTAGGATTATAAATATGTATTTATAAATATTCTATTATAAATAGAAGCTGAATTTGAGCTGTGTCCTCGGGGGAGTTGACGTGCCTGCCGCCCTGCCAAAGCGCTCTGGTAATCTGCTCTCTGAGTGCTGATCAACAGGTTCCTTTAGTGAGCAGGTGTCTGTGTAACACGTCCCGAGGTCGGTCTGGGCAAGCAGGACTTATTTTAGGTACAAGGGCCTTTTATCACGCGTGTAGCTTGACCACGATAGCCTAGGCGTGGAGCCTAGGCGTGGAGCATGCTCAAGGTACGGTATAGACACGCGTATGGGACCGCCTGGGTTACTTTATGGTAAGAATGCAGTTGTCAGAAACAATTTGGAACGCTGTTGTGGGCCTTTCAAGGTGCTAAATCGCACCCTCCTTATTGAGAGATCCTTTTCCCCCAGAGGTAGTGTGTGGTTGCTGTTCTCAAGTCATTCTCCAGTTTTGATCTTCGTGATCGGTGTTTTGTTCTTCTACAGATTAAATCCGTATTTTCCCTCGCTCCTTGTTTCTCTCTTAAACTTGAAATAACCCGTGACATTTGGAAGTGAAATTGTTTGAGCTCACCGTTTACATCTTCAGATCATTTGACAAGATTTTGAAATGCTTTCCATGAGCCAGGCCACCTCCTCGGGTTATGATAACGCAGTGTTCTCCTTGTACGTGAAACTGACGTGTGCACAAGCGGCTCAGGTGTTACCGCGTGCAGAAGTGTGAAGACAGAAAAGAAAACGTGAGCACTGCCTGACTTGGGCACTTAAAAAACACAGCTCAGTGGCCAGGCCCCGCTGGGTAATGATAACGGGGGGCCCTGCTCAGGTGTGCCCGATTCCCTGGGACTGTTCGGCCGCCGCTGCAGACTGATGAGCGGTCTGTCCGTGAACAATCCAGAAGCTCTCATACTTCGGAGCTGTTGGGAAACACGAGTGAGCCCTCCTATTTAGGCTGTGCCACGTACCGTGGTACTCACACACACCTGATCGAACTAACTACTGAGGACGATCTCGGTAACTTTGAAAAACGTAAGGGCAGGGGCGCCTGGGTGGCTCAGTCGGTTAAGCGTCCGACTTCGGCTCAGGTCATGATGTCACAGTTTGTGGGTTCGAGCCCCGCATCGGGCTCTGTGCCGACAGCTCAGAGCCTGCAGCCTGCTTCACATTCTGTGTCTCCCTCTCTCTCTCTCTGCCCCTTTCCTGCTCATGCTGTGTCTCTCTCTGTCTCAAAAATAAATAAACATTAAAAAAAAAGAAAAACGTAAGGGCTTAATTTGAGGTGCAGAAGGATGGTGTTTATAATTTGGAGGGAAACCCGGTTTTTTTTTTTTTTACTTTAATTTATTGTGTAAATATGAAGAGGGAACTTTCCTTTGAATACTTTTCTGGTTTGGAGATGGTAGTCTTGACTCTGCATTTTCTCTTTGCTTTGCCTGTGGCAAAGAGAAAAAATGGAGAAGCCTCTCTGAACGTCCTTTTTTAGGCATAGCAATTGGACGGCCGATTCCTTTTATGTGTTGAAGCAAGGAAGTGCTTAAGCCAGAACGGCTCAGTGTTTTTTTCTACTAAAGTAAGTCTATCAGGAAGAAGGTGTGGGATCAAAAGACATGTTTTCCTGTCTGAGTATCCTAGATGTATTTCTTTTCAAGAGATTACTTATTCTTTAATGAATTTTTTGATGATGTAGTTTATGGATTTATTCTCTTCTTATAGGTGGGAGAAAATGAGTTTCAAAGAGAATAATCTGTTTATTCTCCCATTGGGAAGAATCTGGATTTAAGACCTATGCTCTGAGGGGCACCTGGGTGGCTCACTCAGTTAAGCGTCCGACTTCAACTCAGGTCATGATCTCATGGTTTGTGGTTTCGAGTCCCATGTCAGGCTCTGTGCTGACAGCTTGGAGCCTGGAGCCTGCTTCAGATTCTGTGTCTTCCTCCTTCTCTCTCTCTCTCTTAAATAAATGAACACTTAAAAAAATATAGTCAGCTGTCTTCCTTAGCCGCTATTTCTTTTTTCACCAGTGGAACAGGTATTTATACCTAGTGCCTACGATGTACGGAGCACTGTGCTAGCTTCTGGGGATGCAGTAATGAAAAAACATGACAGGGGCCTTCCTCTGAGGAACTTGCATCCTGGTAGGACACAAAGACGCTCAGTAAGTGAGATGATGTACGTAAGAGGATGGCCGCAGGACGGACGCTTGTCTGAAGAGGTGCCGTCAGAGTGAAGAAATAGGGTGAAAGTGCCCCAGGCAGCAGTGACTGCATGTTCAAAGGCCCTGCGGCAGTTGGCGACTAGAAGCAGACCGGAGTAATTGAAGCATACAAAGTGTGCAGTGGCGGCTCTTGGCCATGCGACGGCAGGAAGGGTCTGGAAAGCTACGTAACAAGCGCGGGAAGCGTTGCAGGATTTCCAGGCGGGGAACCGCCCTTGAAGAAGCTCTCCTGGGCGCCTTATGGAGACCGCTTGGGGTGGGCGGGTTGAGGCCGGGGCAGCAGTTCAAGCGAGATGTGGTATTGTGCCGCGGTGGCTGCGCGGAAAGAAGAAGGAAGCGGGGTCACGGTCCGCTGCCAGAAGCTGGAGGTGCTGGTTGTTGGTTTTGTTGTTGTTTTGTTGTTTTGGTTTTAATTAGGGTTCTTCCTCATCTTTGGCAGGGCGATGGCTGTAACTGTGTTTAACTGGTGAGATTGGATTTTTTTTTTCTTCCCCATTTGTTGGTTGGTTTTGTGTGTGTGTGTGTGTGTGTGTGTGTGTGTGTGTGATTGGCCTGCTTGTAATCTTTGTTTAAAGTCTTTCCCTTTAACTGATTTTTCGATAGTTCCTTGTATTTGTGATCTGCGACAGGTTAGAAAAACATCTTGCCCGGTGTTTTCATTTATGAAGTAGTTTGACTGGTATCTTTATGGTTGTTTGTTTAAGGCTGTGGTTCCTACCCTTGGCGTGATATTTGTGTTTATGGTAGAGACTTCATGAATACACGTGAAGCCGAGAGAACACTTTACACGTGATCCACTTGGAACTTACTTCACTCTACACTACAGAGTGATAGATGTTCGAAGCCGTTTGAGAGCAAAGAATGTGTTTCAACAGAGAACAAGCCGGTGGTTGACGGAGGGAAGCAGGTGGGGGACGGACAGATGGGTGAAGGGGAGAGGGAGACACTTCAGTGACGGGACGAGTCTGTCCTGGGGATGAAGGTCTCGGCACAGGGAATACGGTCACTGGTGCTGTGATGGCGTCGAATGGTGAGGACAGCAGCCACCCTTGTGGTGAGCACGTCATAACGAACAGGGAAGTCAGACCACTGTGGGCCACACCTGCCACTAACAATGCCACACTGTGTGTTAGCCGTGCTCAAAACGTTTGTTTAGAAAGAACGGATTTCAGGGGCTCCTGGGTGGCTCAGTCGGTTAAGCGTCCGACTTCGGCTCAGGTCATGATCTTGCAGTTTGTGAATTTGAGCCCCGTGTCAAGCCCTGTGCTGACAGCTCAGAGCCTGGAGGCTGCTTCGGATTCTGTGTGCTCCCCCTCTTTGCACCCTCCCCCCCCAAAAAAAAATACTAAAAAATTTTTTAAAAAAGAATGTATTTCACCACACGAACATTAGCCATAGCTGTGTTTGTTCAGATCTCCTATTTTTTTTCATCATGGCTTTTGCTAATTTTACAATTTACATAATTTTACACAGTTTCTACAATTCACCTGTCCATCATTGATTTGGTTCACCATTTGCAGGGTTCTAATTTTGTTGCGTTAAGTTATGGTAGCCAGAGAATAAAACTTAGGAAGTTTTTTATATAAAGCAAGGGTACATGCTTAAGTATCTTAGGTGAGATGGCAGGCTAGCTCTGACTTGAAGTGTGGTCACCTAGAAGCCAGGAATCGGCCATGTTGCTGATGGTAGGGTCACTACATGCACATTAGAATCAGACGGAAGGAGCATCGGTTGTGGCCCGAGGTTCTAGTTCCTACTGGCTCTGGTACCTGCTTGGACTGCTTAGGTGCGGATCTCTATTGGAGGAGGTCTCCAAAATCCTTTGCAGCTGGGGAAGGGCGAGGGGAGGAGTGCGTGATTTTTGCGGGCCCTCTGCTGCCCCCTTGTGGTACTCGGCCTCGGTGCAAAGCTGGAGCTTCAGGCTTTTTCCAGACAAGTCCGCCTCAGTGCCCGCCAGTTTGATGGACGAGGATCGTCCCTTTCTGTGCAGCTGAACTTTGTGCTGTTGACCACTGGTTAGTTAATAAAGGGGCACAGCGCGTAGCATAATGTATAGAGAGACGTTAAATCACCCCGTTGTACACCTGAAACTAATGTAACATTGTGCATCAACTACAGGCAAATTAAAAAAAAAATTGGGGGAGGGGGCGCCTGGGTGGCTCAGTGGGTTAAACGTCTGACTTCGGCTCAGGTCATGATCTCACGGCTCGTGAGTTCGAGCCCCACATCGGGCTCTGTGCTGACGGCTCGGAGCCTGGAGCCCGCTTCGGATTCTGTGTCTCCCTCTCTCTCCGCCTTTCCCCTCCTCATGCTCTGTCTCTCAAAGGTAAAAAGTTTTTAACTTAAAAAAAAAAATGAAGAAACCCAGTGAATGTGGGCCCCAGAAGTTTAAGAAGTTATCAGGTAGTTAGAACCAAGGTCGTGGCCGGTGGCTGGCAAGAAGCTGATGTTGGATACTCATTTTATAACAGTTCTTGTAATAGCTGTCGGGGTGGGGAGGGGAGTGGGGGAGTGCTTAATGCGTCTATTTTGAGTGTGGATACAAAGGTAGAGGAGACCTCCACTAGCTTTTTGGAAGCAAGCCTTCCTGGCAAAGGCTGCCCAGAGGACGCCCGTGTAAGTGCCATCCACTTAGAATCTACCCTCGGGACGCTCTCTAGTCTGAAAAGAGTTTGCGCCCATCTAGCTGTCCACGCAAGTATTAGAAATTTATTTTGGGACATAGACTTGAACTTGATTTCTCCTCTCTGGGCCTGTGAGTTGTTGCTAATTTGGGAACATGGTGTTGGTCCCCCCGGGTCATGTTCCCTAAATTAGCTTTCCTTTCACCTCAGTGAGTTACATTTATTTCTGTAGGTGTAAGTTGAGAAGAGATGGGGTAGGCTTTTTCTCACTGAAATGGAAGTGTTCCATTCCATTAGAATTACGTGGTATTTCTAATCCTCGGGGGACTGGCAAAAAAACCTTCACTGCAGATGAGATTTCTTTATTTTATAGTAATCAGGAAACCGTCTTCTGTCATTTCTGCCTGCTCTCAGTCTGTTACCAACACTGGGCAGTCCCCAGTTGGAACACCAAAAGTATACTTTAAATTAGCTGCATCTTAGTGCTCTGTGTGGTGGTTTGGGCCCCAGTGGGTCTTCCAAAGCCCACAGATGGTTAAAAATGACCATGCTTTTGAGGAAAATCATCAGCACACATCTGACTAAAAATCTCTAACTGCTTCTGGGCCACAGAAGCGTTCAGGGGGGTGGGGGGAGGGGAAGCAGTGTAGAAACTGAAATCTTAAGGCTTCCAGGACATTTTGATGGTATATGAGACAAGGGGAAAATATATTTGAAATGTGAACTCTGCAAATCTGGGGGACATGGTCCCTGTCTGTAAAATGCATCCATACTTTACAGTACTGTTATTCTGGGGGTTCGTATGGTATTAAAGAGACACCATTGCCTGTTAACAGCAGCGTGGCTGAAAATCACGCAATAACTCCACGTCTAGGTATCGCAGGGAAGGAAGCAATAACCTTTTCTTGTAGCCATCTCACACTCTCTGGCTGGGGTCCGATAAATGAGACTTGACAAAAGACAGATGAGCCAGAGAAAAAGCCCAGCGAGCTGACCAAGGTGATGAGGCGCTCGAAGGAACGGGAAGAACTTGGGTCGATACAGCATCTCGACAAGAAGAACAGTAAAGTTTCTTAGTGAAGGCAAGACCAGGGCTGAAGGACGTGGGTCTTCTCTCGGGCAGCAGCAAAGGCGGGCAAGGTCTGTCCTGTGGATCCTCCGGGTGGAGTCTGAGGTGCTCTCCTGGCTCCCCTTCTGCTGTTCCAGGTAGAGAGGCGGGGGCGACCTTGACAAATTCACGTCCAGCTTGTGGGCAGGCGGGGAAGGGCAGAGCGCCTTTCTTGTGGCCGCCTCCCCTCGATGGCCTTCACCTGACAGCAGACCTCTGTCAAGGTAGCCCATCTCGGGGCGGTGCATTCTGCTGTCTCCACACCCCAAGTCTGCCTTGGGTCTTCTGGCCGGCGACCGGCAGGCGGGCAGAGCGTCCTTCAAGATGTCGCCTCCCGTTTTCCTTTCACGTGACCTGTTAACCGGACCGTGATAACAGGAACGTATATTCTCAGCTTTTACGGCCACTTGGGGAACGCTTTCACCCTGGCCACTCCTGTCCCCCTCGGTTCTGAGAAATCCCTTCTCTCCCACATACGAAACTCCCTGGATTCTGTTCTTCGTGTTTTTACCTTTGCTCTCAGTTTTCCATCTCTGTCTTCTTCCACGGAGAGATTTTTTTTTTTTTTTCCAACTGAATATGTTGTGCTGTTTTCATGTTTACCGTGAATTCATTCACAAACGGCTTTCCTTTTAAGATTCTCCGACTGCCTTTCCGTGCGTGGCCCATTCTGTTCGCGGCGTCTGTCTGAGGTCGTGAATACTCGTTTTTCTCCACATTTGGAATTCCCTACTTAGTGGGTGTTCCGTGCCCTGTTTTGTTTCAGTCTCTGGCTTTCCTGTGTATTGGAGAGTTTCTTCAGGTGTCTGCTACCTTTCATTTGTCCATTCGAATTGTAAGGGAAGCGCCAGAGATGCTGTTCGAGCCGCGCCCTTCACTCCTCTTGTTTTCTGCGGATTTCAGTGCCAGACGGTCCGGGTCCTTTTCTCTTCCAGTGTCGGGGGCTGTAAGGAGGCGAGGGGCCGGGGCAGGTGTGACGTCGCATCTGTGTGCATGTGCTTTCCTTAGTCCCTGTTTTTGTGCGATGCCCCTACTCTTAACGGCGCGGGTGCCCCCCTTCGACGGAAGACACGTGCAGGCTCCCCAGCTGCGGGGAGAGGCGGGGGCAACTTCCTAAATGGTCTTCTAACCAGTCCTTCTATCTTGAGTCCCGCCTCCCCCCCTCCACTCCCCCCTTCTCCCCGCCCCAGCCGTCCTGATCCTTCGAGGCACCTGTGCCAATGAGCTTCTCACCTTCCTGGCTTCTCTTCCAGAAATCACATTGCTTCTCATCCTTCCTTCCCGGGGGCTGGGGCTCTGCTTCCTTGGCTCCTCCCATCTGTTCCCAGCCGGCCACCTGCTTCTTCACCCCGCCCCCTCGGCACTTCTCCAGCCACCAGCTTCTTCACCTACCCTCTCTGCTCTTCTCCTTGCCTTTCCTGTTCCTTCTTTTTTTTTTTTTTTTTTTTTTTAATTTTTGAGACAGAGAGAGACAGAGCATGAGCGGGGGAGGGGCAGAGAGAGAGGGAGACACAGAATCGGAAGCAGGCTCCAGGCTCTGAGCCATCAGCCCAGAGCCCGACGTGGGGCTCGAACTCACGGACCGCGAGATCGTGACCTGAGCCGAAGTCGGCCGCTTAACCGACTGAGCCACCCAGGTGCCCCTTTCCTGTTCCTTCTTTTTGAAAAACCAGGAGAGCTTGAAGAGGCCCTGGAAAAGGACACATAATCACTCAGACACCTATCCTGAAATGCGATTCCTCTCTTGATCGACTGGACTTCGTTTTCCATCTCCCCTGCTAGACTGTATGGATGCTGGAGGACTGGAGCTTGGGGCTTTGAAAAAACTTGTCCGTTGCCTTTAAACCAATACACCTTAGATGTTTGACCATTTCTCTTCCTTTCACGAGCCCGTTTAGCTCTTGTTCTCCCCGCTTTCCTCCGGGGGCATCCGCCGGGCACAGGCCCAGGGGAGAACCTAGGATTTTCTCATAATTTCTTTAAACACACCTGTCTTTTCTTTTTCTCCTCTTACTGTTTCATTGAGGTTTCAACTTTCATTTTACCTCTTTTGTATACTCACTTCACAGCCTCTTCAAACTTACTTCATTTTCTCAAGGTCGTGGTTTGGCAAACTTCCTGTTTGTCACACCTGCCAAATTTCTCCCTCATGGTGGATTGTTTCCTTGTGTGATTTATAATTTTCAATTCTCGTTCTTCGTCAGCTCAGAGCACTTCTTCCGTGGGAATCCTGTGAACTCTTGCCTGCTGAAAGGGCTCGAAGGGGTTGTTCTGTGTTAACTTCTCGTGTGTGTGTTTGCATCGATTTCTTGGCTTGGGACCCACACCGCACAGGTCATGCGAGTTCGAAGTCCGCATCGTCGGGTACTAATTTCACAGGCCCATTTTTTGTCGTCTTAGAGGGATTCTTGTTTAGTTCAAGGGTCTTAGTTCATTCTTAGTTCCATTTGCCTGCTTGGATCTGGCCTCAGGCCGTGTTGTCTGCCCAGGCTTGGGTCTGGAAACCCCAGCCCCTGGCCGTTAGGGTCCAAGGCTGGCATCCCTCTGGGCTGCTGTGCTGGCTCGTATCTTCCCTACCCACATGAGCATGGGTGTAGGCCCCGTCCTCTGCCTGTAGGGAAAGGCTGTCAGGTGGAGACACAGGCTGTGTCGTGGAAGGCCATGGCGGAGGCTCAGGAATGTGAGCATTGTCCAGGCAGCTGTAGGAGCCCCCAGAGGCCTCCAGCGTCCGGTGAGGAGATCGCCCTGCACACCACAGAGGCCCGTCTGACGGCAGCATGGCGGTGGCTGCCGTGGAGTCAGACTGCAGGCAGAAGCCAAAGTGGAAGCAAACAGAGGTAAGGAGAGGGGAGCCTTTCCCCGGCTTCTTGGGGCAGATGCGATCACCGCGCACCTCAGCTGGACGTGAGAGCCGTGCAACTTGGAGACCCTGATTATTTCCCAGCATGCCTTGAGTGCTCCTACAGGGGTCTGTGTCCAAGGACCATGGATTATCCAGATGAATATTAAATATTCCTGCTGGGGTCGCCTGGGTGGTTCCCGTCGGTTAAGCATCTGACTTCAGCTCATGTCGTGATCTCACAGTTCGTGAGTTCGAGCCCCGCGTCGGGCTCTGTGCTATCAGCACAGACCCCGCTTTGGATCCTCTTCCCCCCCGACCCCTCTCTGCCCCTTCCCCACTCGTGTGCTTTCTGTCTCCCTGTCTGTCTGTCTGTCTCTGTCTCAAAAATAATAAACAAACAAACAAACAAACAAATAAATAAATAAATAAAATCAGTAAGTAAGTAAAATAGTCCTGCTGGTTTCAGACTTAGGCAGCTTATCAGTTGGGTGGAAATAGATCATCTTCAGAGTTTGGTAATTGGGTTCTGACAATGAAACCCCCAGGGGGGAACTGCAGTGATTAGCTGTCACTGGAGACCTGCATGGTTTTCCTTACTAAAATGACAATAGGGCAGGGTTTCAAACAGTCAGTAGATAGCTGGATGGATGGGTATTGAAAGCCTGGATGACAGAACAGTGGTAATTCTGATGGTTTGTCATTGTTTTCTTTCTGGAATGATGGGAAATCTCTGAGACCAGAACTTCTTTATGCACTTAGGTTCGGATCTGAGCTTTATCTTTGTTGATGGTTTGGCTCATATCCTGGGACCGTTCTGTTTTGGAAATAGGAGGACTCGGGAACCTAGTTATACACAGGAGGCAAAGAATCCACTTACTTGGAGAAATCTGCAAACCCACTTCTGATTTTGAAAGAAAGCTAATGTAGGAAGCATGTATTTTTAATTTTACAGTGTAGCCTCCATGTTTAAAAACAATATGCTTGAAGGAAAAACAACCCTTCTCTAAACAGAAGTAATGTGTATTTATCAGAGAAATTAGAAGAGAGTGAAAAAAAATTAAGCAGAAACTTAGTTTACAATTTCAACATCCAAAGGTAACAGAAGCTGACATATCCTTCTAGACTTCTTTTTTTTTAATGTTTATTTTTGAGAGAGAGAGAAAGAGAGAGAGACAAAGTAAAGTGTGAGCAGGGAAGGTGCAGAGAGAGGGAGACAAGAATCAGAGGCAGGCTCCAGGTTCTGAGCTGCCAGCACAGAGCCCGACGTGGGGCTCAAACTCACCAAGCATGAGATCATGACCTAAGCCGAAGTCGGTCACTTAACCGCCTGAGCCAGCCACGTGCCCCTCAACTTCCTTTCTGTGGATAGTTGTGATACATGTATGTTCACAAAAATGGCTTCATTGTCTTTTGTAACCTGTTTCACAAATTTGCATGTGTGTATCACTACAGCTATGGAAACATCGTCCGGTCTTTAGCGGAGGCGTAATTAATATTCTGTTGTGTGATGCTATATTTAATTCTCCCTGTAGAACTCTTAGGTGGTTTTTAATTTTTGCCACAGTAAGTGGTTCTTTGAATTTTCTGGCTGCTGAATGTTTCTGTTCGGCCCTGGAATTACTCAAATGAGCTCCTCTTGCTGGCGGTGGGGCTCCCCTGGAAATGGATGACACGCGTGTATTTCATACCATCAGAGAACAGCCACAACCGTGGAACAGCGTATCCAGTTGATTTGGCCGGTTTCTTGTCATGATGTCACTGTCCTGCTCTTGTCAGCCAAGAATCATTTCTTTCCCTCTGGAGCACTAGGGACTTCGACACCAGAATGGGTCCCTTTGGGAGGGGCCGTTTAAAGGGAGGCTGTCGGTGGGTTGTTCTAGGGCAACTGCTGAGAAAGAACTCGTTTCCGATCTGGTGAAATCTAAGTATCAGACTTCCTGAAATAGACAAGGTGTGGAGGAGAGGGAAGGGTGTCCCCACCTGAGGCTCTCCTAGAAGCCTAACTGAGCCACAGGCCCTTTCTTCTCGTCTCTAAGCAAAATCAGGCAGCATGCACTTAGTTCAAGGAGCCTAAGGGGAGATTTCGTTTGCCAGTCAGAGTTTGACACTGGAGTTTTGAACCGTGCGCGTAACAGCAATCTACAATAAAGGACGGTTTGAAGGTTAAGGCATCCAAAGTGATGTAAAATTTCTTCTGCTCTAGACTGAAGTAAACATGTAGGTCCTTCAGCAGAAGCAATACAGTTGTTACCCCTAACCATTTTTTTCCTTCGGATAAGTACAGTTGTAAGAATTTTGCCTCTGTAGGTTAGCTCTTTATGTGTTAAATAGCAAAAACAAAAACAAAAAAAACAACAACAAAAAAACCAAACTATAGCTGATTAGATTGGAGAAAAGCATTCAGGAGTTCTCCACACTGAGTGAGAGAATTGGACACCTGTCTCTTGAGTATTGCAGAGGGCCTGGCCTGTGCTGCTCTAAAAGGTCCATTGGGGGGGTGGGAGGGAGGGGAGGGTAGGTGATGGGTATTGAGGAGGGCACATTTTGGGATGAGCACTGGGTGTATGGAAACCAATTTGACAATAAATTTCATATATTGAAAAAAAAATAAAAAATAAAAAAATAAATAAAAGGTCCGTTAGGTTACTGTTGCCTTTTATGGAAAGTTCTAGGGACGTAAAGACCTTTATCTGGACTTGTAGTGTTTACAAAAAGGCAGTTCATGTGTTTCAAGACTATAATGTTGATGCTTAATTAGTGTTGCTCTTTAACAAGGCACCCACAGGTAGGTTTGTGTCAAAAGTCTGAGCTATTACACACTCACCAAATTGTGGTCTCGCACAAAGTTGATTATTTGAGCTAGTAGAGCAAAATCCGTATAGAGCCCGTGTTACTTTGCTTTTGCTTTTAAACATTTGATGCAGGAAGCAGAAAGAATTTAGCTCACTATATGTTTATAAGATTAATCATGCATGCACTGCTTGGTACTTTGATTTGCCATTGTTAGCATTCAGAAACATCTGGAACTTTGCTGTACTTTCTTCGCTGACAGGGCAGCTATGTTCGTTCAATCTTGGGCCCACCATGCCTTAAAAAAATTGTAAAAATTCAATTCAGGGGTACCTGGGTGACTCAGTCAGTTGAGTGTCTGACTTTGGCTCAGGTCACGATCTCACGGTTCATGGGTTCAAGCCCTGTGTCGGGCTCTGTGCTGATAACTCAGAACCTGGAACCTGCTTCGGATTCTGTGTCTCCTTCTCTCTCTGCCCCTCCCCTGCTTGCACTCTGCCTCTCTCTCTCTCTCTCTCTCAAAAGTAAATAGACATTAAAAAAATTTTTTTAATTCAGTTCTTACTTTCATGACACTTACTTTTAATAAGTTCCTTGAAACTTTAAAGGTTAACTGACGTTCAGTAAATAATTTTTTTACATTTTTATGTATTGCTTTATGTTATCCAAAGCACAGTTGTGCACACATTCCTGAAACTAATGCAATAAGCAGATGGAATAAATCATTCCTCCACAGGAAACTGAGGCCTTGGGATTGGAGGAAAGTACAGAGTAATTATTAGAACTCAGATTTTTCAGGGGCGCCTGGGCGGCTCAGTTGGTTAAACGTCTGACTTCGTCTCAGGTCATGATCTCTCAGTTTGTGGGTTCGAGACCCACGTCGGGCTCTATGCTGACAGCTTGGAGCCTGGAGCCTGCTTCGGATTCTGTGTCTCCCCCTCTCTCTGCCCCTCCCCCGCTCGTTCTCTGTCTTCCTCTCTCTCAAAAAAATGAAAAAACATTAAAAAATTAAAAAGAACTTAGATTTTCTGAGCAATTGTTGTGCACTGCGTTATGCAATGTGTTTTAATTTCTTGAAAACTTGTGTTCATTGTTTAATTCATATCGTAGCTTTTTGTGAACACAACGATGTCTTATTTCTCGACAATACCAGACAATAAGATAATATAGTAGATTCTTTTTGAGCAGAGATAAACCACATACTCATAAATGACTTAGTTCTTTTGTTTGGTTAATGTTTTGTTTTCATTACCAGGCTAATTGCTTTAACATATTTGTCTGGTTGTAGAGAGCTGGCCTTGATAATGAAGTACAAATAGTTTATAGTGTGTTGTGGCACATTATCTGATGGCTTTTATAATTTTAAAGCCTAAAATATCTACTGTAAGAATGGGAGCCGGATTGTGTTAGCAGATTTCTTTTTCATTTAGTCTGGGTCCGAGAGAAACCTGCTGGATATAGGATCCGTGATGAGTAGGAGGGGTTGTGCCTGCCCTCAGTCCTGTAGGACTCCATGATTTTGGTTTATAGACTCTTAGCCTGCCCCTCACACGTGTTCACATCCGTGAGGTCGTCGAGTACCTGCAGCGGGGGGCCCGGGACGCATGTTGGGTTCCGTCTCGCTGCAGACTAGCTCTGCTCTTATGCAGGAGAGTTTAGACGCATCACCGCCCCCTGGACTCTGGTTTACTTCCGTCCGAAAATTGCCCATGAACGAGCGTCCCGGCACCTCTTCCCTCTCTCATCTTCCAGTATTTCGGGATATACCGAGTTTATGTCCAGATTTTATTCTCTTTTTACTTTGGAATTCTGAGTACCCAATCTAATGCGTTGAGCTCTGCATTATTTCTGAACATTCTCCCAGGAATGGATTCGGGGCGACTTTTCTGGATGGCGGTAGTAGTTGTTTTCGGAGCTCAGCCCAACATGCAGTCTTCTGGGTCTAGATGGGAAAACACTTCTCAGAAACGCTGCACCCTATCGTATCCTATCCTGTCCTATCCTGTCCTGTCCTGTGCTGTCCTATCCTAAAGTGCGCACGTGGGGGTTCTGGGTGGCTCAGTCGGTTACGCATGGCCTCAGCGTTCACTCAGGTCATGATCTCATGGCTTGTGGGTTTGAGCCCCGCACTAGGCTCTGTGTGGACAGCTCGGAGCCTGGAGTCTGCTTCGGATTCTGCGTCTCCCTCTCTCTCTGCCCCGCCCCCACTCACACTCCGTCTCTCTCTCAAAAATAAACATTTAAAAAAAAAAAAAAGTGAGCGTGTGAGGCCAGCCACTTTGTCTCCCACGGCTGGACCCTGGGGTGTCTGAGTAAGTCCTCACCTTTGAGCAGTGACCTTTGAAGTATTGAGTATGCCCGGCAGTTGCTTCCATGGAAATTTTCTTTTCCCCTTTTACGTGATCTTAAAATCGTCTGCAAGAAAATAGCATCTAGGCCTTTATTTTCAAGCTTCAAAGCTTGCTTGAAAAACAAAGGTTTCTTTTCTGAGGAAATTTGGAAGGCTGTTTGAACTCGTGTGTCAGAATGATGGGGCTTTAAAAATGCCATTTGGAGGTGGCAGCTTCAGTCCCTATTTATGAAATGTCACCGGGGGCCCAGTCGGGTGTCAGAAAGCAAGCAGGACATTACCAGAGGAACAAGACATATTTCTTGGCGTAATCAGTAGCTTTCTTTTTTTTTTTTTTTTTTTTTTTTTTTTTTTTATTTTTTAATATATGAAATTTACTGTCAAATTGGTTTCCATACAACACCCAGTGCTCATCCCAAAAGGTGCCCTCCTCAATACCCATCACCTACCCTGCCCTCCCTCCCACCCCCCATCAACCCTCAGTTTGTTCTCAGTTTTTAACAGTCTCTAATGCTTTGGCTCTCTCCCACTCTAACCTCTTTTTTTTTTTTTTTTTTTTTTCCTTCCCCTCCCCCATGGGTTTCTGTTATGTTTCTCAGGATCCACATAAGAGTGAAACCATATGGTATCTGTCTTTCTCTGTAGCTTTCATTCCTTTTCCCCCATGAGGTCCTCAGAGCAGGAGCAGCCCCAGGGAAGGTGGGCAAGGTTGTTGTTAATCCTATTTTCCAGAGGAAACTGAGGCTCGGCAAGGGTTCAGGACTTTCTCAGGAAGGGATGTAGCCAGGCAGGGGCCCGACTCCCGGCTCCCCGACTCACATAGGCGGCCGTCTTTGTGGGCACACGAGCCGGTTACATCACGTGGTCGCAGGTGTCCGCGTGGTCGGGATTCAGGGATGGGGATGGGATTGGGAAGGACCTGAAGGACCAAGGGAAGAAGACCTTGGACTTGTTGGAGCGGAGTCGATGGCGGGGTGTGGGCGCTGGGGGTGGGCGCCGGGACAGCCTCGGGGAGGGGACAGCGCTGTTGTCCTCTCACCAGGGGAGCCGTCGCTGCGTCTTGCTGCGTCTTGACAGTTCCTGTGGCTGTCAGACTGCTGATGGGACTCAACTTTTGTGACATCCGTGTTCCTCCATCTGCGAGCGTGTCTGACGGCCTCTATTGTCTCCTACCTTTGGCTGTTTTCCTGTTTTAAAGGTTATTAAGCCTTAAGAGGAGATTATCAGACAATTTCCTCATCAGAAAGAAGTGAAAGCACGAGTTGCCATGGTCTGGTCTCTGTGGTCCCCCGCGGCTTCCCCTCTGGCCGACTTCCCCACCTCCGGCAGGGGAAATGAGGAAGCCACACGAAAAGCCCTTTCATTCCCTTGGGCCTGAACGTTCCACCAGGATTTCTTCTCTAGAGTTCTTGTGGCCACTCCCACGTGCAGAAGGCCCCCTTGCCTGTTACTGTCACTCTGCCGGGGAGTATCTGGCGAGTTCCCCTTTCCTGTAGGACCTTCCGGCAGGACTCCCATGTGGCTTGTGTCTTCCCGTCGCCGGGCAGGACTGGCGACGACTGACGCTCTTCTCTAGTGCTTTTCAAATGGCCGGAGGTCCACCTTGGCTTCATGTTTCCCTCTGAAGAATGCCCACCGCATCCTCCTTGGCCATCCAAACGGTTTTCAAGCAGCTTGCAGCGTCAGTGGCAATGTCAGTAGGTCTTACTTTCCACGACCCCATCTACATGCCGGTAGATGTCAGGGGCGTGCCCTGAGGTACTGAGCAGGGGTCGAGTGAGCACCTCCCAGCCCTTGCACGGTGAGTGTGTGGATGCTCAAGGTGGCAGCCCTCCCGCCCTCACTCGTGGTCTCCTGGGTGAAGTGCAGACAGACGCTTGCCACAGGCCGGTGGAACAGCAACGTGGATGCCCAGGAGAGAGAACACCCAGTGTTTTTGCAAGGTCTGGAATATCTTGAGCTGTGCTGCCCTTTGGTTGGTTGCTACGGGGGTGGAGAAACTGGGAGTGGATGGCTGTCCGCCTTCATTCCGGCCCCTGATTCAGGGTGCGGTGGAGACGAGTCTGGACTTGGGAATTGAAGACCTGAATTTGGGTCTTGTTTGTGCCGTTACCAATGTGCTCCCTGGGGGGTTGACAGGGATCGCTGGGGAAGAAAAGTGGTGGGGAGCAAGCCTCAGTGAAGTCCATTCGAGGAATCGTGGTAACCCGGTTTTGGTCCCGGACGATTTCCTGGAGCCTCGAACTCATGCACAGTCCCAACTGCCACAGACTGCTGGCCCTCGGAGAGGACGTGCACTTCCTAGACTTCATGTGGATGATTTCTAAAGCGCAGAGCGTTGTGTCAGATTACGATTCTACGAAGCATACTCGGGAAACACGGTCACGACTCATTTCTAGCCATTAAACCTATTGACCTGTGCACGTTTTTTCGTTTGGTTTTGTTTTTGTTGTTGTTGTTGTTTTGTAGTTAACACCACATTCACCTTTTGAGAAACAAAAGTTAGGCAGCTCTTGGACAGGGTGTTTCCATGGTGAGGGAAAGTAGACTTTGGCTACTGGATAGCATAGAAAATTTGAGAAAGAGAAAAGATATGGGATCTCCAGACCCCTTTTAGTGCTCCAATTACATACGATTTTTCAAGGGGATACTTGACTGTTCGTTTCACAGATGAGGGCGCTGAAGCTCCCCCAGTGGGTTGCCCACGGGAGATGTTGACTCAAATCATGCTTGGTCTTCCGCTGACCGCCGTTATTTCGCTAACCACGATCGTTTGTTCCAGAACGCGGTCTTTACTTCTAACGTGTTGTTTTGGATTTTAAGTGATTGTTACAACACTAATACATGCTGATTAAAGAAAACCAGCTGAGAGAAGAGTAGAAAATGACCCCACATTTGAAAAAAGGGATTCTTTCGTGTTTTTTTGCGTGTAGGACTCTGCAGTTGTTGGACCAGGTGCTCTCGAAGCTCAGCATTTCTGTGATTCTCTTGTGTCTCTGTGACGTTGCAGTGGCTTATGTACGTTTGAAGACATTTCTCCACCAGATAGTTTGGTAGATTCGGCCACTTCGCTGCGTTATTTCAGATTATCTCAGAAAGTAGGTAGTAAGCACAGAGGGAATCCCCAACCTATACCAAGGCATATCCGGAGCACTGTTGGATGCTGGCTTAGAAAACATTCTTCGGTATCTGTCCGGGTCTCACCTAATGCTCCTTCAGGAACGATGGGCCAGGGAGACCCTGGGCCAGGCCCTGCGGCCAGCTGCACCCTCCCCGGCAGGTGGTTCTCCGGGTGTGCGGGGCACCTTCCCCGGTAGCCTGTTCTCGGGGTGCATGCTCTGCCTTCCCCGGTGGCCGGTGCTCGGGGCGCGCCCCCGGGGACTGATGTGCGGCCCCCCCCTGACTGTGTCTCTTGCCTCCGCAGAAGGAAGACCCCCGGTGCACCATGAGGTGAGCGCGCTCGGGCGCCCAGAGCCCCGGAGAGCTGCGTGCGGGCTGCGGGAGCGGCTCCGCGCGTCTGGCCTCGCACGTCCCCGGCATGAGGCCGGGCAGCATGGGCGCGCCGCCGCGGGACCGCTGACCCCCACCCGCCGGGACCATGAAGGAGGTGGCGCACTGGTCCCCCAGGAAGGTGGCAGACTGGCTGCTGGAGCACGCCATGCCCGAGTACTGTGAGCCCCTGGAACACTTCACGGGCCGGGACCTGATCGGCCTGACCCGGGAGGACTTCGCGCGGCCGCCCCTGTGCCGCGTGTCGGCCGACAGCGGGCAGCGGCTCCTGGACATGATCGAGACCCTGAAGGTGGAGCAGCACATGGAGGCGCACAAGAACGGCCACGCCAACGGGCACCTGGGCGCAGGCGCGGCCGGCCCCGGCCTCCAGGCCACGCCCAACGGGGTGCCCAACGGCTACCGGAAGGAGATGATCAAGATCCCCATGCCCGAGCCCGAGCGCTCCCAGTACCCCATGGAGTGGGGCAAGACCTGCCTGGCCTTCCTGTACGCGCTCTCCTGCTTCGTCCTCACCACGGTGATGATCTCGGTCGTCCACGAGCGAGTGCCTCCCAAGGAGGTGCAGCCCCCGCTACCGGACACGTTTTTTGACCATTTTAACCGCGTGCAGTGGGCCTTTTCTATCTGTGAGATTAACGGCATGATCCTCGTAGGACTCTGGTTAATTCAGTGGCTGCTCTTAAAATACAAGTAAGTGGGAAGCGAAAGCTCTGGGCCGCGGCGATTGGAGCGGGTGGGGGAGCGGTCCGGGGGGGCAGGCGTCTGGTGCGGGTTATTGGGCAGTGACACTCAGCGGGAGAAAACCCTCGGACCCCTCCGGAGAGCACAGGCTCCTGCATCACGGAGGAATCACCCAGCGTTGGCGCCATTAACCCCCCAAATAAATCGTCGACTGGCCCGTGTGCCGTGACGGCCGCGTGGCTTTTCCCACGCAGGGTCAGACACGCAGACCCTCAGCGGTAGGGATTTAAGGACGTCTCGCACCCAGAATGCAGGACAGCCGTTCCAGGGTGGCTTGGGCTGTTGGGAAGGCGGCACCCTCGGGAAATGACCGTGCGTGAACCCGCACGGCTTTCCACCGTCCAGAATGCACAGCACTTACAGTCACATGGGGCTCTTCCACTGAGGCTTCTCAGGAGCTTGCACAGGCACCTCCTTTTGGTTGCCGCTGGGTGCCAGGTGGCTTTCGTGTCCTAGGCTGTGCACTCAGTACGGACCCCTCGGGCGCGCTGGTTGCCCGGGCCCACAAAACCCACCTTGCCCCCATCGTCGGCGTCTGGCTTTTCCATTAGTGGAACGTTTTCGTGTTCCATGCGTGGGAGCTGGGAACCGATTTGCATCTGTGTCCAGTGGACTGCGTTTCATGACCCCCAGTGTGGTTGAATTCAGTTAAGGAGATCATCTGAAATCAAGACAACCAAGTGCAGACTGAGAGCCTGTGCTGAACTTTTGTCCAAGAAATGATGAGTTTTTTTCCTGGCATGTTTTCTTATTAATTCTTATATAAAGGTAGCATTTCTTATAAATTCTGTATCTGCCCGTGGAAGCGAACGCAGTTCCCCACCGCGTGCCGGGAAAGAACGGCCTTACCCCTTTATAAAGGAAGTTGTTTAAGTGGCCGGTGCCGACTTTGGGGTTGGCCTGGCACTTCCAAAGTAAACTGGGTTTGAAATACAAACCGTGGTCTGGGCTGCATTCGATTTGGCGGAAGACTTTCGTTCGCTTCGTTTTAATAGGCTGAGGAAGCAGGAGAGGCTCTAGAAATGTGAGGTGCTGAGAATTTACTTAATGCGTTTTTTTCAGCTGCCAGACTTCACATCTGCTTTTGACGTAAAAGCCCATGAGAAGAAAATGCCAGTAGGATTTCTGGGTTTTGTCTGATCTTTGTTATTTTGTTTACCCTGAGTTTGTTTTCTGGTTTTTCGTAAAAATTCGCACATGCAAGTAAATGATTTACTGCCCCAGAATGAAACCCTGCAGATCAGTCAACACCGTGTACAAGTTCGAATCTTTCACTTTTATTTAACTAATTTTTAATTAGTCAATTAATTTTTTTTAGGACCGCGCCTTTTCGATACTGTGCTCTTGTTCTGCGATGTGTCCCAACCATAGGGCTCATTTCTGCAAAGTGTGTTGCTATTTACATTCCTCTGGGCTGGGACTTGTCACACCTGTTTCTCTTGAAGCTTTCTGATTCTATGTTTTCCTGGTACTTCCTGCCACTGCTGCGGTCCCTTGTGTATTTAACTTTCTCAGCAGCTGCGGATCTGTGGGTGCTGGCCCCCCACCGAGCCCCCACATGCTGGGTGTTGTGGGGGAGTCTCTAAGCCTCCAGAGCTTTTGTTTTCCTCACGGATAAATTAAGGGCCTCCTAGTCTAGAGAGTTTCTGTTATCCTGCAACTGTGTTTCATTCGTTTCTAACATTGTTCCTTTTTTTTTTTTTTTTTTAAAGTCTGTTTATTTTCGAGAGGGAGAGCAAGTGGGGAGGGAACGGAGAGAGACAGAGAGACAACCGCAAGGAGGCCGGCCCCACTTAGTGCAGAGCCCGGCGCGGGGCTCGAGTTCATCAACCGCCGGATTGCGACCTGAGCCGAAGTTGGATGCTTCACCGACTGACCCCCCCCTCCCCACTGGGCACCCCTGTTTCTAACATTATTGAATGGGCCAGTTATGTTTAAACACTGTTAGCCGCAGAGCATTTTTTTGTCCGGAACACATCCAAGTAAAGATTCTCTGAAGTCTTCTCTCAAGATTCCATGTGGGCAGCTGAGGGAGGCCGGCTGTTGTCGTGACAGTCCAGCCCCTGTCCTGCTCTCCGTGTCCTTCCTCGGGAGGCCTCTGCTGAGCGTGTGTGGCACAGCGGGTGTGTAAGAGGCAGGAAGAGCGATGAAGCGGGTGGGAATGAACCGGCTCCCTTCCCCTGGCCCGCAGGAGGAAGAGGAAAATGTTCTGTAGAGTCACAGAGACCCCTTGTTTCCGGTGTGTGGCTTTTGTGGGGCAGCGGTTTTATTTATCCAGTGTGTTAGGGAAGCGGATCCTTCTGGTTCTGGAACGTTCTGTGTAACAGAGCTAACTTGTCACTGTGTTTGTGCTCGACTCTCCTGATTCTTGCCCGCCGTCCCCAATGTGCAAGGGGTTTGCCGCCTAAGAGCACATTTTACACAGCTCCCAGGAGTGAGGCCCGTCCAGCCAGTCATTCCCACAGGGCGATTGACTTTCAGAGTGTCAAAGCCCTTCCGGGCGCCTGGGGGGCTCAGTCCTTGGGCATCTGACTTCGGCTCAGGTCATGAACTCACAATTCGTGGGTTCGAGCCCCACATCGGGCTCTGTGCTGACAGCTCGGAGCCTGGAGCCTGCTTCGGATTCTGTGTCTCTCCATCTCTCGGCCCCTCCCCTGCTCATGCTCTATCTATCTATCAAAAACAAATAAACATTAAAAAAAAAAAAGGTACTTAAAAAGAAGTAAAAGTAATTAGGACACATGAGAGCTGGTCTCAACAGGGTGCTCTCTTTGTGAAAATGCATCAAGCTGTAGTTATAACTTGAGCACTTTGCTTTATCTATTTATGCTATACTTCAACAAAAAAGTTTGCATTTAGAAACCAAAATACTGGGGTGCCTGGGTGGCTCAGTTGGTTAAGCATTGACTTCAGCTCAGGTCATGAACTCATAGTTCGTGGGTTCGAGCCCCGCTTCGGGCTCTGTGCTGACAGCTCAGAGCCTGGAGCCTGCTTTGGAATTTGTGTTTCCCTTTCTCTCTGCCCTCCCCCACTCGCGGTCTCTCTCTCTCTCTCTCAAAAATAAAGGTTTAAAAAGAAAAAAAAGTCTCGGAGCCCTTCAAGGCATCAGCCTGTTCCTTCCTGCTTCTGTATCTTCCACTCCTCAGGGAAGGATCAGAGGCTGAAGCCATGGAGGATGATTGATTCACTGAGAGGTAACATCACTAAAATTTGGGCCCCACCCCGCGATCACAAGCCCATCGGCAGGACGCGTGAGGTGCAAACCTTGACACGCTATTGACACTGAGACGCGTGCTGCCCTTCCGTCGCCTGTGGGTGTCCTTTACTGTTAAACAGAAGTTGTAGTTTTTTACTTAAAATATTTTTTTGCCTTCTTAACACGTCCGCCTCAGGTTTGTATGTACGTGTGTTTGTGTTCACGTGGGATTTCCGTGGGATTTCCATGACATTGCTAAGCGGAAGATAATAGTGCCCGTTCTTCGAAACTTTTTCTCCTTTTTTTTTTTCTTTGCTTATTTACTTATTTATTTATTTATTAATTTACATCCAAGTTAGTTAGCATACAGTGCAACAGTGATTTCAGGAGTAGATTCCTTAGTGCCCCTTACCTGTTTAGCCCATCCCCCTTCCCACAACCCCTCCTGTAACCCTCAGTTTGTTCTCCATATTTAAGAGTCTCTATTGTTTTGTCCCCCTCCCTGTTTTTATATTATTTTTGCTTTCCTTCCCTTGTGTTCATCTGTTTCGTATCTTAAATTCTTCATATGAGTGAAGTCATATGATATTTGTCTTTCTCTGACTAATTTCACTTGGCATAATACCCTCCAGTTCCATCCACATAGTTGCAAATGGCAAGATTTCATTCTTTTTGATTGCCGAGTAATACTCCATTTGTGTGTGTGTGTGTGTGTGTGTGTGTGTGTGTGTACACATACATACATACCACATTTTCTGTATCCATTCATCCGTTGATGAACATTTGGGCTCTTTCCATACTTTGCCTATTGTCAATAGTGCTGCTATAAACATGGGGCGCATGTGTCCCTTCAAAATAGCACAGCTGTATCCCTTGTATAAATGCCTAGTAGTACAATTGCTGGGTCGTAGGGTAGCTCTATTTTCAATTTTTTGAGGAGCCTCCACACTGTTTTCCAGAGGGGCTGCACCAGCTTGCACTCCCACTAGCAGTGCAAAAGGGTTCCTCTTTCTCCACATCCTGGCCAACATCCGTTGTTGCCTGAGTTGTTAATCTTAGCTATTCTGACAGGTTTGGGGCGGTATCTCATTGTGGTTTTGATGTGTATTTCCCTGACGATGAGTGATGTTGAGCATTTTTTCATGTGCCGGTTGGCCACCTGGATATCTTCTTTGGAGAAGTGTCTACTCATGTCTTTTGCCCATGTCTTCACTGGATTATTTGTTTTTAGGGTGTTGAGTTTGGTAAGTTCTTTATAGATTTTTGGATACTATAACCGTTTATCTGATCTTTCATTTGCAAATATCTTCTTCCATTCCATCGGTTGCCTTTTGGTTTTACTGATGGTTTCCTTTGCCGTGCAGAAGCTTTTTATTTTGATGAGGTCCCAATAGTTGATTTTTGCTTTTGTTTCCCTTGCCTACGGAGACCTGTTGAGTAAGAAGTTGCTGGGGCCAAGGTCAAAGAGGTTTTGCCTGCTTTCTCCTTAAGGATGTTGATGGCTTCCTGTCTTACATTGAGATCTTTCATCCATTTTGAGTTTATTTTTGTGTCTTTTTGTGTCTAGTGTAAGAAAGTGGTCCGGGTTCATTCTTCTGCATGTCGCTGTCCAGTTTTCCCAGCACCATTTGCTGAAGACTGTCTTTTTTTCCATTGGATATTCTTTCCTGCTTTGTCAAAGATTAGTTGGCCATACGTTTGTGGGTCCATTGTGGGGTTCTGTATTCCATTCCATTGATCTGAGTGTCTTGTTTTTGTGCCATGGAACTTTTTCATCTTTAAAATCGTGCATAATGTCGTCTCCCATTTAGAATTGGACTTTGAAGCCATTGACTAGGAAAAACTCCCTGGAAATCTCTGCATTTGTGTGAGACTTGCCTGCAACAGGTATCCCTTGTGTTAAGAAAGGACAGAGAACATGTCACCCCTGACAGATGCGGTAAGGGTTCCTCACGCGTGGCTGAATCCCAGCTAACACGGTGGTGCCTGTGTGTGATACGTGTAGCTGAGCCCCCGACAGAGAAGAAGGTCAAGGAGCAGGATGGTGGGCTTCCCAAGTCAGTCAGGGGTCTCCCAACCCCCAGAGAAATGCTTGTGGCTTAGAGCGCCATCCTCAGGTGCCACAAACTCAACCTGTCCCAAACCAAGTCACCATCTTTTTCTTCCGGTCCTCCGCGTGCGTGGGCAGTGGCATTGTCTAGAAGCCTACGGCATGTCATGGGTTTGCCTAGAAGCCTGTAGCGTGTCGGCTTGCGTCACACAGACAGCCACTGCATTCTGGCGAGTCTGACCTCAGGTTCTGTACGTCTTTCTGTTGCTGCCTAGTGATGTGTGGTGGGTCCTCAGAGGGAGGCCTAGTTCCTCAGCATGCAGTTCGGGGTCCTTCAGGGTCTGGCCCCAGTCTGTCCTGCCTCATCCCTGACTACCCCGCTCCAGTTTCCTGGGAACGCTCGTCCCAGTGCTTTCTCCTCGTTGCGGGTGGTCTCCCTCGCTGCCAGGTTTTAAGTCCCTGAGGGAGAGGCCTCGGTCCCACTTGTCGCTCATCTTTAGGCCCCGCTGCCAGGTACAGAGAGTGACACACAGAAAGTGCTCATTTAAAGTTCATTTGTTCCTTCAGCTTGTCTTTACTGAGCAGCCTATTAGGTGCCAGGCACTGTCACAGACCCTGAGGCTGCAGCAGAGGCCCCGGTGTCCTCGTGGAGCTTGTATTGTGGCCAGTGGGAAGCAGGCAGTGAGCAAATGAATACGTGATTCCAGGTAGCGTTCAGGGAAATGGAGGAAAATAAAGAAAGCACTGTAACGGGTTAGCAAGCGGATGACGATTTAGATACGGTGATTAGAAAAGTTAGTTTAGGGGCCCCTGGGGGGCTCAGTCGGTTGAGCGTCCGACTTCGGCCCAGGTCACGATCTCGCGGTTCGTGGGTTCGAGCCCCGCGTCGGGCTCTGTGCTGACAGCTCAGAGCCTGGAGCCTGCTTGGGATTCTGTGTCTCCCTCTCTCTCTGCCCCTCCCCTGCTCACGCTCACTCACTCTCTCTCTCTGTCTCTCTAAAATAAAATAGTGAAAAAAAAGAAAAGTCAGTTGAGCAGACACCTGAACCCAAGTGAGGGGAGCACCCTGCGGTGTTGGGGACAGGAGCCGTGCACACAGGAGACGCAACAGGTGCAGTGGCCCCCGGGCTCACTGGAGCAGCAGCTCAGGGCGCGTGTGGCCCACTGAGCTGAGAGGAAGCCGTGACTCAGACGGTCAGCAGGGTGTGGACGGCGGGCGAGCGGGGACGTTGTGGGCCACGGATGAACAGGATGCCGTTCTGAGTGTGGTGACAGGTCGTCAGAGGAGAATGACGCGAACGGGTCACGTCATAAAGGAGTCGCTCCGCCACAGCATAGAGTGGACGCGGGGCCGGTCGGGACGCATCGCAGCAGCCAGATGGACCGTCGCCGTGACTTAGACCCACGTGACATTTGAGTAAACCTTGTTGCTCTAGAAGCCACGGCTGCGACTACATGTGGGCTCCCGTATGTTTTATAGCCACGACGCTGGCTTCGGCTGCAGAATTTCTCATATAAGGCTTTCAGGTCAGTCTGTGAACCGCTGAATTTTATATAGCATCTAATGAGGAGCTGGAATTCACTAACGTGGAGCTCTCGCCACCTGGCTTGGACACACCCAATCACACGTTCATCCCGACAGGTGTTTTCTCCTGTGGCTTCTTTTGGACCAGATACTTGTCTAAAAGGTGTAGTGCAAGCCCGTTGGGGCTGGGGGTGGGGATTGTGTAAGAACGAATTAAGTATCGCAGGATACATTACTGGCCCCACTGCCGGAGAGAAGATTTGAAGAGAAAAAGGAGCCACTGGAGAGTTGGGTCCTGGAGGGCAGTCGCAAGAGGTCAGTGCTCGAGACAGCCTGGGCCTGCCGTAGAACATTCCGGCATAAAGAGTTAGAAGGTTAGAAGGAGTCACGGGGGCGACTGCCGCCACTGAGTCTGTCCTTTGACGGTTGGGGCCAAGACGAAAGGCGAGGAGGGAGAGGGTGCTGGCAGAGCCCGCTCAGGACCGTCTCTGGGGCCTCGCTGACCTACGGGAAGAGGCAGGTGGAGTTTTCCCGGCCGGCTTCCCCGGGACGGCACCCAGGGCACCGGGAGGGCATTCTGGATGGCGACAGCAGCGTGCGGGCGACGTTCAGACCATGCGGGAAAGGACTTGTTTTGTATTCTGTCCTTTGATAAGCGCTCTGGCCTCGCGGGCGGCGTTGATCAGGAGGGTCACGTGCCAGCCTGAGGACGCATCCGCAGCCTTCACCTCGTCCCGCGAGTGGGATCTAATCTCCCGCCGATGAGCAGCCACTGTATTTTGGTTCGTGTCTTACTGCACAGGCTGGACCCCGTGCTAGAACATTTACCGTCTGTTCTGCCCCCTTCTTGACTGCCCTGCACCCGTGCTGCTCCTCACGGGTAGTTAATTGGATCTGAGCACTTACCTCTTGGCTCTTCCGTAGTCCCCAGGGTCCTTTATGGCCACGGTTACTGTCCACGTCTGGCCGGGTCTTCGGTGGTTGTGATTAAGCTTTTCAGAGCTCTGCGTTCAGGGCGTCCGCGATGAAGCTGGTGTCCCCACGTTTCCAGGCAACAGAGTTCATTTTCCAAGTTCCAGAAGAGCCCTTTCTTGAGGCCGTCGCCCGCTGCTGTAGACGGACCTCACGCTGAGGACCGCGAGGCTGGTCTGCTGGGACGTCCAGACATCGTTCTGTCGAGCTGTTGGTCAGGAGGTCCTGCAGACGGTGGCATGCCAGGGCCCAGCACCAGCACGGCCGAGCCGCGTGGGGGTTCTCTTCGGCCGGGCGCTGTCAGTTTCTGAAAGCGTGTGTTGTCCAAACTCACCAGGTATACAGCTCAGAAGGACACACGTTCCCCCATGTTGGTGCAGCGCTGGAGGTGGGGGGGGCGGGGGGACACCTGGCTCATGTAATTGACTGGTCGGCTGTCGTGTGCCTTGCCAGCGGTGAAGCAAGACGAGGGCTCAGGGACCCCCCTTCCCGCCTTCGCCCCCCTCTGCACACAGGCTGCGTCCGGGACGTGAGCCCCCCCGTCTCTTTTCTTCTGCACCTCCCGTCCGTGTGGCCAGCACTCAGGGTCACCCCGTTCAAGTGGCACATTCCAAACCAGCTGAGGTCAAGAATTGGTTTCTACGTGCGTCCCGTCATTTAACCCCGTCAGTCCTTAACATAATTGGCGGCTCCCCTTTCTCAGCGAAGGAAGCCGAGACGCAGGGTTGACTTGCCGCAGGTCCCACGGGGAGTGAGTTGGGGCCGGAAGGCTCTGCGGCAGAGAGGCAGTCTAGAAGTGCCCCTGTCCTGTGGAGACACGCTTTCTTAGCTGATGCGGTGGCACGAGACGGCGTGATTAGGACAGACAGACAGACCGAAGACGGATCCCGTGTTGAGCGGCAGGGTTGATGTGTCCTCGCCCACCATGCGGAGACACGTGTGCCTGCCCCGCCCCCCCGACAGTGGTGACGTCTTGCTGTGCCACCGTGCTTTGTAGGAAGTGCACTTGGCTCCATGCTGGCTGTGTGCCGCCCTGTCACTTCCCACGTGGGCCCAGCTCACCACCGCTCTGGGAGATCCCCTCGGCCACCAGCTTCAGTCACGCTTTTCCCCCAGAGACCACCGAGCAGGGGCGCCCAATCTTATTCGCTAATGCTCTGTTTCCGGCAAGTTCTCTCCCCTTTGATTGCAGCCCTCCCACCAGCTGGGCTGCAGGACCTGGGCTGAGATCCTGTTTCCTTTCCTTTCCTGGGGACCTTCTCTGTCCCATTATCTTCCCCAGCGATCCTGACCTCCCAGGTTTCCACGGGCCCCTGCTTCAGCTCCTCTGATGGGGACGTTGCTTGCAGAGGAGGGGACCGTCACTCTAGGAGCTGGGTGGTGGACTCAGTCCCGGCTCTGCCTGACTTCTCATTCCCACGGTGGCTGACAGGCGGTCTCCTCGTATTTTCTCATGTTTACCAGGTTAGATCTCAAGACCTAAATGCTAGTCTAAGTCCTAGGAATTCTAGGGAAATTGGATTCACCCTGCAGAGCTCCCTAAATGCTGGAATCACAGCAATTTGGGTTTTAAGTTAACATAAGTGTTGTAAGAGTTTTTTCCACCAAGACTTAAGAGAAAAGGGGGGAGAGAGCGAAACTAAAAGTACACAGGCACAATAAATGACCATTTTCATGGGTCGATTTTTATTTATAACGCTAAAGAAAACTAAGTAATGCAGCTTGCCTCTAGGCAGATTAGAAGTGAAACAAAAAGAAAACAGAAATCACCTGTCGGGTTGCCAAACATAAACAATGGGTTTGTAGCCCTTGGGATATTTTTCTGTGTGTGCCCAGATATGTGTAATCTGTATATGAGTGGGTGTTTAAGCAGTATTAGGTTCACCTTCTTTCTGTTTTATAGCACACCCAGGCATGCTCTCTCCCAAACCATTAGTTACCCATGGTCTGATTTGGAAGTCACTGCATTTGTCCCCCGCCAGCCTGTCGGCACTGTGACAGTGACAGGCACTCAGTTACGTGGCAGATCTTACTTGTGGAAGATCACCTGTCCCTGCAGCCACTTACTGTACTAACCGAGTAGATCTGGTCAGGTTGCAGAATTACCGTAGTGGCATTGTCTCCTTCCTGCGAGATGGGAATGAGGCGGCAGTGTCTGTCCCGACACTGTCCTGTGGGCTGAGTGAGGTGACCTGTCTGAAGTCCCTGCCTGAGTCCTTGACACCCTCCTGGTTCCCAAGCCTAACCCACCACATCCGTCTTAGTAAGTGGCATCCCACCCTTCCTCACCACCTCTGTGGCCGCCCTGGATCTGCCACCATCCTCTCTGGGCTGGGCTGTGACAGGAGCCTCCCCCGACCCCGTCTCTCTGTTCCTGGTCTCGCTTCCCCTGATACGCTTGTCAGCCTGGCAGCCTGTGTGTGTCACCGTGAGAGTAAGCAGGTGTAACCTCCCTCTTCTCCCAGCTGCGACAGCTTTGAGGTCAGAGTGCTCGTGCCGACCCGGGGGGTCCTCCCAGGTCTCCTGTCCTCGGACGTTCTACTCCACCACCCCTCACCTGTCCGCAGACGCCCGCACACGCTAGCCTCTGTCTGGAATTTCCTGCCACGGACATCCTCCTGGCTAACCCCCATTCACAGGGACGTCTCCTCCGACCCGCGTAGCCCCAGACTGCAGTCTGCCTTCCCCCACACCCTCGCTCAGTTTGACCGCCTCGCTCTCTAGATAAAATGCTCTGTATTTTGCTTATTTGTCTTGCTAGTTGTCTGCCCCTTCCACCGCTAGGCAAGCACCCAGGCAGGCTTCCCGTCCGTGCTGTGCAGCACAACATTCCCAGTGCCCAGCACGTGTATTTTTGTTACGTGAACAAATACGGAAGTCTTAAAAAATTTGAAGTAATCTCCATACCCAACGTGGGGCTCGAACTCAGGACCCCAAGAGCAAGAGTCGCAGGCTCTACCGGCCGTGAGCCAGTAGAGCGGGCGTCCCTACGTGAACAAATAAATAATAGCAGCGGCTAACGTTTATTGAATGTTGCCCTGTGCTCATCACCGTGCCAAAAATTCAGTGTTAGCCACTGCTGCTGATGTATGTGCTTATTACGGTTTTAGAAACCCTCTGTGAGAAGGAGAGTGTGTTACTTTTAAGGTTAATCCATTAGCCCCAGAGCAAACATCGATAATCGTTCAGTTCCGCTAGCTGTGACAGAACCAGCCCCTAAGAAGGTGATTCAAGGTGGTAAGTTTTGATGTAGGAAAGATGTGAGTGTACATATACCTATATGCGTCATATGTATGCATGTAGGCATTTATGTATATGATGCATATATGTTATGGACACGTAAGATCTATGTGTTTGGGTATACCACGTATGTGCTTGCATTATGTGTGTGCATATAGCTATGTGTTATATATATGTATATGTAACACAAGCACACATGTTTATACACACGTATATACGTGTGCAGGTGAACATATATCATTTTTGTTAATAGCCTGAAATACCAACAAGAAATGTAACTCCTTCTGTTTTGCACATACAGATCTAGCAGTTTCTGGAAGACACTTGACGTTAATTCTTCATGACTGTTCCAGGCAGATCATATAGATATCGTCTCTCATATCTTGTAGAGTAACATTTTTTTTCTTTACCTTATGTTACAGTCTCTGTTTAACCCAGGAAATGATAACGTATATATTGATATATTGAGTGGGGGCAGTTTTATAATATGACCTGTTCTTTGCTAATTCCTTAAGCCAGCGTGGATCGTTTCCTGCTTGTAATCAATTATTGTATTAGAGTGCACATCTTCTACATGGCACTTAGGAAAGAAAACCTAAGCCATTGCCTTTTTTTTTTCTTTTGCCCTGACCATTTCTTTAGTGAAAAGAACAGCTGGTTGAAACTCCAGAGACCAAGGGCCCATGTGGTTCTCATTGACTGGCTCTGGCCCCAGGCTAGTGCTTGAACTTTTTACATCCTGATTTTTCCTTCTGTAAAATGGGACAATAACCTATGCTAAGCAGGAATGTGGTTAAAATAATTAATACCAAAGATGTAAAATTTCTTTGAGATGGCTCATTAAAAGGGAGAAAGGCATTCCGCATGCACAGACACCTGTCTGGGCGGGGTCTGTGAGCATGTCTGTCTCCTGACTCACAGGCTGTGCCATCCACCCTTGCGGGTGCCCAGGAAATATTAAATGAGTTACAGATCTTTGGGGGGGTGGGGCATGCACGTTTGCTCTTTGTCCCACGGCATTTACCCTGTCCCTTTTGTGTGTTTCACAAACCTTTCCTTGGCATTTTCTTTCCCAAAGTAGTGAGTTAAGCTCCAGGTTTTCATGGCTGTCCGTCCACCTGGACCAGTCGAGACCCGGGTGAGGGCTATGAAGACACGGGACGGCGGGGGGCGGCTCGGTCCCGGGCTGCGGGCATCTGCGTGGATGCAGCCATCCTAGCAGGTGTTGTGAATGTTACTGCGCGTGCCGGAAGGTGCAGAGTGAGTGTCAGAGGCGGGTTAGTTCTGGCTGATACATGGACGAGTTTAAAGGACAGTCGTTTACGGAAGGAGGCGGGAAGGGCCTGTCAGAGGCAATAAAGAAGCGATGTTCTGAGGCACAGAGCCGCGTGGTCTGGCCAGTGTCACAGGTACCACCGTGAGCCTCACTGGGACTAAAAGAGAGACCCAGCCGTGTCTCAGAGCTTCCCCTGGTAGAAGGGACGAGCCCCTCTGTTGCTAATGGTGGTGTCAGCGTCACGTGAAATATACCATAAAGTAGAAGCAAAGTTCAAGAGTGGTGCAGAGGGTGAAGTGGCTCTGTCCATTTGGGGACATCTGGAAGGCTTTGGGCAGAGGTGGCATTTGGGGTGGGTGGCTGGGATTATTGCAGACGGGATAATGGCAGAGGCCAAGGAGAGAGGTTCAGGGCAAACGCAAGAAGCTAGGGTTTTAGAGAATAATGAGCAGCTTCTTTTGCCCCGGGGAGTGGGCTTTGTGTCTGTCAGGTAAGGCAGCTGTGGGGTCTGGTGGAGGGGACTTTGAACTTGAGTAGGCAGTGGTGAGGGGCTGACATTATCCAGGGAACCCAAGGGCTGGTAGCAAGGAAGTAAAGGGAGGAGAACATTTAAAACCTGTTGGAGTTTGGAGGGGCACCTGGGTGGCTCAGTCGGTTAAGTGTCCGACTTCAGCTCTGGTCTCATGGATCGGGGGTTCGAGCCCCACATTGGGCTTTGTGTCGACAGCATGGAACCTGCTTCTGATCCTGTCCCCCGTCTCTCTCTGCTGTTCCCCTGCTCGTGAGTGTGTGTGGGCACTCTCTCTCGCAAAAAAAAACAAAAAAACCCACTTTGGAGTAAATGTCCACAGAGCATGGGAATGGGGCGGGGGTGGTGAAGAAATTAAAACACAAGGATGGGATAGAGCGTACCAGGGAACTTCTCCAGAGTCTCCTGCCAGAGGACGGAGTGACAGGCAGCATCCTGGGAACCGAGCGGATGGAATGGCGGGCACGGAGGTCCTACCTGAGGCAGGAGGGACTTTGCACAGTAGATTCCAAGGGCGCCAGTGGCAGCGGACTGGGGTTGAATCCGGACGACAGCGGCTGGAACGGCGGGACGTGAGGTTGGACAGAGGCGGGCCGGGCTGTCCCGGGCCTCCTGGGCTTGGTAAGGGCTTCGGATCGAACTGTAAACGCATTTGGCCACCGCTGAAGGGGGTCAGAGGCTGTGTTCTGTTTATCTGTTTCCAAAAAAATGATCCCGGCTCATCCGTGTGGAAGGGATTTTAGGGAAGCACGGGTGGTGTTAGGGACAACAGGTGCCAGGTCATTGTGTGGGAGTGCGGGCGAGACGGAACACCGAGGCGTGGCTGCCGTTCCAGACCCGCAGATCGAACCCCAGCGGGTAAGCAGACGTGGCCGTGCACGGTGGTAGATGCCTTTAGTGCTGGAGATCTAGATGGATCTGGTCCCGGACTGTGATAACCAGTGTGCCTACTAAATTATCATCAGAACTCTTAGTTTTTAGAGTTCTGGTCGATAGGAAATATGACGTAAAACCCTAACTTAGTGAAAAATCTGAGTTAAATAGATTTTTAAACGTGATTTAAATGTGTTAGGATGTCACCTCATCTGTAGGTGCACAGAGTGTGTTCTCCAGGTAAAATTGGGGTTCCTTACACAATTTGACACCCATTTCCCGAGTCTTTTCGTGTCGTGTGATATATTTGTACTTCGGCTTAAACTCAGAGCCTCAGTCTCCCCATCTGTGAACTAAGGATCGTATTGCGTTGCAGGTTGCCTTAAGAGCTAAATGGCACAGAGCCTGGCATATGGGAGAAATCTGGCAAAATCCTGGTTACTGTTCGTAACAGCCTGGAAAGACACCTCAGTAGCATTTCTCTGATTCGTGAGGAGGAGGAGGAGGCGAGGTGTCCTTTTGCTGGTGAGGAAGTAATTTTCAAGGAAATTAGTTGCGGTGGCCCAAGTCACCAGGTGCACCTTTGTTAGAGGCCGAGCACCCGTGTGATGCCCTCAGAGCACCGGGTCTGCGTGGTGGACCCACGACTGCGCCACAGACGACGGGTCTCCCTGTCCTGTCCCTGTCTCGTGTGCTTCTCTTGTTTCTCGCTTCTTGGATTGTTGTTTAGTCCACTGCCGTGTTTCAGCGCCCGTTGGTTCTAAGGGCCAGAAGCTTCCATAAAGAGCAGGCAGACCAGGTCTGAGCTCTGAAAGCATTTGTACGTTTTCTGGCTGTGGATTAGTTGAAAGAGACAGCTTGTGGGAAACAGAAGGACTCTCCAGTGTTTTAATTTTACACTGTAGTGTGTTGACTTCTTTCAGCCTTTTTTCCTATAGAACTTTACAGACCATTGTGCCAGGTGCCAAAACCCACCTAACTTTGGTAGTATTTATTCAGGTTCTGAGTACTTTTTTCCTTTCTAAATTAGGGATGTTGAAAAGTTCACAGTCACCTGTTCTAGACATGACATCTCCTCTAACAAGTCTTTAATAATTGTCTGTAAAATAGTAATTAATGCTTTTATTCTTGTACCCTTATAATCACATTTCACCAACGTGGATTGTTTCTGGTTTTTTTCTGTCTCAGGAAAAGTTGTAAGGGCCTATTAGTCAAGTAGTCCGCAAATAGATAGCCACGGCCAAAGACAAGTACCTGAGGAGGTCATGGTCAGGGCACAGTGTGAGCGGAGGGGGAACAGGCTTCTCTCCGGCGTGAAAGGAGAGATGACCCCACGCGAGAAGAACACCACTGTGGTGTCGACAGTTAGCAGTGTCTTGTTCTTGGCATTTGCTGGATTTCTCGTAATACCTCATCAACACTTTCTCTGTGGCTTTTTTGTTGCCTTGTTCCATTTTTAACTGCTGTAAACCTTTTTAAAAAACACATCTCGAACTTTTGAACCTCTAAGTAAGTAAAACATTCTAACGTGTGAAATTTTTGATGAAGGAATCAGTGCCTTAGGTACATACATTTCTTTGAAACACTTTTATGATCTACTTTTTTAAGTTTGTGGGGGGAGAATCCTAGCTTAACTTTATAGATTGAAGATATTCTAAGATTAATTTTTAAAAGATTAAGTGATTCTCACAGCCACTTTCAACTCGTGGCCTTGTCAGTACTGATGAAGTCACATGAGAAATTCATTTGATTGTTTTCACTTCAAGTCAAAGAGTAAATGTGACTGAATCTTCGATGTTTGTTACTTTTAATTTTTTTCTTTTTTTTAAAGTTTACTTATTATTTTATTTATTTTTATTTATTTTTTTTTTTTTTTTGAGAGAGAGAGAGAGAGCACAAGTGGGGAGGGACAAAGAGAGAGAGAGGGAGAGAGAGAATCCCAAGCAGGCTCCATGCTCCGTGTGGAGCCTGACACGGGCTCGATCAGATGACTGTGAGACCTTGACCTGAGCCTAAATCAAGAGTCCACCACCCAAGCTCCCCTTACTTTAAATTTTTTTTTTTTTTAATTTTAATTGTCGTCTTTACCCAGATTAACTGGTAGCAGTCACTTTGTTTTTCTACCCCTAGAGAGAGAAACAGATCTGGATAAACAGTTTTGTGTCTTAGGTCTTTCTTGGGTACGTCAAGTGAAATTGCAAATAATTCTGGTTCGGGCTGGGTGGTGAGAGAGGGCATTTCCTTGTGAAGTAAGATAATCTTTATAATTCACTTTGGTGTTTCAAGTGTTCTCGGTCAGACATTCATGGGGTACATATTGTTCTCTACTATTGTCCTTCTCTGTATTGTTTAATTATATCGCGCCTTTTGTCGTACCGAGCGGCACATACCTTTCCAAGACCGCTCTGTGCTGGGTAAATTCTTGCACTTGGAGGTGGTGTGAACAGCTTCGCTAAGAGAAAGTAACACCACCTCTGTGGTGAGCAATTCTGACCCAGTTTCTGAAATGTGGGTGAGGGGGTAAAACACCCAGACTCCATCCATACGTCGTAAGTAACATACACCAACAGGTGCAGTTAGGAATGAAATGCCAGTGCGGTTGCGTGGGTTATTTTGTTCTTCTTTCTTACTCCCACAGCCGGCCCGTTACTGAACCTGTTGCTTTTGTTCCTCTCGTTACCACCAAAAATACGGGTGGCACCAAGTTCTCTTTCTAGGCCCCACTGCAGTAGGGATGTCCATCCTGCCTAAGAATCGAGCAACACCGTAGACTGTAGAGTGACTGAACGCCCAGGGTCCGAAAGGAAAGCCTGGCCCCTGTGTCTCAGACTTTTTTGTGTGTTTAACTCCGGCCGCTCCAGGCCAAGGAAACCCTTGAACTGCTCTTGGCGGAGGGAGGAGCCCCCAGGACCGGGATCGTGGCCTGTGGAAGAACAGGCTAGACGTAGGAAGGCAGGGACCGTTTTTGTCCAAGGATTCCCTGAAGTCAGTACAACTTAATCTAACTGAAGGTGACCCGTGTGGACCGCCAACTCCGTACCCCGTGCACGTGTGTGGGTCAGGTAATTCGTTAGAAAGGCTCATCAAGGTGAAGGACGAAGAGCCTCTGTGTCTCTTTCCTGCTTGTTTGGTCGTCCATCCATGTAACCGTCGTGCGTGTGTGACGGGGGGCTTTCCATACGGGATTTCTGATGCCATTACCCCAGGTTTACGGGTACACAGAGCGCGAGTCAGAGATGTCCGTGGCCTGTCCCACGGCCACGTGGTTAGGACACGGAGAGGGGCGGCGAGCTCACATGCTGGCCCTCAGGCTCTTTGCCTTGACGTCATGCTTTCTCAGAGATCAGCTCGGAGAATCCCTTTCTGGGACGTACGGGCGAAATTGTTCAGTGTCCTTGACCCATTCCTGGTCAGAAGAATTTTGAATTTGCACTTTAGTGCCATTGTACTTTTCTGAGCATTTTCCTTGTATGACAGAAGAGACTGCACGCGTTTAAGCACAGACACTAAGGCAGCTGTGACGGGGCGGGGCGGGCCCTTACACATCAGGCGAACGTCAGCTCAGGTTTAAGGCCTCGGGTAGACTAATCAGTAGCAACAGCGAGCACTGGAGACTCTCTGGGCCAGTTAATAGTAAAAACCAAAAACCACAGCATCGTTCTCAGAATCCTCACCGCAGTCTATTGGCTTTGATGAGAACGCTCTTATTCTAGGCTCTCAAGGAACGTCGGGTGGGTTGGCTTGGTCGGGTCACGGAGAACTGAAATGCACCTGCAGAATTTCCTGACTGAGTGCCCTGTTTTTCCCTTTCTCCAGGTCTATCATTAGCAGAAGATTTTTCTGCATAGTCGGCACGCTGTACCTCTACCGCTGTATCACAATGTATGTAACCACACTCCCGGTGCCCGGTATGCATTTCAACTGCTCTCCGAAGGTAATCTTTGCTCACTGTGATTTTCCCTGTGTTTTCTGTCTGTCCTCCGGCCCGGGGGTCCTTTGACTAAGGCCGAAGGTGGAAGTTTCTTCAGAGTGTAGTCAAGGCCCCCCCCGCCCGTGTCCGGGAAGGTTACTGAGCAGTGTGGCCCGGCGCCCGCCCCCTCCCCCCTTCCCCACATCTCCAGGCCCCGCCATGCGCCCCAGCTGGGAGCATATGTGGTCTGGTGAGTGCGCTGGAGGCGGTTAAGCCGCGTGTGTGGGTGTAGCTCTTTGCTTTTCCTGCCAAACTTTTAAAATACCATTCGCTCCCTTGACACAGATCCAAGAGTTCGTATATGCTTTTTTCCCCTCTCTTGGGTGGAAGGTTCGGCCTCCAGTGATATTTTTTCCTTCTTTCTACTAATCCCTGCGGTGGTCATCTCTAACGGCAGAGCAGGAGACGCTGTCCCCTCGCGCCCTCCACCCACCCGAACGAGGTCACCGCTCCCCAGAGGCGCGTGTGGCCCTATCGATCTCTCTGGCGGCACAGAGACCTTTCGCTAACGTAAACCGTTCCTCTCTTACCGTCTCTGTTTTTCCACCCGGTTCACAAAATAACTTTTACCTTGCAATGCTTCCAACTAGGGAGGTCACTGGAACTTTTGAAATAATTAGCAGAAGATGGAGTTGTAAAAATGTTGGCTTGCAGCAAAGCTCTCAAGCAATAAGGAGAGGCCGGCGTCCTCGGTTAGGCTGGGAGAAAATACGGGGTGCTCCGATGTGTTTGGAAGATTCTTTTTGCATCGCGCTGATGTTGGTAAAACACCCATGTCCTTTCAGCTCCCTCCCCTTTTATAAAGTTTCTTCTTTCCAGAAGAGAGAGTTTCTCTGCTGGAACCATGAAAGAGAGCTGCAAAACCTATTGGATTTTTGAAGCGGAGTCTTTATCATTTGAAGGTTTGGACCCCGCTAAGTTACGTGCTTACTTACCGGTCTCCCTTCTAAGACTCAGGCGTGTGCCCAGGAGGGTGGCTGGTCCCCTGCTTCTCTCTTCCTCTGGTTCACTTCAGACTCCTCACCCTGGAGAAGCCGCCACAAAGAACAAGTGGTCCCAGCTTCCGCTCGTCCCTCACAGCAGCCCCACCGCCCTCCCCCTTCCACCTCGTCCCCTCTTCCTCCCGGGAAGCCAGCCTCCCTTCTGCGGCCTCTGAAAACTGAGTGCCTGCCTGGGGCTGCCGGGCTGTAGGAAATACCTTCGCCGGGAGGCTCCAGTGATGCACGTGGACTCGGCGGGGGGAGGCTGGCGATCAGCCGTGTGTTCTCAGTAGTAGGCTGACAGTTGAGATGTATGTGCCTAAGTTGAGTTGGGCTTCTTAAAAAAAGTCTGCACGTCGAGAAGCGTCTCCAGCGGGGAGTGGGGCGCGCTCGTTTAGGTAGATGGGAAGTCTGGCCGGGCCCACGGACCGGATCGGCCGTGAGGGACTGTGCCGTGCGGCCATCCCCCTTGCCCTGGCTCCCGCTCCGTTTCTCCTTACGGCCTCTCTCTGCCATCGCGCCCAGGCCGGCCGGCCCACGCCCGGGGCCTGTTGGCACTCACGGCCTGCCTGAGTCATAGGCAAATCCAGCCAAGGTCCCGAGGCTATAAAGAGTTGTGGCTTTTCTTGGTAAAAACAAGAGGTCACAGCAGGAACTGTGCCAAAAAACGAAACCTCAGACGTGCCTCTGGTTTATGGTGTTGCCAGAAATCCCGAGCGGGGCCGTCCCTCGTGATGGTCCTTTGGAAATTGGGAGTTTTTAAATAAAAGAACGTGGGAGGGGATGAAACGTGAGTACAGCTTAGCAAAAAAAGTGAGCACAATTAGTTACAATGTGTTAAATCTAATTCCTTTAGGCTCGTGGAAGAAAGGATTCAGAAAATAATTTTTATTCTAAAACCGTTCATGCGCATCTCCCAGGGCAGAGGACCTCATGTGTGGAAGCTGTACGTGCCCAACCCCCCAGGCGCCGTGATTATCAAGAGTGGCTACGTTAGCTTCATCTCATTTTATTTTGACGTATTTAAAAAATTAAAAGTATATGTGTATTTTTTTAAATGTTTTTTATTTAGTTTTGAGAGAGAGAGAGAGGCAAAGCTCGAGTGGGGGAGGGGCAGAGAGAGAGAGAGGGAGACACAGAATCGGAAGCGGGCTCCAGGCTCCGAGCCGTCAGTGCAGAGCTGGACGTGGGGCTCGAACTTGGGAACGGCGAGATCATGACCTGAGCCGAAGTCGGATGCTTAATCAACTGAGCCACCCAGGCACCCCTTGAGGTATTTTAAAACAGACCCCAGGTAATGCCGTTTCATGGCTATCTACTTTAGTATGCATCTGAAAATTTTGGACATTTTATTGATAACTTTCATGCTGTTGGTGTAGTCAACACGATCAACTGTCCTTCCTCGGTATTGGCAGTTCCCAGTTCGTAGACCATCTTGGTTGTCTTAAAAATGCCTTTAAAAACATCAGTTTGGGGGCGCCTGGGTGGCTCAGTCGGTTAAGCGGCCGACTTCGGCTCAGGTCATGATCTCGTGGTCCGTGGGTTCGAGCCCCTCGTCGGGCTCTGTGCTGACAGCTCAGAGCCTGGAGCCTGTTTCGGATTCTGTGTCTCCCTCTCTCTGACCCTCCCTCGTCCATGCTCTGTCTCTCTCTGTCTCAAAAATAAATAAATGTTAAAAAAAAATTTTTTTTTAAAAAACATCAGTTTGTACAAGTTACAGGAGCCAACTTCCTTACATTTAGTTGATCTGTTTCTTAAGTCTCCAATTCTAGGCCAGTACTCTCTCCTTTCTCCCTCTTTTCTTGTTTTAAGCCCACTCGTAACCCATGGAGATCAGACAGGCTATTCCGTGGGGTATCCCACGTTCTGGATTTATCCGGTTTTTCCTTTGTAGTGTCGATTAGCCTTTTTCTGTCCTCCATTTTTTCTCTAAATAGAAAGTTGGCTCTGGAGACTTGATTCCAGTTCAATTGTGACTCCGTCGGCAGGAATGGTCCCCAGGAACAAGGGAATGGTTTCTGATGCTGGACAGAAGAGTCGGGGAGGCCACGGAGGCCGGGGCTGCCCCTGGCATGGCGGGCCAAGCTCGAGCAATCGAGTGACCAGTTGAGGACTAGAACGGTGTCAGAAGGGGGAGAAGGGGTGCTAGAGGGGGACCCTGGACATCAGCTTTGCTGCTTCAGAGCCCTGCCCACGGCTAATCAGCCAGGATTGAAAGGAGCCTCAGGAAGTCACCCCGCCCTCCATAGCCTCGCCTCCAGAACAGCCTCGCCCTGGCCCGTTGCACAGAGAGGGGGCTTCTCACCCCATAAAAGGACAAACCGACCGAGTAACGAGTAGTGGGAAGAACTGAGGTCAGAGTCAGGACGGTCTCACACAGCCCCTTCCCAGCCAGGGCAGTTGCGTTGACCTTCTCAGTTCCCCAGTCTCCTTAGTGGCTGCACAGCACTAGTGACACTTTCTGGGTCTGTCTGAAAGAGCTCGGGGGAGACGGCAGCACGTAGGGCTCAGTCGGCGGAAAACGCCAAAGGCAGGGTATGCTTCAACCCTACGCCCTGCCCTGTCTGGCGAACGTTCGCGTCACGGGCCGGCCTGCGTCGCACGCCTCCAGGAGCCAGTGAGCGAGGAGTGAGTGTGGGGGACAGAGATGCCTGTGTGGACAGCGCCTTGGCCCCCTGGTGCAAGCCCGCGCCCTCGTGGTCCCTGTGCAGAGCGCTGCAGCGGCTGGTGCTTGGCCGTCCCCCGGAGGGAGGGCAGGAGGGCGCAGGTCGTACCCCTGGGCAAAAATCTGACGTGGGGAATGAGGGTTTCACAGGCCCCTTGGGTCTTCCCACTGGGATAGTTATGCGTGAGGCGCTTGGGAGACCCCTGAGTGGGGCGCCGTCTAGGACGGTTAGCGGTACGGGGTCAAGGTTGGGCGAGCACGGGAGCCGTCACGTTCTGCATGCGGGCACGTGAAAAGGCCCGAGACAGGGCGGGAAGTAGAGCCTCCAGAGGCGAGAGCTCCCACGTGACCCCTTTCCCAGCCTGTCGGTTGGTGGCCCTCACACGGTGTCGCGGCGTCATTCAGCTGCGTGGGACGAGTTGGGCCTTAGAAGACGCTTTGTGTGTGATGTCGTCTTTCGGTTCTGCCGTCATGTTGGGAGTCCTAATGCCGGTGCCCAGGACGTGGGGCTTCCAGGAGGAAGGGCCCGGCAGGCTCGTGGCACTCAGTACGCTCATCTCCTGGCCGTGTGCTCGGCACTCGGCAGGACCGTGACGGGCATGTGCGGTGACCAGGGCACGAAGGACAGAGGCCTCCGTCAGTGCTCCCGCCACAGAGCTGAGCCCCCCTGGGGACATGCAGAGGGGAGTCGCGGTGTGCAGATGCTCGACGAGGAGCTCCTGGGACGCACGTGTCCTCTGGCCTAGCGGACGCCAGCCGGTCACGCCATCGGCCCCGTTACCGTCATCAGAGCTTTTCTGCCAGGAGCGTGTGAACCAACCAGAACATAGCCACCTGCCTCTTGTTCCCGCTCTTTCAGATCCAGTTTTAAAAAAGAAAACGCAACAGCAAATATTTGCGAATTCTGTGGTGTCCTTAGCTTTCCTTACGAACGTTGGCTCTGACCGTCGGGGCAAAGGAAGACCCGCCCCGGGCCCCAGGTTCGCGCACAGCCCACGGCTGACGGAGGAGGTACCGTGGGGCTGTTTCAGCTCTCTCGCCAGTCACCCTGCGAGGGAATCCGTGGCTCAGATCACGTTGAGGTGCATGCTGGGCTCTGCTGGGTGGTCTCCGTGGTGACCTTGGAACAGAGAGGGTCACGGTCACATGGCAGCAAGGGCGCTCGGCTGGCCGGTGCCGTGATCTGACACGGCGTCTTAGTGACGTGGTTCTCCTCAGGTACGAAGTTGTGTTTTCTTCCCTGCACCCCCGCCCCCATGCACTTGAACGTGGCCCGCCGTTGGACAGGCTGTGTTTGGGTGGCAGCGGGAGTTCACTGTTCTGCGGTCGGGACAGAACGGCCTCCGTGCTCTCTCCTGCCCGCGTCCCAGAATCGAGAAAGGTCCAAGCTCCTGCAGCCCGAGGTTGAGACGTGGAGGCCCCGCTCCCGCTCTGCAGGGACCTCGTGGCCTCTTCTGGTGCTTTCTCAGGTGGCTGCCCCGTGGCAGGCGGCCCTGCACGCCCGCCGATCCCAGGTTGTGACGAGGTCCCGCGGGCCTTGTCGGCCGTGAGAACACGGCCTGCATCCCTTACCAAAGTAGCTTCGTGTCCTGCTGTGGAATCGTGTGGGATTTAATTTGTCAGTGCGCGATTTCACCTCATTTTCTGCTTGCTGCCCTGTTTCTTACCGTCGTCACCGTGACCCCCCTTTCCGTGTTCAATCTCACTTTTAACTATTTCTCGCAGGTAATTTCCAGACCCTTCCCCATCCCAAGGCTCTTCCTCTGTCTGCCTCCAATGCTCTCTTCCTTTTTCAGGGACAAAAAAAAAAAAAAAAAAGAAATGCACTGGATTGTTTTCTCTCTTAAAAAGATTATTTTTTTCCATTTTAAAGAAACTACACATTTATTGTAGATACACTAAAAACAATACAGGAAGAGGAAAGTTTTTACAATCACTCAGAGCCCTGTTTACTGTTAATGTTTCCGTATGTTTATTAGTCCTTTATGCATCGTCGTCTTACGTATTTCTCATCTTGCTTTCTGTGCAGTTATTCCCAGTTCCTTATAGTTTACCCTTGATATGTGCAGTTTTACATCATTTTATAAGCCTTAGACTTTCTGCGTGGTTTTATTTACGGGACATCCCCAGAGAGCCCCCAGATTGTGAGGCAGGGAGATTGTTTCCTGAACAAGCATTTCTAGAGCACCTGCCCTGTGTGGGGTGAGATTTGAGGATACACAGGTCGATACCACAGGGGCCTCCATGGGCACCCAGGTTTCCCTGAGTCACCCGGCAGATCGCCGTCACCTGCCTATGGTGCCCACAGAAGGTAGCATATACTCTGCTGGGTGTCGGCCGTCCCGGCCAGGTCTCAAAGGGTGAGGAGTTCACCAGGTGGGGTTGAGCCACGGGGAAGTACAGAGGAGGCCTGGGGAAGGGGGGTGACCCTGGGTGTGGGCCCCAGTGGCAAATGGCCAGGGATGAAGCCGGAGGGGTGCGGTGGGCAGACTTGAGGGGTCTTGTCACCCTTCCGAGGAGCCAGGCTACGGGGGAAGGCATAGCAGGAGTGAGAGGTGGTCACCTGTGCCCCTTCGAGGGACCCTCCAGCTGTCTGGGAGGGAGGGGGGACAGAGGACTTGCCCAGGTGCCAGATGCCGGGCCCCTGTCCTGAACACCCTGTCGTTTGGCACCCCCGGGGGTGTGAGGGAGTTACAGTTGATTCAGAGCTCCCCCCCCCCCCCCCCCCCCCCGCAGCTGTCTCCCAGTTACTGTCAGTCTTTAGTGACAGGGCAGGGAGTCTGGCCACGTCTCGGGTCGTGAGGGAGGTGATGAGGCTGCGTTGCCACTATGGCCTGATTTAGAGGTGAGGGGGAGAGGGAGGGCTGTGTTTGGGGGACACTGGGAAGGTGACAGGTTTTCCACGTGGCAGCAGCTGTCTAGAGTAAGCAGGTCACCAGGCTCAGAGAACTCAGTAGGCACCCCAGGGAGACCCACAGGTGGTGGCAGATGGGTCTCCAGGAAGCGTTTTCCACTGTGTCAGAGTAGGGGCAGATGGACAAATGGACTTGTGTCCTGAGGGAAGGGCTGCCCGGCCACCGCAGGCCAGGGCGTCCCATTGAGAAGCCATACTCCCTGCTGGAGAGGTTCCCGCTGGCCGTGTTCGAGATAATTATAGTATCACAATGAAATAATGACAGTAGTTGATTATAGTACATTAGAGCAAAAAAAGCTTTTAAGAATTGAGGGAGAAAAAGGTAAAAGAAATACTAGAAAATCACCATTTGTAACGACTACAGTAGTAATTCAAGCAGGAGCCATTATTGGTGCTAAGGCCATTAGGTGAGAGGTTGAGGGCATGATACTTAGCTAATTTAGAAAAGAACACAAACTGCTTATTAATTATAAAGGGGCAGAGGTGCGTATTTGGTGGAGAAATCCGGCAGGCACTCCTGTAGCCAAGTGATCAAACCGGTCACGGGACAAATGATGAGAGATGCTTGTCGCTATGGTGTGCAGAGAAGGGCCTGCCATTTCTGTAATATTCCTGCCAATAACATTTCACCTGGACTTGAACATAAACAATCAGATAAACCCAAATTGAGGGACATTCTGTAAAGAAACGAGGCTGGACTCTTCAGAAATATCAGCGTCATAAAAACAAAGACCGAGAAACTAGCAGACTGGGAGAAATTAAGACTGTGCCAAGTGTCCTCACTGTGCATTCTCTGATCAGACCCTTGGCTGGGGCATAAGAGCTGTGAAGGGCATTCCAGAGATATCTTAACTGGGACCATACTGCCTCGTTGTTAAAAGTTAGGAGTGTGACAGTGGAGGAACATGTCCTAGCATATTCAGTTTGTCCTCAACTGGTCCAGGAAAAAGAGGGAGAATGGAGCAAGGGTGGCAGCACATCGATGATGGAGGAGGCTAAGCACAGAGTCTGTGGGTGTTTATCAGACACACGATTCCCAAGGATAGCGGCTCAACTTAGGATTTTCTGATTTTACAGTGATACAGTGAACGCATTTTCCACTTACATTTTTCAACTCACTGTGGGTTTATTAGGAGGCAGTACAGTCGAGGAAGACCTGTACTGTCCTTTAGATTTAGGGATTTTCCTAATAAACATCTGAGGGAATTTGCTTATAAATTTTTGCTTCATGAACAAGTGAGGCTAAAGGATCGCTCAACACTAAAAGCAAATGTACTTTTGTTAAAGGGATTAGTGCCTTGCTGAAATACTGGATTTATTTAATGTAACAAATAAGAAAATGGGAAATCTGGAGCCAACCTTTTTTAAAGATTTTGTGAAGCTTTGGTAAGTCTCCTTTACTAGAGGTCATAAAAAAAATACAGAAATTTTTAGGGGGAGGAAGGGAGGCTGGTTGGGCATTTCGTGTTTTATTGATGATAATTAGACCGTGCCCCCACAAAATAAAAAATAAAAGAAAACAACCCGCATAGTATTAGAATGGATGGATACACTTGACAATGGAGAGGTGCAGAGAGCCAGATCCTTCAGACCTTAAGGGAGGGAAACGTCTTTTTAGAAGTTGCACGAATGTGTTCTAAGAGGACGCGCAGTGAAATCTCGCCACATCAGTGGAGGTGGACGCGATATTTGTGGGTGAAACGAAGTCTTCCCAGGAATGAAGCAGTTACCACGTGGAGGAGAAGGGTTCAGAAAAGTGCCTTGTGACCACGGACGAGAGTCGGTGAGGGCCGCGTGGACAGCCACCCCGATCTGGATTGCTGGGTGCCGGGGTGGGGTTTTCCCCGAAGGACATGGTCATTGCCATGCTGCCCGAAGTTTGGACGCACTTTATAACGGAGCAGGCACTTGTAGCAGACCTCCCCTCACCTTGGCTGGGGGTGCCGTGGGCGAGGAAGTATCATCCTTGCCGTCTTCCAGACGAGAGACCGCTGAGGCCGCGTTGGGCAGAGTGTCCGTCCAGAGCCCCCCGGACGCCGGACCCCGACCCGGGGCTTGTGCTCCTGTGCAGGCAGACTCAGAGACATTGGGAGCACCCCTCCGCCACTGCCCAGCCCAGGGCGAGGAAAGTCAAGGACAGGTGGGAAACACCTTGTTAGAGAAGGCGGAAAACGTGCCCTTGGCTTGTGAACGATTTCCATGAGAACAGCTTTTATAGAAACGGGGAAGTTTGATTTAAATGGAAAAAAAAACAAACAAACCCACTTATGGAAAGTGGCTCTTCAGCGAGTGCTCCTGTGCACCTGCCTGGAAATGACGTGCGTAAAGTGGGCTGGATTTCGTGAGAACCGCCACCACAACCTGGAGATGCTCTGGAGCCTTTGTCATCTGGGGAGGCGTTGGGGACAACAGCAGGCTGTCTGTAGGGCCCCAGAGGCAAGCTCGCTTAGGGAGGGGAGAGGTGGGATCTGAGCCCAGACGACTCACTGGGTGAAACAGAGAAACAGCCTCTCTGCTGATTTGCTCATCTGTGAAATGGGCGTCACGGCCTCTGCACCAACCACCCCACCGGCTGGTGCGGATACGGCCGGATCATTAATGGGGAAACTCAGTGGAAAAGTTGGACTCTCCATCCCCACGAAAGCTAATGTTTTCGTACACAAAATCCCCCTGTTACCACTCCCTTTTTCCTGCCCACTCAAGTAGTAGTAAGACGGTGTGAGAAATCGTGCGGGGCGGGAGTACGGAATCACAAGAACCGTTCACCCAACCCGCAGGCACACCACCTCTCCCGCGAAGGACGTTCTCGTAACTCCTGCTTGTTCTTACGGACGCTTCATTGGTTGGGAGGGCTGCCCCGCCGGGTGACACGCAGGGAGCGGCGGAGTCTTGCCGTTTCGGGCTCCGTCATCAGGGGGAGAAGCTGAGGGAAGCCGCAGTGTGGAGCGTGTGTTTCTCAGCTGCAGGTGCTCAGGCGTGATAGGCATGCCGCCAGCCCTTCCGTGCCTCGATGCCTGCTTCCCTAGCGGGTGTGCCTGTGGTCTGGGGGCTCAGAGCGGCCTTCTCGGCTTGTTGTAGAGGAGAGTGACTTTTCTGTTTGGCGGGGAGATTGTTCTTCAGGAATGGGACAAAAAGTTATTTGCCCTGATGGTAGTAGGTAGATTCATTGAATGATGGACTGATTGAATGATCGACTGATTGAATGAATGAATGAGTAATTTGAGAGCTACCTGGCTGCATGGCTTTGCAGTGGGGCATGATCACAGGACGTAACCTCTGAACATCTGGACAGGAGGAGGCTGCTGGAGGAAAGTTACTCCGCGTGTACCCAGGTCCTGGTTTATGCAAAGCTGAGGGGTACCGGCGGTGTGCAGGGGGCCTGCAGTGCCTCGGACAGTGGCAGATGGGGTCCCAGGACTTGGGTCCCCTCCCCAGCTCCAACACTGAGCAGCCGGCGGATGGGACCAGCCGTGCCGATTTTCCAGGGCTTCTGCAGGGCGAAGCCTCGGTGAGGGGCAAGGATTATACTCAGTAGCATTTCCGCTCCCGTCGCCTTGCGGCCGTTCGTCAGGGTTAGAGCGGAGCCGTTGGATGACGCAGCGTTATTTGGTGAGCTCGGTTCTGGCGGGTGTGCCCTCTCGGGCCAGTAGGGGGTGAGTGTCCCTGCTCTTCAGGTGCAGCAAAGGGAAGAGGCAAGTGGGCTAGACCGTGTGCGAACCGGGTGATGGGGAACAAATTCTCATCCAAGCGCTCTGGTACTCAGCCCTGAAAAGTCGGGGAAGCCTGCTTTCTAATAGCCAGGGGCTCACTGGTTTCTGACTGTACTAGATTAGTCTGTGTCATTAGGAAGCCTCTCCCGCCTCCTCCTGCTCGCGGTTTCTTCCTGTGCCTTGTTATTGCTTAAGCGATTTGGGCCAGTTTACTTCTTAGCCATTCATCAGATGCTGAAGAAAATTGCTGTATTTTCACTGAAAACTGACTTTTCTGTGTCCCTAAGAGACGATAATTCACAGAGCGAATTACTACAGCTGTGTAGCGTCTACTGAGACAGTGATTTGTGTGAACGTCCCCCAAAATATCTCTGCTTTCAGAAATGAACATTCAACAGCCTCCTGTTGTGGGGGGCGGGGTACTTTTCCAGCGACAGTGGGGTGAGCTCAGTCCATGCTCTTTCCCACCGACTGCAAGTAAGAAACACCCCGCAGAATGTTCGCAGCAGCTTTTTGAGGATGCTGCAGGAGGGGGGCAGGCAGATTGGGGAATGAAACTAAAGGAAGCATGAGAGGGAAGACCAGAGTTCCCGTTTTTTTCCTCTTCTTTAGTCTCTTCCCGTATGTCCTGCCTGCACTCGAAGGCCGCCGAGATCCCACAACTGGAGACTTCCAAGAGAATTCCTCTCTTTCTAGCCCAAGGAGCGGGGACTTCTAGAAGTCCCTTTGGGACAGAGACTGGGAGAAATCCTGCCAGCTGCCATTGAAACCCTGCTGACGTGTAGTTTGTACATTCTACGTGTTCTCTGTGCTTGTTTTTAAAAAAATACAGTTGATTATGCCAAATGTTTTGTTTTTTCCTCGATAAGAGACGATGTTTATGATACAAACTTACTACACAGGCATTATAAACTGATTTCGTTCATAATTTATTACGCAGTCGTAGCCCAAGTCAACGCGTTTGAATCACTGTGGTGTGAGTCTAACCAGTCACCTCAGATGGTGGTTCAGTAGGTTTGAGAATCGTTTTATAGGGACTCCCGATGTTGCCAGTACTTGCCGGCCTGGGCTTCGAGTAGCAAGCAAGCAGTTATTTAATAACAATTCCTGGTTAGATTGTTTCCACTCTGTTCCTTTTATACGTAATATCATAGTGGGAGAGTTCTACCTAAAGGTTCATTCCCATCTGGGATCATTTCTTTGCGGTAGGCTCTGAGACTCCGTGTAAACGAGTCACGGGCAATGCGGTTTGGATTGCCGGTCAATATCGACGATGATTTTTGCAGGAGAATTTTGTAGATTGTCATAACAATGATGCTCCCCAAGTGGTAGGTGAGGAAGTGGAGGGTTAGACTGGTCCGGCTGCCTCGGATCACACAGCTAAGTGGCAGAGCCCAGTCTGCCCGCCACCCCTCCCGGCTGGCAGGTGCATTCGGCTCATCCCCCCTCACCCAGCCGCTGGGCGTGCCCCGCCAGCCCCAGCCCTGCTTCCACTTCCCTCAGCCTTGCTGACTTGATGCGCGAGCAAAGTTTGTATCTGTTTGTTTGGCGGTCTCCATGCCTCCCGCTGGTCATATCCTTTGTCCTCTGATACATTTTGTCTCCCACGTTGGTCTTATTTACTTGGTTCATATGGTCAGTTTCCGTGAAAAAGATGTTAGCTGGTTTCTGTTCCGGTTGTTATGCAACATGTCTTTTACTTTGTTTGCTTTTTTTTTTTTTTAAACATAATTAAAATTTTTATGTGGCCATAGCCATCCACCTTCTTTTCCTGTTTCCCACTAAGCTTGAAGAGACTGCCCCTCCCAGAGGTTTGACAGCCATGGAAAGAGATTTTTTAAAAGAAAGCTTAGGTGTTTTAAGGGCACTTGGAAGAAATGCAGCATTAATTTTCAGCTATTTTTTTCTCGATGCTGTGTTTACCTGGTAATGTCTCCCTCCTCCCCACGCGTACAGGTTCCCCACAAATATTTTCGTGCTAAAATGGGAGGGCAAATTACGGGGTGGTGGTGCCTGAGAATAGGATTTCTAGTGTAAAAAACACAGTTTTTGGAAAGACAATCTGAAATGGAATAAAATGAAAAGCTACCCAGGCTTTTGTTGCCATAATTTTCCTCTTTATACTATGCATTGTTATGACAGAACTGGACCCAATTTTCCATTTAAATCTTTTGAAAAATTTCTATCGTGTTTATTACATATGTGCAATTTAAAAAAAAAAACAAAAAAAACGGGCACCTAGGTGGCTCAGTTAAGCATCCGACTTCAGCTCAGGTCATGATCTCACAGTTCATGAGTTTGAGTCCCACGTCGGGCTCTATGCTGACAGCTCAGAGCCTGGAGCCTGCTTTGGATTCTGAGTCTCCCTCTTTCTCTCTGCCCCGCCCTCATACTCTGTCTCTTTTTCCAAAAATAAGTAAACATTTTAAAAATGTTTTTAAACAAAATGGTTCTGTACAACTTTCACGACACACCGTAGCCATCCGTCCCCCTGAGCCCTGACCAACTCCAGCCCACGTTCCTAACTGCTTTCAACAATTTTAACTGAAGCTGGTGGTGCTTATCTTCATAGCTTTTTACTTTTCACAGGTGTGTGTGTGTGTGTGTGTGTGTGTGTGTGTGTGTGTGTGTGTGTGTTACCCTGTGGTCTGTAAGGGACACGGCAGTTCCGTTTCTCTGTTTTTCTGATGGAAGTCTTATTATTGACCTCCTACGGGAAGGCTGGAGGGAGGGTCCACGGTGCCCCAGCTCCCACCCCCCCGGTGGGCGGTCCTGCTTCCTGTCCCCTCTTCCCTGCCCGGGTCTGGATTTCTGTTCTGACTTAACTCCACATTTCGTGTTCACACTATTAGTTTCTAAATGCTCTTCGTAGCCAGCTGAAGTCGTTTCCTATAATGACTCTTGTGCACAACATTTTGTTTCTTAGAGAGTTAGTGATTGCCTTGCCTTTTGCTTTCTTAGTGTTCTGTGTGCACACTCACCCCCATGTGGTTTCACCTTCCCGCGGATGACCCTCGCACCCGTACCCACCCCCCGCCATGGTTCACTGTGCAGGCTCACAGCCCCTCGGCTCTGCCTTCACTGACGACCTAGCAAATCCTGTCTCTTCTTTTTTTCTGCTCTTTCTGCTTTACAAAGCGTATGCTCTCTAGTTCCCTGAAGAGTATGTAGGTGGTAAATACTATGAGATCTTGTGAAAACAGCTTTAGTCGATCCTGTACTGCAGGGTCGCTTAAGAGTATGGCTGGGCAGGGGCGCCTGGGTGGCTCAGTCGGTTAAGCGTCCGACTTCAGCTCAGGTCACAATCTCGCGGTCTGTGAGTTCGAGCCCCGCGTCGGGCTCTGGGCTGATGGCTCAGAGCCTGGAGCCTGCTTCCGATTCTGTGTCTCCCTCTCTCTCTGACTCTCCCCCGTTCATACTCTGTCTCTCTCTGTCTCAAAAATAAATAAACTTAAAAAAAAATTAAAAAAAAAAAAAGTATGGCTGGGCATAGGTTGCTAAGTTGAAAATCATTTTCCCACGGAACTTGGAGGCATTTTTCCAAAGCCTTCTGTCTTCCAGGATTGTTTTTGAAAAAGCTGACTCTTTGATCCTTTGTATGAAGCTTGTTTGTGTGGTTTTTTTTTTTATAAATACATCATGACTTTAATTTTAATGTTTACTTATTTTTGAGACAGAGAGAGACAGAGCATGACCGGGGGAGGGGCAGAGAGAGAGGGAGACACAGAATCCGAAGCAGGCTCCGGGCTCCGAGCTGTCGGCACAGAGCCCGATGCGGGGCTCGAACTCACAAACCGTGAGATCATGACCTGAGCCAAAGTTGGCGCTTAACCGACTGAGCCCCCCAGGCACCCCAAGTATGAAGCTTGTCTTTGATTTCTAGAGGCATTAGGGTCTCTTGCTAACCCCCACTGCATACCTGAAATCTCGTGGTGCCGAGTCTTGCCGTAGAGGTCTGTTTTCTTGTGGTGACCCTTTGAATTTGGAAATCTGTCTCCTCTGTGCCATGTGTCCAACCTGCCATCCTTGACTAGAAATGTTGATACATTTTCTTAAAGGGAAATTGTAGCAGACCACGTGTCTCCCAAAGCCTGGCATGTTATCAGTGAAATGTTGAAAAGGCTCAGGGTGATTAATTTAATTCTGGTTAAAAGTGACTCGTGTGCTGGCAACCTAAGATACAGACCGTTTGACATAGCAAAGAAAAATGGCAGGGAGTGTGTTGTTTAAGCCTCTGATGACTCTGGCGTGCAGCCCAGACTTGCATCAGAGACGGAGGTTTATCCATGAGATTTTTTCACTCTTGCTGAAAAGGAAGAGCACACGGTTCCACTCACGTGATTTCGGTAGATTGAAGGTACATCCAATCAGTCCCTTGTGTCGCTTTGGTCGCCGAAAGTCCCGTTTGACCTCCTCAGCCTCCAGCATCAGCTGGGTCCGTAGAGCCGCTGTCCTGTGAGCTGAGCACGGGGACTTGTCCCAGATATTTCCCCCCAAGTGGCTCCCGTCGTAAACCGCGATCAGTTACTCTTTCTCTGTCAGTGTAATTTTAAAAATGGGCCAAGCGTCTGCTGAAACGTGCTCCAGAAAGCGCACGCACGCAAGGACCGGCTGTGGCCACACGCTTCCTCTCTAGTGAACGTGCACGGCAGCCTTCGTGGGGGGTTTACGTGTCTTGACGGAAGCTCAAAAAGCAGGAACATTCCCGTGCGCCTCCTCTCCTCAGCACCCACACCAGGCGCTTCTGTGAGCACGCGTGGGGGGCGTTATTTCTGTTGCTCCCTCCCTGGAGGGACCTCTGTGTCACACCGACTGACCCCTCCCCCTTCAGACTCCAGTGACGAGTGCAGGCTGTCACCTGTGCGTCCGACCACTGAGCTGTAAATTGGGGGTTCCCGTGACCCCCCCAGATTTGGTTAGTTTGCCAAAGGTTGCTCCCAGAAGTAAGGAAAACATGTAACTTACCAGAGACCTGGTGTATTATAAGAGGATGTAACTTAGGGCAGCCAGAAGGAAGGAATGCCCTGGGCGAGGTCTCTGGGGAGGGGCGTGGGGCTCCCACACCCCCCACATCTCTACTTTCTCATCAGCCTGGTCGCTTTCTGAACCTCCATCCTTGTGGATTTCTGTGGAGGCATCGTTATGTAAGCAGGATTTTTTTTTAATGTTTTTATTTATTCTTGAGAGAGAGAGAGAGACAGAGGCAGAGCATGAGCAGGGGAGGGGCAGAGAGAGAGGGAGACACAGAATCCGAAGCAGGCTCCAGGCTCTGAGCTGTCAGCACAGAGCCCGACGCGGGGCTCGAACTCACAGACCCCGAGATCAGGACCTGAGCCGAAGTCGGACGCTTAACCGATGGAGCCGACCAGGCGCCCCTGTAAGCAGGACTGATGAGTCACTGGCCATCCACCTCCAGCCCTCGCCCCTCCCTGGTGGTCCAGCCCTCTGATCACGGGGTTGGCTCTCCGGGCATCCAGCCCCAACCGCCCTAACGAGCTCTCAGGTGCGGGTGAAAGCGGCTGGTTGTGACTAGCCACAGATGCCTTTTGTCTCGGGAAATGGCAGAGGTGGTGCCGAGAGCCACGTCCGTGGCCAGGTGTGCGTTTCTCGGCAGAAGTCAGGGTATCGCAGGGCCTGGCCCTGACCGGAGGAGGGCGCCACAGCACCCCGGGGTGGACTGGTAACCCTCTCGTCTCTCCTCTCCCACAGCTGTTCGGAGACTGGGAAGCACAAGTGCGGAGGATAATGAAGCTCATTGCCGGTGGCGGCCTGTCCATCACCGGCTCTCACAACATGTGCGGGGACTACCTGTACAGCGGCCACACGGTCATGCTCACGCTCACTTACTTATTTATCAAAGAGTGTAAGTCGAGGACAGCCCTCCGGCAGCGTCCCCACCGCACCTGACACCACGGGCCCCCGGCGCGGGGGGGCGGGGTCGGGGGGCGGGGTCACCGCTCTTGCCCCTGGGGGCGGGGCGGGGGGGCGCCTGGTCTCCTCTGGTGTCGGCAGAGCCTTCGGGCTGCGCTACAGCTGCTGGAAGGAGCCGGGAGGAAAGCTCGTGAGCCCAGGCCTGGTGGCACGTGATGTAGACCGCGTGTCACCGCCCTACGCTGCGCGTGGGGGTCAGCGAGGTCTCTGCCCTCATAGAAGCCGGGGGCTCAGGGACACTAAGTGATGCAGGCGCCAAATGGGAGTCTCCTTTAAAATGTACTAATAAGGGCCGCCTGGGGGGCTCAGTCGGTGAAGCATCCGTCTCCTGATTTCGGCTCAGGTCATGACCTCCCGGTTCGTGGGTTGGAGCCCAGCATCAGGCTCTGCGCTGACAGTGCTGGGGATTCTCCCTCTCCCGCTCTCTCTGCCCCTCCCCTGCTTGCTCAGTCTTTCTCAAAACACAGAAACTTACAAACAACTACCTGAAATATATTTTTAAATGTACTTAAAATATTTTATTGCGAAACACACAAAAAATACTTAAATAAACCCCCGTCCCCTGCTCAGATTTAACAGATGCTGGCATTCACCTTATCTGTTTCAGATAACCCTTTGTGAAGCACATAAAGGCCTAACATATGATTAAGGCTGTTCATGCCTCGCTTCCCATGTTCCTGTGTCATTTCCATGCATGTCTTGAGTCTTGCCGATGATGGCTTTGTGGTTTCTAAAATTAACATGTGGTATGACGTTATAGATGGTCTTTTGCCCCCTTTTTTCTCTCGGATTATGTTTGTGAGACCTGAGGCTCTCTTTCTCCTGCGGTCCGGAGGGGCCTGGGGGGTGCGCGTGGGGCACTTTCTGTTGGTTTGGCCCTTTTGCCAGTGGGGGAGGGGGGGGGGGGTTGTCACAGCCCGGGGAGCGCTCCCTGCTGGTTGTACTGTAAAGGCAGTGAAGTCTTATCCTCAAAGGAAGCACGGCCATGTCGGGAAACTTGGAGGACGCGGCTCACAACCTCTCACTTTGAGTCCTGGTGCCGTCCCCACCTCCGTGACGGGGAAAGACCTTAACCTCTCTGAGTCTTAGCTTCCTCGTCTTTAGAGCGAGATGCTGGTAGCTGCTCTATGGCCGAGGGACAGGTTGTAGAAATTAAAACGGATGTCATGTCGGGACTGACATGACATGAAGAATGAATGGTACCTGTAGGGTGTATCAATGCAGATTCTCCTGGGGGTGGGGTACGGTGCCCCCCACCCCTGCCCTGACCACTCCATTTAAAGTCGCAAACCTCCCTTCCCCTTCTCGGTTTCTGATCCTGCTTCTCCTGTTCAACTTTATTTTTTCACAGCATTTAACACCTTCTAACACAGTGTAAAATCTCCTTCTTTATTATAATTATTTTTTACTGTGTCTTCTCTGTCCCAGGAAGGGATCTCCCCCAACAAAGGCAGGCCCTTTGCCTGTTTTGTTCGTTGATCTCTATACCCAGAGCATTTCCTGTCCCAGGCACATAGTAGATGTTCAATAAATACTGGTTAAACAAATGACTAGTTCTTTTTTTTTTTTTTTAATTTTTTTTAGTTGTCTTTATTTTTGAGAGGCAGAGAGAGACAGAGTGTGAGTGGAGGAGGGGCAGAGAGAGAGGGAGACACAGAATCCGAAGCAGGCTCCAGGCTCTGAGCTGTCAGCACAGAGCGTGATGCAGGGCTCGAACTCACGAACCATGAGATCATGACCTGAGCTGAAGTCAGACGCTCAACCGACTGAGCCACCCAGGCACCCCCAAATGAGTAGTACTTGTATGCTGTGAGAAGCCAGTGAAAGTCTAACCTTTCTCCCCCTGGGTAGGGAGGACGGATCACATTCAAGTGACATTTTTGCGTAAAACTTCAGACCCTCTTCAGCCCATTCTTTGAGAATGCAAAGTGGGAAGGCCTGGACAAATAGAGACTATGGTGCTCCCCTCAGGTGGGAGCTTCCAAATCAAGGTACGGACAGGTATTGACCTGACACTACCCTGCCTTTGAATGCACTTGCACCAAAATCCCCAGGCATTTGGATTCTTTCTTATTTCTGTTTGAGAAATGGAATCTGAGACTCTTTTTGTTTTTTTTTTTAATTTATGAAATTTACTGTCAAATTGGTTTCCATACAACACCCAGTGCTCATCCCAAAAGGTGCCCTCCTCAATGCCCATCACCCACCCTCCCCTCCCTCCCACCCCCCATCAACCCGGAATCTGAGACTCTTAAAGAGTTTCAGGTCAGTGTTTAGTCACAAAGCTTGGGAAGCAAGTAAGACAGTTGGATCAATTCTAATTGCCTAGTCCGTGTGTAAGGATCTGTAGACCAAAAAGTATTGATTTTTGTTTGGAGCATTAACCCCAAATTATTTATAAGTAAGTTGAATGAGACGTCAGTGGACAGGCTTTTTTTTTTTTTTTAATGGAACACGACGCATTATCCTCTCAGTTGTCCTTCTCAACTGTCTTTATATGTGAATCAAGCAGTAGCCAAGTATAAATTACAATTGCTAATAAAGTCACGTCATAAGATAAGCTGCTTCCATTCTTTTTTTTCTTTAACACTTGTTTTTGAGAGACAGAGATAGCGTGCATGCGGGGGAGGGGCAGAGAGTGAGGGAGGCACAGAATCCTAAACAGGCTCCAGGCTCTGAGCTGTCAGCCCAGAGCCCAATGTGGGGCTTGAACTCATGAAGCCTGAGATCATGACCTGAGCCGAAGTCAGAACCTTAACCGACTGAGCCACCCAGGCGCCCCAAATATTGACTTTTATTTATTTTTTATTTTTTTTTAACGTTTATTTATTTTTGAGACAGAGACAGAGCATGAACGGGGGAGGGTCAGAGAGAGGGAGACACAGAATCCGAAACAGGCTCCAGGCTCCGAGCTGTCAGCACAGAGCCCGACGCGGGGCTCGAACTCACAGACCGCGAGATCGTGACGTGAGCCGAAGTCGGACGCTTCACCGACGCAGCCCCCCAGACGCCCCAAGCTGCTTCCATTCTAACCTTGACTACACATAAGCTAAGACCCTTAAATTTGCAGCCCAAACGATCTGTTTTCAGAAGGAAAGATCAGAGTAACCGCTGTGAATCGCTCCTCTTTTCAGACTCCCCTCGACGACTGTGGTGGTACCACTGGATTTGCTGGCTCCTCAGCGTGGTTGGGATCTTCTGTATTCTCTTAGCGCATGACCACTACACTGTGGACGTGGTGGTGGCGTATTACATCACCACAAGACTCTTCTGGTGGTACCACACTATGGCCAATCAGCAAGTGAGTTTTCCCCTTGTCTGATTACAGCTTCCCTCAACGCCTGGCCTGGCGGTGCTGGCTTGGGGGCGGGGGGATGTGCAGAGAACCCACGGATGTCTTAGGCCTCTCTCCAGGGGGGCTAGGCAACTGGGATTGCGTGGTCTTTCGTGATGCTGACCCACTTCGCAACAAAAAATGAGCAAGAAACGTGTTAGTAGAGTGACGCAGAGATCGCATCCTTCTAGAACAGGTATCACCGTCCCCCGTCCCTGACAAATGCCTTCCAAACTGGGCCCCCCTGCTGTTTGATTGGCACCCCTCCCCTCTTCTCCTGGCCTGGGCCCCTGAGCAGCTGAACATTTAACTTCCATCGCAGAAGAGTAACAGAGACGCTAACTGGGGCACGCGCACTTACGGACAAGAGATCGAGGAAGCCACGCGTTCTCCGTGCGCTCCCGGAGTTGGAGTTCTTTGCTCTCCTGCTAGGGGGTGGCCTGGTTAGCACACGAGTGCAGAGTGGGGGCGTGCGTGTGAAACTGGGGTACGTGGGTGGACACAGGGCCGTTCCGGGGTCCTTTGTGAATTGTAATTAGGAAAATACATCCACTTAAAGTGGAAGATCGTTAGAAAAGTACATGTGTTCGTTTGGGGGCCCATGAATTGCTCTCCCTGACCTGGTTTCCTGTCTTTGTCGTCATAGGTGCTCAAAGAAGCTTCCCAGATGAACCTCCTGGCTAGGGTGTGGTGGTATAGGCCATTTCAGTACTTTGAAAAGAATGTCCAAGGAATCGTACCTCGATCTTACCACTGGCCCTTCCCCTGGCCGGTGGTCCACCTCGGGAGGCAGGTGAAATACAGCCGCTTGGTGAACGACACATAACGGCCGCACCAAGTGAGGGACGAGGACCCTTTCCAAGTGCTGAGAACTCCAGTGAGAGCAGACGCCATAAACAGACGATCCCGTTATCTTTCAGCCGTTTCCTTGACTTAACCTATTGAGTTACCTGGTCAGCACTGTGATCTTTTTTTCTCTCCAAAGGACCTGCGTGGGACAACAATAAAGAAAACGTAACCTATCATGCACTGCACACATTTCCTGTTCGTGAGTCCGGGGTTCCGCATAAGCTGCATCACCACGTTCCTTTGTATACGATGCAACAGCATAAATGTAAGCTTTTCTATCATCAGTTCTGGTCTTTCCAGTCACATCTGGAAAATAAAGCGTATTATTTTCTTGGGAAAACATACTTTTCATATCTCTTGCCCCAAAGATTGGGCTGTAAGCCATTTTCTAGCAAATGTCTCAATGAAGGTTTCTAAGTACCTGAATGGGGTTCGATTCTGAAATCTTTCTACCTGTTGCACCGCTATTCAAATAAAAAATGACAGACACAGAAAGGTGTGGTAACTTTGGGTTTTGTAAAAAGCAGAGAGAGTGTGTCAAAAAGTGCAAAAAAAAAAAAAAAGATTCTGTTATAAAGTGATTTTCTAAGTATTTCCTAACTTTATTTTTCAAAATGATGTTATGAAAACCAAATTTCAAGATTTTTACATGTCAGAGAGAAGAGAGTTAAAATTAAAAAAAAAAAATGCTTCTTGGGAGAGAAATTTGTCTATGTTTCTAGTGCCTTTCTTGTCTTGATTGTATGGTCAGTAGGCAATCTTAAATGTTTTTATTTAAAATAAAATATTCCATGAAAATATAAATGTATGTATACACTACTAAATTTTGCATTTATAGCTAAATTAAATCTGAAGACTGCTTATGGTTTTTAAATTGCTATGAATTAACGAATGGGGGAGTTAATTAGAAAATCAGAGCCCTGTTCCCATATTGTGAGCAGGTGGCAATGACATGTACCACTTAAATTATTTTCTCATCTATTTGGTGGTTCGATTTTAACTATACAGTGAAAACAGCCATGAATACTTTGTTTTTAAAGAGAGAGTTTTGAAAATGATCACTTAACTAAAACTTGAAAGCTATAAATTAGTTATCCATACTCTGATGACAATTTTGTTGGTGAACAACAAAACAGAGATCTATTTCTTTAAAATATATTTGTGCAGAAACTGCATGTATCTCTAAGTTTTACTCCTAACAGAAGTATGTTTGGGGAAGTATTCTATTCCATACTTGCCAATGTGGAGAACAAAATAGTTTTTTAAGAATGAAGAAGTATATATATCCATTCTGTATTTTACGTGCAGCAGAATTATCTTCCGTAGGGTTTTTTTTTTTTCCTGTGTATTCACAAGGTGATATTTGTATTGTAAAACAATAATGGTGAAGGAAATAAAAAGGCTTTTAAAATTTTGTTTGTTTTAAATATTTGTAAAGTTATTATTATTCCAGAGAGTATACTGATATCTTAACAGCTTACCTAGACCATAAATTAATCAAAATGCACTTTTTAATAAAACCTGATACTTAAAACATAAATGGCTGTTACTCCTGATGTGTTCACATCCTTCCCAGAGGTCGTAAACGAAGTCATTAAAGCAAGGTAAAAACCTGAGTTGTGGATGTCTTCCCGGAGTTTGAGACAGGGCCTGCGGCGACCATGTTTCTTTCCCCTTGAGATTTCCTAAAATGTGTGAGTGGGGGTTTTTTTGGTTTTTTGTTTTTTTCCAAAGTACACCAAAAGAATCACACAGGTAAGTTAATTTCAAAATGCAGACAGACCACCTTGCTACAGATGTAAGACTGGGATCGTGTCCCGCCTGGGGCTCCGGCCGTGTGTCTCACTCAGAGGACCAGAATCCTGGGATGGGTTTCTAGCACAGCCTCTCCCGCGCTTGGACTCTTGGGCGAGTGTTGCGAATCGAAAGGGAAAGCACCCTGAGTAATGAAAACGCGTCACTGGCACGTGCTAAACATTGGATCTTTCTTCCTAAGTCAAAGCAGTTTTATTTAAAAAAAAAAAAAAGATTATTACAGGTTTGCATACTACATAGGTACTAAGAAATTCATTCACTAATTTCTCTTCATGCCCGACGGCACCGGTTCGTGAATGGACATACCGTGTGGCTCCCGGGTCTGAAGATCCCAGGAAGGATAGAGAAACCTCGTGTTGTGGAGGATTGCAGTACACTTGGTGGGGTCTGCCTGAATGAGGACATGTGCTTTTCTGTCCTTTCGTTTGGTAAGACAGTACCTCCTAAGGACAGTAGCTTCTTTACTTGGCTCTCGTATGAGCTGGGCATTCTTTACATGCGCTATCTTGTTAATGGCCACACAGCCACAGGGTTAATGATTACCCCATTTTGTGGGAGGCGACTCAGAGAAGTTGAATAAACCTCCCAAGGTCATGCAGCCGGTAAGTGGTGAAACTCTGATTGGAGTGCAGGTCTCCACCCCTCCTCACCACCCTGCATGCCCCCAAATGCTGTGAGTGTTTGTAAATTCTTCCGCAGGAGTCCGCGGTGGGAGACATCGGTGCCCGTGGCGGTAAGGCCAAGTAGAATGGCTCTTCTTACGAACTGAGTGCCAGGAAATCCACCTCATGAGGTATGAGAGACTAATTTTGCCAGTTTCCTAATTGCTAAATGTTTCATTTGTCTCCCCAGCAAATACCTAAATTGATCAACGTGATAAAGATCTCAAAAACTTTATAAACATCACATAAAACGAGGGCTTTAATTTGACTGCCATTGTACAAAAAGTCAACCAGGTGTTGAGGTAACCTTCGGGAAGTAGAATGTGCTACCTGGGGCCCGTGTTACTGATGTCCTTTATTTTTCTCTCCCTTTGGTCCGGAAACTTACTCTGAACAAACCCAGACTTGAAATGGTGCCTGTCAGCGCCTTAGGGTTCTTACGTGTCTTCTGGTTCAGGTTACAAGAAAATTAAGCGAGTCCTGCTGGGTCCAGACTCCGGCTCTTAGAGGTCAGAGGTGGGCATGGTCCTCGAGACACAGGCCAAGTGAGGAGACGTTGCCCGAAGCTGGACAAGGGAGGAACAGGATTGGGGCATCGCCCGGCTTACTATTGGCGAAGATACGGAGTGTGGGTTTATCACGCAAGTGAACGTGTGTTGCATGTGTGAGGAGTCCTTCGAGTTCGTGAGGGCTGGCATGGCCCTGGTGTCATCCAGCATCTAGTGACTGAGCAGATTTAGAAATGCCCTTGAGGATTTGTGACGTATGAATCATGGCATCCGACGTGTAACACCTGGTCCGCAGGAATAGTGCTTATCCAGAGGATCCATTCGCCATCAGCACACCGTGGTCGGTGGGTGCAAAGATTGGAGAGTCTCTCGAGGATTCTTGGGGGCAGGTTTGCTAAAGATTTGAAGACAGATCAATGAGATGGGCAGACTCCACGTTTCTCCTAGCTAAAAAAAAAGGGGAGGGGGGGCGCCTGGGTGGCTCGGTCGGTTGAGCGTCCGACTTCAGCTCAGGTCGTGATCTCACGGTTCGTGGGCTCGAGCCCCGCGTCAAGCTCTGTGCTGACAGCTCAGAGCCCGGAGCCCGCTTCACTGCCCTTCCCCACTTGTGCTCTGTCTCTCTCTCTCAAAAATAAACAAAAGCAGGGAGTCCCAATTCAGAGGCTGTACAGCCTCCAGCGTCCAGGTTCCCGTGTTGAAGGATGTGTAGGGTGCGGCTTCCGGGGCAGGAATGGCATTCCACGTGAGGATAGGGAAGGTTCTGGCTCCCTGGAGGGGGCCGGCCCAGAGTTTTCTCCCAGCCCTCCGGTGGCCTAGAGCCACGTGTGTTTTGACGGTCTCTTGTTGGGCACATAGACGTTAAAATTGCTATGTCTTCTTGGAGATTTGACCCCTTTATCATTATGTCATCTCTCTATTCCTGAGGATATTCTTGTTGTGAAGCGTGCTTTGTCCGAAGTTAAAATAACTTGAGCTTTCTTCTGATTAGTGTTAGTATGGTATATATCTTTCTCCACCCCTTTATTTTTAACCTGTCTGGATCTTTTTTTTTTTAATTTTTTAATTTTTTTAAATTTACATCCAAATTAGCATATAGTGCAACAATGATTTCAGGAGGCGATTCCTTAGCGCCCCTTCCCCATTTAGCCCATCCCCCCTCGTACAACCCCTCCCGTAACCCTCGGTTTGTTCTCCATATTTAAGAGTCTCTTCTGTTTTCTCCCCCTCCCTGTTTTTATAGTATTTTTGCTTCCCTTCCCTTATGTTCATCTGTTTTGTCTCTTAAAGTCCTCATAGGAGTGAAGTCATAGGATTTTTGTCTTTCTCTAATTTCACTTAGCGTAATACCCTCCAGTTCCATCCATGTAGTTGCACATGGCAAGATTTCATTCTTTTTGATGCCGAGTAATACTCCATTATATATATACACCACAATCTCTTTATCGTTTCATCCATTGATGGACATTTGGGCTCTTTCCGTACTTTGCCTATTGTTGATAGTGCTGCTATAAACATGGGGCGCGTGTGTCCCTTCGAAACAGTGCACCTGTATCCCGTGGAGAAATGCCTAGTTGTGCATTTGCTGAGTCGTAGGGTAGCTCTATTTTTAGTTTTTTTGAGGAACCTCCATACTGTTTTCCAGAGGGGCTGCACCAGCCTGCATTCCCACCAACAATGCAAGAGATCCTCTTTCTCCGCATCCTCGCCAACATCTGTTGTTGCCTGAGTTGTTAATGTGAGCCATTCTGACAGGAATAAGGTGGTATCTCATTGTGGTTTTGATTTGCATTTCCCTGATGATGAGTGACGTAGAGCATTTTTTCATGTGTCGGTTGGCCATCTGGATGTCTTCTTTGGAGAAGTGTCTATTCATATCTTTTGCCCATGTCTTCACTGGATTATTTCTTTTTTGGGTGTTGAGTTTGATAAGTTCTTTGTAGATTTTGGATACTAACCCTTTATCTGATATGTTGTTTGCAAATCTCTTCTCCCATTCTGTCGGTTGCGTTTTAGTTTTGCTGGTTGTTTCCTTCGCTGTGCAGAAGCTTTTTATTTTGATGAGGTCCCAGTAGTTCATTTTTGCTTTTGTTTCCCTTGTCTGGATCTTTATATTTAAAGTAGGTTTCTTATAGACAGAATATATAAACAGAAAAACAGCATCTTGTTTTTCACCTATTCTGACGATCTCTTGTTTTTTTAATTGATGTATTTAGACCTTTCACATTTAAAGTACGGTTAACCTTTGAACCACACGGGTTTGAGCTAAGCAGGTCCACTTACACATGGATTTCTTTTTCAGTAAATACAGTACTGTAAATGTATTTTCTGATTTTATTAATATTTTATTTTTTCTAGCTTCCTTTTTTTTTTAAGTTTATGTTGAGAGAGAGAGAGGTAGAGGGAGAGAATCCCAAGCAGGCTCTGCACTGCTAATGCAGAGCCTGATGTGGGACTCAAACTCACAAACTGTAAGATCATGACCTGAGCTGAAACCAAGAGTCAGGTGGCCAACTGACCGAGCCACCCAGGGGCCCTTCTCCAGCTTTATTCTAGGAATGCAGTATATAGAATACAAAGTACGTGTTAATCAATTGTTTATGTTAGTGATGAGGCTTCTGGTCACCAGTTGGCTATTAGTCAATAAGTTTTGGGGGAATCAAAATGTATTTGTGGATTGTTGACCCCTCTCCTTCCCCCTACCAGCAGTTCATCTAAGTTTCCATAAGTGTTCCTTCTAATTTATGGCTTCAGCGACTTCTGCTCCATGTAAGCAGATCTCACCTGTGAGATCTGGATGCACCTGTCTCTCCAGGTTCGGGCATGGTGGTTGGAACCATTGACCCCAATCTTGTGATGGCTCCAAGAAAAGTTGTTTTTCAGTTTGTCCAGCCTTTTCTAGTTGTAAGGATAGGAATGGTGACCAGACTCCCAAGCTTTTTCCGTCTTGAACATGAAACCAGAAGCCCTTGGTGACCCAGCTTTTGTAGTCAAATAAATTTGGGAGTTAGTGACTAAGCCGTTATCTCTAGAGTGCCCTTAATGTCTGGACATACAAATCTGTGTCCTAACAACAAATGAAGAACTAAAACTAAAACGGCTGGTAGAGTCCACTGTCATGACTTCCAACTCTGCGCACGTGAGCTGTCCAGAAGAACGTGAAGATAATTAACGCTGGACTGGGGAACAGAGGGCATTCGTGCAGGTGGCTTAAATGTGAGCTTACCCACCAGAGCCTTTGATGTGCCCTCCCACAGGTGACCTAGGATGCAGCCGGGCGCTAGAGCAAAGCCCAAAGTCCAGAGTAGCCTGAATGACTTTCCCTCTCTTTCTTTCTTTAGACTGCTCTAGTTGTTAGTTGTCTGACTGCTGTGGCATATCCCGGGCTGGTCCCTGGGAAACAACTGCCAAGGACGTTGGTTAGTAACAAATATGGCTGCTTATGAGGAACCTCAGAACATTAAGAGAAAATGTCGGGTGCCGACAGTCCGGAATGCTTGGTCCATTTCTGTCCAAGTGTTTACAGTATGTTCTGTTGGGTTGGTCAGTTTCTTCTCTCTCTCTCTCTGGCTTGGACCAAGATAAGTTCTAAATTAGTTTAACTTGGTTACTCAAAGCCTTTTTCAGCGTGAGTAGGAAATACAGAAAGTGGTATTCTTGTAGCTGTCCCAGTCCATATTGTACCAAGAACCTCAACCAGAATATCGTCCTTACTTTTATTTCACACCAAGGGCTTTGTCCGGCTCCTCTCTCAAGCGTTGGAGTCTAAGATGCGGTCGCGCTTGGGAGATGCAGTGTGTCATGTTCAAACACAAACCAAGGGCAGCTCCTGAAAGAACGTGAATCATTTAGGCCAGTTACGTGTGTCGTGGTGTAATGTGGGGTAATGAGGAGGCACACGTACCAGTTCTGTGCTCAGTAAACAACCCCTGGCATTATAGAGAGGGAAATGAGAGAGAGAGATGGAAATGGGGCCCCTGGGAGCCAAGGAAGAAGTCCCAGTCAATGGAAAGACCGGCCCCAGCCAGGGAGAGAGCTGGACGACATACTGAACCAAACCTAGACTCAGCCTTTATCGGGACTTCTGGATTCATTATCAGTAGACAGAAGCCATGTATGTCTTGGGTCTTTATTAAAAGACTTGCTGGACCGTCCTGAGCATCTGATGCGTGTGCACAATGGTGACTGGGTTACTGGCCGACTCTGACGGAGCAGGACACAGTTATCTCGGATGAGGAGCGAGGGTCACCATGAAACAGAAACGTGTATCTCCATGATTTACTGGTGCTTGGGATCTGCTCCCCTGGCCAGCTCTGTGTTATTACTTGGAGGAACTGGGATGGTTTTAATTGCTTCCTGCTAGTAGTTATCAGCACGGGAGAAGCAGAAAGGGGGTTCCAGCCAAAGCACTCTGTCTTTCGTGCTCTTTTTAATAAAGAGCTTGTGCACAGAATCGGGTTTTCCACGGGGGACGCGTAGCAATGCTCCTCGATATTTTAGGATGTTTCGGGGGGGGGGCGGGTACCTCACTTGGGAAAAAAGTGTGATCTGTGAAAATAAACGTTTGTTTGGAAGGCTTCTCTGAAGTCATCGGCTTTGGGTTTCAAGAGGCCACAATCCAATCGTTGCCAGGCTTACGGAAAGCGTGTTCGTTGCTAGTCCCCGGGGTCACGGGAGCCTTCTGACCCCTGGCTGCCGTTGGGCTGTGACGGTGGCCCCCGGCAGGGGTAAGAGCTGAGAATGCTGTGTTTGCAGCAGAAGCTTCCTTGACGCAGCAGGAGCGTCACAGCCGCTTCAGCGAGCCCCGCAGGCTCTGTGCGCACCAGAGGGGGCCGGATGGATCTGCAGGCGTATGTTGGCTGGGCTTCTCCGCAGGCTCCGGGGGCGAGCACGTAAAGCAAAGCTTGTAGAGGAGCTGTGCACACGTCTGCCCGGGAAGTGTCGCCGGCCCCGGACGTGGGAGCACATTCCTGTGCTCACCAGCGGACACCAGATGACCCCAGGGCTTGATCTCTGCCCTGCAGCTCGCCCTGGCCTCTCCAAACCCTGGGGCCCAATGGCTGCTGCTGAGGTTTCCCCTGGGGCTCCGGGTTCCTGAGCAGAGGGATCGAAGCAGGGAACGCGGCCAGAAGGCCCTGTTCCCTGTTTTTGCACAATCCTCGGTACCAGCAAGAAAGGGCTGCGGCGGGGGGGGGTGGGGGGGGGGGGTGGAGAGATGGCAATACGGTACTTCCTTCGGGAGGGAAAATGTCAATGTATTCAGCACACATAACCCCCACATACTATTAACATTCACCAAGTGTGAATTCAAACAAAAGTCACCAAAATTAGATGGGAAGGGATCTGAAATGTCACTTTCACACATGCCGGGCTTGGAGAGCTATGACAAATTGGCTTCCTGTGGATCCGGGCCGTCAAAACTGGCTTGGGACGTTCAGGTCTAATCACCAATTAAACTCGGCAAACACAGCGGATTTGCGCAGGCCCTGGGAGATCCATTTCCTTCTTGGGAATGGAGAGGGCCCGGACCAGCTCTTTTTCATCTGACAAAAAATGAGGAGGAATTGCTGGCCATCTCCCTACCGCTGAAGGAGGTCAGAGCAGGAAAGGCAGGCGGGCTCACTGGAGAGACCCGCTGGTGTCTCACTCCCTCTGCCCAGTCTGCCCAGGAAGGCAGGAAAAGCTCTAGCGGGACCAGAGCCGCTGGGGGCGGGGCCTGGAGGGCCGGTGAGCCTTGGGTCCACAGAACACAGACTTCTCTGTTTCCCAAACTGTCGTTCCCTCGCTCGGGGTGGCGAGTGAGATCTCAGGGGTCACACTCACACAAACACACACGTATGCAAATTTAGCATTCCCATCAGCGCATTTCAAGCCGTAACAAATATTTTATTATGGAAAGTTTTTAAGTCTACGCTAACTTCGTAAGAATCCCACAGTGAGAAACCCAGGTAGGCACCGGCTAGCTTCTACCGTTATTTTCTTAACTTGCTGTGTCACCTATCAATCCATTTGCCTGTCTTTCTGTGGGTCTTATCCATTACCCTGATTTTCTGAATGCATTTCAAGTAAATTGCAGACACGTCTCCCTAAATACTTCAGCGTCCGTGTTCACTAAAATTCAAAATTTGTTCCCAGGTTTTGTTTGTTGCTGTTGTTGTGGTGGTAAAATGTATAGGCGATGAAATACATAAATCTTGTGTATATTTGCTGTTTTGACAAATGCATGCGCCTATGTTATGCAAACACCTATCGTGACAGAGACGATTACTGGGGCCTTTCTGCCTCTTCCCCATCAATCTTGGCCAGCCCCCCATCCTACCATGACTCCCAGAGGCAAACACCTACCGTACCTACCCTGATTTTCCACCACACACCTCGCCCCACCGTGTATGATGTGTGTACTCTTTGCATCTGTGTACTTCATTCTGTGTAATATGTTTGCAGTCATCCATGTTGCCGTGCATGTGGATAATCCCTTCCTTTTTATCAGTGACAAGTATTCCACTGAATAAATAGACAGCAGTATGTTTATCCACTCCCCTCTGGATTGATACCTGGACAGTTTCAAAGTTGTGCCTATTATGAATAAAGCAGCTTACAATATTCTTGTATACGTTTTCCTTGTGTGTGTGCATGTATTTAGGTCTATATGTTTTCAACTCTCGTAGGTAAATACTACCCAGGTGTGGGATTGCTGGGTCAGAAAGTAGATGTATGTTGAATTTTCTAAGAAATGGGGGCGCCTGGGTGGCTCAGTCAGTTGAGCACCCGACTTCAGCTCAGGTCACGATCTCATGGTTTGTGGGTTCGAGCCGCACGTAGGGCTCTGTGCTGACAGCTCAGAGCCCGGAGCCCGCTTCAGATTCTGCGTCTCCCTCTCTTTCTGCCTCTCTCTCCATCTCTGTCTCTCCCAAAAGTAAATAAACATTAAAAAAAATTTAATTTTAATTTTACAAGGACCAAACCTATAAGCCACATGTCCTTGAATTATTTTAGTGTTTCAGCAGTATTGGCTGTGTTTTCCCACCTATTCAGATTCTTTCCGGTGAATCTTTGTCAACAGTTTAAATACAAATCAATAAATTCCAAAAAAAACCCCAAAACTTTAAAAAATAAGTAATAGAAGGGAACAACAGCAAAATGACCAGACTTGCTCCTAGGAAATTTTTTTCCTTCTGTGAGTTCATAGGGTTCCTTATTATTAAAGTCCGTCCGAATCAGAGGTTCTTTTAGAAAAATTTGGGGAGTAAAAATCTTTTTATAAACTCCACCGAAGGATGACATACGTACAGAAAAGTGCATCCAGAATCATCTTTGCAAACCGTACACATCCGCGTCGCGGGCCTCCGGCTGGAGAAGCAGCATGGCCCGCGCCAGGGCGGCCCCGGGAGATGGGCCACATCGGGCATGATGAAAATTACAAGTGCAAAGACAAGTGGAGGCCCCGCCGAGCTCACCGGGGCATCCCACCGAACACTTAAGGGATGCCCCCGCAACAGTGAAAGCAGACTCCCCCATTAGAGGCCCTACTGTCCTCTCCCGGGGCTGTCTCGACCCCACACCTCCGGCACCACTCCTGCCGCGTGGATTTCGCCTCTACAGTCTCTCTCCCAACGCCGCGCGGCTTGCACCCGGCATTCTGCAAGGAGAAGCCGTCGCTTTAGCTAAAACTCATCACCGAGTCTCCCTCCGAGCGTCCTGGGGGCACGGTGGGGGGCTGGGGGAGCCCCACGGAATAGAACAGCCCCCGGCCTCCACTGGGCCGGCTGAAACGCGAGAGGCCAGGGGACAAGCTGTGTCACTCCGAACGTGGGGCTACTCGCGCCTGGTGCGGGTGGTGTGTGTGAATCAGAGAAACGGCAGCTACGCTCTGGGGCCGGAAGGGGAAGGGCTTGCAGGCAGGAAGGGGGCTCGAGTTCCAGGGGGCACGGGATAAGGCCTTCCCGGTTTGCGCCCTGAACAGGAAGGGGCGCTTCCCCCCCCAGCCCCGTCAGCCGAAGCACCGAAGGTCAGCGGTGTCGCAGGAGCCCCGCAGACCCAGATGCCCCCCGCCCCCCACTCTGGGTTCCAGACCCGCGGCCCCCGGTCGGGATGAAGGCAGCAAGTGGCCTGTGCGGGCGGCGCACTGTCATCTCGAAACCAGTCTAATTGTGAGCATGGCAATGAGAGCAAACTTCGGACAGTGCATCCGAACACAGGAGGAGAATAAGCTACTGCTGCTGTTTCTGGTTTTTGGCACAGGACACACGGCCCCAGTCGGACCCCACGTGGAAATGAAAAGGTAGTGGGGGTCGTGGGAGGCTGGAAGTCATTTAGCAAACTGTAGATGAGTAAAAATTTGGACGCGTCGGAAGAGAGTCAATGGCCCAGGCTCTTCTTCTCTTGAAAGATACTTGGACGAGGGGCACCTGGGTGGCTCCGTCCCTTAAGCGTCGGACTCTTGCTTTCAGCTCAGGTCATGATCTCGCCGTCCGTGAGTTCGAGCCCCGCGTCGGGCTCTGTGCTGACAGCTGGGAGCCTGGAGCCTGCTTCCGATTTTGTGTCTCCCTTTCTCTCTGCCCCTCCCCCGCTCATGCTCGCTCTCTCCCTGTCTCTCTCTCTCAAAAATAAATAAAGCACTTAAAAAAATTTTTTTCACATGACTTTAGCCTCCCTCTTTGATTTCCAACCCTAATTCGCACCAAAGCTAGTCCGTAACTGTCAACTTGGAAACCCATCACGCTTTGCAATGTATTTTCTCCTGGTGTCTCTGCAGAGAGTGGATCGCTCCCAGCCCATCTCACTCTCCCCGTGCTCCAGCCAGAAGGCTGTGGAATCACTCGTGCCTCCTGTTTCTCTCCCATCCTTCGCAGCCCGCCAGGAAATCCTGTTGCCTCCACCTTCTGACACACCCTTACTGTGACCCACCGCTTCCACCACCTCCGCCTCCAGCCCCTGGTCCCAGCCTCTGGCTTGGGGGTGGGCGGGAGCCTCTCCATCCGCCTCACTGCTCCTCAACCCGCCCCTCTGCAGCGTGTGGTCACCCAGGAACCCGGGTGACAGGTACGCGAGAAAGCTTTCCAAGGCTCAGATGGTGCCGCTGCTCTGCCCGTCAACGTCTCACTGCTTCTCACTGAAGTCAGCGCACCGCCAAGCGTCCTCGAGCCCTTCCCGCCCGCCACCCCTGCTGGTCCACTCCGCACACCTTGGCCCCGTCGCCACTGCTCCAGTCTTGGTCTCGCGGCTCAGGCCCCCCGGGCCAGTTTGTCCTCCTTCAACCCATCCACCGCACTCTCGTCGGGGGAGACCTTTATCACTGGCCTTCCTTTCCCCAGGAATGCGCTCCCTCGGGCAGAAACACGGCTCGTTCTTTCTCCCGCTTCCTTCAGGTGTCTGTTGGACCGTCACGCTGTCAGAGGACTTCTTTGATTATATCACACAGAACAACATTCTCTCACCTCTTGTTCTGCCGCCTTCTTCCTCTTCGCACACACGACCTAACAGAGACCTAACAGATTACATTTATTTTTTGCTTGTCTCCTTCCATGTAGAACGGGGGTCTCATGAGAAGATGGGCTTTGTTTGGGTCCAAAAGAGTATGGTTGCCAGACGGTTGGCATTCAATAGATACGTGAGAATAAATATTGGGTTGGATGAATACCACCTGATCATCACGGTCAAGATTCTGGTGCCCAGAGAGAGCGAAACCAGGTGGAGAGCACCTGCCTTCCCCAGCTCCTGCTCGTCCACCCCACAGTTCTAGGAGGCTTCGTGTTACGTGCTCAGTATTCTTATTGATCAACGTGTTCACTCATTGTTATGTAAAGTGCTACAAAGAGCGGCTGGACAACTCCCTATTAAAAAAGAAATAACCCAAGACCAGAATTCTAAAGGATCGAACAACCCAGAGATCTAAATGGGGAGGATGGTAGATAAAGCTTCTGGAAAAATATAGACGGTGTGTTGGGCCCCGAAGAAGGGCGTTGCAGTTATGTTTGCTTCATACCAAACTACTCCAAGCATAGTGGCTTAAAGTGACAGGTGTCTGATTGTGGCTGATAGTTTTGTGGGTCAGGAATCCGGGCAGAACTTGGCTGGGAGACACTGCTCCTCAGTGTGGCATTGGTGATCCTCCATTGGATCCTGCTGGTGGACGGACTGCTTTGGAGTCTGACCCCGATTCACTTGTCTATCTGGCGCCTCCGTGCGGGTAGCTGAAAGGAGACCATTCGCAACTGTGACCAAAGCATCTACGTGTGGTCCCTGCAGCATAGTAGCTTCAGGATTTCCAGACTTCTTACACAGCGACCCAGGCTTCTGTTAAAGACAAGACAACAGGTCGGTCCAAAATGGAGTTGCTTATGCTAAGCCCCACACCACCAAACTCAGACTTAATTACATTTTTGGCTCTCCAAGGAAGGAATCTTAAACCAGTCAATCGGGAATCACCTCATCAGCACGAGTTAAACCATCTGCCTGAGAGACCCCTGCCTTCCCCTAAAGGAAAGTAACCTTGCAATAACCAACCTGCTTTCTCCCCCCCACCCCCAGCATAACTGTCTTGTCCTGCCCCCTGCTGCCTATCAAAGGCATCCGTTTTGCACAGCTCCTCGAAGCCCCTTCCTGTCTGTATTGGGGTGCCGCCCAATACACGAATCATTGAATAAAGCCAGGAAGATCTTTACAACGGACTCAGTTGGATTTTGTTATTTTAACAGATCCAAGGGCAAGTGCTCCAGGAAATGGAGAATTGACACAAGGCTTTTGTGACCCAGCCTCAGAAGTCACACGGCAGAGATTCCATGTCCTCTGTTGTCATCACGGGCAGCCATAAACCCACCGAGTCTTGGGGTGGGGGGGATGACACAGATCCCCTCTATTCCACGGACGGAGTGTCAGAGAATTTGCAGCCTTGTTTTTGAACTCAGGGAGGTATGACTCAGTTAACCGGGGAGTAGGTGAGAAAGTATTTTGAGGATAAAAGTTTGAGCAGGGATGGGATAGGACAGGTGCATTTAGGAGCCATAAAGAGGCCCAGGTGCCCAGCATGACCAGGAAAATGTCAAAGGCCAGGTCAAAGGCAGAGGCCTTGGGCTGGGTGGGTTTGAATACCCCGTGAAGGAGTCTAGCCTTTGCTCTGCAGACAAGCTGTGTTTGAACTGTGTTGCTCACATACCCCGAAGGGAATTTTGAAAGAAAGTGTTCAGCTTTGCATCCATCCCCACCCCCTCCCCCCACCATGATTGAAAAGGAATCGCAAAGGTCAGCAGCTCTGTGTGGTCATTCAGGCTGACGGAGGCTTTCTACCTACTTCTTCGTGGAACATCCAGGGTCACTGTGGGCATCTCCCTCCGAGACCGCGTGGGAGCCTGGAGAAGCACGTGGGGGGCCAAGGCCGGCGTCGGTGCCTGTCACTTCCGCTCACGCCCCAGTGGCCGGACCTCAGCGAACGGCCACTCCAGACCGCACAGGAGGCCCGGAAGAAGCGAGGAGCACAGATGTCGCGGGAGAGCAAGGAGCCCTCCCTACAGGGCATATATACAGCGTTCTGCACACTGACTGCTGCTGTTGCTTACACGGCCCGTATTATTACGCACTCAGCCTGTAGGCCGTGCTCTGTGCACGGATGCATGTGACTCCCCGAGCGTCAGCTCGCAGGACCCCCAGGTAGACGCGCTTCAGGCGCAGGAGGCCCTGCAGCCTCGGGGCCCAGTTAGGAGGTGAGACATCGCTGCGGGAGGCTCGGCCACTCCAGGCAGGGGGCTGCAGGGGGGGCCTGGGCCGAGTCGGGCCGCAGATCCCCGCGCGGCTGTCCGGCTGTCTCCGGGCGCCTTCAACGGTCCATCCCCAGCCGCTCGCTCCTCCCTGCCTTGCAGCCAACTCCTCCATGAACCCCAGGGTGGATTGTGCTGCGCCTGAAGAAAAGCAGGGCTTTGCCCTGGGCTCAGAGGCAAGCTTCGCCCCTCCGGCTTCTGGGAAGCGGCCCAACAAGAACTAGGAAAGCGGCCCCGGTTTTCAAAATCCTGGGCACCTGTGCTTCCTGTCATGGAGACAACAGACGGACGGGATGTCGTGCCCTTGAGGGGCCTGATCAGACGCGAGAGGTCTTTGTCTTCTCTTCCCTGCCGTCGATACCGGGGCCCCAAAGGTTGGAAGAGTGGATTTCCCACCACCCCCCCGGGGGCCCCAGAAACCACGCAGTCTAAAGCAGACTGTACTGCAGGCAGCCGATGCTCCGTTTTTTTGGCCGGGCACAGTGTGGACGTTGCTGCGTTTGCTGCCCTGAGCTACCAGGGCGGTTGGGTGTAATCAGTCTCTCCAGTGACACCGTTTCCAGACCAGCGAGGCGGCCCCTCTGCGCGGAGCCTGACTCCTCCGCAGGCAGTGACCCTACCCCACGTCTCTGGGTGGATTTGTCCCCCGACGTCGCCTCGCAGTGCGGCGTAGGGGACCCGGCGGAGGAAAGGGTGTCCTTTTCCACATCAAACGCGGGAGGCAGGTATGTCTGAGAAGACGCACGCCTCCTTCCCACGCCGTGTCCGTGCAGGGTGCTTGGGGACGGCCTCCAGGTGTGACCTTGGGAGGCCCAGGCAGGGTTTTTCCACAAGCAGGCTCAGCTGGGGCGCGTCCTGCCCGGTGTGTGAGTCAGCACACAAGTAGTTAAGTTGGAGAGCCTTGGCTTCCCCGGCTGGTGCATTCAGCCTCCGGGAGTCAGCAAGCGGCAGTGCTCATGAGAGCGGGGGCCGGGGACACCCAAGTGCCCTGGCACTCGGGCTCGCGACGGGGACCCGCTTGCCTCTCTGAACAGCCAGCTGCCGCCGCAGGTACGTAGCTGGGCTTGGATGGATGGTGCTTTGTTTTCTCCCCCGAGGACAGAGAGCCACGGTTGCTCGCGTGTGCACACAGGCTCCCTTGACACTGAGAAGAAACAGATGTTTATTAGCCTCCTGAATAATATGACTTATTAAAATAAGGGACAGGGGCGGGGGGGGGGGCGGAGAGAGGGGAGAGACGCTTCCTCTCCCCGTGCGTTTCCCTCGCAAAGGCGGCTTTTCTTAATTCTGTGTGCATTCCAGGGCTGTGTGCGCTCAGGTCATTTGAATGTCGCGATCACAGGGGGAATTCGAAAGATGGCCTTTCGCTGTCCTTTCCGTGAATCTTCAGATCCGCGTTCAGAGAGCTGGATTCGGTCTGAAGAGTTGTGTTGCCGAATCGGGGAAGTCAAGCGGCGGGAACTCACTTTCCTACCCCGTTTTCGACAGTGAGATTCGAATCCTTAGTCTTCAGAAGCAAACTTCTTCAGGTTTACCACATAGCTGCAGGATCTCAGACGTGCTGTTTTTCTGGCTCACAGCCCGAGGCCTCCTGGCTCAGATATGTAGGGTGACCTGAGATAACTTTTCGAATCCCAGTTCTGTTGTTGTTGTTGTTGTTTAATTGTCAACTTAGCTATCATAAGGTGTCGTCTTGGCTTTGGGAGTAGATGCCCGTGGTTCATCGCTTACATACGACCCCCGGTGTTCATCCCAGCAGGTGCCGTCCTCCATGCCCGTCCCCCGTTTCCCCCACCCCCAGCAACCCTCAGTGTGTTGTCCGTACTTAAGAGTCTCTTATGCTGTGGTCTCCCTCTGTGTATCTAATTTTTCCTTCCCTTCCCCTCTTCTTGTAATGAGTCTGCTCAACTTGGTCATCCTGGCCTTCCCATCCTTTTGGATGACTCTTCTTTATATGAGCCGTTGAAGAATGTCTGAAATTCTGAGTGGATTGGAACTATCCTCAAAAACTCGGACTTGGTGGAATTTCCAAGGATATAGGGACATAAGCAACGCCTGTTTGGATCTCATTCCATCTCTAATCTTTTTTTTTTTTTTTAAGCTAGATGACCAGTTTATTATAAAAGGGTATAATTCAGGAACAGCCAGATAGAAAAGATACATAGGGCCAGGCAGGTATGAGGAAGGGGCCCAGAGCCTCCCCGCCCTCTCCAGGGACACCATTGCAGCGAATCTCCACGTGTCTCCCAACCTAGACCCTAGAAGCCCATCCTTTTTGGGTGTCTACGGAGGCCACATTGCAGAGGCGTGGTTGATTCAGTCCTCAGCCCATCTCTGTTTTGTCACGACCACATCAGCCACCAATAACTGCCATCTGTGGCATGGATGATCAGGGTGATGTCACTGCAGCTGGAGTCAAAAGGATGTGAATTCGAGTCCCACGTGCGTAATTTACTGGCTCTTCGAAATACCTCGAGCCTCACTTGCTTCGTTTGTAAAATTGGGATCCTGTGTGTAAATGTGGTGCTGGTCACACAGAGAGAAATAGGATGGGCTCTGACACCAAAGCTTCCAGTGGAGAGAGAGACACTCATGAAACCCTAGGTACCAGAATGGAGGAGTGTGTAAAGTGTGAGAGGAAGAAATGGGTTAAGCCATGAGCTCCAGCTGGGGGATCGCTGGATTCTCGGTAGGAGGCTGAGGAGAGGCGTGGCCCCCAACCCCGTCCCCTTTGCCAAAAGGAAACCGTTTGTGATGTGAGGTGACACCTAGAAGGCTTGTCTCATTGGCTAAAGAACAGACACCGGTAGCTGGTTTTACACGTTCTTCCAAATGGGCACCTTTCAAAGCCTTCTGCAGGGAGAATGTCGCCAGCCTCCTCCTCCTTTCTCTTCCTCTCACAGAAAAGGATGCCCCTTCTTTCTACTCCTGCTCCAAGGTCAACGGTAGATGAGAGAAATGGAGAGCTCACCACATCTCTAGCGCAAATGCATCATTGAGAGGGAACCAGGCTAATCTGGACCATCGTCTCTCAGGGCAGGTTCCAGAAGTTCTAGCAGAACCAGGGTGGAATGGGTGTGTTTGAAAAAATGCTCATAAAACCTTTGAGGTAATGAGTTATCCAGTCTTAGGATCAAGACTCTTAAACAGGAGGTGAAGAGCCACTTCCTATCACCGGACTTGAATGTCAAGGGTCACCCTAAAGGGAAAGAACTCTGATACCCAGACCTCCTGCAGCAGGGGACACTTGGGCTGTGACTCTAAGTAGTCCCCCCTCCCCAATTTTCCCATCTAGCACGTGGGAATCTGTCCCAAATTTCTCCAGAACACTGGAAACCAGAAACTGTTGTGTCCATGGTCATGAGGCTTCTCCTCACACCTCACTGAGGACAGCTTCAGTGACCTTACGACGCTCGAGAAGGAGGAAGAAGGTGGTCAGGGGTTAGTCATCCATCACTAGATTCTGGCAGGCGGTGAGGCCACAAGAGGGCGGTGCAGAGAATAGCACTGATGACCGTGAAGGAGAATTTGAATGTCTGCTGACGAGCTTCTTAGGATCCTGCCAAGAAATGAGGTCCCTGAGGCCCTCCGAGAATCTTCTGCAACTGTTTTCCGTATTGTTTTTCTTTACTGCTACCCACCTTTCTTTGTTGCTCTTGCAGACTGGCCTGGTCTGGGAGCAGCAGCTAACAGAAAGGAAAACAGCAAGTGTATTTGTGATACAGAACACAGCAGTGTGTACCCGTTGGATATGGTTTCGGCAGCCATCTGGAATATCCAGTCTCAATTCCTGCTCCCCATTGCCTCCCTAGCTCCAGGGACAACATTGTTATCTTAGACTATGCTTAAGAAATGTCTCATTCAGGGCTTAGAAGGTGGTTTGTGTCATGACAACGGTGGGGTAAGGAAAGTTCACATTGGTGCGTTGGGGCCAGCTGTATATACTTCCAGTGTTTTCCTCGGGGGGCCTGAAATCAACCATGGCGGGAGTGTTCACATACACACCAGTACAACACGCCGGGGCTGTCTATGCCCGGAGAGCCAGGTGTTAAATGGGTAGCAACCCACCGCTCCCAGGACATGTCACAGAAAATTCTGTGACAAAGAGATGAGATGCTGCCTTAAGACATTAAGAGGGAAAAAATTGCCTTTGGGAGAAACTATTTTGTATTGTTAAAGAACACATGATAGACCCATGATCAGGTTTACTTAGTGGCAAAACTCTACAAGTTCGAAAACGAGGAGCATTCTGGCCAGGTCACCTTTCCAGGGAATGCTATCACTTTTTCTAAATGTTCAGACCCCTGAACTATGTTGATGGAGACACATAACCCCATCTTTATGTTACTGTGTTCATAAGGGGAAGAATTTATAAGTGAACCTTTGCAGCTGAAGTTTAAGAGTACTCTAATCCTTTTCCAGCTCATTTACTATTTGGGTTAATACGAGTAGGAACAAGAAATTTTCCAAACTCTAAGGTGGAAGATTGTTTGTTGAAGTGCGTCTCCCTAACCTCACAGCCACGGAGACTGAGTATGACCAGCACCCCACATAGATGAACTCTGTGGCCAAGATGACTTTAGATCTTCTCAGAGAGTGGGGGCACTTCGGAGAGCTCCCTCTCTGGGAGCATTCATTCATTGATAGGTCCTTGAAGTTCCTCATCTGATGATGCAAAACCAAAGGAAACTTTCCATCTAGAAAATGACAACTCCCTGTGGATGAAACTGACATATAAGAGGAATTATTCATGAGCACTTAATAAGCGTCTGTGCTAAACAAATAAAGGGCACTGTGAAGCAGATTTACTCATCCAGTCCGCCTGACATGTACTTCTTAGTGAACCCTCACAACCACAGGAAGAGGTAGTTGTGAGTATTCTCTCCAATTCAAAGATGAGGAAATTGATGTATCAAGTTAAGTGACTTCTTCCAGTGAGGGCATTGCTGAGATTTGACCTCAAGAAATCTCCGTCTAGAGGGGCGCCTGGGCGGCTCAGTCAGGTAAGCATCCAACTTCAGCTCAGGTCATGATCTCACGGTTCGTGGGTTTGAGCCCCACGTCGGGCTCTGTGCTGACAGCTCGGAGCAGGGAGCCTGATTCAGATCCTGTCTCCCTCTCCCTCTGCCCCTCCCCTGCTCATTTCCTCTCTCTCTTTTTCTCTCTCTCTCAAAAATAAATACTAAAAAAAAAAAAAAATCTTAATCTAGAACCCTTCCTCTTAAGCCACCATTGTTTACCATCTCCCTGCAAAGTACGTGACTAGAAATTTAGCTCCTCTCCTCGGAACATGGGCCTCCACTTTCGTTGCATGAAAAACGATCTCGATTCAGACGTCGCAGAACAATGGCTGTCAAAATTGGATCAAGTTTTCCGCGATGCGTTGAGTCGGCGCTTCCTGCAGACACAAAGCAGTGGTTGAAGAATGGAGCAGGGAAGTTCGGGCTTCGACGTGCACAGCCACGGCCCGGACACAGGAGTGCTTCTTTCCAGCTGTTTCTCCCGCGAAAGAAAGGCAAAACCCTTCCACCACCAATGTTTCACCTCTCTCCGTCTTCCGGGTTCCAGCAGGAATCTCGAACAAGGTCGTGATAGTCCAAGAAGAAACAAGAAGCGTGTTTCTCTCCCACACGCGCCCTTTCGACGTTGCTGGAAGCTTGGAAGAAACGCTATGTTTGTGACGTTTTGGTTCGGCGTGAGAGTTACGAGCGTCGGCCTTAGCCCTCGTCCTGATGGCTTTTGGGCCTTGTGTTTATACCCAGAACTCACAACGAACCCACTTCCTTCTCCACCGCACAATCAGTTGATTTCCCCTAGTTTCTTCTTTTGGCACATGGCACCATGATTCTCTCCCGCCCTTCAAAAATTGGACTGACGCTTGGTCTTCCCTCTTCTCCTTTTCCCATGTTGACCTGGTGGCAACTCCTAGTGGGATAGTCAGCGCTTCTCTGATATCTTCCTCCTTTCTGTTCCCACTGTCACCTCCACAGACCACCTAAGCTCTGCTTCCCCTCCCCCCCAAATGGGGTCTCAACTCTTCAACGGCTGCCTGTTTCAGCTCCAACTTCTACAGCATTAGAGCACTGAGCAGGGACACATTTGGAGGGCCTCAAGAAGTCCTGTGGTCAGTTAGTGATGTTGGCCATGCCAGGGGATGGGAAATAAGCATTGTCTGTTAGCCCCACCTGCTCCTTTATGTTTGCAAAAATGCAGGTCTCTTCACGTGTTTATCTCACTCAAACACATTCGGGGACCCTTTCCTGCGTTCACTCAGTTAAGATTCCCCAGCCTGGCATTTCAGAACATTTGAGAACATCCAGTAACTTATCCCTCAGCTGTAGATTTTATTGCCCCCCGACAAAGCCTACATCAGTGGGTCTCAGGCTCAGGGTCACAATGGACCAGCGGGCGACAAGGGGTGGGGTTACATCCAGAGCGCCGGCCACCTTCTGTAACACTGTATCCTGTCCTCACCCTGACATATTGGGGTACGGACGTGGGAGTGTCACATATGAAGAGCATCTTTCAGAAGGTTAAGGGAGAAAACGATTGGGGACTGCTGCCTCAGTTTACCCAAACCACGCTGTCTGCTGTTGTATATATTTGGGACATTCCTTCCCCTGCGCTGACGCTCCAGCATCCACACCTCTCCCTGGCCAAATCTGGTTTCTTCTTCAAAGTTTGGCTTCAATTCCATCTTGTTCATGAAGCCCGCCTTGATTTTTCAAACTAGAGAGGATCTCTCCTTTCTGCAAGCCCCCAGAGCATCTTATGTAAGATGCTTACGTTCAACCTTGCGTTGTGTTTACTTGGCATCTGTCTTGTATTCCCTGCAAAATCCAAGAGAATGATTTAAAACATCTTTGTATTTCACTGGGCCACATACCTGGTAGGACCTCCACGAACTGGCCTCTTCTCGCCACCCTTGTCCTGTCTTTGCTCGGTGTCCCCCCTTTGCCTTCTCTGCTCTCGAAACAGCAGACGACCCGGAGTTTCCCAGAAGTCAACTTTGCACGTGCCTTCTTATCAGGTGAAGTCGATGGCCCGGATGACCACAGTTCTCCACCCCTCCCTGAACCCACACCTTCTGCAGCATGAGACGTGGAGACCACTTCTCCTCCCCCTGAATCTGAGCTGGCCCCGCAACGTGCTTTGGGCAGTACAAGGCAGCAGAAGTTACAAGGCGCCAGTTCTGAGCCTGGCCCTCAAAGACTTGCAGGTTTCCACTCGTTTTCTTGGACAGTTGCCTAGCTGCCACACAAGCAAACCTGGGCCAGCTTGCAGGAGAATGAGAGACCGCGTGGAACAGAGATGAGCCATGTGGCACAGGCCATCCTTAAACTGGCAGGTCCAGGGGAGGGGCAGAGAGAGACACACACACGGAATCCGAAGCAGGCTCCAGGCCCTGAGCTGTCGGCACAGAGCTTGACGCAGGGCTCGAACCCATGAATCGCGAGATCATGACCTGAGCCAATTAGAAGCTTAACCGACTGAGCCCCCAGGCGCCCCTCAAGGAATATATTTAAACGAGGGAAGCAATGGATTAAATCAGAGGCTGTAACAACCCTGCATATGTTCAATTTGTCTCGCATAGTGTAAGTAATGAGGTATTTTTTTTAAAAAATGGTTTGCCTAGGGGCGCCTGGGTGGCTCAGTCGGTTAAGCGTCCCACTTGGGCTCAGGTCATGCTCTCCAGGTTTGTGGGTTTGAGCCCCACGTCGGGCTCTGTGCCGGCAGCTCGGAGTCTGGAGCCTGCTTCGGAATCTGCGTTTCCCTCCTTCTCTGCCTCTCCCTCTCTCTCTCTCTCTCTCTCTCTGTCTCTTGAAAATAAACATTAAAAAAAAAATTTGTAATGGTTTGCCTATATTTGAAAATCAAGAAATTTAAGGTAAGCCCCATATCACTAACTTTCCGCCAAAAAAAAAAAAAAATCCATCAACCTTGGACCTTCGTTTTCTCGTGGCACCAGTGAGTGGGGACTCCCCTTTAGATGAGCACACTCTTCTGGCTGTGACAATCCTCAGTGATCCCTGCCTGTCGGCTTCTCGATACACGTTGTCATTTGTCATCACGTCTGCACTTGTGCTGCGTCCGCGGCTTTCACTCCGTGGTTTACCTGCTGTGAAACCCTGAGCACTTAGGAGAGCTGCTGATAACTGGGTCCCCTCGCCTCCTTCTGCCTGTAGCATGGGTGTGATGGAGACAGATTCTCTCTCCCCAGGCGAGATTTTAAGTGTCACTCATATCTCATTTTTCTCCTCTACTAATTGAATTTTTTTCTCCCTCCAAAGGGTTTTCAGGGATAATTTGGCTTACAACCTGCCGAAACTAGAGCAAGGCATTTTCTTTCATCTCACAATTCAGTTTTATTATGGCAGGAACTGCAGAGAAAGAGTCACCCAGCAGGGACGGCAGGCCGGTCAGGAGGATTGTGCCAGTTTTCTGATGTTTTTCCCCTTCATAACATTATTTTTTAAGTGTGTGTTTATTTTTGAAAGAGAGAGAGACAGAGCGTGAGTGGGGGAAGGGCAGAGAGAGAGGGAGACAGAGAATCCGAAGCGGGCTCCGGGCTCTGAGCTGTCAGCACAGAGCCCCACGCGGGGCTCGAACTCGTGAACTCAAGATCATGGCCTGAGCCGAAGTCAGACGCTTAACCGACGGAGCCACCCAAGGCACGCCTATGTTTTTCCCCTTTAACGGTGCTCACAAGGGTCAATGTACAACCTGCTATCTGTGGTCTGTCTCTTTCAGGATGGACTGCAGAGCTTTATCTATTTATTTTTGGTCGGATGATTACTTATTCTACTTCTAAGGCTTATAACTCATTGATGTTCAGCAGGAAGGCACTGGTACAGGTAGACCAGCTGTTTACTCTGGCATCTGCTCCAATTGGTCGTTGCCCAGGCTGAACCCGTAGTTAAATCTTTCGAACGTATCAACTCTGGACTTAACACACTGGAACGCAAAACACGCTCCTCTTCAACGATGCCTTTACCTTTGGACTCATTTGTGACACAACAGGCTCAGCAACTTGGTCACAGCTCTGTGCCACTTGGCTGTATCAGTTCTTTTATGTAAACACCAACTTAATTATCCAATTCAGAAGAAACTTTGTCTCTTGTGGTGCATCCAAAGTTCAGCTTGTGAGGGCATGAAAGGCAGCTCAGCCTGTTCTCCCATTAGTGAAATGAAAAAGCAGGTAGAACTCGCCTAAGTAAGTTGGTGCCTCAATATTTCTAAACGCCCCATGGGATCGGGCAACCGACTTAAGAGTTGGACCAAGATGGCCTCTGAAGTGACACATTCTGCTTCGTCGAGCTGAGAAAAGCAACGGAAACTCTATTTTTAGTAGTGGTTGTTCTTCAGTAAGGATAGGCAAGAACAGACTAGCAGAGTTGACACCTCCTTTCCAGCCTACTTGGAAAATCGTTCACCCGACGTGATGTTTTCGTATCCTGTATCCATCCGTTGAAGACAATACCTTTTGATCGCAGAGGTAATACACGACCGTTGCGACAAATTTTAATAAGGTTAAGCAAGATGCAGAAAATAAAAAGTTCCCTCACATCCCGGGAGTATTTCGAAATGGATTACTCTAGTTCTCTCTTTGTCTCTGTCTCTCTTTGTATTTTCGATAGCTTTAAGACTTGGGAGTGCTTTCTTTTAAACCCCAAACTTGGGGGAAAAAAAAAAAACATCTTGAAGGGAATGTTTTCAAATCTGGTTTGCATTTCCCTGCTGTCCTAGAGATTTTAAACGAAAAGGACTCAGGCTGTCCCTCTGGCCACTGATCATTGTCATGGGCTGACCCCCCTCTCTTTTGAACGTCTTCCAATTGCTTGTCACTCTTATCACCTGTGTGCCTGCTTCTGGAAACCTGGAGTATTCCAATTTTCTGTAATTGGAAGAAAAAGAATGTTTGGTTAGAACTATATGTAAATTAAAAGTCAATAGGCTCTGCACGAGCCGAAGAGGCTCTCCTATGGTTTATTTTTTAAAAAGTTTTTATTTTTTTAAGTTTTTATTTATTATTTTGAGAGAGAGAGAGAGGGAGAGAGAATCCTAAACAGGCTCTGCACTGTCAGCTCGGAGCCCAACACAGGGCTCAAACTCACAAACCACAAGATCATGACCTGAGCTGGAGTTGGACGCTTAACTGACTGAGCCACCCAGGCTCCCCTCTCCTATGGTTTAAAATGCGGACTTTATTTCATAAGTTTCTGTGATCTGGAGACCTTTTATATTTATTTCCCATTTGTAACTATGTCTTAGAGTTGAGACTGCCTGAAATGTGACCTCTGAATTAAAGAGATTTTAGTATATTTTGAAACGCAACATTGAACATCTCTTCATCTGTTTGTCATTTGGATGTCTTCTGTGGAAAAAATGTCCACTAGCTCTGCCCATTTAAAAAATTTTTTAGGGGCACCTGGGTGGCTCAGTTGGTTAAGTGTCCGACTCTTGATTTCGGCTCAGGTCATGATCTCGCGGTCCGTGAGTTCGAGCCCTGTGTCGGACTCTGTGCTGACAGCTCGGAGCCTGGAGCCTGCTTCGGATTCTGTGTCTCCCTCTCTCTCCACCCCTCCCCCCACTTGCACTCTGTCTCTCTCTCTCTCTCAAGAATGAATACACGTTAAAAAAATTTTTTTTAAGTTTATTTATTCTTGAGAGAGAGAGAAAGAGAGCACAAGCAGCGGAGGGGCAGAAAAAGAGGGAGAGAGAGAATCCCAAGCAGGCTCCACACTGTCGGCACAGAGCCTGATGTGGGGCTTGATCTCGTGAACTGTGAGATCGTGACCTGAGCTGAAACCAAGAGTCAGACGCTCAATGAACAGAGTCACTCAGGTGCCCCCCTTCTGCCCATTTTTAAGTTGGTTGTCTGTTTTTTTTGTTATTGAGTTATATGAGTTCTTTACATATTTTGGATATTAATCCCTTCTCTCACATATGGTGTACAAATATTCTCTCCCATTCCGTAGGTTGCCTTTTCATTTTGTTAGTGGTTTCCTCTGTTGTACGGAGGCTTTAGTCTGATGTCATCCCACTTGTGATTTCTGCTTTTGGTGCCTGGGCTTTTTGTGTCCTATCCAAAACATCATTGCCAGGGTCCTTTCTTCTAGGAGTTTTATGGTTTCAGGTCTTATGTTTAAGTCTTTTCTCTTTTTTAATTAAAACATATGTTTTTAATGTTTATTTTTGAGAGAGAGAGCGAGAACGAACAGGGGAGGGGTAGAGAGAGAGGGAGACACAGAATCCGAAGCAGGCTCCAGGCTCTGAGCTGTCAGCACAGAGCCCAATCCAGTGTTCGAACCCACGAACTGTGAGATCATGACCTGAGCCGAAGTCAGATGCTTAACCAACTGAGCCACCCAGGCACCCCTTATGTTTAAGTCTTTAAGCCATTTTGAGTTAATTGTTGCGAATGGTGTAAGATATGGGTCACATTTAATTTAGCTGTATGTGGTTATCTAGGAATAAAACCTTTTTATTTGTGGCATTTATTGGAAACGTTAATGAAAGAAATGTTAAAGAAGATTTATAATTGAGCTCAGGAGTCTTCTTCATTAACTGGTGTTAATTAGGAGGCTGTGTTAATCAGGATGGGTGGGGGGGCTTGCTGTGGTAAAATCGTTGCTTAACACATAAGCATTTATCTCTTGCTTATGCAAAGCGCACTCCTGGTCTGATGAGTCTCTGAAAGAGATTTCTTCCAAGTGGTGACTCAGGGATCGGGTAGCCTATCATCTGGGACAGGCACTTATCAGGGTCACCAGAGCAGAGGAAGAGAGATCATGGAGAACCCACACCCCCTCTAATGCCTCCGCATCAAATACTTCAACCTGCAAGTGACACATATCATTGCCACTCACAGCCCAAGGATCAGTGACTGCCAGGGGGCCAGAGAGCATAACCTCCCTGTATGCCCACAAAGGAGCAAAGGACCAGATATGGACCAGTGTTTCCAGACTCCATGGCCATGACCTTAGGCAAGTACCGTAACTCATCTATTATGAGGGGTTTGGACCAGATGACTCAGTGACTGTCATCCTACTACCCTGAGTCTAAATATCTGATTTCGTCTTAGCTTTGTGATTTTTACTGCTTTGTACGCATGATTTCACTGTTCCTCTAAGAATATCAGGCAACTTCCAGCAAGGGACAGATGTTTGGTTTCTTATTGGCAGTATAACCTTTGGCTATTTGTTTCACTTTTCTATAACTCTTCTTTTCCTTTTTGATTCGAATATAGAATGGGGATAGGAAGAGCGCATCTTCAAAAAATTACCGAGTAGTAAATGAGGCAACTCATGTAACGTTTTAGAACAGTGTCTGGATCATTCTAAGAGTCCAGTAGGTTCATTTCGTGTGATTTTATTTTTAGTTTTATTATTATTTTTTTAATGTTTATTTTTGAGAGAGACAGAGAGACAGAGAGACAGAGAGAGAGACAGAGCATGAATAGGGAAGGGGCAGAGAGAGAGGGAGACACAGAATCTGAAGCAGGCTTCAGGCTCCGAGCTGTCAGCATATAGCCCGATGCAGGGCTCGAACCCACAAACTGTGAGATCATGACCTGAGCCGAAGTCACATGCTTAACCGACTGAGCCACCCAGGTGCCCCCAGTTTTATTTTTTAAAGATGACTGTCCTTTTTGCCCTGGCTTGATAAGTGTCTACATAGTAACAACTCAGATAGGTGTTGTTGTCCTTCATGCCCTGGCGTGATTAGTCAGCCCAGCCCATGCCAGTCTCTTTCGTGTACCCACACATAAAATGGGGTCACAGACTCTACTTGTAGGTGTTCTGGGTCTTTCCCCAAGACCCTCACCTCCCGTGCACTGTGCCTCATCTGCCTTAGCACATTCATCTATCGATGGACACTTGGGCTGCTTCCATAATTCGGCAGTTCTAAATAATGCAGCAATAAACAGAAGGGTACATATATTCCTTTGAATTAATGTTTTTGTATTTTGGGGGTAAATTTCCAGGACTGCAATTCCTGAATCATAGGGTAGTTCTGTTTTTAACTTTTGAGGAACCTCCATACTGTTTTCCACAATGACTGCCCCAGTTTGCATTCCCCCCTATAGTGCAAGAGGGTTCCTTTCTCTCCACATCCTCACCAACGCTTGTTGTTTCTTGTGTTTTTGCTTTTATCCATTATGACAGGTGTGAGGTGCTAGCTTATCTCTAATCATAGTTTTGATTTGCATTTCCCTGATGATCAGTGATATTAAGCATCTTTTCACGTGTCTGTTGGCCACCCAGATGTCTTCTTTGGGGAAATGTCTGTTCATGTTTTCTTCCCATTTTTAATTGGATTATTTGTTTTTTTGGGTGTTGAGTTGCACAAGTTGTTTATATATTTCAGATACTAACCCTTTATCAGATATGTCGTGGGGGTAATATCTTCTCCCATTCCTTAGGTTACCTTTTAGTTTTGTTGATTGTTTCCTTTACTGTGTGGAAGTTTTTTATTTTGATGTAGTCCCAATAGTTTATTTTTGCTTTTATTTCCCTTGCCTTGGGAGACATATCTAGAAAAATGTTGCTACAGCTGATGTCAGAGAAATTACTGCCTGTGCTCTCTTCTAGGATTTTTGTGATTTCAGGTCTCACATTTAGGTCTTTAATCCATTTTGAGTTTTTTGTGTATGGTAAAAGAAAGTGGTCCAGTTTCATTCTTTTGCATGTTGCTGTCCAGTTTTCCTAACACCATTTATTTAAGAGAATGTCTTCTTCCCATTGTATATTTGTTCCTCCTTTGTTGAATATTGACCATATAATTGTGTATTTCTTTCTGTGTTTCCTATTCTGTTCTATTGATCTATGTGTCTATTTGTCCCAGTACCACACTGTTTTGATGACTACTTTGTAGTAGTAATTTTGTAACTTTGTAGTATAACTTGAAGTATAGTAGTAGCTTTACAATATAACTTGAAGTCTAGAATTATGATTCTTCCAGTTTTGTTTTTGTTTTTGTTTTTGTTTTTCAAGATTGCTTTGGCTATTTGGGCGTCTTTTGTGGTTCCATACATATTTTAGGATTATTTGTTCTAGTTCTGTGAGACATGCTGTTGGCATTTTGATAGGGATTGAGTTAAATCTGTAGATTCCTTTGGGTAGTATAGACATTTTAACAATATTTGTTCCTCCAATCTATGAGCATGGAATATCTTTCCATTGTAAATGGGATTTTATAATTTCCATTGTACATGGGGTTGTTTTCTTAATTTTGTTTTCTGCTACTTCATTATTAGTATATAGGAATGCAACAGATTTCTGAACATTGATTTTATATCCCATGACTTTACTGAATTCATTTATCAGTTCTAGTAGTTTTTTAGTAGAATCTTTAGGGTTTCCTATATACAGAATCATGTCGTCTGCAGTGAAAGTTTTACTTCTACCTTACCAATTCAGATGCCTTTTCTTTCTTTTTCTTGTCTGATTGCTATGGCTAGGAATACCAGTACTATATTGAATAAAGGTGGTGAGAGTGGACATCCTTGTCTCGTTCCTGACCTTAGGAGAGAAAGCATTCGGTTTTTCCCCATTGAAGATGATGTTTGCTGTGGGTTTTTCAGAGATGGCCTTTATTGTCTTGAGGTATGTTTCCTCTAGACCTACTTTGTTGAGGGTTTTTATCCCGAAAGGATTCTGTACTTTGTCAAATGCTTTTTTTTGCGTCTATTGAAATGGTCATATTTCTCTCATTGAGGTGATATATCACGTTGATTGGTTTGTGAATATTGAACCACTTTTGCGTTCTGGGACTAAATCCCACTTGATCGTGGTGTATGATTTTTTTTTAATGTATTGTTGGGTTCAGTTTTTACTAGTATCTTGTTGAGGATTTTTGTATCTGTGTTCATCAGAGATATTGGCCTGTCGTTCTCTTTTGTTGTGATGTATTAATCTGGTTTTGGTATCAGGGTAATGCTGGCTTCATAGAATGAGTTTGGAAGTTTTCTTTCCTTTTCTGTTTTTTGGAATAGTTTGAGAAGAATTGGTATTAAGTCTTCTTTAAATGTTTGGTTAGAATTTGCATGTGAAGCCATCTGATCCTAGACTTTTGTTTGTTGGGAGTTTTTTGATTACTGATTCAATTCCATTGCTGGTAATTAGTCTGTTTGAATTTTCTATTTCTTCCTGCTTCTGTTTTGGTAGATTATATGTTTCTAGAAACTTATCCATTTCTTCCAGTTATCCAATTTGTTGGCATATAATTTTTCATAATATTCTCTTATAATCCTTTGTGTTTCTGTGGTGTCAGTTATTTCTCCTCTTTCATTTGTGATTTTGTTTATTTGGGTTCTCTTTCTCTCTTCTTCTTTTTTTTTTTTTTTTTTTTTTGATGAGTTTGGCTAGAAGTTTATTAATTTTATATTTTTTTCAAAGAACCAATTCTTGGTTTCATTGATTGTTCTATTGACATTTTAGTTCCTGTATCATTTATTTTTACTCTTTATTATTCCTTCCTTTTGTGGGTTTGGGGTTTCCTTTGTTCTTTTTTTTTTTTTTTTTTTTCTAGCTCTTCTAGGTGTAATGTTAGGTTGTTTGAGATTTTTCTTGCTTCTTGAGATTGGCCTGTATTGCTGTCAATTTCCCTATTATAACCATTTTTGCTACATCTCAAAGATTTTGGACTGTTGTGTTTGCAATAGCATTGTTTCCATGTAATTTTGTATTTCTTCTTTGATTTTTCGGTTGACCCATTCATTGTTTAGTGCCATGTTATTTACCCTCTGTGTATTTGTGGTCCTTCCAGATTTCTTCTTGTGATTTATTTCCAGATTCATAGCATTGTGGTCAGAAAAATTCATGGTATTATTTCGGTCTTTTTTAATTTGTCAAGACTTGTTTTGTGGCCTAATATGTGATCTATTCTGGAGAATTTTCTGTGTGAAATTGAAAGGAATGTGTATTCTGCATTCTTAAGATGGAATGTTCTGAATATATCTGTTAAATCCCTCTGTTCCAGTGAGTCTGTCCTTCAAAGTCACTATTTCCTGTGGATTTTCTTTTTGGATAATATGTTCATTGATATAAGTGGGGTGTTAACTTCCCCTACTATTATTGTATTATTATTCATTATTTCCTTTATGTTTGTTATTAACTGTTCATGTATTTGGGTGCTCTCAGTTTGGGTATATAAATACCTATAATTGTTATATCTTCTTGTTGGATTGTGCAATTAAAATTACATAGTGTCCTTCTTTGTCTCTTGTTACAGTCTTTGTTTTAAAGCCTATTTTGTCCAATGTAAATGTTGCCACTCCAGCTTTCTTTTGATATCCATTCACATGATAAATATTCTCCAACCCCTCACTTTCAATCTGCAGATGTCTTTAGGTCTGAAATGAATCTCTTGTAGGCAGCATATAGGTGAGTCTTGGGTTTTTTTTTTTAATCCATTCTGTCACTCTGTTTTTTTTAATACTAAAAAAATTTTTTAAAATGTTTTTATTTATTTTTGAGTGAGAGAGACAGGGCATGAATAGGGGAGGAGCAGAGATGGAGGGAGACACAGAATCTGAAGTGGGCTCCAGGCTTCGAGCCGTCAGCACAGAGCCCAATGCCAGACTCAAACTCACAAATCGGGAGACTATGACCTGAGCTGAAGTTGGCGCTTAACCAGGCACCCCTATCCTATGTCTTTTGATTGGAGATTTTAGTCCATTTATATTCAAAGTAATTATTGATAGACATGTATTTATTACCATGTTGTTACTTGTTTTGTGGTTGTTTCTATAGTTTTTCTCTGATCCTTCTCACTTTCTTTCAGGGTTTGTTGGCTTTCTTTAGTAATGTATTTTGGTTTCTTTCTCTATTCTTTGCATATTGTTAGTACTTTTTGACTTGTGATTACCATTAGGTTTATATATAACATTTGCACAGAGCAGTCTATGCTAAGTCGATGGTCATTTAAGTTTGAACCCATTCTTTACTCCTGTCCTCTTTATAATTTAGGTATATGGTGTTGTATTTTGCTTCCTTTTATTTTATGTATTCCTTGTCTAAATTTTACAGAAATACTTATTTTTACTCTTCTCTTTTTTACTTTTCATACCTTCACTTACATTCTTTCCTTTCCATTTAATGAGTCCTCTGTAATATTTCTTAAAGGGATGGTTTAGTGGTCGTGAACCTTAGTTTTTGTTTGTCTGAGAAACTTTTTTTTTTTTTAGGAACTCTTTATCTCTTCTATTCTGATTGATTGCCTTGCTGGATAGAGTATTCTCGGCTGCCCATTTTTCCTTTACAGCACTTTGAATATATCCTGCCACTCCCTTCTGGCCTGAAAAGCGCTAAGAAATCTGCTGATAAAATTGTGAGAGTTCTTTTGTATGTAACTGTCTTCTTTTCTCTCACTGCTTTTAAAGTCTTTTCTTTATCATTTTTGCCATCTTAATTACCCTGTGTCTTGGGTTGATTTTTTTTTTGGGCGGGGGGAGGATCTCTGTGTTTCCTGGATCTAGATATCGATTTCCTTCTCCAGATTAGGGAAGTTTTCAGCCATTATTTCTTCAAATTAGTTTTCTTCCCTCCTTTCTCTGTCTTCTTCTTCTGGGATCCCTAGAATATGGACAATGTGGTGTTTTTTTCCACAGGTACACCGTGTGGACAGGAGATGCTAAGCATCTGAGATTTATGTAGAGGGAATGAATTACATCAAAAGATGTTGTCACTTTGTCCCTGAAATGACGATAAATGTAACGGCAGCCTGCTTTCCCCCGATCCGGCTTCATCGTCATGTATGGCAAACAGGTCAAATTTGTCACTGCCAAACACAATAAATTCACACCCTGGTTTTGGAAAAAGATAAATCATCAGAGAATAATTTCCAAATACTCCGCAAAGGTTGTATAGCCCCACATTGTTTTTCTAAGTGTAGTAAAATAGGGACAATTTCAATTCCTATCTTATCTAAATTTCAAACCCTCTGGATGTTTTGAAAATAGCAAAGGACTCCCCTTCTTCCCAAGGCTGTGTGTGTCAAACTAATGGGGAGATCCTTCAAACCACCCGTGAAGAATATGCCGAGAAAATAACTGTGCTCTAAGGCTTAAACATGCAGAACCTACCATTCTTGGACATTTACGTTCAGCCTAATTAACATAAGAACTCGTTCACATCAGGCTACTGCGTTAACAAAGAACTTACCAAAATGTATGTCTACGTGAACCTTTCAGCTAGGTAGGTTTCTGTCAGCCTCCATTTTTCTAATAAGGAAAACAAAAGGGAGGGACTAAGGTCACTGTGCAAAAAGCCTCAATCTTCAGATTCCAAATTCCAGTCCTTCCCATATACTGGATCTTTTGCCTTTATCTTTTGCCCTTTGTATTGAAGACACCACTGCAGTAAATTTGGGGAGATGAATCCTGCAGCCCCAAGGAGGGAAAGGTTATCTACCTTTTCCTGTGAGAAAAGCAGGACTGTCGATATTGCTGGAAACAAGGGCATGGTGAACCCCTTGGGGACGAAAGCCATGGTGCACCCTGTACCATACCGTCTTCCCCTTGTGCTCGGCCAGTGTGTTCAGAGCTGGGACCTCCCTCGTGGAAGGAACCTGGGCTTCCCATTGTAGTGAAGTATATCTATTAGTCTCCTTCTCAAACTCAACATATGACAGGTGCAGAAGGGGTTTACTAAGAAGCAGCCTCTCCAGGGGCGCCTGGTGGCTCAGTCAGTTAAGCGCGTGACTGCGGCTCAGGTCATGATCTCATGGTTCATGAGTTTGAGCCCCATGTCGGGCTCTGTGCTGACAGCTCAGAGCCTGGAGCCTGCTTCTGATCCTGTGTCCCCCCTCTCTCTCTGTCCTTCCCCCACTTTCACTCTGTCTCTCTCTCAAAAATAAACATTAAAAAAATAATTAAACAAAACAAAAAAGAAGCAGTCTCTCTGGCTTGGAACAGAAGGAGCCTCCCTTCTGTTGCTTAAGGTTTAAGGTCAAGATTCAACTGAGGCATATGGAAAGGTAAATCTATAAATAGTCAACTGATAATGGGACTGCTTTGGGGTTTAAAGGTATTTTTCAATTTCCTTTGCAAAACCTGTGAAGTGGTAAGATACCACCATGACAGTCCTGTGTACTTAAAACTAATTTTTTTTCTGATCTAATGAAGAATTCATTATGTCAGACTACTCATCACTTTGAACTTTAAAAATATTCCCAGAGGCAGCTTGGCATACACAGTGTTCAATGATTGGAATGCATATATTCTCCAAAGGGAGGTATGGTGCTCACTTTTGTGAGATTTAGCTTGGGCACGTTCTTAGCTGGAGCTAACAGAATCTACTCCAGAGGAAAGGTATTTATTAGGGGTTAGAGATAACTTGCCGAATCTTGGCGAAGGCTCAAGGCAGAGAACTGGGGTTGAGCTTCCTGCAAAAACTCTCCAACTTAAACATAGACCTGAGCTGCTAAGGGATGGGCTGCTTTGGTCGTGGTCATGGAATAAGGAAGTGGCTGAAGCCACCACACTACCAGCTCAAAGTCAGGCTGCCATGATCCAAACCAGGAAAGCAGGTGTCCAATACAGAGCCCCTCTCCTCAAGTGGCTCAGTGCTGAATCAGAGTCTCACATGAGTGCATCTGAAAGGCAGAAATGAACCTGCATCTGGAACCCAGGGCAAATGAGTGTCTGGTGTTGGCATGCCAGCTGGGTTGAGTGAAGCCCTCTGCGATGCCTGCCACAGTGCTTCACCCCATTTCTCTTCTCTCCACTGGCGTATTAAAGAGCAAAGCTTATTTCCTATCCATCTAGCCTCCTACCTTATCTATGACCCATCCATCCATCCATCCATCCATCCATCCATCTGTCCAACCATCCAACCATCCATCCATCCATCCATCCATCCATCTGTCCAACCATCCATCCATCCATCCATCCAACTATCTGATTTTTGCACTTCCATTATTATTATTATTATTATTATTATTATTATTATTGTTATTATTATATTTTTAAAAATCTGTTTCAGGGATGCATGGGTGGCCCAGTTGGTTATGCGTCTGACTCTTGACTTCAGCTCAGGTTGTGATCTCATGTTTCATGGGTTAGAGCCGTGTGTTGGGCTCTGCACTGACAGTGTGGAGTCTGCTTGGGATTCTCTCTCTCCCTCTCTCTGCCTCTCCCCCCATTCACTCTCTTTCTCTCTCAAAAATAAATAAACTCTAAAAATCTGTTTCAGAATGGGTCTAAAAGATAAGGACTGTTTACAAAGGTATGACTACAATACCATTATCACAGTAACATTTTTAATAATAATCCCCTAATATCATCAAATATCTAGTCAGTGTTCAAATCTTCCCAATTGTCTCATCGTTTTCAAAGCCAGTTTGTTTGAAGTGGGTTCTAAATGATGAGGGTTTGGGTCTTACAGTGTAAGTTGGTGGGCATGTCTCTTCAGCCTCTTTTCATCCACAATTTCTTCTCCTTTGCTCCCCTCCCCTCCCCTGCCTTGGCCACTCTCCTCCCCTGCCCTTCTGCTTCCCCGCCTCTCTCTCTTTCTCTCCACTTCCAATTTCTTTGTTCAAGAAACTGGGTCATTTGCCCTACAATCTTTTGCCATCTGGATCGTGCTTACTGTATCCCCACATTGTCCTCTGATAGTTGTTTGTCTTTCATATTTTCTACAAACAGACCCTCAGATCTAGAGGTGGATCCAGTTTAGGGTTACTTTTTGGTAAGAGTATTTGAGAAGTGAGGGTGCATGCATCGCTCAGAGGGCTTGCGGTAGTCATTTGTCTCTCTCTTTGGTGACTTAAATCAGCATCCAGTTGGTGACCGTTGCCTGGTTCCATCCTTTCACTAGGGGTCTGCAAAGCATTTAGATTCTTGGTGTGTCATTCCTTCCTCGTTCATTGGCTCGGATTCTTCAAGTGTGAGAAACTCTCTCATCAACAATTTGGCTTTCCCAAGATACCTCTATATAGGAAGAGCAGAGTACATTCTTGATTTCTAGACCTCCCTCCCTTTTTCCTTCCCAGTTTTCAGAAAAACAAATTGGAATTCATTATTTTATTGTGTTAAAAAAATTGTTTTTAACGTTTATTTATTTTTGAGAGACAGAGCACGAGCAGGGGAGGGGCAGAGAGCGAGGGAGTCAGAGAATCCGAAGCAGGCTCCAGGTTCTGAGCTTTCAGCACAGAGCCTGACGCGGGGCTTGAACTCACGAACCAGGAGATCATGACCTGAGCCGAAGTTGGATGCTTAACTGACTGAGCCACCCAGGTGACCCTGGAATTTGTTATTTTAAATGCAGCATCTTTTAAAGGTAGTCAATGAGGTTTGGGTTTTTTTTTAAGCATCATTATGACATCATGGATCTAAGCAAATTTGATTTGCTTCAATCTTCTGCAATTATCTTTTTAAAAAATTGATGTCCAGATTGATGCATTTGAGAGCGAACCTCTAGTTCTTTTTGACACAATTCTGATCGTTTTGCTCATCATCTTGACTTCCTTGACTTCCTTGATTCCTTGACTTCCTTGATGGTCTTATTGTGACATCTGTTTAACTATCTCCGTGAGGGAAGGGACACGTATATGACCTGAGCCAGGCCAGTCAGATGCTGTCTGTCAGGAACTGAGCCCTGAACAGACCTAGGAATGAAAACGTGTTGCAGGTTTCATTTGTGTGTTTCTTGCCCCGGACCTAGAACCAGCCATTTCTTCAAGGATTGCTTGTTTTTTGTTTTTGTTTTCGTCTTGTTTTGTTTTATTTGTTTGTTTTGTTTTGTCTTAAGCAAGAAACAGTATTTAGAGACCACAACCTGGATGCTCTATGAAATAACATATGTTTTCAAAAAGTAATTTATTCTTCAATTATCCCAAGAATCAAAGAATGGAAAAGGATGAGATGATTAGCATGGGGCATAACCTTGCAAAGAGGGTTTATTTAAAGGCCACCCAGACAGAAATAAAAAGGAAGTACACATTACAATATTTGCAGTGATTTTTATCTTCCCCTCACCCCCAGGGAGTCTGGCTGTTTTTTTGGGTGCTTCAAGTCCCCTCGGCCCAACATGGCTCCTACCCTGGCCCTGCCATGGTGCTTGGCATCTTCTCGATTATTCTCACCCCTCCGTGTTTAGAGATGGGTCTTCAAATGTCATCTGGGAGAAATGATACATGATGTAACACCCTGGTTACAATGATCTTACTGGACTAGACTGTGGGTCACCTCCTAAATCTCGGTGTGAATGAGCACAGCAGGGCTCCTTTCCTTGGGGAGGGAGGTGTTGGGAGAGGACCGGCCGGGATGGTGGGTGCAGCCTGGAGGCCCTCCCACTGCAAGTGAGAAGGGAATCTGATGGCAGGTCACTAGGAGGTGTCCGTTGTTTTTACCTGCCTTGATTTCATTTTGGAGATCTATCCTTCCCTCTTTGGGGACGGTCTTGTTGTGACATCTGTTTAACTATCTCTGTGAGGGAAGGGACACGTATATGACCTGAGCCAGGCCAGTCAGATGCTGTCTCTCAGGAACTGAGCCCTGAACAGAACAACGTACAGACCTAGACAGCCGGAGTGCGTCCATCTCGATGGTGAGACTCTGGTTTTGTTTTTTTTGCTGGTTGTTTTTTTTGCCATAACCATCTTTATTATCTAGATTGATTTTGACTGTAGCTCCTACAGTATTGGGATAAATTCCACATTTAAACATCAGGGAAAGAAGAAGAGAGACAGGCGAAGATGAAGCAGAAATGTGGTTCTGTGGGGAGCCACCCCTGATGCCCCAGACCCCAGGACGGGGGCTGTGCTCAGTCCATTGCTTGTCTATTTGTTTTTCATTTCTTTTCTTTTTTCTTTGATTTAAATCCCAGTTAGTTAACATATAGTATAGTAATGATTTCAGGAACAGAATGTAGTGATTCATCACTTACAACACCCAGGGCTCATCTCAACAGGTGCCCTCCTCAATGCCCATCACCCATCTAGCCCATCCCCCACCCAACACCCCTCCAGCAACCCTCAGTTTGTTCTCTGTATTTCAGAATCTCTTATGACTTGTCCCCTCTTTGTTTTTATCTTATTTTTCCTTCCCTTTCCCTATGTTCATCTGTTTTGTTTCTTAAATTCCACATATGAGTGAAATCATGATACTTGTCTTTCTCTGACCAATTTCGCTTAGCATAATACCTTCCAGTTCCATCCACGTAGTTGCAAATGGCAAGATGTCATTCTTTTTGATTGCCGAGTAATACTCTATTGTATATATATACCACATTTTCTTTATCCATTAATCCATTGTTGGACATTTGGGCTCTTTCCATACTTTGGCTATTGTGGATAGTGCTGCCATAAACATGGGGGCGCATGTGTCCCTTCGAAACAGCATACCTGTATCCCATGGATAAATGCCTAGTAGTGCAATTGCTGGGTCGTAGGGTAGTTCTATTTTTAGTTTTTTGAGGACCCTCCACACTGTTCTCCAGAGCGGCTGCACCAGTCGGCATTCCCATGATGGCGACGCTCTGAAAGATTGTTCAGGACGTCCTGCCACCTGGATCTGTCCTGATCTCTGGCTTTCCAGAGCCTGTGTCTTCACCTGATTTTCTGCCTTCCAGTGGATTTATTTCTCTCTCCTTCCTCCGCTGCTTAAGTTAGCTGGATTTGCCCTCTGCTGCTTGGCACCAAGAATTCTAACATAAATGCATGAAAGGAACCCTCATTTACTACCATAATCTAACCCGTGCCCCACTATAGCAGAGAGCTAGCTGAGCGACATTATGAAATGCCCTGTTGGAAGGCCCTTAGATCTCGAATATTTCCTTTGGAATGTCGGGGGCTGGTCTCTCTTGACCCTGCAAGGAATTCAGTGGCCTATGTGTTCTTCCAACTGCTTCCTGGACAGCTGGGATCTAGCAGGGAAAAAAGGAAATAGGGGTTTCTCTATTCCTTCCTCTCTTTGTCTCTTGTGGGCCATTGTTTACCTTCATGCTGCTCTATAGTATACCTGCTTCAAGAGGAGGGTTTTCCCCAATATAAAAATGTGCATGGCCCTTACAGACAATACCAAGAATCGAAAAGATGAAAACAAAACTCACAGTCTTATCACCAGATAATTACTTCTTAACATTTTGCTGTGATTTCTTACAGTCTTCGCTACCACAAATAGATAATGTTTGGAAAACAGGATTATAGGGGTGCCTGGGCGGCTCAGTCGGTTGGAGCATCCGACTTCGGGTCAAGTCACGATCTCACAGCTAGTGAGTTCGAGCCTGCCTCAGGCTCTGGGCTGACAGCTCAGAGCTTGGAGCCTGCTTCGGATTCCGTGTCTCTCTCTCTCTCTCTGCCCCTCCCCTGCTCATGCTCTGTCTCTCTCTCTTTCTCAAAAATAAACAATAAACCATTAAAAACAGTTTATAAAAAAAAATTAAAAATTAAAATGAACAAAACAGGATTATAATGTCTTGTAAATTTAAAATAACTTAATATAGTAACTTTTTCCAAGTCATTAAAGTATTTTCTTCTATATCATTGGTAATGGTTGCACATTATTCACATGGGCATTGTATGTCCATTATTTACATTCTTAGTTCATCTAAAGCCTCGTTCTTTTCTTTTTACGTTTATTTATTTATTTTGAGAGAGACAGAGCAGCAGGGAAAGGGCAGAGAGAGAGAGAGAGAGAGAGAGAGAATCCCAAGCAGGTTTCACACTCTCAGTGCGGAGCCCAATGCAGAACTCGAACTCATGAATAGTGAGATCATGACCTGAGCCGGAATCAGGAGTTGGACACTTAACTGACTGATCCACCCAGGCACCTCTAAAACCTCATTCTTTTTGTATACAAGAATCTAAAAGTTAAAATCACTTTTCTCTTCTGAGATCAGTGTAAACGCTGCCCAATGGGACCCATGGTCCACACTAATGTCCAGCATGCATCATCATTCCCTCCTTGTCTCTGGGTGAGTGACCAGTGGTAAGTAAAGCAAGTGCTCTTTTTGGTGAGCCAGGCTGTAGACCTCGCACAGAACTTGTACTGGAGAGGTGTGTAAGGGCTGAAATCAGTGACCTTCAGTCCTCCGGATCCTTTGCAACTTCTATCTCAGTATCAGGTTGTCCCAGGGGAGGCAGATAAGGCTCTTGTTATCAATACCCTTTAATCTCATCCTGCACCAATCCCACAAAGGTATGCTAATGAGAACCCTAACTCTCCTGGGCATGACTGGGAACCTCTTTCTTCAGTATGTTTCAGAACGTGCTGAGAACTCTGGGCTGAGCAACGTGCAAGGGGAAAGGAACGAGATTCTGGACTGTCATTTGCTTTGCTGGGATGTGGAATTTCTTTTGACGGGTTGAATCAGGTAAGAAAGTTCTGTTTTCTTGGAGGGAGAGAGAGGGATCTTGAATCATCCCCTTGTCTTAGAGATCTTGATGAAATACTAAAAGCTCCACTCCATTTCCTTAGCTTTGGGAAACCCTTTTGCCAAGTCATTACCTTTTCCTTCCACAGTCTTGTAAAACAGAGACCTCAACATGGTAACGATGTGCCGAGGGGCTCACTGTTGTCATAAAGCCTCATCACCGAGCTTGCAGAATTGCACTGGATCAAGTGAGAACCAGTGGGAAATGCCAAATCTTTTAAGTTACAACCACTGGCTCAGCTCTCCGTGGTCCATTTGCATTCTGAAGGCAGATGAGGCATTTGCTTTCTTTCACATTTGCCTTCAGATTTGGGGTCATCAAGGAAAAATAAATAGTGCTCACTGGTTAAAAAAGAACATTAAAAGTTGGCATTAATTCTGGCAACAGGGTGGTGAGACCCAGGGAGGTACATCATTGAAATCCGAGTAGGCGGTACAAACTTTAGTGTTAAATCAAGTGCCATTGTGGACTTGTGTAAAAGGCTGGTGGTGGTGATCACTTCAGCCCAATAAAACAAGCAAAAAAGAAAAAAGTATTCTTTTGAACCATGTCTACTTGTTGCACAGGCTCCTAGCACGTGGCCGCATTTGCATCTGCAACGTGCGTGTAGACACTCGCATTGGGAGATCCCCCTGTCGGTCAGCCATGTTTAGTTGCCCTGTCGGTCCTGCAATCCCAGCCGGCAGGAAGCCTAATGAAACCAAAGCTTTGAGAAAGAACTGGGTATACTGGGCTCGAGGTTGGCCACTGAAACAGCACCTAAGGACCAGTAAACTTATTTGGATCATCAGAGTTTCAGAGGCACATTTTAGAGGTGTCTCCTGACTCCTGGGGACTGGCCAGTGAATGTTGGGACCAAGATCAGAACTCATTTGTGTTGCCCTACATTTGAAATTGTCCCTAACGGTGGTGGTGAAGGTGATGACAGTGGTGATAAGTGGTTGAGGAAAGCCTGCTAATAACCAAGAGATTCGGGAAGATGTTCAAGTCTCTTTGTCCACTTCCAGTTCAGCCCTACTTCTGAAGTATTTGATGTTAGACTGATTTTTAAACTCTAGTCCAGGGATTGCTCAATAAAATAACTACAAAGACCAGGTAGTAACTTAGATGGAAAAGATCCACTGGGAAGAGGTTGTGGTAGGCTGGAGAAGGCATGCTGTATCTATCTAAAGGTCACAGTAACTACTGGGTTTTACCAAGCTTCTGGCTCAGTGTTACCACAGTTTATGAAACGTGAGAGAAAACCTGAAGGTTTAGATTTGTAACTGTGGACTCTCTTCCAGATGGACTGTAAGCTCCTCCGTCTTGTCAAGTAAATCAAACTGAAACAGAAAATTGGGGCGTGCTAAGCCCACCCATTGGTTGCCAATTTACAACTCTTGGGGGGTAATAGCATCTTAATATGGCTGCATATTACCCATTGTGGGAGCAAGTCCTGGACTCTAATCCCATCTCATTGCTCAGGCTTCCTGAAGTATGGGTTAAGAAAACGGGTTCCAAAGTTTGTATGTGTGATTCCAATAATTCTTTAACACTAGCTTCATATAAATTCCCCTTGAGGACAGTAAGGAGCAGAGTCTTTGCTATTTTGGGACCTAATGATAAATGCAAACACCATAAACACCTATTGCAGTCTATGGGACGAACGAATTATTACTGCACCGTCTCCTTTTTATAAGAACTCTATAAGATGGGTACTAAAATTATTGTCATCACCACATCCTTATTTACAGACAGAGAAACTGAAGCTCAGTGTTGGGGAGGATTCCCCAAGGTCGTCCAGTAAGTGGCAGAAATGAGCTTTGGACTCTGGAGTTAGAAGGCAGAATCCAATTTTTATCCACCATATTATACTTTCTCCTGCTACCCGATATGGACTTTTAGCTTCTATAGCCTTGCTGAGTAACAATGAATCCTACTCCTAAAATATCTTCGGGCATCTGTAAGGACATTTCCTGCTGTGGTAGAACACAAGAGCATTATCTTTGTCCCCATCCTTCAACAGGTTTGCAAGATGTGTGAGATCCTTCTGATGACAGAGAGGGAGATTTTCCTGATGTCTGGCTTGAGACCAGAGATGGTCTTCTGTGTTGGTTTCTCATCAAGTAGGAATTGAAAGTTAGCAAATGGAGTTGCAAGGCCAAAGTTATGTGTTTCACCTCCTTGCAGACAAAGTAGTTTTCCCAAGGCCATGACCACAGGGGACAGCCCTAACTGCAGCCAGCCTTCTCACAAGAGCAATCAGCCCTGTTGACAGATGTGTTCCAACCTAGGCCCGTGTGCAGATGGCTTCATCACCATAAATGAAAGCTGTATGATACAGCCAAGGAATACAAATAGATTTTTAGCTTCATTGCCAATGCCAAATGATGGGTGGTTCTCTAGAATGAGCGCTGTTCCAGGAAGTGTTTGGAAACCACATCTAAGCTTATCAAAGAGTGCTATAATTGCTTGGTCTTGTCTGCCATGGCCCCGGATGTGATAGGTATGCTCTGTACTTGTCCTCCCTGGTGTATAGTCCATTCTAGAAGAGCTAAGACATCTTAACCTTGGGCAGCTCAAAGCATATGTGTTGTAGTTTGTGGTTCTGCCATTTTCTGCCTCTTCCGTTTCTGCTTTTCCTCAGGAGACATGGCCAAACACACCCTTTCCACATTAGAGGCATTCCTGATTTTCCTCCTTGTGATGATGACTGCTGTGACGGTAGCCCTCCTCAGCCTCTTGTTTATTACCAGTGGGACCATTGAAAATCATAAAGGCAAGTTGTCATGGGCTCCCTTGGATGCTATTCCTAGCCTGTGGGAAATTTCTGGATGACTGGGGACACGAAGGCAAGGAACAGTGCCTGCTGATAATGCCAATAACAGGGCAGTTCAACTGGTATGTGAGCAGCCCGGGATGGCCACCGAACCCGTCCATTAATTGTACTTTCTGCATTGACAGCAATTGTTATCAGGCTTACCTTTGCCCCCAAGTAGGCAGTTGACAGGCACTCTGCCGTGGGCTTGTCTCACTTCTCCACTGACCTAAGCCCAGTTCAGAATTATTCAAGGCCCAGTAGTGCAAGCATCCCTGACCCCCCTTCCCCCAAGCCTCTTCTCTTGCTCTTTGCCTTTTCTTGGGCATCATCTTCTCTTGGGGACAAAAGCAGAATGAAAGACCCACTGAATATCGAGTAGTGCTGAGCTTTAGAGAAGGGGGCCTTGAACTCCAATTCTCATGAGGACCGGTCAAGTTCTGTAAAGAAGGTGGGGAGGGGAGCCGGGGTGGGGGAGGTGAGATTCTGGTGAAGGGGGTCTGCAGCCCCTCCTGAGTGTGAGCTGTTAGTTGAAATGGTGTCCCATGGATTCAGATCTCCAGAGTTTGCAGCAGAAGCTGGAAACTGGAGGATTTAGGCATCTCCTGATTTTTTTTTAATATTAGGAATGAATTTAGTTTTTGAAAATGATGCAGGCTACATTTGCGGGCAATATTGGGGCCCTGGGCATTTGATGGAGCCCTGCCTTTGTGGTGGGTTGCATACCTGGTAAATGAGTAGAAACGATGGGTGGGTGTTGAATGCTTTGACTGAAGTAAGGGGAGGGCTAGCTTTAGGCCAAACAGAGAAAGAGCCTGATTTTTTTCAGCCTAGTTTTCTCTCTTGTGGCCTCTTCTTCTTTCTGGTGTAGTGTCTACCATGAGCCTGCACTTTGAACTCCCTGTAGACACAGAGGGACAGAAATCCTCTATGCCAGCAGTGTGCAGGGCAGGGGCATGGACTCCAAGAAAGGAAAGCATCCATAGGACTTATTCAGTTTTAGCTCTTAAAGTTATAGAATCCAGAGGCTGAGACTCACGGAGGTGATCAACGATTATGGTCACTATTCTCATAGTAGGAGCGGCTGTTTATTGTACGGTCGCTTTGTGTCAAGCACTATGGTCAGGAGTCTACATCCTTTTCCCAATCCTTTTCCCACTTAATTCTCATGAATCTTCTATAAAGGTAGGTGCTAGTCTTAGTACCGTTTTCTGGATGTAGAACTTGAGACTCTGAGGTCATAAGGAAATTGCCCTTGGCCATTGGACCTGGTTTGGCTTTGGGTGGTACCCCATTCCTATGTTAGTATCAATAAGGCAAAAGTGACTGCCTTCTTCCTTGCAATACTTGACGTCTTGTGGAAAACATGGGCTTGGTGTTGAGAAAATGTGGATTCTAACTCCATGTTGAATATGGATGAAAGAGCATTAGATCCTTAGTTGGAGGATCTGGTGTCTACACCTGATTCATCCCGTGTTCTCCATGACATTGTGGTTACATCACTTCTCTGGGCTTCAGGATTCTTATATGTAAAGCAAAGGAGATCAGACTAGATGATCTCTAGCTTCTCCTGAGCCCCTAAATTCTAGGATCCCAGGGACGTCAGCAGCCAATCTCTTCACCAAGTACTTTTCTGAGCACTAAGGCCTGTGACAGTGACCTCCGTTGCCTTGGCCACCCTGGCTGTTGTCTGGGGTGGAAACAAACAACATGCATGTGTAAGATATCTCAATAGGTAAGTAGAACCAAAGCTATATTCTGGCCATTATTCGAAATTTTTGATATGTGTTAACATATTTATTGTTCAAAACAACCCTAGGAAGTTAGCGTATTAGGACTGCCTCTCTTTTCTAGATGAGAAACATTGAGGTAGAACAGGATAAGCGATTTCAGCTAGTATGTTCAGCTAGTATGTGGTAGAATCAGTTTTTAAACCCAGGTTGTTTGTTTCTGGTACCTGCTCTTGCAGTCTTTCTGCCATTCTGTTTCCCTTGATATTCACGTATGTATGTGTGTGGACATATGTGTGTACAGGCACGTACATAGATGGTGATATGATTACAATAAGGTGCAACTATGTTGAACGTGCAGTGATCTCATCTGTATTCCAAATAGAAGGCTTGAGAAGGTTGTGGGTGCAGAGTAGAGACAACAGGGGGGTGGCCTCCTGCCAGGAGGGTTGAGCTGCCTCTGGGTGTGATGGAAAGGAACCAACTTGAAGGGAGTCTTGGAGCTCGGTTGGTAGAACAGAGAGGAGTGGGGGTCTCCAGACGGAGAGAGCCGTGGAGACAAATCCCCAGAGGCTGGCCCCTGAGGAACCTGGCGCCTGCTTTGTTTGGCTAGAAAAGTCCATCAGGAGTGAGTGAAGGGCCATGAGTTTGACAAGGAACAGCTTGTGATGAGAAGCGGATGGACATTTGACACAGGACTTGATTGTTAGGATGACACATCTCCAGCTTACCAGAAAGATCCTCCTTAGGGTTGTTGTATACAACAAGTTCCTGAGAGGTTTCTTTCTGTATATTTTAAATATAAGACAGTATATAAAGACTTTTCCATGGGAACCTGAACCTGTGTATTCTAATTGATGCCCACAGATAAGTGGACTGAACTGTTGTTTCTTGAATGTTCTGCTTTTAGATTCAGGCTTTCCGGTCACCCAGAGCCCCCCAGCCACGCTGGGCTCCACGGCCACTCAAGGCTCAACGCTCACACATGGCTCCACAGCCACCCAGGGACCTCCGGTGACCACCACCCCAGAGCCTCCTCTATTTCAGAACTTCAGTGGCTACCATATTGGTGTTGGGCGAGCTGACTGCACAGGACAAGTAGCAGATATCAGTTTGGTAGGCAAATCATGGGCTCCTCAAGGAGAATGAAACAAGTACTTTACTTTTACCCCTTGCACCCTACACTGATTCCTTATGATTACATTATTGTCTTCCTCCTTTTTCATTGACTTCGCTGCTGTCTAACACTGTGGATATCGTGCCATAGAGAGCAGAGGGGCCACGTGTTCAACCACAATTCCTTTGTAAAATCAGTTGGCCACTTTTTTATGAATGGAACTGCTGTCAAACTCATGTACCACCGGGGACGGGCCAGTACCATAAGTGATGGAAGCAGGCCTCTCTGTGAGCTGATAAGAGTCTAGCGAACCCTCAAGGAAGTGGTAGGGATTATGGGACAACTAGAAAGTTCATGGCTTTAGCAATTGTTACCATGGAGGGCTGCCCTATCCCACAGTTTGTTCAAGAGAAGCTGGAAAATTTCTGAATTGAAGACCTGAGGATCTAAGTCTGTCTGTGGGGAAATACAGGCAACTCTAGTCAAAACTGGAAACCTAGTGTTGGCCAACACCATGCAAGCCAAGTGAAATGCTTCTGTGGGTCAGGTGTGGCCCATTGGCTGCTGGTCTGCAACCTCTTGGCTGTGATGGTGGATGTATTCACTCATATCAACCTTTTTCTAGGAAGCTAGAACGTGAAGTTGTCTGATGAGATTTTCTCCCTCCTACCAAATAACCCTTAGATTCTAGGAATTGTTCCCTGATGTCTGTTCTGAAAAGTGGCTCTGGAATGAGAACCCTGAATGACCATTCCTATGAGGGGTAAAGTGAGCGATAGAGAGAGCATTCTGAAGACCAGGATATAACTTTACGGGTGGGTCTTATGACATGGTGTGAGGGGGGGGGGGAGTGGGAGATAGGTGGATTTGGTCTGACTTGGCTGAGGAATGGCCACCAAGGTAAAATCCAGGGTGTGGTACCCTCAGAAAAAGATTATTGGGGTGCCTGGGTGGCTCAGTCAGTTCAATGTCTGACTCCTGGTTTCAGCTCAGGTCATGATCTCGTGGTTTGTGAGATCGAGCCCTGTGTGCTCTTCGATGACATGCAGAGCCTGCTTGGGATTCTCTCCATGTATCTGTCTGCCCCTCCCCCACTTGTGCGCACGCTCTCTCTCTCTCTCTCTCTCTCTCTCTTTCTCTCAGAATAAATAAACTAAAAAATAAAGAGATTATTGAATCATAAAGAAACCATTTTCTTCTGAAAAAAAAAAAAGAAAGAAAGAAAAGAACATCATATACCAAACAACCAAAGTGAGGGAACCTTCAGTCTTTAGACGCACCTGGGTATATGGGATGATGGTAGGGGAACTATTTCCTTCTGTAATACCTCAGGCAGGAGAAGAGAACAGAAAACCCTGAAAGGTCTCTGGTGTGGTAACGGAATTCCCAAGCCATGCCAACCCCTTCCTTGCCCGTGGGCCTATGGATGGCTTCTGCCAAACAGATAACTACTTTGCCTTTGCATTTTTGTAACAGAAGAGTAAAGCTTCTCTTATGATGTTGGCTTTATTCTTGAAAACACATGTTATCATCTCACTCAGAGCCACAGTGTCCTGTGGATTGTGTTTTTCTTTCCTACGTGGTCTCTTTTTGCATGGTTGTGCTTGGTTCTCATGGCAGGGCAGTGAGGCAGAGGGGCCCTGACTTTCTCTTCCTTCTAGATGGGCTACAGCAAAACTGGCCAGAATGCACGGGGCATCCTCACCAGGCTGTACAGCCGTGCTTTCATCATGGCGGAACCAGATGGGTCCAATCGAGTGGCGTTTGTCAGCATCGACATAGGCATGGTATCCCAACGACTCAGGCTGGAGGTAAGTGATTGAGGTGACAAAAGAAATGACATGTGATTTAGAAGAGAAGTCTGTGGGTGACCTTGAAAGTAACAAAGCCCTCCTGGCTTCTCATCCAGTGAGATTCTACTGCCCTCCACGTTATTAACTCTCGACAATCCAGCAGACAATTATCCCACAAATAATTCCGGTCTGCGCCATCTTGGTCAAAACTTGCTTTCAATTCTGCTGATGACTCATTGTCATTATTAACGTTAATGTGTTTTGAAATTTTATTATGTTCTGGGTGATCTTCACATACATTCTCTTATTTAATCCTCCTAATTAGAATTCTGAGAGCGCCAACTAATCACTAACCCTTCCCTCGAGTTTTTATACAACTGAGAATAGATGCAAGGAGCCAAATGAGAATGAAAACGTGACACTGAAATGAGATTGGCCATAAATGTCTGAAGCTGGGTGAGAGGTAGATGGGGGTCTCATTATGCTCTTCAGATTATTTTTGTACGTGTTTGAAAATTTCCATAATAAAATTAAAAAAAATATATAATGTTAGCGCTCTCACCCTTTAAGTGCTATTGTAGACTATGACAGACTCTTCTGTGATTTTTACCTGAATTGAGACAATGTCACCCCACTGTGGGGAAGGTTGAGCTTAGCAGAAAGGTGCCTGTGGGTCCTAGGCAGGCAACAGTAAGATGCACAGAAGGAGAGGCAGACATAGGGTGATGGGCTTGGACTTTCATGTCTGCCTTTCTAAGCCAGATTCTTGGCCCTGACCCAGTTATATTTTCTGCATGGGATCAGGTCACAGAAAGAGAATGTGCTCCCTTAACGTTTGCTCACACCTTCACGAAGGTAAGGGAGATGAGGGTCTGGACTATCCAGGACAGTGACCATCAAATGCCCACTATTCGTTGTCATGTTCTATCAGCCTCATCTGTTAAACACTGTTACTCCTGCTGTGTGAAGGAGCCAGTGAGAGAGATGAGGGAGGCCCTCAAATATTTCTCCAGTGTCACTCTTTCTTGGGGAATGTGGTGGGATCCTCCCCCATCTATAGACGCTCAGGAAGCAAGATTACATGTTTTCCCCACTCCTACGCTTACAACAAAACTATGCAGTGGGTCTGTTGTTCTCTCCACTTTATGGATAAGGTAATAGAGTCTTAGAGAAGGCAAGTAGCTTTTTCAATTTCACACAGTCAGCAAGTGGGACAGCTGGGTTCTGAACATACAGATGCCTGATGTCAGATCCCATATTCTTAAAAGTGACATTATTCTATTATCTTGCAGGGAAAAATGCATTGACCACCTGCTTTTGGCGTGGCACTTTGCTGGCAATTTCAGAGGGTACATAGCCAAAGGAGTCATAATACACGTTCCCTATGAGCTCACTGCCCAGTTGGGGATAGGAGGAAGGGAGTGTAATAGAAAAACACATGAACTATAGTTCACTGGAGTAAAGTTCAGTGGTGTGTAATCTACTGAATAACAAATAGCTCCGGAATATGGTGGTTTAAAACAATAAACATCATCTAGGGGATTCTGGGTGGCTCAGTTGGTTAAGCATCTGACTCCAGCTCAGGTCATGATCTCATGGTTTGTGAGTTTGAGCCCCACATTGGGCTCTCAGCTCTCAGCGTAGAGCCCCCTTTGGGTCCTCTGTCTCCCTTTCTCTCTGCCCCTCCCTCCTTTACTTGCATGCTCTGTCTCTCTCAAAAATAAATAAACATTAAAAATAATAATAGGGAAGGTAAACAAAAATAATATAAAAACAGGGAGGGGGACAAAACAGAAGAGACTCATAAACATGGAGAACAAACAGAGGGTTACTGGAGGGGGTGTAGGAGGGGGGATGGGCTAAATGGGGAAGGGGCACTAAGGAATCTCCTCCTGAAATCATTGTTGCCCTCGATGCTAACTAATTTGGATGTAAATTTGGGAAAATAAAAAATAAAGCAAGTTAAAAAAATAATAAACATCATCTCGTACATTGTGTTGATCAGGAAATCAGGACTGGCTTAACTAGGTGGTTCTGGCTTAGGATATCTTGAAATCAAGGTGTTGGCAAGGGCCACAGTCATTGGAAGTCCTGATTGAACCACTTCCAAGATGACTCACTTGTGTGGCTGCTGATAGAAGACCTCAGTTTCCCACTTTCCAGATCCTTGCGGCCCAAAACTGTTGCTTCCCCCAAAGTGAGTGACTCGAGAGAAAGAGAAGTGAAGAGGCCACAGTTGTGCTCAGGAGTTGAGCTTCCAGCCTATTCTGTCCATTGGAAGCAAGGTACCAGGTACATTTCACACCCAGGGATAGGACAGCAGAACCTCCCTTCTTACAGGGAGGAGGAGAGAGGAACTTGTGGGCACACAGTGATTTAAAACCACCACAAGGGGAATCCGAAAATGGAACGTAGGGGAAAATTTCACAGTGGATGTGACATTTGAATGGACAAAATTTTAGTTTATTTTAATTCCAGTGTAGTTAATGGTAGAGTTATATTTCGGGTGTACAGTTATTCAACAATTACTGAGTGCTCATCAAGTCGAGTGAATTCTTAGTCCCCTTCACCTGTTTCACCCATCCCCTCTCTCGTAACCCTCTGTTCATTCTCTATAGCTAGGGTCTGTGGTTTGGTTTGTCTCTCTTCTTCCCTTTGTTCATTTGTTTTGTTTCTTAAATTCCACAGATGAGTGAGGTCATATGGTATCTATCTTCCTCTGACTGACTTCTCTTAGCCTAACACTCTCTAGATCCGTCTATGTTGGTGCAGATGGCAAGATTTCATTCTTTTTTTTTGAATATTGAAAAAAGTTTTTTTTAATGTTTATTTCTGAGACAGAGGAAGACAGAGCACGAGCAGGGGAGGGGCAGAGAGAGAGAGGGAGACACAGAATACAAAGCAGGCTCCAGGCTCCGAGCCATCAGCACAGACCCCGACACGGGGCTCGAACTCATCAACTGTGAGATCATGACCTGAGCCAAAATCGGATGCTCAGCCGACTGAGCCACCCAGGTGCCCCAAGATTTCATTCTTTTTGATGGCTGAGTAATATTCCATTGCATATGCATACCACATCTTTTTATCTGGATGGGAGGAATTTTAACTGGTTAACGTGGCAGAGGGAGGGATGTAGCCTCCTTTGCAGGCACAAGGCTTCCTGCTATTAGGACCCATGTAAGCATGTAATTAGAAATACACCTAGCAGGTATGTTGGTCATAATCGTAGAGGGTCTGGGATGCCGGTTTATTTTGACTCTGTTAAGTGATGGGGCTTCTGCAAAAACTTTTGAGTGGAGGAGTAATGCAAACCCAATTTTGCTTCAGAATGATTAATCAGACAGCAGTGTTTGATGAAATAGACTGAGGCTGGACCAGGACACAAACTGGCAGCTTTGTTAAGTTAATACGAAGGCTCTACTGGTGAGGATCTAGTTGGGAAATGGTAATCACACTCGGTATTTCAAACAGAGGAGATTCAACACAGGGGAGTTTTACAACATGTTGGAAGGCTGCACAAACTGGAAAGGGAAGGGAAGCTCGCGGGAAGGATGTCAACTTTGCCTGGACATTTCCCCTGGACCGCGTGAGGCTCGCACAAAGGTCTTCAGTCAGTGTGGTGGCCGTGAGGCTACCTGGTAGTAAGAGGTCACCTTAAATGCAAATGAGGTTTGAGAATGAATAAAAATAAAAGCTAAAACTTGCCTAGTTCCCGCGATGAGTCACGCCTGATGGCTCCACGTACATTAATGAATTCAATCCTCCAAACAACCGGAGGAGGCAGGTGCTATCATTATGTCACGTGACAGGTTGGGAAACAAACATGAGCTGCAGGGGATCAGGGAACTTGTCTGCGGAGTTGGGTGGACGCACAGGCATCTCGGTGCCAGTGCCCACACTTGTTACCATGACGCTTACCACTCTTCTCAAGGGTCGGAGATGGTTCTCATGGGGAGGTGGTGGGGTCATGAGAAGAAATGGGAGAGTCAGGGGTGGACTTTGGGGGTGGAGTGGGGAGGGGAGAGGGGATTAATGTGTTGGACTGCAGAGGCTGTGAGGTCAACAGTCCACCATTTCACCATCCCTTCCTATTTTTACTTTCCCTGTGTAATCTGAGACCTGGTGGGAAGGCCTTTAAATGAACCCACTCTGTTATCCCAGGCTAACCCAAGGGAAAGTGTGAGGAATAAATGTAGCTCGACAATTGCCTTCCCGCTTCCTTATAATACCTGGTTTTAGGCAGGTTCTCAGCCTCAGCTTTGAGGACTGATGACATTTCCAGCATGCAATGAAGGTTCTGGAAGATCTCTGAGCAGTGAGACAGGGCAGAACAGAGGGGCTTTCCAGGTCTTTCTGCGGCAGGTTCCCAGGTGTGTCAGTAATAGGAAACTGAATGGAAACTGAACACAGAGGTGAGCTGTAGACCTTAAGGTAACTTCTTCATTCTGTTGAAACACCCCTCCTCATGAAGTAGGTAACATGCTATTTACCATGGCTGCTGGCAGACGTTGCTACTAGATGATTGAGTTTTTCTTTTCTTTTTCTTTAAGTTCCGTGGGTCTGAATTCACGTTGGAGCATATAGGTTAGGATAGAAGTTTCGGGAGATGTTTGTGGTCTTTCTCTTTTGTTTTAAAATTTGAGTGCCATAATTTTTCTTCCTTTTTTTTTAATGTTTATTTTTGAGAGAGAGAGACAGACACAGAGACGGAGAGACAGAGATACAAAGCACGAACGGGAGAGGGGCAGAAAGAGAGGGAGACACAGAATCTGAAGCAGGCTCCAGGCTCTGAGCTGTCGGCACAGAGCCCGATGTGGGGCTCAAACTCACGAACTGTGAGATCGTGACCTGAGCTGAAGTTGGACGCTTAACCGACCCAGCCACCCAGATGCCCCCGCAATTTCTCTCTTGCTAAGAGCTCAATTCTTGTGTAAGCCTGAAGAAGTACACTTGCTATAAAACCCTAACATTCTCTGGGAATAAAAATGGGATGGGGTTAGGAGAGCTTTAAGGTTGACCAGAAGTTCTTTCTCTTTGCTACCTTCCTGTCTTAGTTACAGAACTGTGAGCACATTAGCTTTTCACAGCAGCCTTTAGTCAAGCTTTCATGGTGCCCCTTTAGCGATGGGCTTCTCCTTCATGAGTGGAGTTATTACTGTTTTAGAAGAAGACATAGGGTGATGAAGAGTGTGGTCTGGATTTGGGTCACACAGGAGCAACATGGAGACTTACTGGGATGGAGAATGTAGGCTACTTGGTCAGAGGGTGTTGGTCTGGTCATGTCATAGTTCCTTTCACATTTGCCTGGCATCACAGGATTGTGTATATGGACGTGGTAACCTAGCAATCGGCGTGTGGGACACGGATTAGTTAATGAGGCAACACTGTTCATAAGATGTTCCTCATTCAATGACCACACGAGTAGAATGAGGGTGGGGTAGCTCTTCCCCTAAAATAGAAGAGATTGGTGGTTGTATTTACGCGGGTTAAGTATATAGCCTGTAAGTTGCACGCTTCCCAAGCGTGTTCTGGGACCGTCTTGCACCAGCTCATGAGGGCTGGCTGTTAAATACTCAAGAGCTTGGGGGAGGGGGGGGGAGCTCGTTGTTAAATTTTGGAAGCTTGAAATTGACTGGGGCAGGGAGTATTTACACCAGAGAAACTGACAAGCGATTCAAATGACAGCTTTTCGTTTCCCGCTGTGTGATGGTTGATCAGCCTACCACCGCCTGTGCCACACGCAGAGTAGACAGCGTTGCTAATCAAAAAAGGCACTCTTTCTTGCTAAGCCCAGGTTTGGGCTCAGGATCCTTCTCAACACCACACGTCTGAGAGCCACCACCAATAGACGGGACTAAGTGCGTGACGTAAGTGATATTTGCGATCCCTGCCGTGAATGCACTGTCATTACTGTGCAGGGTATTAACTGACAGTATCTTACGTTGAGGAAGGTCGCTTGGGGTCTGACACTTTTGCTAGATCATTTTAATGATTTTTGACATTTAAAAAAAGTGAACAGGGGCTTCTGGGTGGTTCAGTCAGTTAAGCGTCTGACTTCGGCTCAGGTCATGATCTCAGTGTGTGGGTTCAAGCCCCGTGTCGGGCTCTGTGCTGACAGCTCAGAGCCTGGAGCCTGCTTCGGATTCTGTGTCTCCCTGTCTCTCTGCCCCTCCCCTGCTCACGTTCTATCTCTCTCTCTCAAAATAAATAAATATAAAAACTTTTTTAAAAAGTGAAAAAAAAATTTTTGTTAATATTTATTTATTTTTTTTTTTTTGAGAGACCATGAGGGGCAAAGGGAGAGGGAGACAGAGGATCCAAAGTGAGCTCTAGCTCAGTGAGCTCTAGCTAGTGAGCTCTAGCTCTAGCTCATCGGGCACCGAGCCCGATGTGGGGCCCGAACTCATGAACCCTGAGATCATGACCTAAGCCAAAGTCAGATGCTTAACCAGCTGAGCCATCCCGGCGCCCCTTTATGTAAAAAAAAAAAAAAAAAAAAAGTCAAAACATCTTTCCCAAGGAAGCCACAATAACACCCAATTTCAGGTTGAAGCTGATTCAAGCAGAATCAGAAACAGGTTCTCAGCAGCAGGGATTTTTCTCTCCGTTGTCTTCGTGATGTGTCTGGACCCTACGAGCACACTTATCGTGCGTTTAGATGTTCACAGTCGTCCTGAATTACCGCTCAGGAATTCTGTGGGTCAGGAATCCCAGGGAGGCCGAGCTGGGTGATTCCGACTTAGGTTAGAACTGAAGTCACACACACACGCCCACTTCCTTGTCGTGGGTTGAATTCATGCGTCAGCTGGGGCTGCAGGTGTTGGAAGGCCTGGCTGAGGCCGAAGGGTCTACTACTCTGAGGTGGCTCACCCGCCTGGCTAGCAAGTTAGTGCTGACAAGATGGTTCCTTTCCGATGGGCCTCCCCACAGGGTGGCTGGGGTGTCCTTAGGTCCCCTCAGTTGGCTGCCCCCAGACCAGTAAGGGTGACAGTATATGTCAGGGAGCATGGAGTTCTTCATTTTGGGCAGGGAGGCGGCAAGGGGCCCTTACACAACTGTTCGCTGCTCCCGGGACGCTTTCCATTGGTGTTGCTCAACCGGCTTATGCTTTTGGGTGGAAGGCAGCCTCTCTGGAAAGATGTTTCCTCATTGACACCCATCACTCTTTTTCCCCACTCAACGACATTTGTCTTCAGAGCACTTATCATTGTGTGATACCATATTACGTGCTTCTTTGCTTGTTACCTTTCTCCCTCATTAGAATAAATGCTCCATCAGGGTAGGAACCTCATATACTCCTAGTGCTCAGATATTAACCTCATATCGCTCCTAGTGCCTGGATATTAATAGCATGTGTGGAACGATGAATAGCAAACCATACTGGTTCTACAGTTAGAGAGATGTGGATCCAGGTTGTGGCTCTCACATTTACTAGGTCGGTGGGCAAATTATTTATCTTCTTTACACTTCAGTGCTCTTAGCTAAAAGATGCGGTTCCAAATATCCACCTCTGGGGCTCCTGGGTGGCTCAGTTGGTTAAGCATCCATCTCTTGATTTTGGCTCAGGTCATCAACTTCATGAGATGGAGACTGCATGGGGCTCCGGGCTGACAGTGCGGAGCCTGCTTGGGATTCTCTCTCTCTCCCTCTCCCTCTGCCCCTCCCCTGTTCTCTCTCTCTCTCTCTCTCTCAAAGATAAACAAACATTGAAAAAAACATCTACCTCTTGGGGTCGTTATAAAGATTTTAAAATAACACAATGTGTGTCCTACCTAACACTGTGCTTGCATACGGCGAGAGTCTATGAAACGTTAGCCTTGATGGTTACTGGTTTTGTTGAAGTTGTGCCTATGATGAGACACTCCAGCACCGAGTGAAGGGCCACTCGACAGGGGTGCCATTGATATGGATCCTTGATTAGACTCATTGGAGCCTTTTCCATAGTGAGTTGCTATGTTATCCTCCTTCTTAGTTCTGGTTTTTTTTTTCTTTTCTCTTGAAGGTCCTGAACAGACTGCAGAGTAAATATGGTTCCCTGTACAGACAAGACAATGTCATCCTGAGTGGCACTCACACACACTCGGGGCCAGGAGGATATTTCCAGTATACTGTGTTTGTAATCGCCAGTGAAGGATTTAGCAATCGCACCTTTGAGTACATGGTCACTGGCATCGTGAAGGTAGGCAAAGGGCCCCAGAGGGAGCTGCCCCGTCCCTTGTTCACAAGTGTTCAGGAGTGGTTTTCTGTGATATGGAGAGAGTCCTTATAGGATGTTGCCCTGAGCAGTCTCAGCACCTGCCCCCTCCGTTCCTGACTCCCCAGGAGCTTCTGGTCTCCGAGGCACTGACTGATTGAGAGGGGCGAGTTCCGTGCAGTGAGCCTCCTGCAGGTGTCCAAAGGGACAGCAAACGTTTCCTATGTCACCCTTATAACTGAGAGGGCCCTACCGTCTGTTCTCTGTGCAAAGTCACACAAAAAGGAAGCCATCAAGGAACCAAGAGTCATTGCAAGTAATTCCAATCTCGCCTCCTAGTTCCCAAACAACATGACAGGGGACCCACTTCATAAACACACGCCCTTATTTCTCACGTCCTCTCTGAGAGTTCTAGATGGCACGGTCTTCTGTGTTCCTGGCTTGGGCACCTCTTTCTCCTCTCTCCCCATCTTGAAGCTTATTACTACCTCCCACAGGGTCCTTTCTCATGTTTCCCTCATACCTTTCCCTTCTAGATTTAGTCCCTCTCTACTTTGTCTCATGAAGTACCCCCCAAACCTGGCGATCCAGTCGGCAAAGGCAGAAATGTCTTTACCACGATGCTTTCCAAACCGTGGATGGTAATTCATGGCTGGCTTCCTGAAGTCAATTCCATGGGTTGCAAGAAGCATTGAATGAACAGAAATAAAGTAAAACAGATCGGAGCCTATCATGGTGCAAAACATACGGGAAGGGTGTATTTTGTGAGCTTCTGTTTTAGCACACATACGTCGACGTGTATTAAGTTGTGATGAAAAATATTTTGCTTATTGTAGCTTTGAGTCAGAAAAGTGTGAAAAACTTGGCCTCAGAGGTTGAGGGCATGGAGAGGACAAGGAGGGTGGGACACCTTCAAGCTAACAAATCCTGGTCCTAGGTCGCGGGGAGTTGCTCCCGGTTTGGCCAATTGAACCTGCGAATGGTGCCTGACTCAGCGGCTCTGAGACACTCAAATGACCTTCCCAGGTCACGGCAATTCTTATGTCTCAGCCTTGAGGCCATCTGTGTGCCCCCCCAAGTGACACTGGCTGTGTGGTTCTCTAGCTCTTGTCCCATAGCAGGGGCAGCTCGGAGACCAAAGAAATTGTCCACAGCGCTCCTCTGTTTCTATTGACTAAGTCCTTATCCAACAGGATGTCCAAATTCACAACTGGCTCTCTCTCTCTCTCTCTCTCTCTCTAACCCACAGAGCATTGAGATGGCGCACAAAAATATGAAACCAGGCAAAATCTTTATCAACAAAGGAAACGTGGAAGGTGTACAGATCAACCGAAGCCCCTCTTCTTACCTTTGGAATCCTCCGTCAGAGAGAGCCAGGCAAGGGGCATTATCACAATAAAATCATGGGTTTCCTTTAGAGATCAGCAACAAAAATCTAAGGATGCAGTTGGTGCTCAAGGAATGGGGTGGGATCCTGAAAGAATAGTAAAGCTAAAGTAAATTTAAAACATGTTGATCATCTAAGCAGAAATAAAAAGTGAATGTGGTAACTCACGCCAGCCCGTGCACCAATTGGCCCGCTCTGCTGGCGGCTGGGGTCAGCGTGAGTGTTGGAAGGACTCCCAGTTTTGCAATCGGGCACGACTCTGGTTCCATCTCTGCTTTATCACTTCCTAGTCATGTGACCTTCAGTGATTTACTTATAGTAATTTATTGCCTCTCAGCTTCTTCTGTAAAGCGGAGATGAAAATGTGCGCAACACGTGTTTATTAAATTAATGAATAGCTCTTTTTGTTAGATCGTTCAGCAGAAATCATCTCCACCCAGGAGACTGTGGCAAGAGAGAAGCCATAAAAGGATAAAGAAGAAGGAACAAAGAACAATAAATAAAACTAGCATAATGGAATGGAACTAAGGCCGATTGTTTGTTTGTTTGCTTAAGTGCTGACCCAGGTTAGCCACAGGAGAGAAGCCCTTGACTGCTGTGGCACAGTAAAATAATATCTCACTTTCAACCTGACCACCTGGCATTTTACATTTGTCTGCGTATTTTTCCATCCATTTCAAAGGAGTTGAGTTTTAGAAAACATAATCCGATTTCCCTTGAAAGGCCATGAAAGAACGCTTGAAGCTACAGGTCGGGGATGGTTTTGATGTTGCATATTCCCTGCTATGTTTAAGAGATTCCGTGAAAATTTGACCGGAGTAGAAATTTCAAAGACCGGTCCCTTTTCTAAGAAACACCTGTATGTTCTATAAGATCACGACCATTACATAAAGATGTCAATTTCATCTCCAGTTGGCTGACCTAATGCCACTGAGTGTGATGGTATTTGCAAGCCATTTCTTTAGCTGAGGACTGAGGTCCTGCATGTGGTTCGTAAGACCATAGCACATCAGGAAACCTCACTCACTGAAGGCATTTTGATTTTAGTTTTTGTGTCAGCTTCTACTGTTGGTCATACAAGAAGCCCAGGCTCTAACTAACATAGAAGTGACTGCGTTTCTTTGTTTTGACCAGGTATTCTTCAAATACCGACAAAGAAATGATCATCCTGAAAATGGTAGATTTGAATGGAGTTGACCTGGGCCTTATCAGGTACTCTGTTTACTTTTTTTGCTTTTCGTCCTATCTGGATAGCTTTCCTTAATCATGGAGGTGGGGACGGGGAGGGGGGCGTGGGAGGAAGAGACTAGAATAGTGGCAGCAGCGGCTGGGAATATGTTGAGTAGTTAAGAGTCCAGACTTGGGAGTCAGACACATCTGGGTCCAACCATGCATCCTGGGGCAAGGTTCTCAGCTTTCCAGGGCTCGGTTCCTTACCTGGAAAACAGGGCTAATTAAAGGATGACATAAATGAGGGATTCAGGTAAAGAAGTGTAGTGTAGCATCTGGGATATGACATAAGGATTCAGTCAATTCTAGTGCTTATTACTCTATCAAGATGTTGTATGTGGAATTTCTACGATGGCAGACCATTATCTCTTGGTAAAATGAGAAAACAATCTGACCAACCAGGCTAAATGATTATGGGTTTGAGATGATTTATCTGTGTTTTCCTAAAAGAATGAAGTCAAGTCTAATGTAGGACAATGCCAATTAGTGATGGAAGCAGAATTGAGGCCACCTGAAGGAAGCAGATGAGGTGAAATTACAGCCTGGCACAGGTTTTAGTTCAGGATTATACGTAAGAAGACGTGGATTTTTTTTTTTTTCATAAAGAAGGCATTTGCATTCATGTGTGAATTTTGTCCCTGCAATTGGACTGACTCAGGAATTGACTGGCTGGGTAGCAGCCCCAGGTGCCTTGATGTGCAGATGTCCAAGTGGTGGAGGATGCCTGAAGGAAGTGTATGATGGCTCATGGGAGCTACAGTTAAATGGCTTCGGTTCGCTCTGTGTTGTCCTCGTGATGAGCTTTGTGACTTTGGCCAAGTGACTTAACTGCTCTGTGGCTCAATTTTCTTTCTTTCTTTTCTTTCTTTCTTTCTTTCTTTCTTTCTTTCTTTCTTTCTTTCTTTCCTCTTTCTTCCTTCCTTCCTTCCTTTCCTCTTTCTTTCTTTCTTCCTTCCTTCCTTCCCTCCTTCCTTTCCTCTTTCTTTCTTTCTTTCTTTCTTTCTTTCTTTCTTTCTTTCTTTCTTTCTTAAATGTTTATTGATTTTGAGAGAGAGAGAGAGCAGGGAAGGGGGAGGGAGGGAGAGAGAGAGAGAGAGAGAGAGAGAGAATCCCAAGCAGGCTCCACACTGTCAGCAGAGCCCGATGTGGGGCTCGAACTCACGAAATGTCAGATCGTGCCCCGAGCCAAAATTAAGAGTCGGATGCTTCACCAACTGAGCCACCCCTCAATTTTCTGACTTTAAAAGTGAGGGATAAAGTGAGTCCTTAAAATGTTGATAATAAGTGTGAGTAAAGGTGGTAGGGGCCTATCAGGTAGGATTATGAAATACTTAACTGAAAGGGTCTATGTAAGTCAAATTAATAATTAATTAAAATTAATAAGGGGTGAATGAAAACATTAAGGACTGTGATCAGTACTGGCCCTGTAACCAGGTGGAGAACAGCACGGTGGTGAGGAGTTCTGGTTTTAGGGGTAGATTTTAAGACTTGAGTTCAAATCCCAGCCTTGCCACTTACTAACCTACTTACACCTCAACTATTCCATTTGGAAATGGGAATGATAACGCCTCATAGGACTGTTTCAGGATTAAATGACATAATACATGCAAAGTTCTACTCTGTGTCTGGCATAGAAAAGAGTTTTATTATTTTGGTTAAATGGTAAGCAGAATAACATTCTACTTCTTCTAAGAACTCCATTGTTGGCTTCTCAGAATGCTTGACATTCTTTTTATGTATTTTCTTAAATGTTTATTTATTTATTTTGAGAGAGGGAGATAGAGAGTGAGGAGGGGAGGTTCAGAGAGAGGGAGAGAGAGCATCCCAAGCAGGCTCTGCAGTGTCAGCGTGGAGCCCGACGCGGGGCTCAAACTCACAAACTGTGAGATCACGACCTGAGCGGAAACCAAGAGTCGGATGCCTAAGTGACCAAGCCGCCCCGGACGCCCCTGAATGTTTGACATTTTTAGCATTGGAGTTACTTCTTCGGGTGTCAAGTGAGGTCACTAAAAACTCCCTGATAAAATAAACTTTATTATGTGGGTTGACATGATAGAAGTTATTCTTCCATTATAGTGAATTCATCTACTGATTGGTTGCCAACTGGTGTTGAACACAGTGGACTTTCTTTTTTTAAAAAATGCTTTTATTTATTTTTGAGAGAGAGAGAGACACAGAGTGTGAGCAGGGGAGGAGCAGAGAGAGGGAGACACAGAATCCGAAGAAGGCTCCAGGCTCTGAGCTGTCAGTACAGAGCCCAGCACGGGGCCCGAACTCACAAACCATGAGATCATGGCCTGAGCTGAAGTCAGACCCTTAACCGACTGAGCCACCCAGGGGCAAACACAGTGGACTTCCTAAATGTGTGCTTGGGGTATGTGTTGTGATGGGCATGGTCCCTATCTTGAAGGCTCTAACAGACTAATGGGGTGATTGGGGCAGGGGACAGAGACAGACAGGCAAGTAATCACAACATACATCAGATGGCCATCAGTGCTACCACCTGGCCATCGATCGACGCTGTGGGAACTTGGAGGAGGTAGCAGGGATACCTGAGAGCATCGTGGAAGTCATGAAAAGACAGTGAGCTGGGAAGCCAGAGGATGGGCTATGTCAGGGAGGGGGTGAGGGAGGAATCCGAAAAGGTGAGCTAGCTCCAGATTGTGGGGCACTTTGGTGGGCCATTTGGTTAGGAGACAGTCAGGATACAAGCATGTATCTCTGACGAGTTAGAGAATTCCACATTCGTTGGGAGAAGGAGGCTTTTTCCTTACGGTTTCCACTCAACTCTTGGCTGAATGACTGAGATCATCCGTGATTCCCTCTTATTAGTTTCTGAATCCTTTAACGATGCCCACGGAAGACTAAAAAATGTTGTCCTTCTTCCAGATGTTCGTGGCTTCCTCGCATATAACTATATAACATATCTGGAAGTCCCAGGGCCAACCGTCAAGGTTATAGCAACTCTCCTCCATCTGCTAGGCTTAACACCCTGCAATAACTTGCTATTGTTTTTGCAGCCACCATATGTTATCCTTGACATAATTGCTCGTGCAATTGCCTCTTGTTGCATAGTGGCAATTGCTCTTTGAATGCATTAAAAATGATCCAAAGCATAAAGCCAAATCTGGGCTGCTGAGTAACTCAGCCACCAGATGTAGGTGCCTGCTGTTAGGCAGAATCCCAAGGCATGAGGAGTTTGGAAGCCTAGAATCTCTGACTGGCGGAACATGGGCGTCATCTGCCTCACAGCTCAGCTAAGGGCCAGGTAGGTGACGTGACCTGCCCAGTGTTGCAGCCAAGACTGTTCTCTTCATGCTGGGAACAATATTGAGGTCCACAATTTCTTCTTTCCTACATTCACCTTTGGTTTCATTTCTTCATTCGGCGAGTCCGCACCAGAGACCTACTGGGTGCCACGCAGGACTTCCCAGTCCTTGGAATGGTGCTTTTCCTGGCCCTGAAATCAGGAATCAAATAATACCCACGCCCGTGTTCCTTGAGCAAGTCCCTTAAGTTCTCAGAGACTCAATTTCCATATTTCTCAGATGCAGATATAACCTCTTCTCTCCAGAGATCATCGATTTGTTTACTCATCTATTAAATGGTGTAGAATATACGTGTCATGAACTGAGCTCGTCCTACAGATACACTGATGGGCAAAAGTAGATGGCGTTGTTGCCCTCAGAGAATTTACAATCTCTTGGTAGAGACAAGAGGTATCCAAACAGTCCTTGAAATATGTGTAAGATGATAACTGGGTTAAGTGCCAGGAAAGGAAGGTGCGTTGCATTGTCTTAAAGGGATGTGACCCGGGCAGGGAGACTGGGAAAAGCTTCCCTAAGGAAGTGATAATGGAGCTAAAAACCAAAGGAAGATTGAGAATTATTTGTAAGCCTTTTATTTTTATATACATTCCAGCTAGTTAACATACAGTGTAACATTAGTTTCAGGTGTGCAATATAGTGATTCAACCTTCCATACATCACCCGCTGCTCGTCACAAGTGCCCTCCTCAATCCTCATCACCTGTTGAACCCATCCCCCACCCACCTCCCCTCTGGTGACTGTCACTTTGTCCTCTATGGGTAAGAGTCTGTTGGGGTGCCTGGGTGGCTCCGTCTGTTAAGCGTCCGACTCTAGATTTCAGCTCAGGTTGTGATCTCACCGTTTGTGAGTTCAAGTGCTGAGAAAGGGTCTGGAGCCTCCTTGGGATTCTCTGCCTCCCCCTCTCTCTGCCCCTCTCCTGCTTGTTCTCTCTCTCTCTCTCTCTCTTGTAATGAATCAATACACATTAAAAAAAGAGTCTGTTTCTTGCTTTGCCTTTCTCTCCCTTTCCTTCCCTTTGCTTGTTTTGTTTCTTAAATTCCACATATGAGTGAAATCATGTGGTATTTGTCCTTTTCTGACTGACTGATTTCACTTAGCATTATACTCTCTAGCTCCACCCAGGTCATTGCAAATGGCAAGATCTCATTCTTCTTTTATTGCTGAGTAACATTCCATTATATATAGACATCTATATCATATATGTATATATCTCATATCTATATCATATCTATATCGTATGTATCATGTATGCATATATATAGATATATATATATATCACATCTTCTTTATACATTCACCTATCAGTGGACTCTTGGGTTGCGTCCATATCTTGGCTATTGTAAACAATGCTGCTGTAAATATCCAGGCACCCGTATCCCTTTGAATTCATGTTTTTGTAATCTTTGGGTAAACACCAAGTTGTGCAATTGCTAGGTCGTAGGGTAGTTCTATTTTCACTTTTTGAGGAACCTCCACACTGTTTTCCAGAGTGGCTGCACCAGTTGGCATTCCCACCAACACTGCAGGAGGGTTGCCCTTTCTCCATATCCTCACCAACACTTGTTGTTTTTGTGTTGTTGATTGTAGCCGTTCTGACAAGGTGTGAGGTGACGTCTCATTGTAGTTTTGCTCGGCATTTCCCTGATGATGAGTGATGCCGAGCATCTTTTCATGTGTCTGTTGGCCATCTGGAGGTCTTCTTTGGAGGAATGTCTATTTGTGTCTTCTGTCCACTTTTTTAATTGGATTATTCATTTTGGGGCTGTCGACTTTTATAACTTGCTTATGTATTTTGGATACTAAGCCTTTCTTACAAGTCATTTGGAAATATCTTTTCCCATTCCGTAGATTGTCTTTTAGTTTTGTTGGTTGTTTCCTTTGCTGTGCAGAAGCCTTTTATCTTGATGAGGTCCCAACATTCATTTTTGCTTTTATTTCCCTTGCTTTCAGAGACATGTCAAGTAAGAAGTTGCTATGGCTGATGTCAAAGAGGTTGCTGCCTGTGTCCGTCCTCCTCTAGGATTTTTGTGGTTTCAAGTCTCACAGTTAGGTCTTTAATCATTCTGAGTTTATTTTGCATATGGTGTAAGAAAGTGGTCCAGCTTCTCTCTTTTGCATGTTGCCGTCTGGTTTTCCCAGCACCAATTATTGAAGAGACTGTCTTCTTCCATGGGATATTCTTTCCTGCTTTGTCAAAGACTAATTGACCATATAGTTGTGGGGTGGAGAGGGCTGCAGTTAGCACATAGGACCTTGGTGCACAACTTACAAAAGTGCTTTCTTCTCTGGGCCAAGATGCTTAGCTCCGTGAGCTGAGTGGGGGTTGGATTTCAGCCTTCTCTTACCCCCTTTGCAACTCATCTTTGTGCAGGGCACAACCTGCATGCTGGACATGGCAGCCCAGGTTTGAGAGAATAGAACTTGGGATGGGTTTATTACTCTTTTAGAATATTCAAGAAGCTCGATTTTGCCTTTGGCTTTTCTTTTCTGCTTCAGAGTAGGAAGTGCATAGTGTCCCAATGAAGAGGCCCTAGAAAATGCCTCGATTACCTAGGAGGAGAGAATGATTATAATATTCTATATTACTTTGCTGTTTATTGATTCGCAGAGCATAGTCAAAATGTATTATTTTTCATCCCTAGGAAACAGAGACTAGGAAATTTTAACTAACTTGGCTACGGAGTAGGATAAAATCTCAAATCTCTGGACCTTCCATGATACCTTGATTACATTATGCTGACTCCAGCATGGCCCTGCTTTAGCTGTGATGTAATCCTTATTTAGAAATGTTTATTAACAGGGACGTTAGTTATCCGTTTATATCTGTGCTCTAACTTCTTTTGAAATTACCTCGACCTAACTTCGCTCTTTTGAACTTTGCTTGGAAGAATGTTGTTTTGACCAGATAAAATAAATTGTGAGGGCCGCTTTCTTTTATTAAAATGATGACCTTTCTGCATATCTTTACAATACTCATCTGTTCCCATCGCACTTTGGTCGCTGTGACAAGCCTGGTATTTTAATCTCACATATTTCAAAGGCCAGGAGGAAAAATACAGCTCTTCTCACTCTGAGATTCACATCACTTTTCCGAATGCTTATTTTTTCAGTTTTGTAGAGAAAGACAAATTCAATTAATTTTCCAAGGCCTAAAATAAATGAACATAAAGGCATGAAATCAATACGAATTCAAGTCTAATTAGCAGACTAGAATTCTCAGCAATTGCTTTCTCTACAGATATTATTGTCGGCCCCTGATTGAGAGAACACACCTGATCCCCCTCTTGTGTTCCTTGGCGTGTGACACAATGCCAACCACATTCTTGCTGCTAACAAATTCATGTTGGTTGAATGAGAAGAACAATTGTCATCTCTCCTTGCCTTTATCCGTTACGCTGTGGCCAGAATGACCGTCCGTCCTCTAAACCCATCTTGATGCCTTTGCTACAAATGAGTTTTCTCCAGTGATCCCTTTGCCGAGTCCCTACTCCTCTTTTAAGACCCAGCTCAGATGTCGCATCCTCTCCCAAGCATTTCTCAAGGGCAAGATGCTGCCTCGCTCACCTCCACGTCTCCAGTGCCTGGCACAGAATCAAAGTTAACTGTGTACTGAATGAGCAGGTGAATGAACGGAGGGGACAGAGCCAGTATCCCACAGCAGATTAGAACTTGGGCTCTGTGGTCTGACAAACCTGGACTCTTAGACCTGCTTCTTGACTTACAACGGGTGTGACCTTGGTCAGATTACTTACTGGCTCACTCTGAGACTTCGTTTCCTTGGCCATAAAATAAGGACAATGATAACATCTGCCTCCAAGCATGCTTTTAGGATGAAATGAGATCCTGTGTATAAAATCCCTCACCTCATCAGAGAGACATGACAGTCCATGTTGATAAAACTGTTCCACAGGCTTCCTTTGATTGCCCTAGAGAGATTGCAGTCTGGCTGAAGCTGGCTGACCTCAGGGTAATCAGATTAGACAGAAGTGTTCTGGTTGGGGAGCCATGGGAAGGTCATGGCCACCACCCCATTTTCCTTCCAAACTAAATGGAGTAAAACTGTAAAAAGACTCCCAACTAACTGGAAAACACTAGTTGACTAGAATTTTCTCTGGGACCTGAGTTTTAGGAGAAGGAGAGAAACCCATATCCGCAAAAAGGAAACTAGTATAAGGATTTTTTCAAAAGAGAGAAATTTTGCAAGTAATTTTAGGGCATGAGCTCAGAACCACCTTTAACCTAATCTTCTGTTCCTTTACATGGGGGCAATACATACCTTGGGGAACAAATTTAGCTCATAGGCTGGTGATAGGTTTGTTCAACACTGTTTAAAAAAATTCTAAATGGATGCCAACATGAAAAAAACACTATTATAGAAATTTTCAAATATATGCCAATTTAGAGTGATTAGTCTTTGAGTTTCCATGTAACTATTATCCACCTTCAGTAATTAGCACTATTCTCCCACTCTGTTTCATCCCTCCTCTCCTTTTGTTTTGCTTTGCTAGAGTTTTAATTTTTCTTTTTTAATGCTTATGTTTTGAGAGAGACAAAGACAGTGCGAGTGGGGGAGGGGCAGACACACACGCGCACACACACACACACACACACACACACAGAATGTGAAGCAGGCTCCATGTTCTAAGCTGTCAGCACAGAGCGTGACGTGGGATTCGAACCCACGAACCGGGAGATTGTGACCTGAGCCGGAGTTTGATGCTTAACTGGCTGAGCCACCCTTGCTTTGCTAGAGTTTTAAAAGCCAACACCAGATAGCAAATCATTTCACTCATATATATTTCAGTGTATATCTCTATCAGGGAAAAACATAAAAAAATATAACCATAACTCATGATCCCAACCAACAAAATGAAAAATAGTTTCTTGATATGCTCTAAAACCTAGTCTGTGTTCAGTTTTCCCTGATTGTGTCAGTAAGATCTTTTTATAATTGTTTTATTTGAATCAGCATCCAAATAGTCCGCCCACCAACTCCATTTGTTGGCTATGTGTGTTAAGTCTCATAATCGGTAAGATTTCTCCCCTTTTATTCTGTGCTATGTACTCCTCTCTTTCTTTTTTAATGAAAATTTTTTTCTTCTGTTTTTTTTAATTAAAAAAATTTTTTTTATTTGGGCGTAGTGGGCACACAATGTTATATTTGGTTCAGGTGTACAACATAGAGACTGGATGATTCTGTGCCTTGTGTTATGCCCACCACAGGCAGAACTCCTGTCTGTCACCACAGGGCACTGGTACACTGCCATTGACTCTGTTCCCTGGGCTGCACCTTCCACCCCCATGACGTACCCCTTCCCTAACTGCAAACCTGCGCCTCCTGTTCCCCTTCAGCCATTTTGCCCAAACTTCACCCCTTTCCTCTCACGCCATTTACTTCTTCAAGAGTTTTTTAATCGAGGAGTGCCTGGGTGGCTCATCGGTTAGGCATCCGACTCTTGATTTTGGCTCAGGTCGTGATCCCAGGCTCGTGGGTTTGGTCCCGAGTCCGGCTCTATGCTGAGCACAGAGCCTGCTTGGGGTTGTCTCTCCCTCTCTCTCTGCCTCTCCCCTGCTCACAGGCAGGCACATGTGTATGTGAACACATGTGCACTCATTCTCTATCTCAAAATAAGTAAATAAACTTGAAACATAAATCGATAAATATTTCGCAAAATCATGGATTTATCAAAGATCTGGAAGCTCTGGCTTACTCTCATAAGGCAACATTTGGCAGCCGCATAGTAGAGGCTACGGTCTTTAGGCCCATGCAAGTGCCTCCGGGTGTCCACAGTCCACACCGGTCCCCGTGGCACCAACCAGCTGAACTCATCCGTGTTGCCTACCCAGCCCCTATAGGCCTTGTGCTGGCCATCTCTGACCTACGTATACATCTGTTGGGCAATGAGAACTGAATCCTGAATGATGACCTTGATGTTTAAAAACATCCCTAGTCAGTAAGTAAATGTTCAGTTTTGTGAGCTATAGTACTTAGGTAGTAATGTAAGCTGAAATGTTTTATAGAGTCGTCAGCAAAGAATTAAACCAACAAAAGATTTTTTTTTTTTTTTTTTTTTTTTTTTTTACAAATCCTACATGGGCCTGAAAGTTCATGAATTAGCATCGCTCTTTTCTTGAGCATTCATTCTAGTTAATTTGCTTTCCAGCCTTCCATTCTCTATCTTTTTTATCCACGTGGAGGTTCGATCCTACAAAGGCCATTGGACAAGGTGTCCCAAGACCCCAACTTTAGTCTTGGTCCCCTATGAGCTACCATTTTGCTTCTCTGAGACACCTTGCCGGGTGGAGGTCATAACTGTTTGGGCTCCAGGGCTGTTGTGAAGTGCAAGTACGGTAACAGATGTGAAATTAGTTTGTAGACGTTGTGGCTCTATACTTAAACAGGTATTACTATGCATATGGCTAACATCAAATTATGCATAACAGCCTCTTTCACACCTTTGTGCGCTTACTGTGTTGTTCCTTCCCCCTGGAATGCCCTTAAGAATTAATTGCTAGTCATCTGTGGTCCCCAAACACTTTATGCCTATTTTTTATAAGGTTTGTCACACTGTACTAAAGCCATTTGTTTACATCTTTGTCTGACCCTGGGTGTAAGGAAGCTTCAGTGTGTTCAGAACTGGGCACATGGCAGGGTCTCCGTAAAGGTCTTCTGAATTAGATAGGGTTGACTTCAATCATTGTTATGTGCACCTGTCTTGAAGGACAAGGTCGGCACCCACACAATGCTTTAGGCATATCTGATCGCTGACCGTTTAGTTTTGTATTTTTAACTTACGTAAATGCCTAGACTTTTTGAGTATGTTATTCGTAAGCTAAGCTCATCATCAGTGAAATAACCTAAATGTGAAAGGCCTACCGTTGAAAACTTTTTTTTTTTTTCCTGCTGGAGAAAACCAAAGCTCGCAGGCATTGTTTTGACTCCATCACCTGGTTCTCTTCCTGAGCCGAGGGCTCCTTTTCTCTTACAGCTGGTTTGCCATCCACCCCGTCAGCATGAACAATACCAATCACCTTGTCAATAGTGACAACATGGGCTATGCATCTTACCTTTTTGAGCAAGAGAAGAACAAAGGATATCTACCTGGACAGGTGAGATTTGGGTCATTGAAAACATCATCTTAATTCATTAGATCCTCATTCGTACAATGCTCAGAATAGCTGATTCACATCTTCAGTGTAAAGTGTCATCAAGCACATCACATACTAATATGCTTGGATAAAAAGAATTCTCCATCCTCCCTGAGAGGGGAAGAAAAATTAACAATGACTGTGTCAAACGCTGCTGACATCTGTAGCTTCATAAAGTTGCAATTAGTTAGAGAAGGAAGGACAAGCTTAAGATTTTTGCAATACGTGATACTTTTTGATCGGCTTGAGGATATGATCAACTGGGTTGATATTAACTTTTCTCTTCAGAGCTATCAAAGTATTAAGTACCTTCTGAGTAGCGTTAAGAACCTGAATGAGGAGGGGACAGGTGATGAATCTTTTCTGCGGTCCAGATTTCCCTGTTAATGGCGAATTTCCTTTTAAGGAGTTTCGTCATACTTTCTTTTAATAAGCCCCAAGGGAGAGACGACCCTAACCCACCAGACTTGTTATTGTAACTTTGAAACGCAATGAGGGATGGAATCAGAGATGGGGGCCGGAACTCAGTCCATGTGCCTCAGAAATCTCCTCAGCTCTGTGTTAATTACTGACTACAGATAGCTAAGCGGTGGGGGGGGGGGGGGGGCTGCTCTGTTGGATCCTAAGGTCCAAGTCCCAAATGCCAAAGAATATAGGACGATAAGAACCCCAAGCCCTTGACTAGGATAAATGTCTAGAAAGTGCAATGATACCAAAGTTATTAGCCCCATGAACATTCATAGTGATCTTTTAGCTCCTGACTGATAAAATGCTATTTTTTTTTTTCATTTTAGCCTGCATTTTAGGGAAAAGAAAGGAACTTCCCATTTATGATCGCTGGCTGGGGGCATTTTGAGATAAGTTATCTTTTTGGTGTAAAAAAAAAGACAAATGATCTCCAATACCTGCTTATTTCTTTCCCTAAGAAAATTGAAGTCATGGAAGGTAGAATTAGATCAGCTGGGTTGAGGTTAAAGTCTTACACCACTCAAAAAGGTTATGTGCTGTTACTTCAGGTTGAAGAGCTAAAAGAAAAGATACACGCAGGTAGATCTGGATGGTGAATGCTATATTTAGGTTCAGTTTTGCCACAGGAACATCTGGATTCATATTTTCTTTTTAAGCCAGTAGGGATATTTATTTTTCAAGGAGAAAGGGACCTCTCAGCTCCAGATACAATACCAGGAAGGAGTCTGATGAGTCAGCATTTTATACTGTGTTGTTGTATGCTGTGTTTCTTGTCAAAATGTTTCCGTTTGTGGTACAGAGTTGAAACTCTCCTATTTGAAACAGCTTTATTGATCGTTGGAATATCATGAGCGTGATAACATGTATGCTGACTGCAATGTGAATTTTTTCACAAAGTTTCTCAGAATGTCCTACCTCCTCCTTTTATTGTGCTCAAATGGTTTTGAAGAGTTCCCCAGAGTGGATGGAATGTTTGTGTTTTTAATGGAATTCATTGTGGGAAATAAGAGAGAATAAAAGGCCGTTGGATGTTTCTTTTGGCAGGGACCCTATGTAGCAGCCTTTGCTTCATCAAACCTCGGAGATGTGTCCCCCAATATTCTTGGCCCACATTGTGTCAACACAGGAGACTCTTGTGATAACGCCAATAGCTCTTGTCCCATCGGTGGGGTAGGTAATTATGACATGAGATTCTTTGTGTTTGCATCTCATGTGCATTTTAAGTATTCACCATTAACTTATAATTGTGTTCTCCCCAAGTGCACCCAGGCCTACTGACCGCTGGCTCTTCTCAGGAGCACCCATTAAATTTCGATTGGATAAAATTCTAGTTCTCCATTGGATTGACTCTTAAGTGTTTTGAATGGTGAGGCAATTAGTAAATGTGAGAGATGAAATACCCTTGCCCAAACTTGGACAGTCTGAAACATTTCTTTCACCTTGGCATTTCTGATATCACAAGTTAGTACCAGAAACTGCTTGCCTGAGATGTTTCTCACTTGTGAAGTCTACAGCGTTACACACACACACACACACACACACACACACACACAAAACACATCAACATTTTTTTTTCTTTTCTTTAAAATCACAAACAACAGGGGTGCCTGGGTGGCTCAGTCGGGTTAGTGGCCAACTTCGGCTCAGGTCACGATCTCACAGTTTGTGAGTTCGAGCCCCGCGTCGGGCTCTGTGCTGACAGCTCAGAGCCTGGATTCTGTGTCTCCCTCTCTCTCTGCCCTTCCCTTGCTCATGCTTGCTCTCTCTCTCAAAATTAAATAAACATTGGCATGCCTGGTGGCTCAGTTGGTTAAGCATCTGACTTCTGCACAGGTCATGATCTCCCAGTTCATGAATTCGAGCCCTGTGTTGGGTTGTGCTGACAGCTCAGAGCCTGGAGCCCACTTTGGATTCTGTGTCTCCCCCTCTCTCTGACCCTCCCTTGCTCATACTCTCTCTCTCAAAAATAACTAACTAGATAAATAAATAAATAAACATTAAAAAATAAAAATAAAGTCACAAACAACAAATCTTGCTGTCAAAACTCACACAACATGGAAAACCTAGAGGGCAGTAAAAAGTGAGTTCCTCTTCATTCCCTTCCTTCTCCCCCCTCCAAGGAAGTTACCACTATCCCACCTCTTCCTGTGTACTTGTCCACACATTCATGAACAAAATTTTACAACTTCTTTGTTGATTTTTTTAATAGGACTGGGATTCGAGTTTTCCACCTACTTTGTTGTCTTTAAAATTGTTTTAGGGCTGAACACAGGTCTGTGTGGCAAGTTTTAAAGACTTACTATTATTAGTATGGCCTTATTTAGGCCATACTGTCATTTATTTCATTGTTTCCCTGCCACGTTCATTTAGATTTTTTCTGCCTTGACGTGAGAAGCAGATTGTAGTTTCTGGGCTCTTGTTCTTTGTGTTTATAGAACATGTCACCTGTGATATGACTTTTATTAAACGTCATTTCTGGGCTATTTATTTTATTCCCATCAATTCTACCCAATGGGTAGTAGAGCGTAACAATTAGAGTTTTCTATTATATATTACCATTTTGGTATAGAAAGTCTTCCTTTATTATTATTCATTTGCAAAATGTTCACACATCATTCATTCTCATTCGATTTCAAGATTACTTGTTGGATTCCAACATTCAGAGAGGAAATGTTTAAATAAATTATGGTACCTGTTTGCAGTAGAATATTATGTACCAACAAACTGTACTCTGTTGGAATATTGAATGTGGGAAAAAGCTCACAGTACACAATGTTGATTTAGAAAATCAGTATTTAGGGGGCGCCTGGGTGGCTCAGTGGGTTAAGCATCCGACTTCGGCCCAGGTCACGATCTCACGGCTCGTGAGTCCAAGCCCCGCGTCGGATTCTGTGCTGACAGCTCGGAGCCTGGAGCCTGCTTCGGATGCTGTGTCTCCCTCTCTCTCTGCTCCTTCCCGTCTGGCACTCTGTTTTTCTGTCTGAAAAATAAATAAACATTAAAAAAATTAAAAAAGGAAGAAAATCAGGGTTTAATCTTGTATATTGATTATGATTGCAGTTTTGAAAATAAATGCATTGTAGTGAAAAGACAAAGTGAAACCCACTGAATTGTTAACCCTGACTTTCTCTGTTTGGCATTACTATGGCATTACAGGGGGGGTTTATTCTGTTGATTTTGTTTATTGTTTTTATTCTATTTATACACTTTTGTAGTTTTTTCCTATAAGGAGAATATTTTTATTTTATTTTATTTTTTTTTCAACGTTTTTTTATTTATTTTTGGGACAGAGAGAGACAGAGCATGAACGGGGGAGGGTCAGAGAGAGAGGGAGACAGAGAATCGGAAACAGGCTCCAGGCTCCGAGCCATCAGCCCAGAGCCCGACGCGGGGCTCGAACTCACAGACCGCGAGATCATGACCTGGCTGAAGTCGGACGCTTAACCGACTGCGTCACCCAGGCGCCCCTAAGGAGAATATTTTTAATCGGTAAAAATTATCACAGAATCACACCCTCTCCCACGACAGAATTCTCTTTCTCTCCATTCCATTCCATCTGTTAGATTTGCTTCCCTCATGATTGCAAGATAGCAGTCAGTACTGAGGACAGTATATCCTTTTCTCCCCCCAAATATGGTAGGAGAGAGAGAAAACCCATCTCTAACCATGGAATAAAAGTTCTTTTCCTTCTGATTGGGTCACGGGAGGTACATATCCATTCCTGGACCGAAACGGTTGCAGGGGAAATAGTGTGCTGACAGGCTCAGGCTGGGGTTCCTGACCAATCTTGGGGAGGGCCTAGGGAATTACCACAGTCGTCTTAGACTTACCTGGGCTGGGAATGGAACCATTGACTGTGAAAGAAGCGATGCCTTTTTGAACAAAATCGTGATTTGCTTAAGAAACAGAAAGAGGGAAGTGGGCAAATGTTGCCATATCTTTTGCTTTCGCGTAGCTTCTTTCAACAGATTTTTTTTTTTTTTAACTTCAGAAACTAGCTTTCATTAAAACAAAGATGTATACTTGTTAACAATGCAAACGATGTTGAGAAGTTCGGGAAACGAAACAGGTCAATGCGCAGCCTCTAACTCCACGATTAACCTGTTAAACCTTAAATGAACATCCTACTAGGCAGCCTTTTTGGCTTCCACACTCCTACGTGTACGCACAGTTGTACACAAATGAGGTCACGCTGGGAAGGCTGTTCTATAGCTGCTTTCTTATTTCCCGCGAATATACTTTATGTTTTTTAGTTTATTTATTTTGAGAGCAAGAAAGAGAGAGAGAGAGAAAGCAGAGGAGGGGTAGAGAGAGAGAGGGAGAGAGAGAATCCCAAGCAGGCTTCACGCTCAGCATGAAACCCAACACGGGGCTCGAACCCACAGCCCTGGGGTCACGACCTGAACCAAATTCAAGAGTCGGACGCTTAACCTGCTGAGCCTCCCTGGCGCCCCTCCAGTGAATACACTTTAAAACATCCTTTAAACGAATGGTACAGTTTTCAATTTTAAGTACCGTAAGTTAGTTCACCGATCCCCTCGTGATGAATATTTTCTTTCCTTCCCTCCTCTCTCCCTTCTTTTTTCCTCCCATCACATAAATGGACTACGTGTGTCATACATATTTTCACACGTATATGAGTTTCACCTTAGGACAAATTCTTGCGAGCGAATTTGCTGTTCAAGGGAAAGCACAGTTCCCATGGGGGTGACCATGAGTCCTGTCCCCAGCCACAGTGTGTGAGTGACCCTTTCCCCAAAGCCTCCCTGATGCCTGGTTTATCGAGCATTCAGTCTTTGCCAACAGAACAGGCGGAGTTTCTTTTTGTAGTTTAAATGTATATTTAATGATTCACAGGCTTGAATGTATTTTAATGTTGAAGAGAGATTTACATTTCTTTTTTGCAAATCACCTATTTTCATCTGTGTTCCACTGTGTATCCAGTAGGATTTTTTTTTTTGCTTTTTTCCTCCCAGATTTATTGAGATATAATTGAGAGATAACGTATCATTTTAAGGCATACACTGTGATAATTTTGATACACATATAGGATGCTTTTTACTGCAAATAAGAGAAAACCCAACTCCATAGGGATGAATCAGAAGGTTATTAAGGAGGTGTTCATCCGCATTTTCTTGAAATGCTTTTTAATTTTCAATTATAGTATTTAAGTATCTGGTCAATGTCAACATTTTCTGGGGTCAGAAGGGAAGGATAGAGCCAGATTTATCTACTGATTTTTATTTTTTTCCAGTGGCTCACCTATGTGTTCCAATATAACGTTGACTGGGTTTCTGATTGGCTCAGACTCACTTGTGATTTTGCATTCCTTGAGATAATTGCTTCTTTCACTAAGAGCCCGTCTTGTCTCCCTGTGTTGCAGTCTAGCATGTGCATCGCTATGGGACCCGGACACGACATGTTCAACAGCACTCAGATTATCGGAGGGATCATATACCAGAGAGCAAAGGTCAGCCACGGGCCAGCCTCTTTCAAGTTCATTTAACCTTGTTCTTTCAAATCCACGGGCAGCGCTCCTTACAGAGACGGTAATGGTAAGAGACAGCAGGAGCCCGAGCTGCGCTGTGGAGTCTGGAAGCCTGCTGTTTCCAGGCCCGCGAGGAAGGCAGCTTCCAAAGGCACAAGACCCCCCCTCTCGGACTGCCCCTCTGACTTCCCCAAGGAAGTGCTTTTAAAACCAAGGAGGCAGGGAAACATTCTGTTGGGGCCAGAACACTTGCTTCTGACAACATGGTGACAGACAGTGTAAGGATTCCAGGTAACACGGTGTCAGACGTGACCAGATGGATCCGGACCCACCGGGCCACCTGGCCACCCTTCACTCCTTCAGCGTCAAGGCCAAGCAGAGCCATTCGCTCCTGCTCTGGAAATTCGATTCAGATGACTTCCTAGGCTCCAATACGGCATATTGGACTCTCCATTTTACATTTTCTTCTCTTTCCTTTTTAAAACATTTTTTGATGAGGACAGAATCTGGTCTTCAGTGAGATTACGAGGAGTTGCTCTCTGCTTCTCCCTCTGCTAAACTTTGGCTTCCATTTTCCCCCAAATTTTGTGTCATCTCCTATGGGGACAGACATCGGACTTTTTTTTTTAAGTTTATTTGTTTATTTTGAGAGAGAGAGAGAGAAAGTGTGAGTGGCGAGGGGCAGAGACAGAGGGAGAGAATCCCAAGCAGGCTCTGAGCTGTCAGCACAGAGCCCGGCGTGGGGCTCGAGCCCACGGACTGTGAGACCATGACCTGAGCCGAAGTCGGATGCTTAATCGGCTGAGCCACCCAGGCACCCCAGATATCTGATTGGAAAGACAAAGGATGGGGGGCCTGGGTGTGTCAGTCAGCTAAGTGTCCGACTTTGGCTCAGGTCATGATCTCACAGTCCATGAGTTCGAGCCCCACGTCGGGCTCTGTGCTGACAGCTCAGAGCCTGGAGCCTGTTTTGGATTCTGTGTCTCCCTCTCTCTCTGCCCCTCCCCCACCTGTGCTCGCTCGCTCTCTCTCTCTCTCCCTCTCTCAAAAATAAATAAACATTAAAAAATACTAAAAAAGAAGAACAGAAAAGACAAAGGATGACTTCAGGCTGTGGTATCCCCCATAGTTAAATCTCTTCCTTTGCCTGGCTCTTTCCTACCTTTGCTGCGCGTGTGTGTGCACACGCACGTGTGTGTTTAAGTAAATATTTTGCTCCAAGGGTTCTAAAATGTTTCAGGAGCAAGTAAGGAAGAGCTAAAGTACCTTTAAAGCCATTGGACAGCAGCCAGCCTAGTTGCTGCACTTCCTGCTTTATTACTGTGGCATCATCAGAGGATTGTTCTAAATGAACAGATTCTATTTAGGGGAGGCACCTGTGACACACTTCAGTGTTACTGTCCTGGGCCCGCGAGTCATAGGGGTTCATCTCACAGGCTGGAATCTCTTCTCAGCAAGGCACACCTTTGCTTTTCGTCAGAAAGGCGGGCAGCAGCTGGTGTTACCCACGACTCACCTGAGAGCCCCCACGTGGCTGTAGGAGCGAGGATGGGGACAGAGTGGGGACAGTTAGGTGTCAAACAAAGGGGGCATGTGCTGAGGCGGGACTGGCCTACCGTGTCTGGTGCAGATCAGTTTCCGAACGCGATGTCTCCCATTTCCCTGCAAAGTTAGAAAAAAGCGTCAATTCACCCTGAAGGGAAACAAAACAGAACAGAACATCAAAGCGTGGATGGTGGGTGGGGCAGACGACGTGGGTCGTGAAGTCTTTCCAGCTGTCCTTTGGTGGCAGGGAACTCACTCAGAGAATCCCTGCAGTTGAGCTCTCCTCCTGGCCAAGTCAGTGATGGGCCCACCTACTCCTAATCTTAAATTTTCCTGACCGTCTTTCAAGAGAGATGGAGGCCTTTTGGTGCCACAGGCCATATCCCTAGACTTTCGTGTTTGTGGGGAGTAGACGCAGGTCAATTGTCTCAGGGCCGCCATGAGTCTGGGAAGCGACTGGAGGTGGCAGAGGGACCCACGTGGGTAGTGGCCATTTCTAAGCAGCCAGCAAACCTTGGCTCAGAGATGCTTTTCCAAATTGGTGCTTACGGGGTAATATCCGTACTGTTCATTTTAGCTCTTCTGCTTTCGACAGCAAGCCTGTGTGGGTTTTCTAGGAACTGTATGCCTCGGCCTCCCAGGAGCTGACGGGACCACTGGCCGCGGCCCATCAGTGGGTGAATATGTCCAACGTCACCGTCTGGCTCAACTCCACCCACACAGTAAGTGTCCCTGAGCCACACTGATCATGCCACGAGGGGAGAGCTCTGGGCTGATCTCAGTACTTACGGAAGTTTGACTTCTGTTTCTTGTTCTGTTGACTTCTCATCTTTGTGTCTGTTTAAAAATCTTCCCTTTAGGCCCAAACCTGTAAACCTGCCCTGGGCTACAGTTTCGCGGCCGGCACAATAGACGGGTTCGGGAGCCTCAACTTCACGCAGGGTGAGGGGGCATGTCGTGACCTCTGTGGTTCCGGGCTCTGAAGCGTCAGGGCTCTGAAGGGCTTCGCTACAGCCAATACGTTTGTCATTTGTTACTGTTGCCTTTAAACACAGGGGCGGGCGTGCTTTCCAGGTGTGCACGTGACAGCCAGATTTCCCAGGGATGGGTCTCCTGGAACGCAGCTTCCACGGATTCACATAGAACGGGAGTCAGCTTTTCTTTGCATTTCAGAGTATGGATGGATGTTGTTGTTTTTTTTTTAATTTATTTTTTTAATTTTATTTTTTAAATTTACATCCAAATTAGTTAGCATCTAGTGCAACAATGATTTCAGGAGGAGATTCCTTAGTGCCCCTTCCCCATTTAGCCCATCCCCCCTTCCGCACCCCCTCCAGTAACCCTCTGTTTGTTCTCCATGTTTATGAGTCTCTTCTGTTTTGTCTCCCTCCCTGTTTTTGTTTTATTTTTGTTGCCCTTCCCTTATGTTCATCTGTTTTGTCTCTTAAAGTCCTCATAGGAGTGAAGTCATATGATGCTTGTCTTTCTCTGACTAATTTCACTTAGCCTAATACCCTCCAGTTCCATCCACGTAGTTGCAAATGGCAAGATTTCATTCTTTTTGATGCCGAGTAATACTCCATTGTATATATACACCACAATTTCTTTATCATTTCATCCATCGATGGACATTTGGGCTCTTTCCGTACTTTGGCTATTGTTGATAGTGCTGCTGTAAACACGGAGGTGCACGTGGAAAGTGCTTTCGTATTTTCTTTTGATTTCCTCCTTGACCATTGTCAATTTATGATCATGTTGCTTCATTTCCACATAGTTGTGAGTTTCCCAAATTTTCTTCTGTAATTTATTCCTAATTTCATTACATTGCGGTTGTAAAACACACTTTGTATTACTTATACCTTTTGACGTTTGCTGGAGTTTGTTTCATGGCCAGCCTATAGTCTATCCTGGACAGTGCCTGTATGAACTTGCATAGAGTGTCTGTTATGTTCTTGCTGTGTGGACGGAGGTATCTGCGGGTACCTGTTAGGTCCACTTGGCTTCTAGTGCTGTTCACCTTTTCTATTGTTGGTCTTCTGACTTGTTGTCCCATCTATTACTGAAACTAGGATTCTTTTTTTTTTTAATGTTTATTTATTAGTTTGAGAGAGAGAGAGAGAGAGCGAGCGCAGGGGAGGGGCAGAGCGAGAAGGAGACACAGAACCCAAAGAAGGCTCCAGGCTCTGAGCTGTCAGCACAGAGCCTGATGCGGGGCTGGAACCCAGGAAGCATGAGATCATGACTTGAGCTGAGGTTGGATGCTTAACCAAATGAGCCATATTACTGAAAGTGGTGTTATTAAAGCTCCAGCTATTATTATTGATTGTCTCTTTCTCCCTCCATTTCTGTCAGTTTTGGCTCATGTGTTTTGGTGCTCTGTTAATAGGTCCATGTATGTTTATAAGTGTTATATTTTCCTAATGAAACATAGATTCTAAGTTCATAGGTTTCAGAGTTAATGTAACTTTTCCCCAGATTGTTGCTTTCATGTGTGATTTTTTTTTTTACTCTGTGTGTGTGTGTGTGTGTGGGTGTGTGTGTGTGTGGGCACACACATGTGTGGATATTTAGGTGGGGAGTTAAGAGAGGCTCTTTCTTTGTACCACAAGCTAAACAATCAGTGCTTCAAGTTGGAGATTGACGTTTTTAGTTTCTACAATGGGAAGAATGTGATTTAGTTCGTAAATCTACAGTTAATTATATCATTTTGTTTTTATTTGAAACATGAATGAGGAAGAGCAGTGGAAACAAAACCTTAAGGACCTTGAACAAAGTACATTCTTTTATCCTATTGGCCACACCAAGGATCTAATTAAATAATGACTCCTATTTTAGGAAGCACAGGAAATTTTGCCTCTTCTCTTATTCAATCTGTTTGGCACTCTTGGACAACAACCTTCATAACATCTTTGTAATAAAGTCACTGCTGTGCATTTGTCAAAGTGATGACATTTTTTTCAGAGCGTTAGAATCAAATTAGTGATAATATTCCTAACAGGGACAACAGTAGGGGATCCATTCTGGGACACTCTTCGGGATCAACTCCTGGGCAAGCCATCTGAAGAAATCAAAAGGTGTCATAAACCAAAGCCAATCCTTCTTCACACTGGAGAGGTAATGAATTTTGACTATGATGGTAAACTTAGCATATTGTTATTTTAAAACTTACAAATTGTCAGAGACAAATGATAGATCGTTACTGACATGGGAGTTCTTATTCAGATTTTACCACATCCAATTTTTAATATTAAAAATACGTGTATTAAGACTCACACTCTAAGGAATAAGAGGCATGATTATTAAATATTGTGACTTAGATTTTATGATAAATAACTGAAACGATTAAAACAGTGGAAAAGGAAAATTAGATCAACATCTACCTTATTCAGGATTCATTGATGTTGACTCCAGGAAAGGAGTTGAGACACAATTCTCTGCAGAGGAAAACATCTCAGGTCCCATAAAAAAGGACATGTCCATACCTCCATTTTCTCACAATTCAGGCAACATGTTTAACGAAAGCAATATTCTTTTAATACTGCTTTGGACCACGGATTTTCACATTCTGATCGTCAAAACTTCACGTTGGTGTTCATAATGTAAGTTGTTGATGTGGAAAAAATTTTAAATAGAGTTTTTTTCTTCCTCTAATATTCGATTAGAATTCTTCAGGAAGAAGAAAGAGAGGAAAGGAAGGGATAGAGGAAAAGCTTCCACACTAATCTGACTATGGAAAAGGATAGATTATCTTGGAGAAAACTTGGAAAGCAAGGCCAGGCTTGGTAACTGGACTCAAAAGGGAAATCATTAAGCTAAGCCGTTCCCATGGTGGTAGAATTACTTATACACCTTGCACAGTCCTCTTTGGCTTATCTATTACACATTGAGATTCTACCATGCCAGGTCCACCAAAAACTTCATGGATGAGAAAGCAAGTTCAGGTTAATGGGGCATTGGCATTGAGATCCATATGTTATGACCAGATAGAATATTGAATACTACCTCATTAATTAGAAAGAAAATCTCTGGTAGGAGGATAAAGCACCAAAAACAGCTGGAAACATTTAAAATCCTTTAATAAAGGGAATTCTCTGAGCATCATCTGTCGCTTGCCCATATAGAGAGCAATATCCCTTCACACAGTTTTCACATTTGGGGTTTTTTAGCTGACAAAACCGCATCCATGGCACCCAGACATCGTTGATGTTCAGATGATCACCGTTGGGTCCTTGGCCATAATTGCCATCCCTGGGGAATTTACGTAAGTTTTCTTTGTTACTTTGTAGTTAAAAATGTAATTATTGGGTATGTGTTTCTGTTGCAGTCACTTCTTCTGGGGGGGGGGGGCGGGGAGATAATTCTGCGCTGGCTCCTTTGTATCTCACTGTATCATACTCTTTTTCCAGTTTCCCCCACTTGGGATCTTGTGGCAAATTCTGAAACCCTGACCCTCCTTTTATCCCCACGACCGACTCTTCTCTTCCTTCAGCTCTTTGTTCAGATCTCTAACAGAGATGCCAGTCCTGCTGACCCCAGCTCACACTGTCCTTACCGCCACCACCAAGTCCCCACAGCATCAGCAGCGGCCTCATCATTACAAGGACTGCCGTAATCACCTTTTCATCCTTACTCTGCTTTCTGGTCCCCGTAGCCACCATTGCCATCCCATTTCTTTTATTTGCTTGTTGACCATCTCCCCCCCCGCCGCACCCCCCCCCCCGCCGCACCCCCCCCGCCCACCCTGGAAAGTGAGCTTCATGCCCTTGAATCCTTAGCCCTTAGAAAGGAGCCTCTTGGGGCACCTGGGTGGCTCAGTCGGTTAAGCGGCCGACTTCGACTCAGGTCACGATCTCGTGGTCCGTGAGTTCGAGCCCCGCATCGGGCTCTGGGCTGATGGCTCGGAGCCTGGAGCCTGCTTCCGATTCTGTGTCTCCCTCTCTCTCTGCCCCTCCCCCGTTCATGCTCTGTCTCTCTCTGTCTCAAAAAGAAATAAACGTTAAAAAAAAATTTAGAAGGGGGCCTCTTATGTGGCAGATGCTGTGTTTTGTTAAGGATTCAATGAAAGAAGGAAACGGTAAATTCTTTGTAGGCAGGAGCACGTACGCTCTCAACTTGCCTCAGTTCTTACTAACATCGAACACAGACAGTACATTTTTTTTGGGTCAACGAATGGAAAATGATCGTCGTCTTTGCCAGTGATATTCACAGAGGGCCTTTCCCTCCTCCAAGTCATCTGTTTTCAGTTGAGGATTTGTTCTGAAGACGGGACAGCCAGGGGGAAAGGGGCTCAAGTTTAGCCCTGCCTCGTCACAGAGCTTGCACGTGCCTTACCGCGTTGTGTTAAGAGCCAGGATCCCGCCTGTCTTTCGCCGCAAGTTTTTCTGTGGTCTTTGCATGCTTTTGGAGTCGGGAACCACTTAGATAACTCTGTTTTCTTGACTCAGGACCATGTCTGGACGAAGACTTCGGGAGGCCGTTCAAGCAGTGAGTTAAAAATGAAATAAAATATGTATACCTTTATATTTGGGGAAGGGAAAAGAATTCCCTAATCCTGCGATCTGATACCTTTTAAATTAATCGTTGCTAAGATGCCTAGAGTTTCACACACTTGAAAGTAATGCATAGAGGGGTGCCTATGAGGCTCAGTCGGTTAAGCATCCAACTTTGGCTCAGGTCATGATCTTGTGGTCTGTGAGTTCAAGCCCCGTGTCAGGCTCTCTGCTGACAGTTCAGAGCCTGGATCCTGCTTCCCATTCTGTGTCTCCCTCTCTCTGTGCTCCTCCCCCACTCATGCTCTGTCTCTCTTGCTCTCAAAAAATAAATAAAACACAAACAATTAAAAAAAATAAAAAAGGAAGTAATGCGTGGAGGTGAATATGAAATATTAGTGGTATAAAAATAAGCTTAAAATGAGAAGGAAGCTATAATCCGGTTTAAATATTTTATTGATATATTTATCTGTTAATAATTTAAAAATTGATAATGGTTTTACAGATCAAATAGTAAATAACCTTACGTACCTTAATATCTTGAAGTTCTGTCTAAATAAAATCTAATCCATGTTAGGAATTCTGTATTTTATCTGCATTTATGATTTTCTTCCTATTCAGGAAGGTAGTGTAGATGGTTCTAAAATGACGTAATCATGCTTAGAACCGGAAATAACCACTACGGTCAGCTAGTATCCTTCTATTATGCCTTTTAAGGAAACGGGCTTAGTGTCTGTATTTTAGTAATAAGAAGATTCTATATCTGCAAATTCAACCAACCAGTGAGATGTTCTTAGATCCACTGACTTGCCCACAGGTAGTGCAGTTATGGCTCTAACTTTTCCCCAAGGCCTCGTGGGTACTTGCACACGGCCGAACAGTTTTGATCATTAGGAACGAGGTTAAGAGAGTCACCTTACACGAGATTCACATCTACGATTGTATGTTAAGTATAACTGGGCCGATAGGATACAGTACAGCGAAGAGCAATTTTATCGGGCTCTACCTTTCCCCCACCAGGAATTTGCAACCTATGGGATGCAGAACATGACCGCCGTCATTTCAGGCCTGTGCAACGTGTATACACATTACATTACCACCTTTGAAGAATACCAGGTAAAGTAGAAAAGTTCTCGTCGCTTCAGTGAACTCTACCCTCATCAAGACTGTGGTGGCAAATGCAGGTTTCCTGTCTAGACTTCCTCAAAGGGGTTTTTGAGTGGTGATTTTGTTTTGGGACAGATGAGAGAATGATAAGCCAGAGGTCGTGTTGGGGAGGATTTGTACCTGGGAGTTTGCCCTTTCCAAGTTCAAGTCAGAATTCTGGCCTCACTGACCTCCACTTTTTCTGAAATGAGTTATTTTGTCGGGGGCTTTGGTAATGAGCACGGGTGCTGGCATGTCTCAGGAGTCCACGTGGAGGCATACGGTCTACTCCTTGACAAACGTCCAGTGACAGCAGCAGTGAGCTCTGTTGACTCTCCTGAAAGTCCCTGTCTTCTAGGAGATCCTGTTGACTAATGATTCCTAACCGGTACACTGGATGGGAATAATTTCCGTTTATCCAGTTTTGCATTCCTCTGTAACCGTTCACTTAGAATTTCCTTCCATTGTGAGTGTACGTTTCAAACAACGATAACACTAGCAGTACCTCTGACTTGGTCACCAATGGGGACCACGGACACGTTTTATATCACCTAGAGTTATTGCAGATTTGGAAACATTTCACTCTCGTTGCTATTTTAAAATCACAGTAGTTTAGGGGCGCCTGGGTGGCTCCTTCGGTTGAGCCTCTGACTTCGGCTCAGGTCATGATCTCACAGCTCGTGGGTTCAAGCCCTGCGTCGGGCTCTGTGCTGATGGCTCGGAGCCTGGAGCCGGCTTCCAATTCTGTGTCTCCCTCTCTCTCCACCCCTCCCCTGCTCGTGTTCTGTCTCAAAAAAAAAAAAAATCAGAGAGGAATTTAAATGTTTTGTCTAACAGCCTTGAAAATTCAGAATAATAGATCTATAAACAGTAACGAATATAAAAATTCCATTTCTGCATTATGAGTAGGAAGGGAGAGAAGAATATGTGAGAAATAAGAAAAAGAAGTTCACTGGAGGAGACACAGAAGCCATATCAATGTATCATTTTTGAGGAGGAAGGAAGAAAGCGAGGGAGAGCGGGGTGGGGTGGGGTGGGAAACCCCAGGGAGAGAAAGGCCCAGAAACAGACAGGAACAGGTATACCAAGAGATGAGGAAAGCATGATTTGAGATAGATAACAAGGAGAGCAGCAGAGAGTTCAAGAAAGATGGGGAGGGGCGCCTGGGTGGCTCAGTCGGTTGAGCCTCCGACTTTGGCTCAGGTCATGATCTCACAGCTTGTGAGTTCAAGCCCAGCATTGGGCTCTGTGCGGACAGCTCGGATCCTGGAGCCTGCTTCGGATTCTGTGTCTCCCTCTCTCTCTGCCCCTCCCCCAATCACGCTGTGTCTCTGTCTCTCTCAAAAAATAAAAACAAACATTAAAAAAAATTAAAAATAAAATAAAATCACAGTAGTTATTAGACCTTATTACTCAGTCAAGAAACACAAACATTACTTGTTATTCAATGAAGAAGAACAAACATTATGCTATCACAAAAGTGGTCTATGAATGTTTGATTCATGTATTTCAGTCTAATTGGTTTTCTTTGTCAACCATGTATTTTATTGTATGCATTTAGAGAACATTTACTCTGAGAGGGGTCCATAGGTCTCAACAGACTGCCAAAGGAGTCCAAAGGCACAAATAGGGTTAGGAACCCCTACTGGCTTCTCTTAGGGACACGCTCCTACCAGGACTAATATTAATTAATTTATTCACTAGTTCATTCCACAGATATATGTTGTGACAGATACTATACTAGCCACTATCTGAGCATAACAATAAGTAACTATCTGCCCCTACCCTCACGATTACTAGGATTTATGGTCTAGTGAAAGACAGAAAAGCAGGCAATCACATTTCTGTAAAAGGGATGCAACAGGGTGATATGAAAACAGAGAGGAAGTGCATTAGTCTATACTGGGCATCTGAGGAATGGAGACTGGCAGATTTTCTGGAAGATGTAACATCTGTGTGAGTTCTTGAGAATGAGTAAGGACTAGTTAGGCAAATAAAATTTAGGGAGGGAGCCGGTATTGGGGAAGCTATGCATGCAAAGGTCCGGGGGGCAATGAGTTGGTACATTTGTGCGGCCATAGTTTGTGGAGGATAGTGAGACAGGGACTAGTTGATGGAGAGGCATGGGTTAATGCAGCATCTTCTATGCTGTGCCCCAGAAAGAAGGCTTTAGAAAACTGAAGTAGAATTCATTGCAAGGGAGGAGTGTTCTGATCAAATTTGTGATCCAGAAAGGTCACTAGGATGGCAGTGTAGAAAGATCAATTGGAAGATTAAGTGTGGAGGCAGAGAACTGGTTGGGAAGCGGTGGTTATGATCCGGGTGAGAGCCAAGGGTTTGGCCACAGTAAAATCAGGAGACCCAGAGGAAAATGAAAGAGTTCAAGAGATGCCAGGTAATGGGAGCTTGGGGATTTACAGGATATAGGATGAGGGAGAGAGAGGAGTCTCTAAGATGTTGGGGGGGGGGTGGCATTCACTGAGCTGAAGAATGTCGCAGGGAGAGGGGGTGCATTTGGAGTGATGGGATCCACTTAAGATTTGATAAGTCTGTGGAAAAACCGAAGGCTTGCAGCTCAGCTAAAGGAGAGTAGATGTATCTGGTTCTAGTTTGTAGCTCCATGATGGTTGAATGTCCTTCTCGGGTCAGTATCCTCACTACCCATTTTCTCCAGGAGTTCCTGAGATTCTCATTCTCCCTCATTGTTTTTTTCTCCTGCTATGCTCCTCGAGGGCAAACATTTATATTACAAGTACTTAACATAGACTTAAGCTCAGGAGCCGTTCCCCTCTTTCAGAGTAGATGGGCTGGTCGTCCAAATACCGGAAGCCGAGAGAAGCCACTGCCTTTAACAAGTAGTTGGTGGGAGCCATTTACTTTAGCCGGTATATGGAAATGTCCACCCTCCGTTGTCATAATTAAATCTTGAACGAGGCCAGTTTGAATTATGTGAGATGTCCAGTATCACCCCTCACCAAAGACGTGGGACCTCTGTAAATGGGTCAAGGCATGTAGAACGGTGTATGATTCAGCCCTGCCTCTCCTGCAGGCTCAGCGATACGAGGCAGCTTCTACAATTTATGGACCACATACCCTGTCTGCTTACATCCAGCTCTTCAGAGCCCTTGCTAAGGCCATTGCTACGGTAACCAAAACTCATATGTGTGTGTGCGTGTGTGTGTGTGTGTGTGTGTGTGTGTGTGTCTCGGGTGGGGAGATGTGGAGGAAAGCCAAAGAAAACCTTAGCCGCAAATGTTCAGTTTTTTCAAAACCTTCATATTTAAAGAGTTTGTAGTTATGAGGTACCTCTAAGAAATGAAACCGATAGTGAATTCAGATTCAGTTAATACATTTTGGTGGTGACAGCTTTGCTCATATGTATTATCTCATGGTATGCTCATGATCGTCACGTGAATATGGCGGTATCATTTCCCCCCCCCCCCCCCACTTTTCAGATAAGCAAATTGGTTTGGAGATGATAGCTCACTGGGCTTACTCTAACTGTAGCTGGGAGTTGAACCAGTGTTCTCGAATCCCGGTGATGATCCTGCCAATGACGTCATGAGTTGAGTGGGTCATTCCTTCTGAGATGCCCATTTTCCGTATTGTAGCATCTCTGAAATCGGGGTGCACCTTCCAATCAGAGGAATCTTATGGTTAAAATTAGTAGCGTGTTTTTACTTTCTTGGTGGTTCAAAAACAATAGTTGCTATAATCAATAGAGGTTTAGATGCAATGAAATACAGCAGGTACCTTGGAATGTGCATTCGCACGCATCTACCTAGAGTAAGTACATCTAAACAAGTTTCCTTGAAAGAACTCCACTTATGGACATCTTCTTCTGGGATGCAGTTATTAATGAAACTAACTCTGGTGTCAGAAGATTACTCAACAAGCAGGATAAAGGGCATAAAATAATAAACAGATCTTTATATAATACCCCATAAGCCCCAGTGAAGGCTGAGAAAGAATTGGGGCATAGCACAGACTATAAAGCCTTTTCAAAGGAAGAGCTTGGTCATATCAAGTTGAAACAATGAAATACCTGTTTCTGTGGGTCCAAAAGTTGGATATTGGCAATCCCATTTGCTTCCTCTAATCGCCGACTGTGTGAAGTTTCAGTAGGAGGTATTTACGTAGGGTCTATTTTAATTACCCCGTTATTGTATTATCATAACACTCCTTCAGCTTCAGCTCTGGTGCTTTTTTTTCAAAGTAGAACTGCTTTGATTTTCATCATAAAGGCTGTAACTAGTTATAGAATATTCAGATGATACAGCAAAGTAGGAACCCATAACCCACCCTGAGAGATGGCCTCTGTTTTCAGAGTTGTAACTTTCATTTACAACTATATGTCTACTGTTCCTCCCATAGAAATAGAATCTTCAAGTTTTATAGTGATACTTAGGAAGAAAGTGTGGTTCATTTTGTAGACATTTGTGTCACAGTCGATGTTATGCATCTGTATCTAAGATTAGCTATGCGATCTTGAAAAAGAATACTGAGTATCTCCAAGCTGATTTTCCCACTTGCAAAATGGGAATGCCAACCGATATTATGGCCATTGAAAAAGATTAAATACATAAAGTGAGGATTAGAGTGCATTATGAAGGACTACTTAAAATTTGAGATCAGCGTTGCGATGGCACTATTAAAGGTGACAAATGTGGAAAACATAGGTTAAACCAGTCACGATATATGCTGATCTTAACTTTTAACTTAAAAGAGTGTTGATTTTTTTTTTTTAATGAGCACAGAGAAGGGCTAGGGAAAAAAAGAAAACTTGGTACTGACTCTGGATAAGAGAGGTACAACACTTTTTAAAAGTAAAAGAGCTTATCGTGTGTCCGGCCCTATCCAAAGTCACACAATTAAGGAATGGCAGTCCCAGGATCTAACCCTGAGTAGTGCTTACACTCAGATAGCTGAACTATACTGCCTTGGGCAGGGGGGCGGGGTGAAAGTGTTGCCTATGACCCAAATTTTCCTCTGGCGACCAAAGTTTACATTCTGGATGTCTAGACTCACGTCTTAGCAAGGTTCCCCCACATCTTGTTAAAGCTCTTAGCTCTCAGAGCGAGGATGTGTGTGTGGGCATTTCCTTTAATGAAGGCATTTCTGGGAGGTGGGAGCCTGGGGAAAGGGGCTTTGACTCTACATTGTGTGCTCCTTAAGCAAATGCTCTCTGTTCTAGGACACGGTAGCCAACCTGAGCAGAGGTCCAGAGCCTCCATATTTCAAACAACTGATAGCCTCATTAATTCCCAATATTGTGGATAGAGCACCACTAGGCAGAAATTTTGGGGATGTTCTGCAGCCTGCGAAACCTGCATACAGAGTGGTAAGGCTCACCAGGAGATCCAGAAGCCTGCGTCTGGGGATGGGGGAAAGATACTGTCTAATGTCACCAACTGCCTCTAATCATGATGCAGACCAGCTGTTAGCAATGATTTTGAAAATTGTTCTTAACTCTGCAGGGCCTCTGCAAACATCAGAATGGGGAAATATTTATTTTTCAGGTGGCCATCATGTAAAATCAAATTTCTAAAATCCAAATTATTCTTTTCTTAATTTTTTCTTTTCCATTTTCTTAAATGAATGAAGAAAATTCATTTTCTTAATGGATGGTCATGGAACCATTTGTTGGAGCTAAGAAAAGTCTCTAAAGTCAAGGACAGGAAGAGCTTGTAGAAGTGAAGCAGGACTATTTTACACTGATTTTACATTGATCTTGTATCCTGCAACTTTGCTAAATCATTTATCTGTTCCAGTAGATTTTGGGCGGGGGATGTGGATTCCTTACACATTTCTACATATGTATCATGTCATCTGTGAATAAAAACAGGCTTCCTTATTCTTTTTTGGATTTCTTTTCTGGATGCTTTTAATTTTTTTTCCTTATTGCACTGGCTGGAATCTCCAATACGATGTTGAATAGAAGTTGTAAGACTGGGCATCCTTGTCTTGTTTCTAATTTTAGGAGGAAGAGTATTTAGTCATTAAGTATGACGTTTTCTTTATGATTTTTGTAGACGCCTTTTATCAAGTTGAGAAAGTTCCCTTGTAGGCCAATTTTTTTCTCTTTTCCTTCCTTCCTTCCTTCCTTCCTTCCTTCCTTCCTTCCTTCCTTTCCTCTAAGAATAGAGGTTGGATTTGTTTCAAATGCTTTTCTATGTCTTCTGAAGTGACCATGAGGGATTTTGTCTCTTATTCTATTCATATAGTGTATCACATTTGTTGATTTTCAGATATTAAATAAATACCCTTTAGTAATGGTGTATAATCCTTTCTATATGCTGTTGCATTTGGTTAGTTAATATTTTGCTGAAGTTTTATACTCACGTCCATGAGGACTTTTGCTGTCTTTTCACATGTTGTCTTAGTTGCCTTTTGTGTTAGGGAAACACTAGTCTCAAAGAATGAGTTAGCAAGGGTTTCCTCCTGCATTTTCTGAAAGTGCATAGAACATATTGGTATTATTTCTTCTTTAAATATTCTATCAGATTTTTCAGCAGAGCCACATGGACCTTGGCTTCTCTTTATGGCAAAATTTTTATTTACTAATTCAATTTCCTTACTCCTTATAAGCCTAACCAGATTTTCTATTTTTTCTTGAGTCAATTATGTATCTTTCTCAGCATTTAATTTGTCTTGAGGAATCTGTATCTTCCTAAAAGTTTGGATCTTCCTAGGAATTTGCCCGTTTCATGTAAGTTGTCTACTTTGTTGAGATAAAATTCATAATAGGTTCTCACAATCCTTTTAATTTCTGTAGGGCCAACAACAATGTCCTTTCTTTCTTCCTGATTTTGATAATTTCTGTCTTCAAAGCGCTAGCTTTTACCTTCATTGATTTTATCTTTTTTTTTTTTTTTTTTTTTTTTCTGTTTCTGTTTCACAGATTTTTGCTCTGGTGTTCTGTATTCTTCCTTCTGATGGCTTTGATTTTATTTTGCTCTTCTCATTTTTTAAGGTTGGAAGCTCTTCTTATGTTTGAGTGTACCTTTTTTTTTTTCTAATTCCTCTGTTGATTTTTAAAAATGATAGATATTTTTAATTATTTTTCTAGCCGTTTTCGAGACTCAAGAAGTCTCTCCTCTCCACACTCTATACTCGGTAGTTGTGACAGCAGGCGTATAGAGGTTCTCCCCACGCCAAGCAATTCTTTAGTCTTCTGCAGACACCCCATTGGTGTCCTACAATTGAATTCACTTCTGACACTGTCTGCTGGGGGTTGGCACATACTCCACAGGTTGAGGGCTCAGTCCCACAGACAGGACCCCCCCCAGCCCCTCACGCTTCAGATACCAATGGCGAATCTAAGTTGTCGCATCTGCTTCGGACCCATTGGCTATGAACTGGAGATCCCCAAATGCCCCATCTCAGGTTAAGTAACTTGCTAGAACAGGCTTAGAGAACTCAGGAAAACAGTTTACTTGCTAGGTTATACACAGATACGACTCAGGAACAGCCTGAGGGCAGAGATGCAGAGAGGGCAAGGGGTAGGGGAGGAATGTCAAGCTTCCGTGACCTCTCCAGGAAGGGCCCCCTACCAGCTTCTCCAAGCATTCGCCAACCTAGAAGCTCTGGTGAAACCTAGACTTGAGGGACTTTTATGCTGATTAAATCATCAGCTGTTGATGATGAACCCAACTCCCAGCCCCTTTCCAGTCCCTGGAGATCAGGGCGTAGGACTTGATCCTTTCAACCGTCTAATCACCTAGTTGATTACCTGGCACCAGCCCTCACCTTGAGGCTATCGGGAAACCCACACCAAAGGCCATGTCACTAAGGTACAATCAGACCCATCCTTCGGGGATTCTAAGGCTGGAAATGTGCCAGGAAATGGGGGCAGGAAGGGAGGCTTAACTGACTGAGCCCCCCCGCCAGGCGCCCCTAGAATATTTTGAATTGAGCCCACGTATTTACCCTTCGGGTGCTGCTTACTGTTTCTAAGGAATTTGAGTTATTGTTACCATCTAGCATCATTTCCTTTCAGCATGAGGAACTTCCACTGGTATTTCTCCAAGGGCAGGTCTGTAACAACACAATCTCTCAGGCTTCATTGATCTGGAAGGGCTGTATTTTCCCTTTATCTCTGAAGAACATTTCACTGTGTTCTTGGTTGCCAAATGTTTTTCTTTCATCGCTCTGAATGTGTCACACGGTTGCCCTGTTCTTTGCTCTCTAATGAGAAGTCAATTGCTAATCCTGGGGTGTGCCTGTAAGTAACGCGTTATATTTCCCTTAACTGCTTTCAAGATTTTCTTTTCTTTTCTTTTTTTGTCTCTGCCACCCGTGTGCTACAATGTATCTAAGTGTGAAACACTTTGGGATTATCCTACTTGGGATGTGTTGAGTTCCTTGGCTCCTCAAGGTAACGTTTATCAAGTTTGGGAAGATTTCATCCATTATTTCTTCAAAAAGAGTTTTGTTTGTTTCTCTCTTTCCTCTAATTCGGGGTCTTCTGTTTTGTGAATGTCAGTATACCTGAGGGCCCATGTGTTTTTGGTTTTTTTTTGAGGCTTTATCAATTTTTCTTCACTTTTCTCTGTCCCTTCTTCTGATAAAATAATTTGTAATTGATAAATGCTAGTTCACTTATCCTCTCTTCTGTCATCTCGTATTTGCTATTAAGCCCTTACTGAGGAATTTCTCACATCACTTGTGATTTTTGGTTCCAAACATCTGATTGGATGCTTAATACATCTTTAAAGTTACTTCTCCTAGGGCGCCTGGGTGGCTCAGTTGGTTGAGCATCTGACTCGTGATTTCAGCTCAGGTCGTGATCGCATGGTTCATGAGTTTAAACCCCACACAGGGCTCTGTGCTGGTAGCGTGGAGCCTACTTGGGATTCTCTCTCTCTCTCGCTCTCTGCCCCTCCCCCCCATTCTCTCTCTCTCAAAATAAACAAGTAAACATTTTTTTAATTAAAAGAAATAAAATAAATAAAATTACTTTTCTTCACTGAGGTTCTCTAGGTCATTATCATCATAAGAATTTCTTCAGTTCTTTACACATAATTTCTATTAGTTCACAGAACATCCTTATAACAGCTGCTTTGAAGTTTGCGTCTGGTTTAATGACAATGTCTGGGGGCACAGAAAGTCAGTTTTGATTGCTGCTTTTTCCTCTTAATATGAGCCATATTTTCATATACGCACATCTCATCATTTTTTGTTGTTGAATCCTGGATGTGTTTTGCTATATTGTAGCAATTCTGGATTCTGGCCTCACCTCTCCACCCCTGGCCTTGTTGTTTTTGTTTGTTTGTTTGCTCATCGAAAACTTGACTAAGTTAGTGAGCTCTGTCTCTCTTAAGTGTGGCTCTCAAGGTGTTGCCCCCGTAGTTACCTCACTCAGTGTTCAGCCCACTATTGATCAGAGTTTGTGCTTGGATGCTTCAGGGAGTAAGAATTTCAGTCTCTGCGGACATAGTCTTCTCTTGGCTTCAGGTGGTTGTCTTACAGAGTTGTGAGGAACTTCCCACACCTCTCCAGAGTTCTCTCTCTCTGTGGCTCTCCTCTGTCCGGTGCCCTCTTCTGTCTGTCACTCTACCTCATCAACGCAAGACTTCCTGGCCTTCGTGGACCCCACAAGGCTGCCTTACTTTGCCTGAGCTCTGCCTCTTTGTGCTGTGAATGGCACGCTCTGAAGGCGTTAAGTTGATCACTGTGTCTGTTTTCCATCACTCTAGGATCACTCTTTCCATTGCTTGTTTTCCTTGCCCTGCAACCATTGTATAATACACACCTGTCCAGCTCTTCTGGTTGTTTCCAGTGCGGGGGATGGGGCGGGGGGGGGGGGGGGAAGGGGGAGACGCACACCCTGTCATTCTGCCTCGTATCTCGTTCATGCCAGTGTAAGCACAAGTCACTCGTGGGAAGTTTTGATCGCTCTTATGTAAGTCAGTCCGTTTCCTATATGTGTGTTGGAGGGAAGTGTGAGAAAATAGCAAAGGCTGAAGAAGCAGCTTTAATGCACTGTCGCTGACATGAGCCATAGCTCTCTGTTTTCATCTACATCTGAATATACTAAAGGCAAATTCACTGGCGAAAAATTGTAGAGCAATTTACTGGCCCCAAATTCCTGTGTCCACTCTTGCAAGGGCATGTTCTCTGATAGTCTGAGAAGATAGCTCACTTGGTTAAATAGAATAAAATCTGTACAGGTGCCCAGCATCCTAGAACATTTCATAAATCATGGCCTAAATCTGAGCCCAGCAAAGAATGCTTTTATTAAAACTCATAAAATGAGTTTTTATTTTCAGGGAGAAGTTGCCGAAGTGATATTTGTAGGCGCTAACCCAAAGAATTCAGCAGAAAACCAGGTAAGCATCAACGATTCTTTTTATAGATTTCAACCCACTTTTCAGTCTTTGTTTGAAAATCCTTCTAGAGGTTAACAACATAATGACAAAATATTCCTACTTGATTTTCATCTTATTTTTTTAAATTTTTTAAATGTGTATTTATTTTTGAGAGAGGAACAGAGAGAAAGAGAGAGAGAGAGACAGGCAGAGAGAGAGGGAGACACAGAGGCTCTGAGCTGTCAGCACAGAGCCCCATGCAGGGCTCAAACCCACAAACCATGAGACCGTGACCAGAGCCGAAGTCCGATGCTTAACTGACTGAGTCACCCAGGTGCCCCTCATCTTATTTTTTTTAAGTGTGGGAAATTTTTCAGTAGGAACAGTAATGTAGAATTAAGTCTGGGAAAAAAAGCACACGGGAAACATTTAACTGGCTCTGCTTAGGCTCACATGTTGCACAATACAGAAAGAACTGCACTGTCTCTTGAGAAGCTATAAATTTGAGTACAATCCCATTTATGTATTCCAACTTAGAAACCCGACTAAATTTGGAAAAATAAAGCGCCAAGGATGAAGTGTATCTTTGGTTCCTTCCTACCCCTGTTTTGGCCCCTCTCCTCCAGGATCCTGGCCTCTGGTCCTACCTGTACTGTCGTGGAGGGGGGTGCCCTCCTGGGTTGGAGCCCTTTATCTTGCATTTGCCATTTCCCTACTCTTTACTACTGGCGCTAATTGGATATTTATTTCTTTACCTCGAAAAATGACACAAGAAATACATGTTCAATGTAAAAATAGGCAATATAGAAGGTTTTTAAAGCAGAATAGGAGGGGCGCCTGGGTGGCTCATTGAGTTAAGCGTCCGACTTCGGCTCAGGTCGTGATCTCACGGTTTGTGGGTTCGAGCCCAACATCGGGCTCTGTGCTGACCGCTCGGAGCCTGGAGCCTGCTTTGAATTTTGTGTGTCCGTCTCTCTCTGCACCCACCCCTGCTCGTGTTCTGTCTCTGTCTCAAAAATAACATAAAAACATTAAAAAAAAATAGAGTTCGAAAGTACCTGTCTTTCCATAAACGTTTTTAGAGGTAATAATTGTTCATAGTTTGTTACATATCAGTTCATACTTTACTGTTTTTATATCCACATAGAAGACACATGGCAAAGTGCACATATGTAATATGGCTGTTAATAAAATGAATTCATTTTACTCCTCTGTAACTCCTTTAGAATGTTCTTATAACTACCCAAGCAACAGCTAGATATGTTCTGGTTGTAAAAATTCAAACAACAAAGAAAGCTGTAGAAGAAAAGGAGTAAGTATACAAAAATGATTTCGAGGTCAGACTTTTTTTTATTGTGGTCGAGGGTACATTTATTCCGTCCATGAGCCATTCTTCCCAGGGACCATTGTTACTTACAACCCCAAACGCCTTTTCTCCAAATCCGCCTTCCATTTCCGTTCATTGAAATCTCATTATTGCTGTGATAATAATTGTGGCAAGAGGACATTGGCAAATACGCCATTAGGGAAAAATGTTCTCCTGCTTGGAAAGTCAACACGCACCTGTTTGCAATAATTTCTCTAGGCAGTCAAACTCTGTCATAATATTTGCATGTTTATAGCATTGTTTTCGGGAGATCTCAAAGTGTGGTAGCAAAACTGCAGGATTAATTGTCATTTGATATCCTTGGGGCGGAGAAAGACTAATCGTCACTATTGCCATGGAGAAGCAGGAGAACAAAATGCTTAGAGCACTGTAATGAGAAAATAATTAATTCCTTAAAAATTTTTTTTTGTAATGTTTATTTATTTTTGAGAGAGAGAGACAGAGCACAAGCAAGGGAGGGACAGAGAGAGAGGGAACACAGAATCTGAAGCAGCCTCCAGGCTCTGAGCTGTCAGCACAGAGTCTGACACGGGGCTCGAACCCCCAGACCGTGAGATCACGACCTGAGCCAAAGTCGAATGCTTAACTGACTGAGCCACCCAGGCTCCCCTAGAATTAATTTCTAAGAAGGCCCTGGGACTCAGCACACGACAGTTTCCACTCCCCTCTTTTGTTGGTAATCGGGACCTCCTCACCTCTGCTTATTCTTTACAGGCGCTACGTGAAGTGCTCTGTGTACGTTGTCACCTCGGTCTAATTCAATCCTTACTTCTGTGCATTGGGTTACATTTTATTATCCCCATGTTACAGACGAAGAAACTGAGGCCTAGAGAAAGATCCAGTAACTTGTATGAAGCACTTGTGTGTCAGGAGTTGTGTGTCAGGAGCTGTGTGTTGGGAGGTGGGAAATGGTAGTCACATAGTTCTCATAGTCAGTGGCCTACCCTCGTTCTCTGGTCCCCACTCTAGACCTGTGCGCCAGGGATCACCCTATCTCCTACTCCATCAACAGCCTCCCCGATGTCACTCTGCCCTAAATGGCCGGAAGCCATTCTCTTTACAAGTGACCATCATAGTGAAAACTTCTTCATTGAATATAACCCATCAGCTGAGTAGTATTTTAGATAATCCCATGGCCCAGTTGTAAATAAGTGATCCATTCACCAGAGTGTTATTTGAACATCTACACGTGACAGGTGTAAAGGACTGTAATGGATAAAAATGAATTAGACACAGGTCCTGCCCTTAAGGGCCACAATCTAAAGATTTTTGAGGAAAATTAGAGATTATGGCCTCTGTATCTTTTAATTTGTTATATCAAATCTGCACTGTATTTGAAGCTGAATTGTTGGTCTGAAATGAATTATTATCGCAATTTTCCAATGGGGGAATGAAACCTGCTCGTGATGTGCTTTCTAGGAATCCATTATGACAAAATATAGGGATTGCTTTCAGCATCTAAGACGGGGAAGGTTTATGCATCATTTTCAATTCTTTTCACTTGGGAGACATATTTACTAATAATTCATTTACCCAGAGATGGAAAGATGAAGAAACATTCCCATTTTCCCTCCTACGTCTTGAAATGACAAGAGAAAGTCTTGGAATATAGATCAATAAACATGTCTTGAAAAGGCTTGACTTAGGCCTTTTTTAGAATCTCGAGTTTTATTCGGTCTCTTCTCTGCCCCGGTTTGCAAAATTTGCTATCAGCTCTAAAATTATGGTCCATTCACTTTTCTTAAAAAAAAAAAAAAAAAAAAAAAAAAGAAAGTCATGGTGTGTAATAGCATGGGTAAAGTGACATTCTGAAGACCTAGCACGGAATGTAGAGAGAGATGCACCTGAGAATATGGACGAAATTCTAATACGTTTTCACACAAGGTATTGGCAGCTCAGCCTACAGACCACAAGGACGTACTTACAGGCAGGCACCTTTCATGACTGTGCGGGGTCTCATCAAATGTGTCAATTGCGTTTCAGACCCATCAGACCTTCCTCACTGTCGAGAAATACGAGGCCACATCAGCAACGTGGCGGATAGTACATAACGACGCCTCCTGGGAGACACGGTGAGCTCGCCTGTTGGACATTTTGTCTTTCAAGCCATGGGAACAGTCGGTCAGTGAAGCGGGGAAGACAAATGGGAACACGGGCTCCAGGCCGGAAATTACTGCTATCAAATTCCTATGGAGCCTTCTGGCCATATTTAGTGGATTTATTCGACTCCATTTGGATTCTCTTTCCCTGCAGAACAGTGGGACATGTGCTACTGTCAGGAGAGGTGCTAATGAGGTTGTGGCCTCCATTTTTCTAAACATCTGTTAATTTTGTTCTTTTCCACGGCCACGGACATTACCCCTGAAGGCTGGCTAGCCTCAGCCATTCTTGCAAATGGGTCGCGAGGCACACGGGCCTCTGTAGGGCCTGACAGTTCCTTCTGGGAAAATAACAAGAGTCTATGGGCAAAATGATTACATGTTTATACGTGGCCAATGATTCTTCATTGGAATTACTAACACACGAGAAGCTTGAGTGTTTATCTTTTCCTGACTCCAGTGAGAAAGAATTTGCTTCTGGAGTTTCCTCGGAGAGGCGTATCTCTGTGTTTTCGTTACCAAATCCCTGAGCCGAATAAATATTTTGAAGATTTGCAAGTGGCATCTGAGATAAGAAAATGTTTTTGTTCCCGAGCGCATCCATTTCACACCGCAGGACAGTGGCAGGGGAGTGGGCAAAAATTTTGGCAACTTGTACCTGACTCACATCACCCTAGATTAGGTCATTAGTTGCGTGTTGGTTTCCTTCACGTGGTTAACTGAAAATAGAGATGGGACCGTGCTGGGGCCCCTGTGATAGCCAGACATAAATCTGGGCCGCAATTTTCCTCGGATGTTTAGGAATCTCGGGCACAGATCATTTTTAAACAAATAATAAATACATATTTAGGGTTAAGATAAGATTATACAGACGATAAAAAAGCATGATTTGTTTTCAAAAGCCCCAAATCGGAACAGCAGTGAGCAGTGAACACTGAGGATATGTATAGGCTTGCTTCTGCCTTGTTCAGCAGCAGCTGGAATGTCACCTCTGTCATGAGAGCACAGGGCCCGTCGCTGAAACACGCAGAATGTTGAGAATACTCTCTCCACCCAGGGAACTTACTGTCTACACAGTTGGGGTTATCAGTCAGTCACCCACTCTATCTCACTTACCTGCAAGAGTATCTCAGCCGCTTGAGGTGGTCAACAAGGGCTCGTGTGAGCTGACTCCGTCTGTTTTTGTGACCTCAGCCCCTGTGTCACACTTCGCTGCCCCTTCCTTCTGCTCTTCCGCTGCACCACGTTTTTTCCTGCTCGGAACGCTTCGCACCCTCTGTTCCTTCTACCTAGAATGTCTTTCCTCTGGGCACATGTGGGTTCAGCTTAAATAACATCTCCGTAGAGATACCGCTGCCATACTTGTTTCGTTTCACCCACCACTTTTAAAAATCATTTCTCAGTTTACCCGTTCACTGCCTTTCTTCCCCCCCTTGCCCTGGTAGAACACAAGCTCCATGGAACTTGGAGCCATGTCTGTCTTGCTTACGGCCATATCCTCGTGCCTCTAGAAAAGAGTCTGGCGCATGCACTCGTGAAGTAGATATTTTTAACAAATGAATCTGGCTGGGAGAGGAAGTGTCAGTTGAAGCAGAGGACAGCAAGGGCAGAGACAGTGCCACAGCCATTCTCAAACAGGAGACATCCGTGTTCTGAGTATCGGGTGAGGCTTTTTGGGGATGGATAAGGTTTGGGTGGTTATAAAGGTAGAACAGGCAAGACAATTTCTACAACTGGCTATTAACTAAAGGTTCCCTTCTAGAAAGTATTTGTCCCTGTTTTGTTCATTGCTGCACTCCCAGTATCTAGGAGAGTGCCTGGCTTACGGTTGGTACTCCCTGAATGTTCATATAATGACCAGTCCTACCTTTGTTGAATCACACCTTTTTAAGAGTAAAACTTGGTTTGTTTGTTTGTTTCCTACCAACAGTTTCTATTGGCACAAGGGATTGCTGGGTCACAGCAATGCGACGATACAATGGCATATTCCGGGTACTGCCCAGCCTGGAATCTACAGAATGAGATACTTCGGACACCATCGGAAACAGGACTTTCTCAAGCCGGCCGTCATACTTCCATTTGAAAGCACTTCCTCCGCCTTTGAAGTTGTAACTAGTTAATGAAAAGTTGACGAATAATTTAACGCGTGGCTGTCCTCCCTAATTTATAAAAATGATTTCACACGAATGTAAACAATTAGGATGACTTCTATAATTGTCCCTGTTTGAGGACAGATAGTTTCCTGTGAATGGGACAGAGGTGTGTGTGTGTGTGTGTCTGTGTGTGTGAGTGTGTGTGTGTGTGTGTGACTGGTGGTCTAGAGCCTAACACATGATTTTCCTCGGGGCCTTGCAACTGTTTGAAGGGACAGTTCCCCTCGATATAAAACCTCTGAAAAGTTAGTAAGAGTGGCTGAAGATGTGTGAACAGTGGTTCAAGTATTTATTTATAGAATTATTGAGTGTTAGGCTGGGAAAGTTTAAAGAGCTCATGTAGTTGGAGTCTTCATTTTGCAGATGGGAATGATGAAGTTTCATGGATTTAAGATTCACAAAGGCTACAGGACCTCTCCCCCCATCACACTTTAAAAAAATAGTATATAGACATTGACCATAAATGTATAAGTCCAATTAGAGGCAATTGGTGTGGAAATGAGCATGTCAGCTTTTCTCTATTTAGCATAGCCTCTCAAAGCGATTACCCTGGACTTGATGTACCTGGTCCAGAGTTGTTGATATTGTTAAATTATTTCTGGCCTTCAGAGGCCAAGTACAGGAAAGTCAGACTTAGAATATTTTGATCATGCCCTGTGTTTCCCTAAGTGTCCTTATCCCTCTGAATTGTGTCTCCTCTCCTCAAGACTGGCTCTGAGTGATTTTGACTGTTTTCACTACTCACATTCATCCCCCAAACCTAAGACTTGTCGTTGGTGTAGATATTAAAACAAAAGTGTTAGTGGATTGGAAGTCAGTCCTCAAAGAGCAAGATCTAAAATTCATTTATCTGTTCTTGTATCACTCACTTACTCGTGGACCCATTCAATTACACAGTATTTATTAGGGCCTTGATAATTAGTTATCATATTTGAGATGAACGTGTAAGTGTCAAAAGGGGACCGTTGTGAAGAAGAAAATACTCAACTGAGGATATCAATTTTGGAAGGCATTTAAAAAGCAGTAATCTTCAAGTCCTATCTCATGTGTAATCTGTGTTGGGTGCTCGAATTTTGGGGGAAAGAGGCTCCAGACAATTTGGACAAAGCTGGTTCAAAAGTAATTCGAGGGCCTTATGAAATTCCCAGTCCAACGTCCCGAAGAATGAGATAGGACAATCCGACATTGATTGCCTGAAAGTACCAATTCCATTTAAAATTATCCAAGTTAACTGGAGCTAGCTCCCAGGCTACAAAGGAAATTTCCCAAACCCAAATCATGCTTTTTGTATGAATGTCAGAGCTTTAGCATTTTAGGAAAAAATCAACCTTAATTTCAAAAACAAACTTTACAGCTTGAAAATAGTAATGATGCTAATCACGATGAGACTGACATTCATCTAGCTGTGACTCAACATGCCGTATTGCATTGGGACAAACCCGGAACGCTTTTTGATGACCCAGGGCTCTGGTTCTATGCGAGTTCACGGCTGGAGAATTAGCTCATCAGGATTCCAAAGGGTAGCGATCATTTTTCCTAATGACTGTTTGCTATCACAGTTCAGAGTCTTCCCAAGAGCAAGGAATTCTGAAAGTAGTTGACCTTAGATAAATTATATCAGCACTGATGATAAAATTGTTCTCATGACTCAGAAGCGTACTGAATTTTTTCCCACTACCTCCATGCCTCCCACTGCAGCTTTTCTCAGTGGACCTGTGAGTCCCTGTCGTTCACTTGGACCCGTGCCAAGCCAGACACTGCATTGCCTCGTACTGATGCTTCTGCACCAGCCCTCTGTCCACCAGGACTCCTGCCCCCAAAGAACCCGCAGAAACCTGTCTGCACGCCCGCTGCCCTCTCTTCCAATCCAATTCCATTTTCTGCGTTTTGTATGTAAAAATAAGACCAGATCTCCTGCCGCTGTAGAAACCATAGCTATTCACGTGTGCGTAAAAGAACACCACAAAAGAGGCGGTGATCTGTTAACGTACAAACTTAGATCCAAGCTATGTCATTGGAGCCAGACTATGGGGAGAAAGCCCCTGAAATTGGCGGCGAATATGGGGAAAAGGGGGCTGGTTGGGGGGGGGGGGGGGGAGAACGCTTCTGCAGAAGATTTTGTGTCTCCTGTCAAAGTGTCTGCATTTTGTTTGTTGTATTCTGCCTTCTCTGGTTTTAAGAATGCTGTGACTTCCTAAAAAAGCACTGACTGATCCCCCTACGATTTTCGATGAGTATTATATCAATTGCTAATACTCAATATAAGACTTAATAATAAATCACTGAATACAATTGTGAATGTATGGTCTATGGAGAAGTGGAACACTTGTTTTTCTTTTTAAAAACATTTTTTTTAATGTGTATTATTTTTGAGAGAGAAACAGAGTGTGGGTGGGGGAGGGGCAGAGAGAGAGGGAGACACAGAATCAGAAGCAGGCTTCAGGCTCCGAGCTGTCGGCACAAAGCCTGATGCGACCCGGGGCTCAAACTCATGACCATCACAGGGCTCCAACTCACGAGCCGTGAGATCATGACCTGAGCCGAAGTCAGATGCTCAACTGACTGAGCCACCCAGGTGCCCTTTGTTGTTTTTAAGAGATGGACTGAATGGTGCTGGATTCCATGTGGGTCAGGTTGAAAAGTGATATGGATGGTCTCTGTAAGTAACCACCCAAACATAAAGGGTCCGCTTCGTCCGTTCCTGTGCTCCAAAGATGTATTGCTGGAAAAATACATATGGTTGAATGTATTTTAGGACTAGGGCAACCGGGAGTTTCCTAGGCAGGTAGTTATCTGCAAAATTGTCTCATGAGCTAATTCTGAAGATGCTAAGAATGACTATATTTGTGAATATGTTTCTCCAGGTTGCCTCCTCATACATCTCCAGCATAGGAAGACACACCGCCCTTTTTTTTTAAATTTTTTTCTTAACATTTATTTATTTTTGAGACAGAGAGAGACAGAGCATGAACGGGGGAGGGGCAGAGAGAGAGGGAGACACAGAATCCGAAGCAGGCTCCAGGCTCCGAGCCATCAGCCCAGAGCCCAACGGGGGGCTCGAACCCACGGACCGCAAGATCGTGACCTGAGTCGAAGTTGGACGCTCAACCGACTGAGCCACCCAGGAGCCCCAACACACCGCCCTTTTCTAACGTTGGCGCCTGGGTTTCATCTTTAGCCAACCAATTTCGTCATTAGACGATCCTTTTCATGCCTTTAGCTCTTCAAATAATGATTTTGCTTCCGGTATCCCAATGCCACCTGCTGGTTTATAGTGGCTTTTGGAACATCATGCCTTACATGAGGCCACAGAGGAAAATTTGCATGTTCCTTACATAATTAGAATGTGTTCAGCTGTAACAGCATATTCCTGATCAACAGGGGTCCAAGCGCTAAAGACATTGACAGTCGCACATAGCAATGTCTTAAGGTGACCAGTTCAGGTTTGGTGCAACCACTCAATGATGTCACTGCTTTTTTTCTTTTTTCTTAACCTATTAACTTTAATTTTTTGGCTGTCGCCTCAGTCTAAAGAGACCTACCTTGTGTCTTCATGCCATTGTGTGCAACAGCAAGAAGGAAGGGGAGAGTTCTTGGAATCTCTTTTTGGAAGGTGAAAAATATTTAGTGGGAACCCAAGTAGAATTCCCTTTCCATTTCCTTGTCTGGAATTGTGTCACATAGCTTTAAGGGAGCCTGAGAAAGAGAATATTTGGCATTTTCTGCCTTTAGAGAGGGAGACAAGTTCTGATAGCAAATCTGTTTTAGGAAAGAACACACCCTGGGGCTTAATGGTGACAGGGCTTGTTTTCTACATTGTGAAATATATGCATTCATTCAGCAAGTTCACACTGAGCGACTGTATACTTTGTGGGCATTGTGCTACCCCCTGGCGATACAGTAACGATCAAAGCAGAGCAAGTTCTTGCCATCAAGGAACTCAGACTTTTAATGGAAGAAGCAGACAAGTAAACAGGCGATTCTGTACAGAGTGACTCATACTGCTGCAGTTTAGGGTGTTAGAGATGGGACCTTATATGGTCTTGGGGAGAATGCGGGAGGTTTCCTGGAGTAAATAACGTCTAAGCTAAGACCCAAAGGATATTAGCTAGAAGAAAGCTAATGATGTGTGTGTGTGTGTGTGTGTGTGTGTGTGCGCGCACGCTCCTTCCCATGCATGGATGCAGGATGACTAGACTATTTCAGGTAAGGGGAATATCAAATAGCTAATCACGTCTGTAGTTCTCATGCAAGGGAGGAATGGCCAGAGAGGTATCACTGAACTTCACCTTCATAAATAGCAATTTGGTTTTACGTTCATATTAGCATTTTCTCCCTTAAGACCCTTCATTTCTTATATGCATGTGCTTGAACGTATTTTCCTTTTGCTAAACTAATAAAACACATCTTTTATAACTAAGGCAACTGATTTTCCCAGTCTCCAGTGACATTGGGCATCACCCTTCTGTCTTCATAGTCTGTAAGTGTTTCTTGGAATTGGATTTATTGACATTTCTTTTGCTTCTGTCCATCTCATGTTTCCAAATCTTGATTTCCTTTTGCTTTTTTGTGCCTATGAAGTGGGATATTACAGCCAACAAACACCACTCTCTCCCTTTAGATGGAGTCCAGAGTTCCAGCCTACATCTTATAAGTACTTATTAATACTAAAAAAACTGACCCACCCACATAAACTTCAAAGTACCTCAGTGTACATAACTTGAAGTTATTGGAGATCCAGGCTGTGTTGACCTTTTTCTGGCTGTGTTTTAGGATAATGAGCAATCCAGAGACCTGGGATATTGGCTTAACACTAGCAGAAGAGAACAAGTCTACCAGCCCACTTTCTGGAAAGATTGACTTGACCATATTGCCTGTTTTATTGGCGCTTCCTTATTCAATACAAGACCAGGGTAAGCTAAACGAACCTAAGAACTTAACATCTCAGCAATTACAACCTTGCAAAAAAGTCCAACATGGACCCACAACATTCTTAAATGGCATTTCAATAAACTAACACGATGATTTTATAGATAAATTTGATGGCACTACAATGAGGAGAGTGTGTACTTTGAATTTCCTTCTGAAACTGTGGATGGTGTTGTGCTGACCTATTGCAACTCTTTTATCAGTGTCTCTTAGCCTCAAGTCCACAGATTCAAAATATTTTATGAGGACTGAGGGATAGCTTTTAACCATGGGACATAAGTTGTATAAAGTGAAAGAAAGAATCTAGGTTTTGCAATCTGGTCAACTTGGATTGAATTATGTCTGTGACCTTGGGAGGGTTACTGAGCACCCCTGGCTGATAAAATGGTGTAACAATAATAACCTTGTATGATTGATATGGGGTCATATAATTTAAAGGCTAAGAGAGAAAGCTAATTGGAAACTAGTAGGAAAACTAGTTGGTTCAAATCTTGGTTCTCCCATTTATTCAGTGTCCAGCCCTGAGTAAATTAATTTCTTAAAGCCACAGTTTTTTAATGCATCTCAACTTCTTACTATATCAATGAGAATAATAAAAGCACTTAACAGTTTTAGTTTGTGAAATTAGAGTAAGGTAAAGTTGTTGGCAGAGTGTCTGGCATATGGGATATGCTTAATTTATTTATTTTGCTGTTAATTAACTTAGCAGTCACTGAGTTTTATGTAAGATGAAGCATATAAATGTCAGGAAGAGAGTAGGAAATAAAAAAAATTTCTCCATTGTGAACTGAATCCATAACTTGCTCCACAGACATTATGCTTTTCCCGATCTTTTGACATCTCCAATATTAGTGTAGGAAGAATTGGAATGGGTGACAACTGAGGCTATGAGAGTGGTCTAGACTGAGAGGCAATGGAGGTCAGAACCAGAACCACTTCAGAAATGGGTCAGAAGGTGGGAGCGTATAATACTCTACACACAAAATGCTCTTGAGTTACTGATTGATGGGGCGGGGAGGGGGACAAAGACAGTTAAAAAAAATTAAAACCCTAAAACTTTGGGTGACAGTAACAGTAAAAACAAGTGCCAGAATGAAAGGAAGAGATTTTGAGAGGCATGAAGGCAAATCTGGGTTTGGATGGCTGAGACTTGACAAGACATCCAGGTGGCAAAGTCTAGTGCACAGTGAGAAATGGGGAGCTCAGGTTTTGCAGAGAAGTAGGGCAAAACAGAGAGATACAGGAAGTGCCCGTTTCGGTCCAATAGCAGAAATCAAGGAATTTGATGAGTTACAAGAAGGAGAGCAAAGAGCAAGAATAAGCCTGGATGACAGGCCCATGGGGAACACCTACTTTTAGGAAGGGACAAAGGAAGGAGGCCCAGAAAAGACTGTTACTAAGAAGAAGAAGAATTAGAAGAATTAGGAGAGTAGGAAGAGAGAACTCCAAGAAGATCAATTATATAAAGGTTGTAGACATACTAAAATGGTTAAGAATTGAGTTAAGGCTTTGTAACTTGAGCGTGAACACTTTCTTAAGAATGGTAGAAGGCATATGCCGGAGACAGTGGGGGTACTACAGGGTTGATGGGATGTGGCAAAGGCAGCGGCCATTCCGTATCTGCTCCCCCATCCATAGTGAGAGTTTGCATTGGTCACAGGGACAGGACTCCATTTTCAGGCTGGGTGTGTCCTAGGACTGCGTCTGGCAGCTGGGAATAACCATCTGACTCAGTTCTGTTCGGTGGGGTGGGAGATGTGAGATGTCCTATTTCCCCATTTGTGCACTCGGAAGAGACAGTCATACATTCCTTTGTCTGGTTCCCTTCCTAGTAGCTGTGTAACAGACATGGTGGACAGAGCTGGGGCAGCCACCTTGAGCCCACAGACTGAAGCTCCATGTCAAAGATGGCAATCTTATAAAAGACATTGGGTCCTTGATAGTCCTTGATAGTCAAATCATCCCTTGACTCCTTCATTTCAGATGATTGAGGGGGAAATAAATTCCCACCTCATGTTTACTATTCATGTCATTGTTAGAACAGCAGAAACCTGTATTCTAACTACTATACTGATGATAGACTCCACAAAGGCTGTGATTTAGACACTTTGTTCTACTGTGGCTAAGATAAATATCAACAGGGGCGCCTGGGTGGCGCAGTCGGTTAAGCGTCCGACTTCAGCCAGGTCACGATCTCGCGGTCCGTGAGTTCGAGCCCCGCGTCAGGCTCTGGGCTGATGGCTCGGAGCCTGGAGCCTGTTTCAGATTCTGTGTCTCCCTCTCTCTGCCCCTCCCCCGTTCATGCTCTGTCTCTCTCTGTCCCAAAAATAAATAAAAAACGTTGAAAAAAAAAATTAAAAAAAAAAAAGATAAATATCAACATATTTGTGTAAAATCAGAAAGCAGATCTTTACTGGCTGGCCTGGGGGACATGGTATGGTGACCTCTTTCTATTTTTTGACTCTCTGTTATGGGTTGAATCATGGCCCCCCAAACAATGTGTATCTTTAAAAAAATATGCCACATAAAGGGATACACACAGGAGAACGCAGCATGAACGTGAAGGCAGAGATTTGAGTGTTGTGTCTACAAGCCAAGGAATCCCAGAAGATTGCAAGTAAACCGCCAGAATCCAGTTGAGAGGCATGAAGCAGATTCCCCCTCACATCCCTCAGAACAAATCAACCTGCTGACACTTTGATCTTGGACTTCTAGCCTCCAGAACAGTGAGCCAACAAATTAGTGTTGTTTAAACCACCCAACACCTGGCGTTTTGTTATGTCAGTCCTAGGAGACGAGTGCACTGGCCAATGGATTAGTTTGCACCCTATAGACACCTGTCAGATGAGATCCTTGGGTGCCTTCCAGTTTAGAGGACATAGTCATTATGTCTGTTCTTTACTCTTTGGGACAATATGGTCATTTTATGGCAACTGGTCTCATCTCTCATTGGTTGCCTGCGAGTATCACCTGTCACCGTCACCATCAAAGACTATATAGTAAATTCTGAAACTAATTTACATATCATAAAAAGCCAAATGACTCAGCTATGATGCAGCTCTAACTAAAATTTGATGGAGAATAAACATTCCATATTTTTGGAAATTGATCTTTTATGGGTTGTGGATGAGACCATGAATATCTATTATATAAGATGACAGAATCAGGACAAATATAATTACGCATGTTTATTCTCACTTCTTATTGAATTACATTGGTTTTTTCCCCTCTCCAATTTATCATGCAAGTGTTATTAGCTCTGAAGCAAATGAAGGACATGTCAGTAGAGGATCTTTCTGTTTACATGGTGGCAAAGCTAGCAAGGAATCATAACATACTTTAGGAATTTGGCAGTGCTAGTTTTAAATCAAGGCAGAAGATAATCTTTACCATGTATTAGAGAGGTGTTGCAAAAAGTAGCAGCCGTGAATTTTTATTCTCAATGAATAATTGACTTAATGTTTACGTAAATATTTCCTCTTTTAAGAAATGCTTTTATAAACGAGAGAATGCTTTGAAGATTACTGAAGAGAAATCTCATGTTTGGAGGGATCTTATTTTCTTGGACTTAACAAAGTAGTATCTCAATATCCATGTTTTACATAAAATCAACTGGGACCCGTTGGGAAGTTTCCTCCTGGTTGGGTGCCATGAAACCCACCCATAGGAGTCTGATAATCTCCGCCATGGTAGGAACATCGTGAGAATGCCGTCATGATTACAAGCTCAGACTGTCATGGGGCGCCTGGGTGGCTCAGGTGGTTAAGCATCTGACTTCGGCTCAGGTCATGATCTCACGGTTCATGGATTCAGGCCCCGCATCGGACTCTATGCTGACAGCTCAGAGCCTGGAACCTGCTTCGGATTCTGTCTTTCCCTCTCTCTCTCCCCTTCCCGCATTTGCACTGTCTCTCTCTCTCTCTCAAAAATAAACATTAAAAATTAAAATAAAAATGTTAGACTGTCATTGAACTTTTTGAGACCTTAGGACAAAATATTATGGAAAATTTGAAACGTACAAATACAGAGAATAGTACATTAATATCCCATATATTTCAGCATTTGGCTTCAGAAATTATAAACAGCTTGCTCTTTGTGTTTTATTTCTCCCTTCACATTTTGCTGGGTGGGACTGGGGTCGAGCTGGACTATTTTCCTTATAAAATTTTAGCATATTTCTCCAACAAATATATTTTTTTCATTTACTTAACCAGAAGGTCACTCTCCTATCTTAACAAAGTTGACAATAACCTCTTAATTTCAGCTAATAATCCGTGGTCAAATGTTCCTGTCTAAAAAATACCCTTTTAAGGGTGCCAGTCAGTTAAGCAGCAGACTTCAGCTCAGGTCATGATCTCATGGTTTGTGGGTTCAAACCCTGTGTCGGGCTCTATGCTGACAGCTCAGAGCCTGGAGCCTGCTTTGGATTCTGTTCTCTCCCTCTCTCTCTGCCCCTCCCTTGCCTGCGTGCTCTCTCTCCCTCAAAAATAAACATTATAAAAAGGAATAAAAAATCCCTTTTTATGGTGGGTTTGTTTAATCAGGGCCCAAGCAAGTTCTGCACATAGCATTTATTAATCTCTTCAGTCACACTTAATATATAACATCTCTCTTCATACCATCCTCTTTAAGAGCTGTTTAAGAAACCATGGTATCTAATAGATTTTCCTACATTATGACCTTTTGCATCTTTATGATGTGTTTTAACTTATTCCTCTACCCTTACTGTTTCCTGGAAACATTAGCTCTAAATGCTTGACTAGATTCAAATTAATTTTTTTTTCTTTAGGCAAGAATAGTTTGTTGGGTGGGCTCTTTATTTCCTAGTTCCTAAAACAGGAGATATATAATGTCTGGGTGTCTCGTTCAAGTTAGGATTGACCTGACTTTCAGGAGTCGTCAGGCTGATCCATTCATTATAAAAGTCCCTGTCAACCTTTGAGCTTTGGGTTTCCACAGGCAAAAATCATTGTTAATCAGATCCATTATTTCTTTAGGGATTACAAAATAGTAGTTTTCTTTTTTTTTTGATAACTTTATTGAGATATAATTGACAAGTAAACTTGTAATATATTAAAAATGTCTAACGTGATGATTTGGTGTATGTATATATTCTGAAAAGATCCCCAGGATTGAGTTCATTAACACACATCACCTCACATATGTACTTTTTTTTTCTTTTTTGGTGAGGACACAAGTTCTGCTCTTAGCAAATTTCGACTATGCCACACAGTACCATCAACTATAGTCACCGTGTTTTTCACTGGATCCTTGTATATAACTTATAATCACCATTCTACTCCCTGTTTCTGTGTTTGACTTTTTTTTTTTTTTAAGACTCCATGTTGGGGCGCCCAGGTGGCTCAGTCGGTTAAGTGTCCAACTTTGACTCAGGTCATGATCTCATGGTTCGTAGGTTTGAGCCCCACGTAGGGTTCTGTGCTTATGGCTCAGAGCCTGGAGCCTGCTTCAGATTCTGTGTCTCTCTCTCTCTGCCCCTCCCCCCACTTGCACCCTGTCTCTCTGTCTCTCAAAAATGAATAAACATTACAAATTAAAAAAAGAAAAGATTCCATGTAGAAGTGATACCGTGTGGTATTTGTCTTTGGCCTATTTCACTTAAAATAATGCCCTCCAGGTCCATTCATGTTGTCGTCAATGGCAGGATTTCCTTCTTTCTCATGGTTGAACAATATCCCACTGTATATTTAAACCACATCTTTTCATCCATTCATCCATTGATGGACACTTCAATATTCTTCCATATCTTGGCTGTTGTGAATAAGACAATAAATATGAGAGGTCACCTATCTTTGTGATATCACGTTTTCATTTCTTTTAGATATATACTCAGAAGCATGATTGCTGGATCACACGGTAGGTCCATGTTTGATTTGCTGAGGAACTTCCATACTGTTTTCCATAGTGGCCCCACTAGTTTACATTCCCACTACGAGTGTGTAAGGATTCCCTTTTCCGCACATCCTTGTTACCACGTTCTCTCTTGTCTTTTTGAGGCTAGCCATTCTGACTGGTGTGAGGTGATATCTTTTTGTGGTTTTGATTTGCATTTCCTTGATAATTAGTGATGTTGAACCTCTTTTCATGTACCTGTTGGCCATTTACATGTCTTCTTTGGAAAAAAAAATCGACTCAATTCCTCTACCCATTTTTAAATTAAATTGTTTTCTTTTTTGTTGTTGTTGATAAGTTGCATAAGTGTTTATATATTTTGGATTATTAACCCTTCATCAGATATATGGTTTGTAAATATTTTCTCCCATTCAGTATGTTGCCCTTTCATTTTCTTGATAGTTTCTTTTGCTGTGTAGGAGCAGTTTGATGCAATTCCACATATTTATTCTCATTTTTGTGCCTTTGCATTTGGGTTCAGATCCAAAAAAATCATTGCCAAGACTGATGTCAAAGAGCTTGTTGCCAATATGTTGCATTTTTATACACCAATAATGAAGCAGTAGAAAGAAAATTTAAGAAAATAATCCCATTTACAATTGCACCAAAAATAATACGATACCTAGGAATAAACATAACCAAAGAGGTGAAAGATGTATGCTCTGAAAAATATAAAACACTGATGAAAGAAATTGAAGATAACACAAAGAAATGGAAAAAAATCCCATGCTCATGGCTTAGAACAAATATTGTTAAAATGTCTGTACTACTCAAAACAATCTACACATTTAATGCAATCCCTATCAAAATACCACCAGCGTTTTTCACAGAACTAGAGCAAGCCATTCTAAAATTTGTGTGAAACCACAAAAGAGCATGAATAGCCAAAGAAATCCTGAAAAAGAAAAGCTAGGTTAGAGACATCACAATTCCAGACTTCAAGTTATACTACAAATCTATAGTGATTGAAACAGTATGGTACTGGCACAAAAATAGACACATAGATCAATGGAATAGAATAGAAAACCCAGAAATGGTCCCACAACTATATGGTCAATTAATCTTCAACAAAGCAGGAAAGCAGTGGGAAGAGGATAACCTCTTCAACAAATGGTTGAAGAATGCAGAAGAATGAAACTGGACCCCTTTCTTACACCAAACACAAAACAAAACCAAAATGGATTAAAGACCTGAATGTGAGACCTAAAACCATAAAAATCCTAGGAAAGAACCCAAGCAGTAACTTCTTTGACATTGGCCATAGCAACTTCTTTCTAGATAGGTCTCCTCGGGCAAGGGAAGTAAAAGCGAAAAGAAACTACTGGAGCTTCGTCAAAATAAAAAGCTTTTGCACAGTGAAAGAAATAATCAACAACACTCAAAGGCCACCTGAGGAATGGGAGAAGGGCTTTCAAATGACGTATCTGATAAAGGGTTAGTACCCAAAATATATAAACAACCTATAAAACAGAACACCTCCCCAAGTGAATAATCCAATTAAAAAAGGGCAGAAGACATGAACAGTCATTTCTCCAAAGAAGGCATTCAGATGGGCAACAGATACGTGACAAGATGTTCATTGTCACTTACCCTCAGGGAAATGCAAATCAAAACCACAATGACATATCACCTCACACCTGTCAGAATGGCTAAAGTCAACAACACAAGAAAAAACAGGTGTTGGTGAGGATGGAGAGGAAAAGGAACCCTCATGCACTGTCGGTGGGAAGGCAAACTGGTGTAGCCACTCTGGAAAACAGGATGGCGGTTCCTCAAACAGTTAAAAATAGAACCTACCCTACAATCCAGCAATTGCACTACTAGGTATTTATCCAAAAAATACAAAACACTAATTCAAAGGCATACATGCACCCTGATGTTTATAGTAGCATTATTTACAATAGCCAAGATATGGAAGCAGCCCAAGTGTCCATCAATTGAGAATGGATAAAGAAGATGTGGTGTATATACACAAGGGAACATTATTCAGCCATCAAAACGAATGAAATCTTGCCATTTGCAACAACATGGATGGACCTAGGGCGTATTACGCTAAGCGAATTAAGTCAGAGAAAGACAAATACCATATGATTTCACTCATACGTGGAATTGAAGAAATAAAACAAATGAGCACAGGGAACAAAAGAGAGGGGCAAACCACAAAACAGACTCTCAACTACAGAGAAGAAACTGATAGTTACCAGATTCCAGGAACCAGGCTACCAGAGTTCAGGGGGGTGGGGGAAACAGGTGATGGGGATGAAGGAGGGCACCTGTCGTGATGAGCACCGGGTGATGTAGGGAAGTGTTGAATCACTATTTTGTACACCTGAAACTACTATTACACTGTATGTTAACTGGAATTTAAAAAAAAAAAAGACCCATGAAGTAATTATGGGAAAACACAAACATCCGCTGGTGGTTAATGCTGGATACATAGGTATCCATTATGTTATTATTGTTTTGATTTTTTCTAGATGTTTGCGGTACTTCACTGACATTTGTAAGAAGAGCGCAACAGGCGGAGGTTAGCGTGACCGTGAGGATGGGGGGAGGGAAGGAGGGACTCAAAGTAAGACTTCAGATTTGGGTGACAGTGCACTTGCCACGTGAGAATCAGGGATGAGCTGGTGGATGACAGCAGCACTTCTGGGTCCATAATATTTATTTATTTATTTTTTATTTGAGAGCAAGAAAGAGAGAGAGAGAGTAAGACAGCATACGAGTGGGGGAGAGGCAGAGAGAATCTCAACCGGGCTCCGCGCTCAGTGCCAAGCCCAACGTGGGGCTCGATCCCAAGACCCAGGGATCATGACCCGAGCTGAAATCAAGAGCCGGATCCTCAACAGACTGAACCACCCAGGTGCCCCGTTGAGCGCATGATATTTAAAATTCTGGCTGGGTTTCATCTACAGGTGCCCCAAAGCCCACTGGAAATGCTCATTCTGACATTATCGGTAGTTTGGAGAAGAAAAGTAGCAGGATGTTGTTTAAGGGTTTCACCTCAGCTTTTCCTGAAGCACTTTTAGAGTGACAAATTAGAAGCTGAAAAACCCAGGGGTTGGGGGTGGGGGGAAGAACACAGAAAAACCATAGAAAATTCCCGAAAAAGCAATATTAATGACGGGACCTGCCATTGAACTAGAAATTGGTACCTGATTGTCTTCAAAGCCAAGGGGTAAAAAGCCTTGGCACGTGCAGGTAATGGCTTTGGGGCAAGAGCATCTGGAAGACTGGGCCATTCTGGGCCAACAAAGCAGGATTTCCTGGACAGTAGGTCCGCAGTGCCACCTACTGGGGAAGACAGGAAACAGTGCAAAGCCCGTAAAAGTATGTCCCATGACACACGGAGGAAATCTTTTGCTTTTTACTTAAGACCACATAATTTAACTGCATAATTTAGCTGCACTTACCTGATGATATATATTTTTTTTGTGTGAGAGAAATCACTAGTGGAGGAGGGGCAGAGAGACAAGGGCAGAGAGAGAGAGAATCCCAAGCAGGCTCTTCACTGCCCTGATGCGGGGCTCGAACTCATGAAACGTGAGATGGTGACCTAGGCCGAAATCAAGAGTCAGACACTCAATTGACTGAGCCACCCAGATGCCCCTTACCTTATGATATTTTAATAGGTGAAGCCTTTTGAGAAGCTCTTACACCATTTTTAATCTAATATGAACAAGAATCATGAGTAGGTTGTCAATACATGTTGAATCATGGTTTCATTTTTGTAAATTATTATTTTAAGTGATAGAGTTGAAGATTAAGAACCCAAACCCCCAACCCCAAAGTGTACTTCTGATGCCCTTCTAATCACAAGGATGTTGGTTTTAGGAGGTAAGCAAGTCTGGGAGGGAGAAGAAAAAGGCAAGCGACGTTTGTCAAGGGTCTATTGGGTTTTGCTCCAAAGTGCTGTTCCCAGGACTGTTTCTATCAGTGTCAGGAAAGAGTCCCATGATCTGGTAAGTTTGGGAACTACTGTGTACTAATCCCTTTCTCACTGACTCACAGGGCACATTAGAATAGTAGAGGTTTTTAGATTCTCTGAAGGCAAGAACTCTGTTTAACACTAATTCAATGTTTCCTAAACTTAGTAGACCATGACTTCTTTATTTTAAAGCATTTCCGATTTGGGGCTCTCACGTGCCAGATACAGTGCTAGGTGCTTGGTATACATTAGCTGATTTACATCTCATTACAGCCTGTGATTTGACAGAGAGGAAGATGCTGAGGGCCGAGGGGACTTTTGCAGTGCACATTTTTAGCGGCAGTGCAGGAACTGAAACCCAGGCCTGCCTGACACCTGAGCGGAGGCTGTCCCCAACGTTGCCACATGGCCTCCTGACACAACATTGTGGTTTCACATGGCCGAGGGCAGGCTCTTCTGCTTGGCAAGGGGTGGGGTGGTCACAAGAGCCCCCATTTTCAGCTGGCCTTTCTCTGGGGTGAGCACTTGAAATGGTCCTCTTGGAGAAGCAAATGATTTGCTTCTCCTGGACATTAGACATCGCAGCCTGCCTGTGACAAACGTGCTTTGTCACTCCTCACGAACTCAGCCGGCTCTTTCCAAAGCTGGCCTCATTTTGCAGGATATCTGGTGAGAAAGGATGTCTCTAGGGGATTGGTAGTTTGCACACCATGCATCGGCTCTGGTTCCTTCCCAGGGCTGTACTGGGCTTGGGTTTCGTAGCCCTGAAAGAAGAATTTATAGCTGAATTCTCTGAGATTCAGAGTTCAAAGACATCTCCTGCGGGGATCATGGATTTTGTACATTACCAACAAGGCGCGGTTGGGAGAGAACAGACAGTTCCAGAAGGTCACCTGTCCAGAAGCTATTTTGAGGCAGACTATTTTGGGTGCTTTATATATGAAAGTTGAATGAGAGCAGGCCTTTCGATCTCTGTGTCCTCACACGTGCAGAGGAAGCAAACGTACCTCGTTCCTCAGGCTGGACTGAGTCCCAAAGGGGATCTCAAAGGCCTTCATTCTCTCATTCCAAATTGTTGTCAGCCCGTGATACTCAACAAACACCACCGCATAAAACACAGCTGACCGTTTGTCGACGTGGTAGAGGAAACCTCTGTGTCTGACCCATGTTTTAGAAAATATTTTGGATCCCCTCCCCCTGACTACAAATGGTGGATTCAAAAGAAGGCGAATTTAGGAAGTTTGAGGACACAGGGGGAAATCTCAGACTTTTTACGTGGATCAGAAATATGATTACGACATGGGGCGCCTGGGTGGCTCAGTCGGTTGAGTGTCCGACTTCGGCTCGGGTCGTGATCTCATGGTTTGTGGGTTCGAGCCCCGCGTTGGGCTCTGTGCTGACAGCTCGGAGCCTGGAGCCTGCTTCGGGTTCTGTGTCTCCCTCGCTCTCTGCCCCTTCACCACTCATGCTCTGTCTCTCTCTCTCTCTCTCAAAAATAAATAAAAACATAAAAAAAAAAAAGAAATATGATCACTGCATTGGACGTCCATACATTGGACGGCAGAGTAGTGAACTGCCCCGGGAGCCCCCAAACCAAGGTCAAAGCTCCAGGGCTGGAGGGCAAGCCTGCCCAGGTCTCTTTGCGTGAGGAGACCAGGAGCTCAGAGGAAGAGAAAATTAACTCTTGGAATTTGGCTTCTCCACAGGACCCCTCTCAGTTTTAGGGGAGCCATGTAATGTTTTTTAACGTTTATTTTTGAGAGAGACAGAGCACGAGCAGGGGAGGGGCAGAGAGAGAGGGAGGCCCAGGGCCTGATGTGGGGCTCGAACTCACAAACCTCGAGACCATGACCTGAGCTGAAGTCGGATGCTCAACCGGCTGAGCCACCCAGGCGCCCCAGGGGAGTCATTGAAACACCAAACCTAAGCCTCCTCCTTACTCTGCTTGTAGAGACGCAATAAAATATTTGAGTAGTAGAGAGAATATTCTAGTAACCATTCCATGACTCCGTGTGGTTCAGGACTCCTTGGCTGCCCCCGACGTTGCTGGTTACTAAGGTAAACGCAGCTCCCTGGCTTCTGGTGTGTGAGCGCAGTCCGTTGGCCTCTGTCGCTCTGGGACCTGTCACCCTCGCATATCCTAGCACGTGCAGCTCTGTGACCGCCTCTCCTATGTCAGCCCTGGCCTGTGGGGGAGAGCCACGAGTACATTCTTTACGGCATGTGCTCTGGGCCATCCACTGCCGGGGCTTTTGGACGCACAGTCTCTCCAGCGGGCATGCTGCCTGTCTGTACCTTTTAATTTCCTCTACCATTTTTCAGGGCAACTCAGGCATTTCTGCTTCAATCAGAGCGGGCCATCATTTTCTCCAGGCCCTCAAGAGTCACCTGTTACGTGCACGGGGATATTATCCAGTCAAAAAACCAAAAAAAAAAAAAAAAAAAAAAAGCAGAGAATCCCGTTCTTTGCCACAACCTGGATGGAGCTGGAGGGTTTTATGCTAAGCGAGATGAGCCAGACAAGAGAAAGACAAACGCTGCTAGATCTCATTTCTATATGGAATCCACACACACACAGAAAGGGCCTTACAGACACAGAGAGCAGACTGGCGGTTGCGAGGGCTGGAGGGAGGGGGCTGGGCTGAATGAGTGGATGTGGTGGAAGGGCACAGAGTTCCACTCGGGAGAGAGGTAAGCGTCGAGCGCAGCATGGTGACCCTGGTTAGCCACACCGTGTCGCAGATTTCAAAGTTGCCAAGAGGTTTGATCTTCAAGGTTCTCGCTGCGAGAAAAACATTGGAAGGATGGGAGGCGATGGATGTGAAACCAGGCTTCCCGTGTGATCCTGTCACGATGTGAACAAGCGTCAATTCGTGGCGTGGGCCTTAAAGTAATGCAATGTGGCGTGTCAAGAAAAATGTCGTCGGAATCAGGCAGAATAATGCCCCGCCCCAGCCCCACAGATGGCTGTGTCCTCATCCCTGGAACCCGCAAGTATGTTACCTTACTCTGCAAAAGGAACTTGGCAGCTGTGACCAAGGACCTTAATGTAATTAAGATCAAGGATGGGGGGGAGCGGTCCTCAGCTATCCAGGTGTACCTCCGTGTAATCACAAGGGTCCCTATTAGGGAAAGACGGAAGGGGGCGGTCAGGGAGCGAGACTCAAGGTACCGTACGAGGAGGGGGGGAGGCCACAAGCCAAAGAAGGCCAGCAGCCTCTAGAAGCTGGAGAAGACGAGGAAGAAGATTTCCGCCCTGTCTCCAGAAGGAACACAGCTTTGCCAACGTCTGGATTTTAGCAAGATCCGTTTTGGCCTCCTGACCTCCACAGCTGCAAGACCCGAAATGTGTGTTGTTTTAAGCCACTAGAGCTCGTGATAATTTGTAGCAGCAGAGAATGAATACAGCCCATGCCGGTGAGTGTGCCCCTTCCTGAGGGATCAATCCAACCCCACGGGTCCCCCTTCGTGTCTGCCTCTGTCTGCCGGGTCATTTTTGCCATGCCTGCTGGGGATATAACTTCTTTCCTCTCTTATCAGCCCCAGCATGCGTGAAGCATGAGTTATGCTGGAGTGGACATCCCTGTTGGCCAGGCAGTCAGGAGAGGGGGTGGAGCACTGCCTTAGGGGGACATCTGTTATCTTGTGGAGAAACTTCCCCAGCATCTTCCCATCCTGGGGAGATGCTAGTTCTCCTGCAGAGGGGCGGGCCGCTTCAGCAAGCTTTTGGTGGGGGTGGTGGGGTGTCTGCAGAGCCAAGATCCTTGGGGGGATCCATTCCTTATTCCAGGGTCCCGTGTTTTCCCAGCCAGAGCCATGGTTTTAGCTTAACTGCCCTATTTTGGCTGAGTATTTATTTTTTTTCTTAATGTTTTTATTTATTTTGAGACAGAGAGAGACAGAGCATGAACAGGGGAGGGGCAGAGAGAGAGGGAGACATAGAATCCGAAGCAGGCTCCAGGCTCTGAGCCATCAGCACAGAGCCTGATGTGGGGCTCGAACTCATGAACCGCGGGATCATGACGTGAACCGAAGTCGGACGCTCAACCGACTGAGCCACCCAGGCGCCCCTTGGCTGAGTATTTAAATGTGAGTATGGAGAGGCGGCTGGAGTCCTGCAGCTTTCGCTATCAGGTTCTGAATATGGCCCTCTGCTGTTTGGCTTTTCCGCTGCAAGATAAAAGCCACCTGCAGAGGCCCTCGGGTTCTCTCACTGAGCCTGGAGCCCTTTCACACCACCCGTGAGGCCTTAATACAGCCTGGGAATGACCAAGCCACTCCCCTAGTCTTTGCAAGAGTTTTGCCCCAAACACCCGAGTCCTTGTATGTTGAAGGCATTCCCTTCCGCCAGGGCTTCCCCCCCCCCCCCCCCCACGCTTAACCCTGGTGGCATCTTTAGGGATTAGGCTGCCGGCGGTGCAAAGGACTCCGTTGCATTAAGGATGGGGTCGTTCCTGCCGGCGGGATCATGAGAGAGCCGTCCTGAAACCTGACCACATAGCCTCTTTTCTCAGACACTTCTGGTGTCTCCTGTGTCATCCGAGAGGCAGATGGCCAAAGATTAGACAGGCAAGAGATCATCGCTTGAGGATGCAGGGAGGGCTCGGAAGCAGGTTGGAGAAGCTTCAGGCTGCAGGGCGGATCTGGCATTGGTGAAGGGAGAGCAGCTGAGGATTCACAGACCTAGTGCCTTCCTGAGAAAGTCTAGGTAGGGCTGATGGGGGATCTCTGAGCAAAGCTTGCTTGATAGGTGACATCCACGCTGGGCAGGGACGGTCCTGTCCCAGTGCCCCTGCTGTGCTCACTGTGAGGGTGACACCCAGAGAAAGTGTGGCTTGCCGTGAACTGTGTGGTAGACCCAACTGTGGCGGGTCCTCCCTTAAAGGAGGTGTGAGTGGCACCCCTCCGTGGCCTTGGAACGGTCGATAACGTCAGTTCCTGAGTGAAGCTGCGAACGTTTGAAACTTGACAGAGTCGCTTATTAGCTATGGGATCACTTTCCGTAAGCCCTCGTTGTCATGTCCGAAATCGTGAGTTCATAACAACTATCTCATGGGCGAGCTGTGAGGCTGGAGTGGGTGACTACGTGTGAAATGGGTCGCACACCAGTGGGCACACAGAAGGGACATCAGAAACGGTAGGTGAACAAATCAACAAACCAGGACGGTGGCTGGAGAACCTGTTTTCCCGTTCGAGCCTACCTATTGCACTAGGAAATGCTGTAGGGTGTGCACCTTTTCCTCTTGATACACGTGACAAATGATTAGTAAGAGGCCCCTAGGCACCCCCATAACACTTGGCTGACCTTGGGATGCCACCTTCACTCAGGAGTGTTCTGTGAATTCTTTGCAAGCCTCGCAAGCTTGACAGGTGTGGTTACCGCACGGTCCCTTTCACCGCATTCCCCTTGTGACCGGGAACTCGGATTCTAATGGGGACACACAACCGTAGGAAGAATAATCACAGTGCAAGGCAAGATGGAGAGAATGAGCAAAGGGGGAATGAAACATGCCGAGGTAGTAAGAGGAAGGCATTCTCCCAATGATGGGATCAGGGAGTCCTTTAAAGGGGAGACTTTACTATATTTGAGTTGCACCCTAAAGCGGGACGTAACTTTCGAAAAGTGGGAATAGCTAAAAAGATAAGAGGGATGGGAAGGGAGGTAGACGTGGGGGAGACACTCGAGCCAGAAGATGTGGCTGGTGGAGAAGCAGAAGAAGCTTGTCCTGGGGGTTTTGAAGAGGTGAGTCCTAGAGCAGGTGCAGCGTGGGAGCAAAGAAAATAGGACAGAAGACACCTTTTGCCAAGATCACTGTGGACTTTCTATTTGAATGCCCTTCAAAGTCACTGGGGAGATACAACAAATGAATTCTTTAGAAGCTGTTTCTTGAATGGCTGTGAGAGTGAATTGAAGAGTTGGGTTTTATCAGGGAAGAACAGGCAAGGGGGTGCTGGACATAGTTCTTGTCTGGAAACGGTTCCCCCGTTTGTAGCATAAACTACAGATGGAAGGTGGGAGAATCCCTGCCAGATGGGAGATGCCATCCGCCTCCTCCGATGGACTATGTTCATGGGTTTAGGATGTGGCAAACCCAAGCCGGTCTTCAAGATAAGCTATCTTACTGCACAGAAAATGTTCACTGTCCTCATTTTCGATGTTAAATCTTGCTAAATTAGATTCCACACTTCTTTACTTGGTTAAGCATAGGACTGTAAGAATAATTTAATCGTTAATGCCTCAGGATCGTCATGGCAGGCATTAATTATGATGCTGGGCTGTATGGAGTAAAACATTTAGAGTTTAAAGTGCGTCAGACTGGGTCGCTTGGGTGGCTCCATCAGAGTTAAGCGTCTGACTCTTGATTTTTGGCTCCTAAGCAGGCTCCAGGCTCCGAGCTGTCAGCACAGAGCCCGACGCGGGGCTTGAACTCACGGACCACGAGATCATGACCGGAGCCGAAGTCGGATGCTCACCCGACTGAGACAGGTGCACCCCCCCCCCCCCCCCGCAAATTAATATTATTAATTCTTCTTTTGCCTCCTTTCTGCTGCCGACTCTTGATAAAGGGCATTTCTATTATGGTCAGTTAATTATGGAAAGATTAATTGATGGATCTTCTGTAAGATGTGGCTTCTAGCCTCAGCCCTGCCCCCAAATAGTTATTTTATTTTTGGCATCATGCAACTTCCTCACCCTAATTTCCACCCAATGGACAACACTTGTTACTTCCGATTCCCTTTCTTCAATTGAAGTCTGTTCAGCAAGACAAAGGGCCTCCAGGTCAGAATTCCCCAGGCTGGTCCAAAGTGTCTAAGTGTCATTAGCCAAGGTGACCACTGGATGTCACACTTGATCTAAGTTGCCACACACACAACGTCCCGTGCACGTCGGCTTAGACACTCTCAGGCTTTTAGGAGTTGAGTAGACCTTAGTGATCTTTGAAACCAGAGTCAGTGGCCGGCGGCTGGCAAGTTTTATTTCGAGTATGCTTTATTGTTTTTCAGCTTCAATGGAACTTGAATTCGTTAAGACTCTGTCCTATTCTCCAGAGTCCTCCTTGGGCCCTAAACTCACTTGGTTATTACCCAGCAGGTTCCTCAAGGCAATAAAGGGGGGAGCACCCGGTCTCACTTTACAGGGAAGGCGACTGACCCCCAAGACACCTTCACAGTTTGACCGAGGACACAGGTTAAGTTCATAGTAAACGTGGGACGGGAACTGCTGTCACTCGACTCCCAGGTTGGCCTCTGGCATTGAGCCTGGCGCTTGAGAGATATATCAAGATTATGCACCTTTAGGATATTTTTATAGTGCAGAAGCAGATGAGATCATTATGTAGCTGAAGCTCTCTCCTAACCTCCGTCCAATCCACAAGCTTCAGAAAACTTTGGCTGTCACATTGGCACTCTATCGGATGTTTTCTCTCGTGCATTTTATTGGGGGTTGGGGCTGTGGTTGGACATTGGAATGTGTTTCCCAGGGCACTTAGCAGAGATACGTCAGGCTAACAATAAAGTCCACAGCCCCTAACAGGAAACCAGTAAGACAAGTCAAGGGTCACGATTTATCCCAGCTCTTATCGGAAAAAGCAAGCCAACAGACCTCACTCTGAGTACTAATAAGTTACAATGTAACCGCACACACACGTTTAGATTTTCATAACTACCAGAAGGAGGGTAGGCTAATGTTGCTCACATTTTACCAATTGCCTTTGGAAAGAGCAGGCCAGAGAGGGTCACGATCCCTCAAAGTTCGACTTCCCCGGTCGTGTTCTCGTTAGAAGAGCAGAAGGTTATTTCTGGGATTATCTCAGCAGAACTGCAAGCCTGCAGGACTATTGACATAAGAGTAAATCAGGCTTGCCCTGAAAATGTTTCACCGCCCAGGGCACCTGTCCCTCGATTCTGCTAAGTGTGGGGAGGTTATGGTCCCTTCTGTGGGGACCAGAAATACGGACGGTGGGCCATGCCTGTGTCTTCAGTTGGTGGGAATTTTGAAGGTTCACAAGAAAGCACGCTGGCAGTCTCTTTAAAGTCTGGTTTGCAGAATCTCGATGTCAAGGAGTAAAGAGCATAGTGTAGCCTTTAGAAGGGGAACAAATATTAAAGAGCGTCACGTCCAATCACTTCAGATCACAGATCATACTCACAAAGCCAACCACTGCAGCCAAGATGATGAACACAGCCATCCCCCTTCAACATTTTCTGCTGCTGTCTGGCCATCCATCCGTCTTCTCTCCCCCAGGCAGCCACGGATCTGCTTTCTCTCACTGTACAAGGGTCTCCATATTCTGGAACCTTACATAAATGGAAGCACACAGTGTGTACTCTCTTTTCGTTTGGCTTCCTTCACATGGCATACTTCCTTCGAGATGCCTCTGTCTTAACACTTATCAATAATTCATCCTACTTACTGCTGGGCAACATTCCTTGTATAAATGAGCCATAATTTCTTTATCCGTTTATTCACCTTGTTAATAAATGGGCTTTTTCCAGTTATCAGCTACTACAAATAAAGCTGCTATGAACATTCACGTTTAGGTCTTCCTATGGGTATAGGCTTTTGTTTCTCTTGGGTCAATACTGGGGGAGAGAGGGGCGCCTGGGTGGCTCAGTCCGTTAAGTGTCCCAACTCCTGATTTCTGCTCAGGTCATGATCTCACAGTTTGAGTTTGAATCCCATGTCAGGCACTGTGCTGACAGTGTGGAGCCTGCTTGGGATTCTCTCTCTCCCTTTCTCTCTGCCCCTCCCCTGCTTGTGCTCTCTTTCTCTCTCACAATAAACAAATAAACGTTAAAGAAATACCTAGGTATAGAATAGCTAGATCATATGATAGGCATGTATTTAACTTAAAAAAAAAAACAGCTTTATGGAGTTATATTGGATATATAGTACACTGGGCATATTTAAATGACAAAGTTCGATAAGTTTCAGCGTATTTATGTACCTGTGAAAGCATCACCACATTTAAGATAGTAAACGTATTGATCACTCAGAAACATTTCCTGGTGCTCCTTTGTAATCCTCCTTCCCTTCCCAACCTCAAACCCAGGCAACCTCTGACCTGTTTTCTGTCAAAAGAGAGTAGTTTGTATTTTCTAGAATTTTAGAAAATGGAGTAATATAGTGTGTGCTATTCTGTGTTTGGCATCTTTCATCCAATATAATTATTTTTAAATTCACCCATGTTGTAGCAAATAAATAGTTCATTCCTTTTTAAAAAAAAAATATTTTGAGAGAGCGAGAGAGTGAGCAGGGGAGGGATAGAGAGGGAGGGAGAGAGAATCCCACGCAGGCTCTGCCTTGTCAGCACAGAACCCGATGCGGGGCTTACAAACCGTGAGACCATGGCCTGAGCAAAAATCCAGAGTTGGGTGGCTTAGCAGACTGAGCCACCTGGGTGCCCCATCATTCCTCTTTCTTGATAAGTCGCATTCCATTAAATGGGTGGGTTTTTGGCTGTGACAGAGAAAGCTGGTAGGAACAGTCATGTACAAGTTTTTGTATGAAAAGAAGCTTTCATTTATCTCTGGCGGGTCATTTGGTGAGTGTGTTGCAACTCGTGCACATGCTTTCCACACTTGGTATGGTCTGTCTTTTTTTTTTTTTTAATTTTTTTTTAATGTTTTTATTTATCTTTGAGACAGAGACAGAGCATGAGCAGGGGAGGGGCAGAGAAAGAGGGAGACACAGAATCCAAAGCAAGCTCCAGGCTCTGAGGTGGCAGCACAGAGCCCAACACGGGGCTCGAACTCACGGACCGTGAGATCATGACCTGAGCTGAAGTCGGACGATTAACCGACTGAGCCACCCAGGCGCCCCGGGATGGTCTGTCCTTAATCTCAGCTATTCTCCTATGTGTACGGAGCTCTCTCTCATGGTCTTTGCATTTCCCTGATGGGGAAATGATATTGAGTATCGATAATGATATTGGGTATTTTTAAATGTGTTTATTTGCCATCTGTACATGCTTTGGTCAAGTGTCCATTAACGTCTTTTGCTTATTTTTTATCGGATTGTTTTCTTTGTGTTAAGTTTTGAGAATTCTTTACATATTCTGGGACACATGTCCTTTGTAAGATACCTGCTTTGCAAAGATTTTCTCCTTGTCTGTGGCTTATTTCACCTTCTCTTGTAGACCAGAAGTTTTTGATTTTGAGATTCAATTTATCAATTTGTTCTTTTATGGACTATGCTTTTGGTATTGTATCTAAGAAATATTTGCTTATCCTAGGGTCACAAAATTTTTCCCTTACTAATTTATTTATTGCCATAAATATTTTTATTTTTTACTGTCTACTTATTTTTGAGACAGAGCCAGAGCACAAGCAGGGAAGAGCTGAGAGAGAGGGAGACACAGAACTTGAAGCAGGCTCCAGGGTCTGAGCTGTCAGCACAGAGCCTGATGTAGGGCTTGAACTCGCAGAGTGCGAGATCGTGACCTGAGCCAAAGTCGGACGTTTCGCTAACTGAGCCACCCAGGTGCCCCATGAGCATAAGGTTTTAAAGTTTCTTTGTCTAAAAATATTCCTTCCTTTTCAATTTTCTAGACGAGTTTATATAGAATTGATATTTCTTCCTTAAATATCTGGTAGAATTCATCAGTATAGCCATTGAGACATGATGTTTTCTTTGTGGGGATGTTTTTATCTACAAGCTTAATTTGTTTAAAAGCCATTGGACTATTGATGCTATCTATTTCTTCTTGATTAGACTTTGACAATTTGTGTCTTTCAAGGAACTTACCCATTTTGTAAACTGCTCTATTTCTTTTAATATATTTGTTCATAATTTTCCTTTGTTATCTTTTTAATATCTATATAATGTGTGGTGTATTAGTAACTTGTCTTTTCTCCTCTTTTTCTGATCAGTTTGGCTCGAGGCTTACTAATCTTACTAATCTTTGATTTATCAAAGAAATTACTTTTGGTTTCATTGATTTTCTTTGTTGTTTTCCTGAGTTTTATTTCATTGATTTTCATGCTTATCTTTATTATTTCTTTTCTTCTGCATGTTTTCATTTGCTCTCTTTTTCTATATTAAAAAAAGATTTGAGACTTTCTTTCTAATATATATATTTAGTGCTATAAGTACTCCTTTGTGGTATCCTGGATATTTTGATATACTGAGTTTTCCTTTACGTTCAGTTCAACATATGTTCTAAATTTTTTTTTGACTGAGCCAACCAGGCACCCTTTTCCAGATAGTCTTTCTGTTACTGGTTTTCAGTTTGATTCTATTGTGATCAGAATATACTCTGTATGGCTAGGATTCTTTTAAATTCTCTGAGATTTCTTTTACGGCCCCAAATAAGGTCTATCTTGGTAAGTATTCTTTGTACATTTGAAAGGAATATTTGCTTCATAAATTATTGAGAATAGTATTCCAATCTCCAGCCATAATCAGGCATTTTTTTAATTCTCCTTTTAATTCCCTCAGTTTTTGCTTCATGTGTTTTGAAGTTCTATTATTAAGTGTACAAACGTTTAAGATTGTTCTGTCTTCTTCAAATTAGCTCCTTTATCATTAGGAAATAGACTTCTTTATTCCTGGCCATGATCTTTAACATGTCTTTTTGAGTTTTATTGTAGTTGTTGTTGTTGTTGTTGTTGTTTTCTGAGTACGTGCAGCCTGAGGTGAAAGTGGAATTTATGTCCATTAATACACACATTTAGCAATTTCCCTTCCCCGCTCTACTTTCTGAGATTTCTCTTATGTTCTGTCTCCTGGGACTCCTTTGCCTGGTCTCTTTGGCTAACAGGATGTGTTTCTCTCAGAGTTCTGTCTTCCTGTGTTCTCATGCAGCTCTGCATGGCTGGGTCTGCTCTCTGGGTGAAGTGGCAAGGGAAAAGAGTGAAAATGAGGATTCTTTCCACACTCTTCCTCTTCTGCCTGGATACTAGAATCTTCTCTGGGGGTCTCTGTGCTGCTGTTGCCACTGCCACTGCCCCCTTGTAAGGAGGTCAGGGGTGGGCAAGACAGGGAGAGAGAAAAGGAGGCTAAAAAAGGAAAAAATAAAGACAGTCCTCCACCCTCCCCCGCCCTGCTGGGTTCTTCCTTTCCTGGGCCTCTGGCCAGAAAAGGAGATTTCTCTTACACGTTTTAGTGTTCATACTTGTAAAATTTCATTACCCTGAGGTTAAATCCTAAGAGATAAAGGAGAAAAAAAAACCCACCAGGAAAGCTCACTATCATTATGGATTGCTCTTCAAGTTTTGACTTTTCACCTCAAGCTGCCTGCTAGAATTTTCTGTTGTCATCAGTGGGAGAAATCAACTGCAGTTGGATTGCTTGTTTGTACAGCACCAGAAGTCTGTGAGCCTGATTTTTACTTGTTCCTTAGAGAAGGGAACCCAGACATTTCCATCAGAATCCTATGTCCTATGTGTAGAGTTTTGTAATGATAATGACTTCTATTTATTTGGTTCTTACCATGTCAAACACTGTGATGAGTATCCTAATGTACATTATCTCAAAAAATTCGTATCCTAACCCTATGAAAGAGATATTGTAGCTTCTCTTTAATGGATGAGGAAAGAGAATCAAGTAGATTAAGTTTTTCCCATGTTCCCAACAGTTGGTAGTTGGCAGAGCAGACTCCATTTTGACTGGCTCCAAAGCCTGTGCTCTTAGCCATTCTGCAAGTTTGCATGGGATTAAAAAGAACAATTGGAACTATGTGAACCTGGACTCTGAACGGCAGAGCAGCAGGTCTCAGTACACAAATGCAAGCATGAAAGAAAAAAAATTATTTTTCTGTAACCTAACTTGATTTTTTCCTGAGCTCCCATCTCCGGGGGGGCAGGTCCAAGCAAAAACTCGCCCACATTCGTCCTTCCATTGTTGAGATTGTGCAACAATCATTGGTGTCCTACAGACTGGTGGGGATGAATCGAGATTCCCTGCGTTCTTAGTTTTTCAGATCTCCTTCTTCTCTCTCTCCCTGTCCGCATTCTATTTGGGGGATGAGGGCATGCCTTCTTCCCCTCGCTTTTCCACGGTACTCTGTCTCTACCATAAATCACTTTCTCCCAGTCTTTCGCTTCCTCCCCAAACCCTGTAAATTCTTTGAATTGCTAAGGCATTTGGAAGACCAGAGCCAGAAAGGCTTGTGTGGACTCTGTTTGATGTTTGGCCAGATACTTTCATTGAAGCAGTGATAGATGGGCTTGCTGAGGAAAGAGGAAAATACAGTGAGAATAGAAGTAAGTTGATATCTTTCTTTCTCTTTCCATGCCTTCCCTTCCCCTTCTTCATTTCCTCTCTCCCTCCTTCCCTCCCTCCCTTCTCTCCCTCCCTTTTCTCCCTCTTCCCATCCCTCCCTCCTCTTCTGCTTCCCTGGGTCCTTCACTCTCTCGCTTCATCCCTCCCTCCCTTCCTTTCTTCTTCCCACCCCATCAGCATTTGTGAGCACCTCCTGAGAGGTATGTACAACTTCCTTAGCTTTTATTCTCCTCAGCATCGAGCATATGCTCCTGCATACTGACAACAGCAAGTTATTCATAAGCTCAAAAATTGGGTTGGTTTCGCAGGGTGATGCATGCCAACGTTGGACGACTCTATTATACACCTGAAACTAGTCTAACACTGTATCTTAACTAACTGGAATTAAAATAAAAACTTAAAAAAATTGGGTTGGTTCCTCTGACTTTGCATAAGAGCCTCGGTGACTCTGCTGATAAACACATTGGCATTTGCTGTAACTTTATAGCTTTTTTGCTGTTGTAGCCATTATCTGCTGTTCACAGCAGATTATCCTGAAGCTTAGCAAATTTAAAATACCTGCTTCCAAAGCCCAGTCATGCAGTTGTGGGCAGCCCTTGGTTCACAGCCTGTCGGCTGCAGGCTGCTTCCAGTTCCTGCCCCACGGCCCTTTCCATAGCACGGCTCCTGGCGTGGCAGCTGGCTTGACCAGAGTGAGTGAGCGAGACCCAGAGAGAGGCCAGTGAGATGGGGAGCATCATCTGTTACAACCTGATCTTAGAAGAGATGTCCCGCATTCTAGTCACTAGAGGCAGTCACGGCCAGCTCCGGCCTGTCTTTACAGAAGAAGATTATACAATGGTGTGAAGATGGGACCCGTGGAACCATCCCCACCACAGATGTACCTTCAACGGGTTACGAGACTTTGAGAAATTCTGAGCTAAACGAACAGTTCCGCTTTCATTTGGGAAGGGAGGGGTTCCAAGCCCAGTGCCAGATGATCTCATGTGCCATACTTCGTTTCACCCTCACACCTTTCCTGTGTTGTAAATACTTGTGGCAAGCTCTGTTGGTTCTCCTCAGCGTTCATCATTCCATTCTTTCATAGCAAAATACCTCTTTATGGTGGCCCAGATAAGGACTACATTTCACATCCTCTCATGTGCCTAAGCTCTGCCCAATGGGATGTAAGCCAGCGTGAAGCGTGGCAACTTCCAGTGCATCTCCTTAAGGGAAAGCTGCTTAGCTGTCCTTTCCTCTCCTTGTTTCTATCTTCTTCTTTCCTTCTACCGGGATGTACGTGCCATCATCTTAGACCATGAGATGGAGATCCTACAAGTAAGGAGACAAGAAGAAAGACTTTCTGTTCATAACCCTGTGAAGCCTTCTGCCAGCTTTGTACTACTTTTGGGACTTTTGGGGCCAGTGACAACAAGTTGTTGCCTTATTTAAATCGCTGCCATTTTGGATACTGTCACTGGCAGCCAAACCCAGTCCCAGCTAATTTGGAATTTCGTACTTAGAAGCGGGGTGCTACCTGTAACAAAAGTCAAAATACGCGGTGTTGGCTTAGGGCAGGGTTGGCAAACTTGTCATAAAGGGACAGATGGTAACTATTTTAGGCTCAGTGGGCCACCTAGGGTCTTGTCACAGATTTTCCCTTTATATTTAAGCAACCTTTTAAAGTGTAAAAAATGTCTTGGCTCAGTCCTTTAAAAAGATAACAACCGTTCTTAGCTCAAGGACCAACAACAACAAAAAAAAAAACCAGGTAGCTGGATCTGGCCTTTGAAGGATAGTTTGTGACCTCTGTTCTTTTCCATTAGGGATCAGCACCTGCCCCCAGGGCAAATGTTGACCTCAGAGCCCACTGACCTTTCTGGAGTCACGTTTTCTTATCATTTGTAGTTTCTGGGTATTTCTCTTGTTTTCTTTATTGATCGGAAAATAATGCACTTAATTGTTGAAAGTTCCCTTTACCCTCAGAAGATGCAGCAGAGGGAACTTTTATCAGAGATGCAAATGTAAGGAAATCACCAAAAGGATACCTGCTTTTATAGGTCATTACTGTTTAGGTATTGACTCAAAAAGAGTAAAGCTGTAGTTTTCAGGAAAGAGAAAATAAATCGGCGACTCAGGCTGGTACTTATTAAAACTTTATGAGGTTACATGAAAATTCAATCGAAATCATCTTGTCATCTTGAAGGTACACTAGTCATCACAATACTGCATTACTTCTTAGTTCCTGTCGTTCATGATTGTAAGGCACCGGCTCCATTGCATTTACATCTTCGAAGCCAATGATCACTGTCCTGATGAATGGATGTTGTCATTTTACTTAGTATATTCAGATAGACCCGGGTCCTATAGGATATGGTACTCAAAGTACAAAAACAAGCGCTCTATGCACATTCTTTAATACTGTTTCTGTTTCTCCTTTTCTTTGGTGCCTCAGCTAACTAACGTCACATAAATCAGGTCGATAGTACCAAAAAGGAAAAGAAGCAAGAGATTGTGTAACACCTGGAAACTAGAAACACAGTTTGCTGATGGCATTCTCTTTGTTGGGAGGAGGTAACGATATCTGGCTGTAATGCAGTCAGAGAAATGAGAAAGCAAGAACTCGGGAAGGAATAGAAACAAAAATACCAACAATTACACTAAATATTTAAACCAGTGATAATGATGGATTGATGTAAAGAGACTCATCTGCGGCTCTTGTCCCAAGATCCCCCAAATCTCTTAGGAATTACAGGAAAAAGTGCCAAATTTCAAAATAAAAGTGCCATTTGAAAAGAGCATGTATCCTGCATTGCAAATCATTTCTTGCAAACCATATAGGTGTAGCTCAGGCTTGTTCAAAAGGTTTTTGAATTGTCTAAACACGAGTATGTTTAGAATCCAGAAATACTTAATAACAAACTGTTTTCAAGTGAATAACAAAGTCTGGCTACCTGTTCTTTAACATCATAAATCAGTGGGTGAACTTGGCAATTCCACGTTTCAAAGCATGTGTTTTTGTTTTGTTTTGTGTTTTATAAGACTGCCTGTGTCATGTGCTGGTGAGGATGTACAGCAACTAGAACTCTTTTTTTTTTTTTTTTTTTTTTAAGATTCTATTTTTAAGTAATTTCTACACCCAAAGTGGGGCTTGAACTCACAACCCTGAGATCAAGAATCATGTGTTTCACTGACTAAGATAGCCAGGTGCCCTTGCTGACGTCTGTTTTAAATCTGCACTGCTAACGAAGATTGTTTCCTCTTGTTTTTTGCACTATCTTTGCTATTTCTCCTGGGAAAGAGCTTTGAAAACTCATTTTACTTAAATCGCAATAATAACAGGTCAAGGGTGAAAGTCATCTTTGCCAAGGCTTACAGCACCCACCTTGTATTTGACAGTAATGGCTGAAACTTAAAATTGAGAACAGGGTTGATTTAATTTGGGGGATTCTGACTAAGTGAAAAAAGCTACGAACTGGTGAACTTCAGTGCAATTGCACTCAGTTTGCAAAAATGCAGAGGCTGCGTCACAGGACCGTGTACTGTGCTGTGGAAATACACACACACCCGTTCATAGTTTCCGGCAGAGGAGAAGGTGCATAATAAATACAGACGAATCATCCATTCTATGAAATAGAGGCCTCTGGTTTATAGCAATAGAGATTATAATTTGTTTAATTCTTACTATCAGCGAAGAAAATAATGAGAGAGTAAAAGGAAGTTCTATAAAAAGGAAAGTATCTGTCAATATTCTTCTCCATTAAGAAATATTCAACACTTTATATGAGATTATATGAGGATAGTTCATGAGCAACAGTAATGTCGACGTGAGAGGCAGATATTTGAGCAAATCTGTAAAACACGGAAGGGAAAAAGCAGCGTCCCTTTTACGAGGAAGGCTGATGTTCGAAGTCCTTCCTGGTTTGCAGCATAAGGAGCTTGGTTTAAGGAAGAAAGGAACCGCCAAATCCTCCAAAACCCTCCCAATGCCCTACCTTTCATCTTGTTCCCTGTCCCATCTGGCCCCAGTGGCAGAGCTCAGGACCCGGAGCCCAGGGGCTTGGGGAGGACGACCAGGACCAGAAAGGGGTTGGTGGTGGGGTCACTGGGTGGGGAGGAGATTGAGGGTAATCATAAATGAGAGGACGACACATTTCTCTTGGTTTCTCTCTGCTCCTATCTCCGTCAGAAAGAAGTCAGTTGGGCATTTTCCTTTAACGTGCACCTGTTCTGGAGAGGATAAAGCCAATTCTATAAGATTAAAAAAAAAAAAAAAAAGGAACGACAAGAAAAGAAAAGGAGCCAACAAGATGAGGTCACTGTATAATTTGTTGTCTAAACTGGGACACATTTGTGAGTCTGAAGGGTTATTGTTAATATTGATAAACAGGGCTGTCCCGGCAAACAGAACATACTGTCATCCCAGAGGGACATAGTTAACCCCGAGTGGGGTTGATGTTCTTCAGTCTCCAAGAAGTCTCTGAAGGCAGCTTATTTTCTTTAAAGTGCTGTTTCTTGGCACCTCCCCTTCCATTAGACAAAGTAAGGAAAATGCAAGGAATATTCTTCCTGATTTCTCTCCCCAAACGGGAGAACAGTGGGAGGAGGGAGGTGTAGAAGGGTTCTAGATCTCATTCCAGGCATGTTCGAATGAATGGGGGCTTCTGGTTTCTAGGCAAATGAGTGAATTATTTTTCACTTCCAGATTGTTCACCAGTTTCTTTTCACTATTAGCTGAAGTATAAGGCTTTCTTTTTCTCTTTTCTACAAAACTGAGGTGACCTGGGAATGCCTAAAGTTCACATTCTCCCATCAGTGAGTGTATGTGTTCAAGATATGCACTGTTCTCCCTATTAAACTCACACATTCTATTTCCTGTAGAAATATTGTAAGAAAAACCTGGCTTGTAAAATGGACATTCTCTGTAGAATTTTCTGTAGAATTCGGTAGAATATTCTGTATGAATTTTCTGTTGAAAAAAGTTTTTGTATGTTCTAGTCCATAAGCAAAGTGATCTGGCATGGAGGTCAGAAAGTCTCATTTCTCTGATGGTTTTTAACTCATTAGAGCAGGACATGCTTGGCTTAGTCCTAACATTGGCAAAGGCAAACATCGATCCTGGTGGATACATGACATTTTCTATGACTATGTTCTTGTAAAGCTTGAAGCATTTTCAAGACATCACTAGAATGAAGTAGAATTTCAACATCATATTTGGTGATCAGTTCAACAAAAAGCAGTAGGTAACTATTCCATGTCAGGTAGGAATATTGGGTCCCTAGTTTCTCTGTCTTCCAAGAAGTACATTGAAATTCCCAAATTTTGCCGTTAATGTTTTCTTGTAAAAGTATTTACCACAAAGTTTACTGTAAGTGTCATACTTGAAGCTTGGTTTTGTCTTGGACAGAGGTATTTATATATAGGTAAAAATGTATCCCCAAGATGTAAAAAGATATAAGTTGTTTCGTCTCCTGGGTATTTCTGTACGAATGAAGTCAAGGAGGCGATGAATGACCATGGCCTTGTGTGAACCCTGGGGCACACTGCTCACTGTGAGTTGTAAGTTATTTGGGGGAAATCTTGGCTTGTCCTGGAGCTACGCAACATTACTATATTTTATCAAACTCTGTAGCTTTGGATACAAAAACAATTTACTCCAAATACTGTCTTTACTGACTCTTCTTCTTGAAAAGCCACCCTGGAGAATCTCCCTGTCCCCATGGATTCAAACTGTGACCCAGTTGTCCAAGGCAGAACTAGAAAACAGTCATTTAAAACATATCGTGAAAATGGACATAAATCAAAAATTACATTGAGGCAATATTTATGAAAAGCTAATCAATGTGAATGGGAGGTTGTGTTTACAAAAACTTTTAAGTAAAACTAAACCTAATTTCCTGCATAAGGATTACATAGCCATAATAGCTATTAAATTACATAGCTATTAATACATAGCTATAATTTGATCTCCATTCACCATTAAAAAGTCCAGGACCTGTGGTTTGTTAGATATTTTTTGAAGTCAATGTTTTTTTTAACATGAGGTAGCTTTCTAGCAGCATTTTGGGTGCTTTTACGCCAACACAGTGTGGTCTGGCATGATACCAGGTTTGGGCACAGGTGGGAGGCAAGAACTGGCTCTGTAGGAAAACTGTATCTTACTACAGGTGAAGATGGTCTTCTTGTTACAGTAAATGGGGTGGGAGAGAAATATAGCAACTGGAGAATAAGCAGCACTCTTACGGGTAAGAGAATAGATATCTAATCTCACTACTGTACCATTTCTCGTGAGTAACAGTGGTTAATTTTAATTTTCACTAAGCTATTAAGTACCAAAACTTAGAAACTCAATTCTAATTTACTAGATGCTCCTAAATGATTGGTTTGGCACTCTGTTATCATTTGGTTGGTTTACTCATGTTAGTTTCTTCTGTGAAGAGTCTTTTCTAGGAAATAAGAAAGCAAGAAGTGACAAAAAATAGATTTGATGCATAAGGTACGATAGGTATTAAACAGGTGCTAGTTTCTGACGTCCAAAAACATCAACATCATGTGAAGTAAACCTGTGGTCCCACACTTGATTTTTAAACATCTCATTTTTTTAAAGTTCCAAACTCATTATAGCTGGAGCTGTTCTACATGACTCAATTTGGGCAAAGTCAATACATATGGCACTACAGACACATTGATACTTTCTACGAATAGGTTCTAATGGAATTCAAAGTATTCTCTCGATTTTACTAGAATATAGTAAAATTTCAGCAAAAAGTAAAACCATAGTTACTTGCTTGAATACAGTCCATCCTTACGAGGTAAATGTACAAATACCTGTGTTTCCTTGGTGTTGAAGTGGCAATTCTCGATACTTTGCTATTTTTGTATGTTTAGGCTTCTCTTCTTAGCCTTTAAAAAACTCATTATGATTTCACCCAGAATAATGATTTTTCTCATAAAAAGATTCCTGTGGTTAACTAACTGTTCATTTTGATTAAATTTAAAACTCCTCTGGATGAAACCTTCTATTTTGCATTGACGAGGCATGTAGAAGGAATCTTTTCTATTTCCGGAGATTTTAAAGAACATTAAAGCTTTTGCTCTTGGAGTTTGGAATGCTTTTTTGGACTCAGTGGGAATTTGCCTGCCTCAATGTAATTACTCTTTTTGAGTATAAAAGCAGGTCTGTCCAGGAATGTAGATTTGGACCTCAAAATTGCTTATGGAGGAATTTTTCACTTCCTCATTTTTAAAACTAGTTTGGTCCAAAAGTTAGTTTGAAGCCAGTATGAATTATATTCAAATTTGTACTTTTTATGAGATGAATATGTGTAAAAATATGATTTGGCTATTTAGAGAAATTTTTCTTGCGTTTTTCTATTTAATGAGAAAGAAATAAAAAAGGAAGACATTAAGGGTTGAAGACAGGGTTGAAATGGAAAGATTATGGCCATTCCCAAAGTTAGTTGCACATTGAAATCACCTGAGATTTTTAAAAAGTACCGAGAATATCACCCTGTGGTATTCTAATGTAATCCATATGAGGCGCCATCTTGGTAAAGGCATTCTGAAAAGCCTTCCGGGTGTTTCTGATGTGCAGTTAAGTTTGGGAGCCACTATCCTAGGGAATATGAGGATCAAAATGTAAAGCTGAAAGCACCGGGTCTTTCAGAGTGAGCTTAGCCTTGAGGCCTTTGATACCTGATTAGAATTAACAGAACTGAAAGGTTACAAGGACTTTTAACTCTTATTGGAATTTAGCTGATTTTGATTGGAATCTGGGCTGATTTTGGATCCCGGGATCCCATTCAAGAGTTGACCAATGGTTCTATGTTTTCATGTGTATGTCTTCCTTTGAGTCCTGTAGAATTTTTACCAGGGCCAAAGGATTTTTTTAAATGGAAATTCTGGTACTGTAGGTCTTAAACCACTAATGAGACTGAAACAGTAGTGATAGGTGTTTGGAGTTCAGACCTGGGTTATTTCTATTTTGATACAGACGTAGTCATTTACATGTATGGCAAGAAAGTAGAGCTTTCTGCTCCCTCCATCCTGTTTTTTTGTAGCACCCGTATCCCTAGAAGATGTTCCTGGAGAGAGGCCTGAAGCCCTCGAGGATTTTGGTAAACAGCACCCTGGCTGGGTGTCTAAGAATCAGCTTCTGATCAATCGGCAGTGGTGGGTGTAAGGTTTCTGTGCTCAGTTCAAGACCAAAGGGCTCAGACACGGTAAAGCTGTCCGATACTTGTTGAAAACAGAAGGGAGGAAAGGTAGAGGATTTGTGGGCAGATTTCATGCGAGTGGGTGAGACAGTCCAAGGCTGACCCCACGTCAATATAACAGTCTCTGAATGCCGGACGGTGGACCGGATGCTGCAAAAAGTCCAAAGAAATGAGAGTGGATCTTCACTCCTCTGTTTGAAAAGACTTCACAGCCCCTTTGCTGAGTAGGAAAAAGCGTCACAAGTGATGATCGGTAGATCTGATGCGCCTTTTTATGGTATTAGGCACGAGCCACGTGAGACAGATATGAAAACAAATCAATGTGAACAAGCGAAAAGTTTACAAGGAGAAGTCCTTTTACGCCGGGGTGATTACTGTGTTGGGGGACCATTGGCAAGGATGGGGGTTCCAGGGAAGGAGAGGTGCGGGCCGATGAGTTTAGTAAACAGTGGGCCCGGGTTCATTTTATCGTTACCTGCAGCACATCACGCTGACTTCCAGGAGGTCCCCAGGGGTCACGGGGGCCACAAAGATGCTGACCTAGGACAGACTGACCTGGGGCATTTTTTGGACGGAAGTGATGCTGACCCCATCAGACCTTGGGCAGTCTTTCACGGACCCCAGCCTGAGGACATACCCCATGCGGCGGGCAATGCGAACGCCTTTCAAAGAGCGTCCTCCCCGGCCCCCACCCTGCCTGTTTGTGACTCTCTGTGTCACAGAAGCAGCTGTGAGCCCAGGTTAAGACTCTGGAATTCACATGGCTCTCTTTGTTGTTTCTGGCCCAGGTCTGCTGACCCCTGAACGCTTGCTGGTTAACAGGTCTCTCTTTACACTGTCAGGGTTCAGAAACCCGTCACCAGGTCCCTCAGGAGCCTGGGAGAAACGACTGTTGGGGCAATGGTTCTTTAGCTTTCTGTTAGACAAAAGCCTGCTCGACATTTGATTTCACTGGGAATACAGCCTCCTATCATGATTCTACAATTAGTATACACTAACCAGTCTCGGGCAAGGCATCGCTTTAGGAAAAGTATTACTTGTGATCGTAAGGAAACTGAGTGAGAGGTTTATTTCTTCCGGATAGAGTTGTGTGTGTCTTATTCTTAAATTAAAAGAAAGATATCTTCAGAAGGCTCCATATCCATCCCCTCGGGCAGTCACTGCAAAAGTGGGGTAGACCTCATACGTCGTATATGCTGCTAAGTCTTGTCCAAGGGTCACCGCTTGCTTGAGCTGGGCCGCGGACACAGGTGCACTTGCGTTAGGGACAGCGTATCCTGGAGAAGGAGGCAGAGAGAGCTTCAGCAGAGGCATCCGGGTGTCCTCCCTTTTGGTTAACTGTCTTCTTTTTGGGATATGAAAGTTTGACGTCGCTTAAAGCCAAAAGTTTAATACGTCCCTCTAAAAAAGTGAACTCCTGGGGCACCCGGGTGGCTCAGTCGGTTACGCGTCCGACTTGGGCTCCGGTCTTGACCTCGCGGTGTGTGAGCTCAAGTCCCGCGCCAGGCTGTCTGCTGTCAGCTCAGAGCCTGCTTTGGATCCTCTGTCCCCCTTCCCTCTGCCCCTCCCCCACTCTCTCTCTCTCTCTCTCTCACAAATCCACATAAAAAGAAATTAAAAAGGGAACTCAGGAGACATAATATCTAGACTCAGTGACTTAGGGGACAGTGTTCCTCAAAGTGAGGTCAACTATGTGTGCCCTATCCACTTCATGCTTGCAGAATCAGAAACACCAGAGATCGAGTCCGAGAAACAGAAACTTAACAGGATGCTGAGTTAATTACACTTGAGACTTGGGTCTTTATCAGAGGGTCGCAAAATTTACAAAGGAGGAGAGGTGATTGAGAGGTTGGCAGGGCTGGAGGAGTGGGGGCTCTGTGGGTCTGATTTTGTGCCCCCACCCCCATCTGAGTGAAATGTTAAAAACTCATTGCTTTTGTCCAAGAAGGACGTATAGGGAGTAGGTAGACCGGTAGAAAAAATACTGAGCGTTTTCGTGTATTTCTACGTAGCACCGTGAAAGCAAATATGTGGGCTGTTTACATTTAGACCCGACCGTGAAGGGCAAAGATCATCTTGCCTCACCAGCAAGCTGTCTGGAGGCCACGATGCTTGTCCTCACCCTCAGACAACTAAGGGGTTTGAGTGGTGAGGAGGCCATCACGGGCAGTCACATTAATATCACGTCTGGCTGATTGACATCCACGTTTAGAGAAAACAGCTATTACCTAAAAGCAATGTTTCTCTGTTAACGTTTTAGATCAGAATTAAACCGTTTCTGAGACGACCCAAAAAGTGTGCAGGTGACAAGAAAAAAGGAAAAATATACTTAAGCAACAAACAGGGACCTGAAAAAAAAAAAAAAAAGAAAAGAAAAAGCCCATTTTGTTTATGTGCCGTGGCCATCATCCCAACCCCAGACACATTGATTTCTTTCTGGTGGCTTCTCAGGAAGTGGTGGCAGGAAACTGGCTGGACTGTTTTTTTAAAAATTAAATCCACTCCTTGGCTTGAACACTTTGGCCAGTAATGCTGACTAAGGCACGACTGAAGTTCAGTCTGTTTTCCAACGAGATGAGAAATGTGTTACCGATTACTTCCCTGACTTTGGAAATAGTATTTCTAAATAAGTGAATAAGAAATACACATGTGTGAAGAGAGCGTGTGCATGTGTGTGTGTGGTGTATTTCTATTTTAGGGATTTTGAATTTTCTTCTTCAACTTGGCTAATTTCCCAAGTGCAAGAGTATTTGGAATTTAAACAGATTCTTCCCTTGTGACCCATTATTCTTTGCTTGACTCCACAGCAAAGTTATAAGAGAGGCTCTCAGATTCTCAGGCATCCCCAAGACAACTCTCATGCCCTAAATATTTTTTACTTCTTGTGGGAGCAAACAGAAGTGAGGACAAGAGCAAACGTTCTTAGGTAAAAGCAAATCCTTTGCAATGTGCAACTGGAAAATTCTGACAGTGGCTCATTTGTTTTTACAGTACATTATTTAAGTGGCTTTGGGGTGCAGCTGTCCACAAGACAGGGGCTGAAACTTCTCCCAGAACCGAGAAGCCGTGGCACAGGACCCCCAGGAGACTGACATGTCAACACCCTGTTGTGTGGGAAGCGAGCACACAGCTCGCACACAGCTCACTGTGATGGCCCCAGCACAGCCCAGGGGACCTGCCCTGTGCATTGGCAGCTGTGGTCTTGGCAACCTCATGGGGGCACGCCACACATCCTCTCCATGTTCTACAGAACAAAGCTGGCATTGAGGTCACATTCACCGGTTGCAACCTTGCTTGCCAGAATGGAAAACACATTCGCAACTTTTGAGAAACAAAAGAAAATCAGAATGGGCCCAGGTGTTATGTTTGTGAGCAACAGACAGTTCTCACGCCTGTATGTGCCCAATATACGAATGAATGCATGGGTTGACAGAAATGCCCTATTTCTGGGTCCAGTCAGATCTCTTAATTTGTCTTAAGGGAGGTATGCCAATGCAGTGACTCATGACCAATTTCTTCAAAAGAAATGAACTTTTATTTGCTAAAACTGAACGGAGTTACTTAACCTAACTGTTAAGGAAACATTTCCAGAACAAATTTGTCATCTGGTTTCTTTGAATCTCTAGAGGGTTCACTTTTTAATTGTTAGCATTGGTTGTAGGTACATAATAAATGGGGAAAAGTCTTTTAAATGTGACCCTGGAGGCGTGTCGATCTACAGACAGGCTTTATTCTGAGCAAACAGTGCGCTCCAGACCAAAATTATAGAGCAGATAAAATGAGGGCTGATTATCCACATATTGAAAGGATCTTGATCTGTCTCTGACTCTCTCTTACACACAGAGTTTTTGACTTAAAATAACTTAAGAAATGCGTGGTCTACACAATTCTTCCAGAAAGCAAAGCAATGAAAGTCAAGTTGAGTTGAAGATGAGAAAAGTGCAGATACTCCAAGGGCTCCTTAAAAGCCAGTTGACCTTGGCCAAATTACTTCATCCCTGTCCTTGGTTCCTTCAGCTCACAATGGGCAGTATGCCACAACCTACCTCTTGCGGGGTCCTGACCGTCACTGATGTAGCATAAAGCATGCGGAGCATTTAGGCGAGCACCTGGCATGCCCTGAGCATTCGAGTGAACATCAACTCTTAATAGGCAGTTCCAACCTCTCTCATTAAAAGTGAAAACCCAAGCCGACCAGATGCAGAGGCTGGCTCTTTCGAGATCACGCTGCTACTCAAGCTGAGCCGAGCCTGGCCCCCCCGCTCCTCCCACCCTCCCCCCTCACTCCTCTCTGTCCTACCTGGATGGTCCACTCACCTGGGGAGCGTCTTTGGTCACAGATGGTGTAAGTCAGATTTCTTGTGGGTGGGGGTCATAAAGAGCTCTAAGGGTCCATGGTCCCAAGGGAGGGTTTCCCAAACACGCTGGGTGGGCTGCCGTGTCCGGCACAATTTTCGTACCTGGGAAAGCAGCGGCGGCTGCGGGGGCGGTGGGGGCCTCGGCCCCGTCGGTGGGGATGCCCAGGGTGTGGAGGGTGTGCTCTGCCGCGTAGGTCTTGGCTTCGTCCACGTAGGCACTTAGCTTCGGAGGCGTGAAGGGGTGGCTGCAAGACATATCCAGTCAGGGCAGGCATTTAAATTTGGGGTGCTGAGGGCTGAGATGGGAGCAAAGCTCCGTTGCTCTTAGTGTTTGCAGATGAGCGGGTAGTGGGGTTTTGTGTGCGTGGTTTTCCTTCTCTTTGCATTTAAGACTTGTACGTGTGTGTGTGTGTGTGTGCAGGGAGATTTGTGACCTGACCCAGGACCTCAGCGGTGGATACAACATTCCTGGGGCACATGCCTAACGCACCGCATGGCTGTTCTACTGTGCACGTGAACCAGGAAAGTTCCTAAAACGTGCAGAGACGCGGGCTTGAGGCGGGGATACCCACTCCCAGAGAGGATCTTTGATCCAAAATTTAAGTGACTGCGCACGGTGTCATGCTGTACAACGTGGTGATTTCCTGTGGTTCAGCCTGAATGCTGCACAGGTAAAAGACGGGCGACAGTTTTCATTTCCGTTACATTTTACATCTGAAGTTCTTCATTGGTGGATGATGCTATGCGGTCTTCATCGTCTGTTTGAAACATGGGGCCTTTGAGAGGTTGGCACCTCTATCCCGCTACATGACTGGACGTTTGCGTTTAATGAAAATTGAGTAGGCAGTAGACTGAAACATTTAGCTTGTATAGATAGTGACAACGTAGGGGCACCTGAGTTGCCTAGTGGGTTCAGCGTCCAAATCTTGACATTGGCTCAGGTCATGATCTCACAGTTCGTGGGATCAAGCCCCGTGTCAGGCTCTGCGCTGACCGCACGGAGCCTGCTTGGGATTCTCTCTCTCTCTCTCTCTCTCTCTCTCCCTCCCTCTCTTTCTGCCCCTCTCCTGCTCACGCACACCTTCTGTCTCTCTCAAAATAAACATTTTCAAAAAAAGATAGTGACAAAATACACTCAATTTACTGGAGACTCTTACTCTAAAAATCTTAGAAAATTAGGAATTTGGAGATGTTACGCACATGGCAGGATTCTGGCTGGCCAGGGCAGGAATGGTTATTTTGTATAGGAATAGTTGCCGTTGATCTTGTCCAATGGCCGAGTGCAGCTGATATACCGGTTGTCCCCAGTTATTTTTCTGACAAATTTCTTCTAATATCTATGAGAGTTAAAACAAAAAAAAAAGTGATTTTCCTTCCAATTGTCGTATTTGCACTATTTCATCAGCTTTCAGGGTTTTAAACTCTAATCTTCAGTGTTGAAGCTAATGTAAGAAAATATAAAACGCCACATGGTTTAATGACTCATACAATTTTAAGACGAACTCAACTTGAACTCCATTTAAAATGTTACATCTATTAATTCACAAAAATCGTTTTCACGCCATTTATTCTCATATGTTTTTAGTTCAGTCCATTAGCCGTAACTTTTTCTTCTTCTTCTTTTTTTTTTACCCATAGCTTAATTCTATGATTTGTTGGATGTATTTATTCCATTAAAGAAAAACTGACATTTCAGCACTGTGTGGCTGGATTTCCTCATTACCCTCAATCCTTCTGTCTACAGTGGTTTAGAGAAAATAACCTAAGAATATAGTCCTACTTCATGTCGTTTGTCATAGGGTTTTAACTTTACATTTTCGTAAAAATCAAGGTAAAAAGTTTAATGGGTTACTAGTTACTGGGGTTACAACTGCTGACTGTACGGGACAGTCCTTGTCTCTCTGCTCCTGGTGGGCGTTTGTGACTCCACCGCGGAACTGTTAAGGCTCCAACTCTGTTGGTTTGGGTTGGCACAGCCTTCAGTGTCTAAGCTGTAGTTGTAGAGATTCAGAGACAAATTAAAGAACTTTCAATAGTTGCTAGAGATGGTTCCTTACATATTACTATAAACCACGACCAACTTCTGATCTGGGTTGAATACAAGAAGGAGAGATTGTCCCTCACGCTATGGCAGCTCATAGAACTATGACATGGAATTTATAACAATTACTATTTTTTATTTTCTTAAAAGATTTCCAAGTATCTTAGTTCTTTAATAAGGTGCCTTATTTTAAATTTTAACCCAAGATAGATTGGATGACAAGCTTTAGTGCTTTCTGAGCAAGGCTTCATCATGATTTTATTACAATTAATTTTATTACAATTAATTGGCTTATGTGTCAGCTGTCTCTTACTGGATTGCCATATGAGTTTTGATGGCAAAGACCGTATTATATTCTCTTTTCCATCCCCAGCACCTAACGCAATACGTGGTGTGTGATACATGGCCAATAAATGGTTTTTGAATAAACAAATGTTTGCTGTTTACCACTCTGATAGGCATCTTTATTTTTAATTGCCTGGGTAAGGATAGCAGCAACCTTAGATGAACTAATGTGTATGTGTAAGACAACCATCAATCCTGCAAAAATAGTACTCAGGATGAGCTGTTAGAAAACCAAGTTTTCTATTTGCTTGCAATCATAAGGCCTACTTCCATAAACCTGGGGGCTTATACCTTTGGGCCTGGAGTAGGAATGTTTCCTTTAGGGTCCACAGACTGTACCTCTGAACGACCGGTTACTGGTTCTTTAGCCAGTGTCTCTACAGGGAGGCCATCAGAGGTACTGCACACCCACAGGCTAAGGGTTAACGCATCCTGTTTTGTTTTATTTTTACCCCTGTTAATTCATTTTCCATACTGGAACAGCTTTTATAACTTTTAATTTTCCAATAATAAAAACCACAGCCTCAAGCAGAAACATGGAGCTGTGGAATGAGAGCATTAAAAATTCCCCATCATCACTGCCCAACTATAATTATTGTAGAAGACTTAATTGGATAAGAGTGATGGCATCTCATAGTTAATATGGGTAATGATATCACCATCGGTAGCATGGTTTTTATCTCTTAAACATAGTGTTTCTGGGGTGTCTGGGTGGCTCAGTAGGTTAAGTGTCCAACTTTGGCTCAGGTCACGATCTCACGGTTTGTGGGTTCAAGCCCGCATCGGGCTCTGTGCTGACAGCTCAGAGCTTGGAGCCTGCTTTGGATTCTGTGTCTCCTTTTCTCCCTGCCCCTCTCCCACTCACCTCTCTCTCTCTCTCTCTGTCTCAAAAATAAATAAACATTAAAGAACCCCACAGTGTTTCCAATAAAGGATGTCCTTTATTGGCACATAAGAGTGGTCTATTCATTCCCTGTCATGAATACTCTCCATTAGCCTACTCCCACACGGTAGGCATTTATTTTGAGTCAGGGTCTTTGCTGCACTTTATTTGCATTTAAGGTATTGGTTAATAATTCTTAGTAGGATCTTCGTTTTCCAGTTCAGATTATTTAGGGTGTCAAACTTCATTTTTAAGAAGAAGAGTGAAATGGGACAGTGACACTCAATGGTGGGGCATTCTCTCATTGTGTCGATTGGCCACTTTATCTATGTAAACAAAACAAAACGAGCAGTGGCCCGAGTAGGGATCAAGTCAAATCATTTGACGAAAGGTGTACCAAGGTCTTTGGCCTAACTTAAGGAAACTATCTCCGGAATAACATTACCTACCTGGGGAGCAAGTTTAATTCCCTGGGGTTTTAAAGTGACAGGATTCATTGGGGTGAGCTCCATCCCAGGTAAAAGGTCGTAGAGTTTGTCTTCTCTCTTGTCTCCCTTGACCTGGTATCCACGACCCAGGCCTGTGTAGGTCAAATAGCCACGGCCACCTAGTCTTCTTACTCCCGCAGCCCCTACAGGTACATTCATGTAAATTTCTAGGAATGTAAGAAGGCATTAAACTGAATCAAACCACCAGAAAATCACCCTGAATCTTACTGAAATGGAAAAGTTAGCCCAAGTCCCATTGATTACCGCCCTGACGATGCACAGAAAACTCTAGGATTCTGATGTAATGAAACTCAACAAAAGGTAGGGGTCGCCACAGGTGTGTTTTTGTGTGTTTTCTTTTTGACTGGGGAAGAAAGCAATCCTATCAAAGCCATCATCACTAAGTACACGAGCAACTTTAAAACTTTGGTACAGAGAAAAATTTTGCAACTTCTGTCTGCAGTTAACCTTTTGTTGATATTTTTCTATAGGCTAATAAATGTTGGGAAGGCATTTATTTCAAGATCCCAGCGTGTTATGACCACATGCATTAAAATAAGAGTTGCATTTTTATCTTCGATCAGGAAATCAGAAATGAATTCTAGCTTCCCCAATAGTTCCGTCCCCAGTGATCAGTCGGGAAATGGAACATTGAGAATACAGGTTTTTAAGTTCACTATTTTCTGTTTCATGGCCTGTCAATGTGAGGCTTAAATTCCCATTGAGTTTCATTAATAGATTCCTTTTGATTTTTTGCTTTGCTGTGTTGCCACTTTGATTTCCTACTGATGGCATAAAGTTGATAAAAAAATTAAATTGATTACCCTTCATCCATGAATCTCATTCATTGATTTCCTTTCTTGTTATAAGGTATTTTTTTCCCCTTGGAGTGGAGTTTGTTTTTTTCCTACATTACAACTGGTTGCCAATTTATATTTAACGTATGCATTATTTAATAATATGATTTCAGATTACAAATGTGTAATATTTTAATGACATAATTTGCCACCACATAGATAGATTATACCAGAGGAAAACCTGATGATTTCTTTAGCATTATAATCTTGGGTAGAGTGATTTTATGATGATTATGGAAATTTTAAGGCTGTTGAAGACTAGAGATCTTAGGATGGCCAACTCAGTTTTCCTGAAAAATAGTAAAACACAGTAAGAGGATAGTTTCCACAGTAATCTGACATGCCCCTTTGCTTCTAACTAAAACCCAAGGATGGGATTTAAATACACAGTTTGTTGTCAAGTTGCCCAGAATGGTTTTATATTTGGAAGACAGAACTGGGATTCTTTTGGCATTAACTACATCCTAGCAGGACCATTCTGAAGGATCCCATTAGGCAGAGACAAACTAGTTTACTAGAAATTAAAAAAAAATGCTTTCCTTTTCATCTATCTTGCTTGAACGGAGCCCAGAACACTGCTTGAACATTTGGAACTCTTATAGGATTACATAGGAAAGATTTATCATTTAGTAGTTAGTCTTTTTTCTATTTGGACTTTACTATTTAGTTCCCCATATCCTGGAGAAATAAATTTATTTCCTCACTAGTGTGGCTTTTTACAAGGCATAGCGCATAATCCTGGGAGGAGGTCAAATGAAAGCATGTCATGTGTCTCTTAGAACATGTTTATGATAATTTGATTTATATACGAATAGGCCCCTGAGTCGCCCTCAAAGGCACATGTGCCTTGACGTGTTTTTGCTATTTGACATAACTGGTTTTCATTGGCCCATCCTTGCTTTCATTTGTAAATTTTCTAATGAGTCACAAATGACTGCAATATGGTGGTGGTCCAATGATAAGGGAGAAGCTAACTATTTAGTCTGTACAAACTTTATGCACCCATGCGAAGACCAAATGTATGCATTAGACTCCTTTGTGCTATGTCCTGACCAAGTTTTTCCAATAACCAGTTGTAATGTGAAAAAAGATTTTTATGAAAGGACAACTATTGATATAATAATATTTGATTTTTCATGAACAATTTTCCAGTCCTTTTCTCCCGGTGGACCCATCCAATTTGTCTAAGGCTATTGAAATACAAATCATTTGAAATTGTAGAGTTATTCCAGGGCAAGAGCTGATGAGCATTACCTCTAACAGAAGGGGCTCGGATAATGGCCCTGTTGCCAAGATGTCCTTTAGTGGCTGGGAAATGAAGGCTGGGAATTGCTGTATAGGCCTGAGGGGCATAGAAGACAGGAGCTCCAAGGTAGGTTGTGGTGGGATCGTAAACATGGCCCAAAGAGTAGGTGTAATCTCCTTGCAGCATGGCGCCCCTTCCGCCCGTGCCTCGGGTGTACCTAACGTAACTGTCCTTGTCCACTGGTTTGGCTAGGGTCACTTCAATGGGGGAACCATCTAGCACCTGTTGTAGAGAGCAAAGAAGAAACAACATCAGAAGATATGAAGGCAACCCAGTGTGGCTGAGCCCTAGTCTCCTGAGCGTTAGTCAATTTGCTGCTCTGTTTGCTGTTTCGCTTACACATATCTTGTCTCTTTATCGGTTCACGTTTGTGGGTCAGTTGAGTTTTCCTGAGTCATTTTGTTGGTACATTGCCCATAATATGCACCAGGTTTCACAGTGACAAACTGACTACTGTCTGCTGACATACGGGTTATAAATTATGCGAATACAGTCATTGCAACAGAGAGTTATGTGATATTTTTATGAGATATATACGTTTTATTTTTTTGTTTTATTTTTTTTTAATTTTTTATATGGAACGCTTCACGAATTTGCGTGTCATCCTTGCGCAGGGGCCATGCTAATCTTCTCTGTATCGTTCCAATTTTAGTATATGTGCTGCCGAAGCGAGCACGAGATATATATGTTTTAAATTACACGTTATGTAATTCTAAGACATTTTAGGTTAATAATGGGTGGAACGTAATCTTTACTACTTAGCACAGCACAAAGAAGGTGAAAGGACACCAATAAAGAAATCTTATCGCTTGTTAGCACGTTGGCATGGGTAGCCTAGTCAGGTCGTTCCAGCTGCCAGCCAGTTAAATAGCTTACTTCTTATTTTTTTAACGTTTTGTTTATTTTTGAGAGAGAGAGAGACAGTGAGAGCCTGACCTGGGGAGGGGCAGAGAAAGGGGGACAGAGGATCCAAAGCGGGCTCTGCGCTGACACGCTGATCATAGTGAGCCTGACGTGGGGCTTGAACTCACGAAACGTGAGATCATGACCTGAGCTGAAGTCGGACGCTCAAATGACTGAGCCACCCAGGTGCCCCTAAATGGCTTACTTCGTAGAGCGGCTACACAATAGGTAAGTTTTTACTAGAAAAGAAAAGAGACTTAAAAATGGGGCCTTACTCAGGGAAGAGGGATCAAGGAGGCCACTGTACTTTCCCCCCAGGTACCCGTGAAGCAACCTTTTGATCTGTTGCACAGCTGGGAACTGGCAGAGAAGCCAGGGGAAGCCCCGTGATTTCTCAAGTCACGCACTTCTTAAAATGTGTCCTCAAGAATTATTGGAGTGGCGTTTGCTTCTGCCGCAAGTTTCTAACATTTTGCAAACAGATCCCGACGTGGAAGATAATGGATGTGTGTAGATCTATGTGTGCCACTCGCTTTTCTCTCTTGCTTGCCAACACGAGACAAAGATGGCTCTCAACAAATGCTTGACGGATTGACGTATTTCTTATCAATGGGACAAGGTGTTGCGAGGAAGCATTTGTAGCTTCCTCCGAATAAGAATGTTGTGAGCCTCTATTTTTTATACAGGAAAGGAATGATACGAAGTGTTCCTGCAAGGATTCTCTGTCATAGCAGCTCGCCATTTGGTGAGAGCCTCAGTCCATTCTGGGGTCATTGAGGTTGGCTGGACAAAGTTGTGCTTCATGGTTGTTGTGACCATTTTAGTCAGCCTTGGGGCAACTTGTTCTTAGTTTCCGATATCTGCCCTACTTTTTAGCAGCAAGAGCCAGTCTCGAGTATGTTAGTTGGAATATACTGAGAGAGAATCCTGATGATATTCACCTATCTTTACAATGGTGTCGATGTAATGAGAAGCAACAGATCAGAGTATCAAAGGAAGGGGGTGGTCTTGGTAATAAGATTCTTTATCTTCAGTCCTGTCTTGAGGAAGGTGAGAGAGACCCAAATAGGTCTCTGCTTATAGACCTTCCTATCAAGAGACATTTTTAATTTTTTTTTAATGTTTATTTATTTTTGAGACAGAGAGAGACAGAGCATGAATGGGGGAGGGGCAGAGAGAGAGGGAGACACAGAATCGGAAGCAGGCTCCAGGCTCCGAGCCGTCAGCACAGAGCCCGACGCGGGGCTCGAACTCACGGACTGTGAGATCGTGACCTGAGCTGAAGTTGGACGCTCAACCGACTGAGCCACCCAGGCGCCCCTCAAGAGACATTTTTAATGGAATGATTCTTTACTGCAAAGTCAGGTTCCATATTGTAATAGAATTTGTGCTTCATTGTCCCCGTAGGAGTCGTTTTAAAAAATTTTTTTAACACTTATTTATTTTTGAGAGAGAAAGAGAGAGAGCATGAGTGGGGGAGGGGAACAGAGAGAGGAGGACAGATTATCTGAAGCAGGCTCCAGGCTCTGAGCTGTCAGCACAGAGCCTGATGTGGGGCTTGAACTCCTGCACTGTGAGATCATGGCCTGAGCCAAAGGGAGACACTTAACCGACTGAGCCACCCAGGCGCCCCTTGAGTGTTTTAAACTCAGTACTGTCTTTTAGTGATTTGCTCTAGACGTTTCAAGAGCTAGGGTGATATATTATTCATTGGTATATTCCCAAGCCCCGAAAAATTCCTTACACATCACAGACACCCACAAGTATTTCTAGAATAGAGAACCACATGCAAAGCTCAGTTCATCCCCTTTCTCTCTAAATAGGTTTCCTTTCCTGGCTTCCCCCACAGTATCATCCTGATCCCCCATATTGAAAACCAGCCAATGGCTCCTGCTCACTCCGACATCCAGTCAGTTCCTGGATGTTTTCAATTCGTGCCCCATAGCCCTACATAGAGATTTCTACTACTTTCCTTTCCCGCCCTCCTTCAAGCCCTTATTCAAAATGAGAGAGAGAGAATGAGAGAGGGAAGGGCAGCGAAAGGAGAGAGAGAGAGAGAGAGAGAGAGAGAGAGAGAGAGAGAACCTTCAGCAGGCTCCATTGTCAGCGTGGAGCCCAATGTGGGACTTGATCCCATGACCCCGGGATCATGACCTGAGCTGAAATCAAGAGTTGGATGCTCAACTGATTGAGCCACCCAGGGGCCCCAAACATAACATCTTTAAAAAATATACCTAGCTTACCTAGCTGTAAAATTTGGGAACAATTTGAGCATTTTTCCATCGTAATTATTTCAATGTAATTATTAGCGTTTAATTTATGACCGTCTCTTCTCAGCATTCATCATGTATCCTCAGGAATGTTCTCAAATGGAGAAACTGACCTGTGAATTGTTTTCAGAGTAATAACAGCTTTATGGCACTAAATGTGATCGTCGATAAAGATGAAGTGGTGATTTGCTTCATGGACGTGTATTTAAATCTGCACGAATTTCTGCTTTGCAGTTTTTGCATTTCGGAGTCAGTACTTTCTCTCCTCCAGGACTCAAGCATGTCTGTGGACCCCAGATCGTCCCCTAAGCCCAGCCCCCTGTGACTGATGAACCTGCTCTGGGAGGTACTCCCTTAGCTGCTGGCCATGTCCTTCGGCCAAACACCCCTGCTTCTTTCTCCCAAGGAGAACTGCTCTGTCCAGTCCTCTCTCTCTGAGGTTTCCTGTGATGTCTCCCGCCCCTTGTTGCCTTGACCCCAGGGGTGCGGTGACCCTCAGCTCCTCCACTCTTTTGCTTCCCCTTCCCTGCACTCACACTTCTGTACTTAGCCCCTTTGCCAGCTGGCTGCTGTGAGGACTGACTGGTGCAAAGCCCGACAGGCTACACAGCCCTGCGTGCATCATGTTCTAACTGAATCGCTCTGCTTTCACCTTCCTTAGTCACTTCTTGCGCTTTCCAAATTCTGTGCCTCGGAAACCGCCTCTCCATTTCCATGTGTTTTGATTTGGGAAATCTGCCCAATTTTTATGGCTTCTTATAGTTACCATCTTCTCATCTCCACGAAGATTTTCTGATTCTGAATGGCTCATTCCTCCTTCCTTTGGATATACTCACCACTTTTTATGTGTATATATATATGTGTGTGTGTGTGTGTGTGTGTGTGTATACGTATATATACATATATACACATACATATATATACACACATATATATACACATATACACATACATATATACACATATATACACATATACATGTATATACGCATATATACACATATATATAATATATATATGAAACTTATTTGGCTGAACTATGAAAGATGTGTGTGTACTTATCTTATATACATATACATACACATACATGTGTATACATATATGTGTATACATATATACACATATACATATATACACATATACATATATACACATATACACATATACATACACACATATACATATATATACACATATACATATACACACATATATAATATATATATGAAACTTATTTGGCTGAACTATGAAGGATGTGTGTGTACTTATATACATATGCATACACATACATGTGTATACATATATGTGTATACATATATATACATATACATATATATACACATATACATATATACACATATACATATATATACACATATACATATATATACACATATATACACATATATATATACTATATATATGAAACTTATTTGGCTGAACTATGAAAGATGTGTGTGTACTTATCTTATATACATATACATATACATATATATACACATACATGTGTATACATGCATGTGTATACATATATACATATATATGTATACACATATACATATACATATATACACATATACATATACACATACACATACATATATACACATATACACATATATACACATATATAATATATATATGAAACTTATTTGGCTGAACTATGAAAGATGTGTGTGTACTTATTCCTCTGGTAGACTTTTAGCTTGCTGACAAGTATCTTTGGGTTTTTTTTGTATCCTAGACATTATTTAGCAAGATAAGTGGTCTATAGAAACGTTTTAGTGTTTTTTTTTAATATTTTTAAAATTTTATTTATTTTTGAGAGAGAGAGAGAGAGAGTGTGAGCAGGGGAGGGAAAGAGAGAAGGGGAGACACAGAATCCAAAGCAGGCTCCAGGCACTGAGCTGTCAGCACAGAGCCCGACGTGGGGCTTGAACTCACAAACTGCGAGATCATGACCTGAGCTGGAGTCGGACGCTCAACTGGCTGAGCCACCCAGGTGCCCCAAAGGGTTTTAATGTTTTTTGCATTGATAAGTAAATATTATATTGGTTTCTATTTACAAGTCAGGAGAAAGGACTTAGAAACTAGCTTTTTCCTGGACCTTATTCTTGGCCAGGTGAAGAGACCCAAAGCCTTCCAGAGTAGGGAGATCAAAACTCTGAGGGTGGACTGACAGCAGTGACCTTGACATCTTTTCTGGTCATCAGCACTACTGAGGTGATAATCTCTCAAAGTAATGACAGAAAGTTGCACCTGAGAAAAACACCTTGAAATAACCTACGCCAATACTCCAATCCCCCACTTGGGAAGGAAGTTGAGGGGCAGTGACTTGTTCAAATCAGCCCAAATTAGAGACAGGGCCGGACACAGGAGCCACATCTCCATGGTGTTTTCTGTCGCTGACTCTTCTGTTCATCTTCAATGGATCGAGACAGTCATGTTAGAGGTAGAGAAAGCCTGAGTGACACAGACTTGCAGGATCGTTCTTTTGAATAAAATTTCCACGCCAAACTTGGGTGGAACTTGTGTGTGTGTGTGTGTGTGTGTGTGTGTGTGTGTGTGTACGCGCATTGTCCTATATTACCTTTCCATTTAAAGCTTTCATTGCCTCAACTGCATCCTCTCGACTGCTGAAATGCACAAAAGCATAGTCGCGGATTTTCTTTACCCTCTCCACAGCACCTGTAAACAGAGAGAAAGTAGCCCCATTAGCAACCTTGAGACAACACCGAGAATGGCACATTTTAGCATTTGGCTTCCGAGAGTATTTGATTTTTTTTTCAGACTTACTATTTAGGTTAAGTTCTCCTTGAGAATGTTTGCTATGTCCAGGTTTGCAATTGTACACATTCAGTAGAAGCTTTTGTTTGTAATTTTTTTATATCCCCTATATTCTTCCATATTATTATAGATTTGTGTTTTCCACTTCCTAGATTATAAGACCTTTAAGAGTAGAAGCATTATCTTATTTTGTCTCTATATAATGTAAACAATAGTAACTTATACTTGGTAAAATATTTTTTCAATTGTATTGAAGTATTGGTCATCCTATAAATATATATTTAGGCGATTACCTTATAAAATTTTATGGCTTTTCCCCCAGACAAATATTTTATTTCTTTTGATTTATGTAGTACAACTTTAGAATTAGGAGAGACTTTAGCAATGCTTTACTTTAAGCTTTTAGAGATTCACTTGACCTTGGGTGCCTGGGTGGCTCAGTCGGTTAAGTGTCCAACTCTTGGTTTCGGCTCAGATCACGATCTTGCAGTTTGTGGGTTCGAGCCCCGCATCAGGCTTTGTGCTGACAGTGTTGAGCCTGCTTGGGATTCTCTCTCTCTGTCTCTCTCTTCCCTTCCGCCCTTGCTCTCTGTCTCTCAAAATAAATAAACTTAAAAAAATTAAAAAAAATAAAAATTCACTTGACCTTAATTTATTTTTAACTTAAAGATTAGGAAACTAAGGTTCTAACAAGGAAGGTGAGCTTGTAAGGGTTCACACAGCTAGGAACTGGAACTCAGATCTCTTAACTGCTTCTCTGATAGTCTTTTGATTAAAAAAAAGGTAGTTTCTGAAAGAACATTTGAAAACCAAGATAGTTCTTTCCCTGCTGTTCATAATATCTACATGTTGGAAACAATGTAGATATCCAAGAATTCTCCCTTGAGGAACATCTTTTACAGAAGCACTCCTATATGCAAAAGGATCATATATGAGGACGTTAGCTCTCACTGTTGTGGTAGCAAAAATAAAACAACTTAAAGTCCATTCTCCTGAGAGTGATTAAATCTGGTACATTCATATCAAATGAAATAAGTCTTTAGGGGCGCCTGGGCGGCTCAGTTGGTTAAGCGTCCAGCTCTTGGTTTCGGCTCAGGTCGTGATCCCACAGTTTGCAGGACGGAGCCCGCATCCCACTGTCTGTGCTGACGGTGTGGAGGCTGCTTGGGATTCTCTGTCTCTCCCTTTCTCTCTGCCCCTCCCCCAACCTTCTCTCTCAAACAAATAAAAAAAAAAAGAAATGAGTCTTCAAAGAGAAAAGATAGACCTATGTATGCTTACACAGAAAGATTTAAGACCTATTGTGAAATTCAAAAATTTGTAAAATAGTGAGTATAATTTTGTAACATTTGTTTTCAAAATCCCAACCCATATATATGTACAGAGAAATATGGATACACACACACACACACACACACACACACAGAAAGAGAGCTGGAAACATAGAGACCAAACTGTTAATACAGGTTATGTAAGGAATGGGGAGAAAATTTGCAGAGAATAAAGGGGACTTTCACACGTTAATTTATATTCTTTGGTATTTTACAAACATGTGCAATGTTTATTTCTATTGTTTGTATAATAAAAAAATAACAAATCGACCTGACCTATTTTAATATAGAGAGACTGCTGCAGATGCTAATGGCAAAAAAATAGAAGTTTCGGGGCGCCTGGGTGGCTCAGTCAGTTAAGCGTGTGACTTCGGCTCAGGCCATGATCTTGCGGTTCGTGAGTTTGAGCCCCGTGTCGGGCTCCATGCTGACAGCTCGGAGTCTGGAGCCCGCTTCAGAGTCTGTGTCTCCCTCTCTCTGCCCCTTCCCCACTTGCACTCTGTCTCTCAAAAACAAATAAACATTAAAAAAAATTTTAAATAGAAGTTTCACCTAGAGTGAAGGTAAAATGGAAACTTCTTTGACATTAACTTGTTAGTAGTTTAGCGTGACGACTGTCCTCTTTCAGTGACACTCACGTGGGTGTGTCTTGAGAGATGCGGTTTCTTCTCCTCTCCCTAAGTTCCCAGACATCACAAAGGATGGGACACTTTCCCAGGGGGGTCCAGAAGAGGACACGAGGGCTCTCCTTTTGTCGCCTCCCTATCAAAGCTCAGTCATCTATCCTATCAGATTCAAGGTCACAAAGACAGTTAGACGTTTTACTCTGCCACGTGGTTCAACGGCTATATGTTATCTTCTTTTGGAACAATGGTAGGGCTGTATTGTCAGGATGATGTAAAACCATCGTGGCCCTCTCTCTTCCCTCTGCATCCAGCACTTGACTTCTTCTGGCAAAGGGTGTAGAGAGCAGAATTGTCCGGCTCGGCGGAGTACGTACATAAAGGCAGTTGAGACCACGAAGCATGGGACACGTAATTCCCTGAATTTCCAGCACACTGTCTTCATTCCTCCAGGGTCAGGGAGGGTAATTTTCATGATGTAACCCCATGGCTTGTCCTGGTGACTGAGAAGTCAAAGGTGGGCCGATAAGGACTTGTGTCTTTCCAGTCTTTGCTCTGTGCGTTCTCCAGTGCTGTCCTTCATCTGGGCTCCACTAGACTGGTAGCCCCCCGAGAACAAGATCTCCTTTGGGGCCATCTCGGTACTGTCTTCACCTAGGTCCTACCTCCTCCCTCGTGTACAGAGGCTGCTCTATAAATAGACATGGGACGAATGAATATTACCAGTCAATTTGCACGCCAACTTCCATCGTTCATATTAGTTAGGTGGCATTTCAGATGGCAATGGATCTAAATGTCCTCAAATTCTGTTCGTAGACAAGGAAACAGACTGGCATTTTTGAGCAATACTGTTCAGCTACACCTGATTTTGGAAATGTTACTGTATGAAAATGTAGCCCCATGAAACAAATTTGAGCGTGTGAGCTTGGTTTTCTCTACAATGGTATTGACCACCTGGCTTATTATCGTATGCCCCTTCTTTAGTGTAGAGGAGTTTGTTTACTGATTGATCATCATCTGGCAGAGGGTGGAGGAAAACAAAATGCCCGTGGTCATCGTCAGCACTGGTGAAAAGACTCTGAAGTCCTAATACGGGGAATTAGAAAAATAGTACTCTGAAGAGCAGCACATTGAGTACCTGAAGAGAAACACACCTGGGATCCCAAGGAAGATTATCAGAGGGGTGTGGTTCTCCAAGTGTGGTCTTCTGACCAGCAAGTATCAGCCTGGGTCCACCCTGGACCCATAACTCAGAACCATGGGGCGGAAGTGGGGATGGGGTGAGGTGGCCAGCAGTCTGTTTTCACAAGTCCCTCCTGTGGATTCTGACACTAAACTGTTTTAGAGAAATCAGATTTTGTAGAATGACTATAATTGGAATTTCCGTGCATACCCTTAGGCTACGCTGGGGAAGAACATACATTTTCAGCCCCAGTTCCTGTTCTGATTGTCATTGATCTCTCTGAGTGGCAGTACAATATTTCCAGGCTAATCAGGGTTAAAACAAGACGGTCGAATATTTGCCAGGAATATTCGAGCTTGTCCGAGGGACCCAAACTTTAAATAGCATTTTTAAAGCGTTATTTTCCTGTTTCTCCCCATACATTTTCCGAGAGAAGTATAAACACACCCTTTCCACTGGAAAATAAACCAGTTCAGCTCTGACTTTTTATTCCTAATACAGCAGATGTCTGCTAGTTATCCATCCCGTATAATTCATATTCTCTTATGGAGTGCCAAGAAGCCGCCACACATCATTATAGAGCCCTGAGTTGTGCCATCAGAGGGAGAGAGGTGGAGAGGGAGAGAGCGCTAGCATTTATTATCTTCATTATAACTAGTAGGACAAAAAAGCAAACAAAAAAAGGTCGTGTTTTAATTAGATAAAAAAATACCATGTACAGCTATCATCACTGTCCATTTCTAGAACCGTCTTATGAACCCCGACTGAAACACTGTGTCTATGAAATAGTTATTTCTGAATCCTTTGTCCCCTGTCCCTGGGTAACCACCATTCTGCACTCTGTCTCTACGAATGTGACGACTTTAGGTACCTCATATAACTGGCATCAGACTGTCCTTTTGACTGTCTTGTTTCACTGGGATAAGGTCTCCGAGGTTCATTCAAGTTGCGCGTTTCAACACTCCCGTATGGTTTAGGTCTGAGTGTTGTTCCGCTGCTGGTAATCGTATGTTCGTTAGTACCCAGCGTGTAGTTTTCCACAGAGGCAGCACCAGTTTTATATTTCCAGCTACAGGGCACATGGTTCTAATTGCCCCACAAACTCCCCGACGTTTCTGTGTCTTCTTCTTGTTGTTCGATTACTACTGCTACTCTTGCTATCTTGGGAGGCAGGAAATGGCTTTGGATTACATTTTCCCGGTGCATAGCGAGGGATGTTGAGCATCTTTTAATGGGCTTATGGGCTATGTGTATGTGGTAATTGGACAATAGCGTTTTGTGGACAAATATATAGTTGAAGTTTTACTTGTCTTAATTTTTAGCTGTTGACTTATTGGCGCACTTGATATACTTGGGATGTCGATCCTTTATCGGCTATATTGTTTGCAGGTGTCTTCTCTTATTCTGTGGGTTGCTTTTGCAGTGTTGAAAGTGTCCCTTGATGTACTTTTTAATTTGTATATAGTTCATTTAATCTATTTTTCTTTGTCGCCTCTACTTTTAATACCATCCAAGAATTTATTGCCAAATCCAATGTCCATGAAGCTTTGCTCTGTATGTTCCTCTAGTGTTTTTATACTAGCTTTGTTTTGATCAGTCTCTGATCCCTTTTGATTTAACTTTATACCTCATATCAATCCAGTTCAACTGTGTTATTTGCATGTGGACGTGCCATTCTCTCAATACAATTTATTGAAAAGATTGGGAAAAAAAGTATTGAATAAAAAGAAGGTCGGAAGTCAACACAAAGCGGGAGCAGCATCTACACACGCACGTCTCATTCCTCTGCCCACAAATGCGTCAACTTTCGTATCTCAGCTCACGCTTTACTCCTCTTAAACACGAATCTCTCTGTGCCACAAGGGCGGGCTGTCATTGCTGTTATTCTTCTGGAGTATCTTGAATTCCTCCCACACACACCTCACACCTGTTCACTCCTCCCACAGTGCCTGGCACATAGGAGCTACTGAAGTAATGACAGTTGAATGAATGAGTGAATGAATGCAGTAAGGATGGGGCATGGAGGTCACAGAGTTGCGAAGAACATGGTCTTGGCCAGACCTGGACTCTAATCTGGGATTTGCCCCTTGCTAGTTGTATGACCCTGAGCATGCTACTTAACAGCTCTGGGTTCTGGTTTTCTCATTTTTACGATGGGAGTGACAGAGTCACTATATCCTGGAGTCATGGTGCCAAATAAATGACACGTGCTGGGAAAGTGCCCGTGGCAATGCCTGGAGCATAAGTGAGCAGTCAGTAGCCAACCACTTGCAGTCTCTATGTTAGTAATGGACTCACAGCTGGTGGTATGGGGCCACACCATTATACTAGATTGGTAGGAAGTTGGCAGAATTCCCGAAGGCTGGCAAACGAAGAATCTGGTGAATATTTCAAAAGCGAGAAGTGGCATCCTTACTAATTATCTTCAGAACAAATCATCAGCTTATTCTATTACACCTGACATGGCACCCAAAGTTGGCAATAGGAACACACGAGGGGAACATTCCCCAGCCGACTTAACATGATGGCACCATGGCTCATGCTTATCAACAAAGTAGAGAATTACTACCTGGAGACAGAAACATTTTAATTTATGGAAAGGTGTTCCCACAGTGATAAACTTAGCCAGAGCATGTCCCAAAACATGCTAATTCCACAAGATGATTAGCCAAAAAAACGAGATCTGTACTCCAAAAATTTGGGAAATGAGGCATCCTATATCTCTTCTTTTGGATACTTTCAAAGCATATTAGAAGGTTAAGGACTCTGATAAGTCCCACAATGAAAAAAAAATCTGTTTTATGTTGGTGAAGTTGTTGTTTACAAATTTATTTGACCATGGGTCTCTTTTATCAGTAGCATCTACTAACAGTCCATAGAATTAATGTTCCACAGAGCTGGCTTTGGGAAATGATTATTTGGACATTGTTTGGTGAGATGTTTTACTGTCTCACTGTTATAGTTCCCATATGAGAAAAAAGTGATAAGGACTGAATCTCATGGTTCAGTTCCTTCCTCCTCCTCTTCACCCAAATGCGTCTCCTAGAATTAATTCTTACCTCCCTCCTTATGTACCTAAAGTCACAATCATGTTGCATTAGACCAGTGGTCCTCCACTGGGGGCAATTTTTCCCTCCAGGGTACATGTCTGGAGACATTTTTGATTATTACATCTTGTGACTGGCATCTAGTGGATAGAGGTGTGGGATGCTGTTAAAATTCCTATAATGTGCAGGACAGAGTCCCATGACCAAGAATTATATGGCCTAAACCATCAAGAGTACTGAGGCCAAGAAGCCCTGCCTCAGATCCAGAGTTATGGCCATGCATTCATCAACACAGTCAATATTTAGTGAGTGTCTACTATGACCTGGCACAGAGATAAGGGCTGAGGATACAATAGAAGCTAAAAAACTCTCTTGGAATTTATAGTTTAGTGAAGGCAATGTGTGTTAATTAAGGAATCACACAGATAATTGTAAAATTATAATGTTGATCAATGTTATGGACCACATGTCCCTATTTTCTGATCCAAGGTTGAAATATGGTGTTCGTAGTCCTCATGCAGTTATGAGAGTGCCACACGAAGCCTGCCCTGTTTAAAGTTATGGGAAGTCATCTCAAGCCTAAGTGTTTTCAGAGCACATTTCAAAAACAGTCGTCTTGTATGGTATGTCCCACCTGGTTTAATATTGTTGAATTCTTTCTCAATCATCTCTTCAGAAGTAGACAGCATCAGGTTTCTCACATACAGGATTTTCACCGAAGACATTGTGTCTTCGTCAACTTCTACTTCTGGTTCTGCCCAGTCTACTGCGATAGGATGTCCCCATAACTGAATTCTTCCTGTTCAAAAGGATCACAGGTATGATTAGTTATATAGAAGCCAGGACAATGCCATCTCGGTTCACTGAGATGGCCTTTTAACTTCAGCGGATGCTTATGGTCTTGACTGAGCACGAAGACAAATATTAAAAGAGGTGGATACTGATTTCAAGAAACATTCCAAATAAATGGAAGAGCTGACTAGAAGGGACTTCTGTGTGACAGATGGTTTACAGTGATAATTGCATACAAAGGGAACCGGGATGTGGTTTGAAATGGGGCAGAAATGAGGCCACGATGGACAGGTTTGGGTCTTTGAACAGCTCTCACAGGGAAAGTAAGTCTTTGAAAATGAGATGGCAGAAGGAGAGAAGGGAAACAATGGATTTAGGGCTTGGACATAGAGTCTGACTTCATGAAGCATTAAGGTCATTAGGGAGTATGTCTGCTGCTTCTAGAATCTGCGTGACCAGGTGCCACCACCGAGCAGTCTAAAAACCCGTGGTGTGTGGGCAGGAGTGAGCAGGGTTCAGGCAACCCTGGTTTGTTCTCTGTCCCTTATGCTTGGTCAGGGCTCCAATCAGCTGTGTTCATGCCTAGTTCTCTGGCTGCACATGGGCAACTTGGGAATTGGCAGAAACATTCTTGATCCCGATTGAGAAGACAAAGAGTAATGGAAGGGTCTATGATGAGAAACTGAACTCTTTTTAAAGGGGTAGTTGTTCCCCATGACTACGTATATTTTTGTATTTCTACAGTTGCAATTTATTGAGTGTCTTGCACTATATACTGTGTTTTCCATATGCTACCTTGGTTCCCACTCACAGTAACTCTCTGGGGGAGGGGAGTGACTGTCTCGATTTTACGGAAGAGGAAATGAGCTTTAGAGGGATGAGTAACTTGCCCAGACCCACTTCACTTCTTCATGGCTCCTTTGTGTTTTGGGACTACCCAGCCCTGGACCCCTACACAGGGCAGAGACCAGCTGAAGTGATGGGGGGTCAACTCAACTTCTAAATTTGATTGGAAGTCTTGTGTGTTTTTTATTAGTTGTTTTGGAACAAGCTACAGCCTGGAAGCAATAAAAAGCTTGAGAGAACACAATCAGAAATTCTCAGTGTTGGTAAGGGTTCAGTTGTTCAAGTATTATTCCACATGGGAGGCAATCATTTTCAATCAAAAGGCATCTTTTTATTCTTTGGAAAGCAGTTAGTGAAACCATCTGTTGCACTGACTCCCTGAAACCCGAACAAAAAAGAGGCACGTTTACATGAGTTAGCTAATCCCAGAGGGGCTGGTTCTTGTGGGACCCCAGTGGCTAGCTACCTGCCCCGCATCCCAGGGGATAGTTTTCTTCATCCCTCTCTTCCCTCTTCTTCCCCCTGCTCCCTTTTATTCCTTCCACTTCCTTTTCCTTTCACTTCTTTTGCTTTGTTTTCCTTCCCTTTCTTTTCTGTGCTTTACATAGTCCTTGCTGACTGTCCTAGCCCAAGATCCCCAAGATGTCTCTGGTTTCTGTAGCTGAGGGCTTCTCAGCATTGGCCTCAGACTGTAAGAGCTTTGAGAAATACCCAACCTGAGTCCCACTCATTGTTGAGCTGGACCCAATTCCTTTCCACTTGCAACACTGGACTGTTAAGTTTTCAGAATTGTGTGAGCCAGTGGATGCCACCTTGGTAGTTTGAAATCAGCCACAGCGGGACTGTCAATACCATGGGAATCTGCACATACTACAAGGCAGGACTTTGGATTTTCTCTGGGAGTTGCCTGTTAAAGATTGACCAGCTCAGGGGCGCCTGGGTGGCTCAGTTGGTTGAGCATCTGACTCTTGATTTCAGCTTGGGTCATGATCTCATGATTCGTGAGATCAAGCCCCACATTGGCTTCCACCCTGTTAGTGCTATTAGCTTGGGACTCTCTCCCTCCCTCTCTCTCTCTCTCTCTCTCTCTCTCTCTCTGCCCCTCCTCTGCTTGCACTCTTTCTCTCTCTCTCAAAATAAATAAACTTAAGTTAAAAAAAAAAGATTGACTAGCTCATCACTGACCCCAGGACTCTCCTTCCCAAATTTGATATGAGTGGTCCGGGTTTCAGGATTCTTAAAATCATCTCAGTTAATTCAGCCAAAGTTGAGAACACTGCTCTAGCCTTCCTGGCCTGGAACCACAGTCTGCCTTCAGCCGGCCTGAAAATCTGCAGAAGGCTGAAGTGGACAGAAATGAGAGGAGGTATGGTAAGCAGTGATCTCAAACATCCCCCTGAAAGTCAGTGTTGCAGGGGGATTTGGAAACACGGCCTCTGAAGCCAGACAAGTTTGAATATCAGATCGCCATCCTGGCTAGGACACCACCTTCCTAACCACCAATCTCCTCATTGATAAAATTGGGATAATAAAAGTCACTACCCAGTGCTGCTGCAAAAATAAAAGATGATACACCTAAGGGACTTTTTTATTTGGTCTCTTTTCTTGTGTGTCTAGTTTTCTCCGAGTGTGCACTCTTTGAGTGCAATAGTTAGGCTTGATTTTTTTTTTTTTAAGAATTTCCTTTGGAAGAGAGCAAAGCACATTGTAGAGTTTTAGTAAATGCTCCCATGCTGAGTGGTCCCCACGTGTACTTGTTGACCTCCCATGCAGGTGATGGCCAGAACCCTTAGTTGGAGGATTTAGCAGTGGATCGCAAAACTAGCTCCACTACAAGATCATCTGGAAAACTGAAAACACCAGTGTCCCAGAGAAGCAGATTCAGCTGAGGAGAGATTGATTTGGTTTCTGGTACTGTTTAAAAGTGTCCTCAGGTTATTCAGATCTGCGGCCGGTGAGAGACGGTCATTGACTTAGATTGCAGGTTCTCAGACTCATGGTCTCAGAAGCATAGCATCTTGGGAACTTGTTACGAAGGCAAATTGGCAGACGCCATACCTGACCTTCTGACTCCGGAACCCTGGAGGTGGGGCCTGGCTAGCTGCACTTTGACAAACCCTCCAGGTGGTCCCCGTGCAGGCTGACACTAGGGCTTTCTTCAGAGTATCCTTTGAATGTTCTGTTGGCCTCTCAGTTGGATGCAATGACTTTGTTCGACACACGCCTCCGCAAACATGCAACGTCCAGAGAGGGCTGCCGCTGTCACCTGGGAAGGTAGGTGGCTGGGAGGCAATACATTGTGTTCGACAACAATTTTCTGTCTGTCTCCAAGTCTGGATCAACGAAGAAGGAAAAGCTTCTTGCGGTCCTTGCTTATCACGTTTAGTAAAGATCTCCTTCTTTCAGAGTAGGCCCTACAGAGGACGGTCAGTGACTGAAATCCTCTGTTGTTGACTGTATGGTGAGGTAATAGGTAGAGTGTCCAAAGGGGCAGTAGATTGCGCAGGTAGAGAGAAGCACTTTCATGGGTCGATATGCTCTTTTCTTTGAAGACAGGAAGTTGAGGGGATATTCTAGTTCTTTAGGAACACTGGCCCCTGAAAACTATCTTTCTCCCATTTTGGACCATCTTTCACTGCTGTGCTCCCCAACCCCCTTGGGACAGAGTGGCACCATTCAGTCTCTCCACACATAGAGATCAAATTCCTACTGTTGACAAGAATTGTAGAAAAGATGATCTGATATTTGGAAACAGTGACCTGAGGGTAATGTTCAGGATGGAGTAGGCAGATGGTGGGGTACGTCCAGAGAAGAACAGAGTGGGAAGAATAATCGTGAGTGTTTTAAAACAGTCTATGTTTGGGAATAAACGTTTTGAGACTCTATGGGTAGTCTGAGGTCAGTATGGATACAAGGAACTTTTTCGTGGCAGAACTGTTGAAAAGAGAAGAGTTGAAGAAGACACCAGAGATGAAGTTCATGTCACCAAAAGGCTAAGGGTGCCTCATGAGGAGGGCCCGTGATTCTCTGTGCCTGGGTGGCCCAGGTCTGACCATCGGGTGGTGACGGAGTAGTGAAAGGAAGCATCGACATTAAAAATGCCCAGCTCTCTAAAGGACTCAGCAAATTTGGGGGCTGTTTCCTATCTTTTCCCTTATAAGCTGCCTCCATGAAAATATGGATAAAAAGTCTTCCCCAAGATCAGAAGCCGTCTTCCAATTTTGCAAACTTCTAGAGGGTGAATGCTCTCATTGTGTTAACACTTGTTTATGTTCTGAAGTATAGTTGATACACGTTACCCTAGTGCCAGGGGCAAAACATAGTGACCGGACAACTCTACATGTTGACGTTGCGCTCACCACAAGTGTCGCTATCACGGCCCCATACAATACCGTTGACTACAACGTCGTTACAGTACCATTGACTACATTCCGACTCTGTACCTTCCATCCCTGTGACTTCATCATGGCTTTTTTGTAAGGATGTGTATGTGGACAATGTAAATCTAGGTGGTGGTTGTTTTGTCTTTAATTCTCATGGCTTTTCCATGGTGTTCAAGAGAAGAGTTGATTCCAATGTGTCCACTCTGGCATTCTTGAAATCCTCTCATTTTAGTATCGATTCCTCTTAATACCTTACTTTGTGTAAATTTTGGTGACTATTTTAGAATGAGCAGAGGACTTTCAACAATTTACCCTAAGCTGATCTGACTGAGGGAGGGCCTTGTTGGAGTCTTTTAATCTCTGGAATTGGTGGCTGTTGCCCAAACAGGACCCACCCTGTGGTTGTAGCACCTACTAGCTACCTTTCTGTGGAGGGCTGTTATTTCTACCCCGCCCCCCAGCCCCACATTAGATACTGAGGAGTCACGGTATGAGTTCATGTCACTTAATTGCCATCAGGCTAATGTGTCGCTTGCAGGCTTATTCTACATTGTAATGGACAACCTCCTCCATTTCTAGTAATCCTGACAACAGCATCTGTATAGAAAAATAATGTATATATTCACTTTTGAGAAGATTCCTCACTTTAACACCTTGTTACAGGGCTGCTGCAGCTCCTAGGTCTGGAGGTCCCCAGGGCAAGTACATTAGACTAAGGGCATGTTTTCCAGAACCCATTCTGTGAAAACTTCAGGGAGCTTAGTCTACGGTAACATAGATAAGAAGGGGAAGGGAGTTAGGATAGCGCAGAAGCAAAGCTCCAGAGCAAGCCAACCACACCCAGCAGGTACCTCCTCCTCTGCAGCAGCCTGAGGCAGAGCGGAGGAACCTTCTCTTTGGGGAGGGGATGCCAACCTGGCAGCAGCTTCCTTCGGGCCATGGCAGCTGTCCGATGACTCTCGTACTCCACAAAGGCAAAGCCCCGGTTTCTGGTTTTATCTGCGGCGCTCGGGTAGACAATGACATCGACGACTCCCTCGGTGACCTTTTTCATCTCCGCTAAGATCTCTTCTCGCTTTTTGGTCTTGGGGATCCCCCGACAAACAACCGGCAGTTGTCCACACTGGCGCACACCCCTAAGAGACGCCCGTTTCTGCAAAAACAATGAATGAATGAATGAATGAATGGCATTCTGCTTGGCAAGAATCCTGTGTGATTGAGGTTTAAGAAGTTGAAGACACGAGGGGCCCCTGGGTGGCTCAGTCGGTTAAGCATCCGACTTCGGCTCAGGTCATGATCTCACGATTTGTGGGTTTAAGCCCCATGTTGGGCTCTGTGCTGACAGCTCAGAGCCTGGAGCCTGTGTCGGATTCTGTGTCTCCCATTCTCTCTCTCTCTCTGCCCTTCTCCTGCTCATGCTCTCTCAAAAATAAATAAATGTTAAAAAAATTTTTTTTAAATATAAATAGCTCTTTAAAAGCTAAGTCCACCTTGGGGTGCCTGGGTGGCTTAGTCGGTTGGGCCTCCGACTTCAGCTCAGGTCACGATCTCGTGGTCCGTGAGTTCGAGCCCCGCATTGGGCTCTGTGCTGACGGCTCGGGGCCTGGAGACTGCTTCCGATTCTGTGTCTCCCTCTCTCTCTTCCCTTCCCCCATTTGTGCTCGCTCTCTCTCTCCCTCTCTCAAAAATAAATAATCATTCAAATTTTTTCCAAAAAAAAAAAAAAAAAAGAAGAAGTTGAAGACACGTGACTGTGAACCTGATAAGTCCTGCAGATGTGACATGTTTGGTCTTCATAGTGTTTTCTCACCACCCAGGATAATTCCCGATACTGGGGCTGCTGCACCTTGGCCCACGTTGCTCACACTGCCTGCCTGGGTGGGGACGGTCATGAAATTGCAAACCTGGCTGCTCCCTGTCCTCGCCAGCCCAACGGGGAAGCTATTCTGACATGCTTTAGAAATTTTCACATAGCATCTTACTTGGCCTACGCTAAACCTGTGATATGGGCAGAACAGGTGCTGTTTCCATTTTCCAGATGAAAAACTCGAGGCTCCAAGAAATTAAGTGGTTTGCTTAAGATGGTAGAGATCTTAAGGGAGGAAATTGGCCTCCGGACTCTCCGTTCAGTTCCTGTTTCTTCTCTATGGTGTTGCTGATTAGCAAGTTAATGTTCATCTCCACCGGCAGAGTGCAGATTAAGCTTTTCTGGGGGGACATTTGGGGAAATGTGTCAGAAATCTTTTGTATATGATTTGGGGGCACATAGTGCTCCTTCTGGGAGTGTCTTTAGGGAAGAGTTGAACACCAACATTTTTGTGTAAGGATATTCACTGCTATTACTTAAAATAGTCCCCAGATTAGAAATAATCAAAATATCCCAGCATCCAGGACCAGTGTAAGGCCTCTTGGCTGAGACGATATCGAATCTGAGGTTGGACGTTTCCTCCTTGTGCACCATAACAGGCTTGTCACCCTGGGTTCTTCCTCACTAAATCCTAATGACCACCGTTAGGCTGTCTAAAAATGCCTCTTCATCTTTCTAAATGTCCCTTTGGGTGAATGCTTCTGCTCCTGGCTGAGAATCACTGGTGAACAAGAGACGGGCATTTATACCGTAGAATGCTCGAAAGTCATTATGGGTAGTAATGTAGAAGGGTATTTATTGGTTAAAAAAACGGCTCACAATATGCTGCTGGCTTCAAAATAGATGGCAAAATACATGTATGAGGAGACCATTTTGATGGACACGGTGCTGAAAACCTAGGAAGCAATAAAGAGCCAACATAGTGATTATCTCGGGGCAACGGGGTTATGGAGGAATGGTTTGCACGTTAATGTTTTTTTTTTTTTTATTTTGGCTTTTGCTATTTGTTGTATATCAGGCTGTGTGACTTTTCTAATAACAGGAAGTTATTAAAAATGGGTAAAGTTCCTTTAACAGAAATGACTTGTGCGTCATGAGCAGAGGTGCTCAGCTGGGTGAGCAGGGGGGTTGCTCTGCTCTCTGGGAGCTGGTGGTGTCGAGTCCTGTGCAGGTGCTGTCACCGGGACGGGGGCCCTGCCCCGCTGTCCTCCATGCTTTGCTGAAGAGCTGGGGACCCAGTATCAGAGGTGTGACAGGTCCATTACAGTCTGGTGGACATTGCCCCAGGAATGTGGTTTTTCCCGGGGGTGGGGGGGGGAGGGAAGGGTAGATAAAGTAATCTTCGGGATTTTTGTTTTTGTTTTGCTTGCTTACCTTCAACCCCCCTCTATTCCAAGATACTATTTCTTTAGAAAGTCTCTTCTTTTTGAGGGAGGGCCAGTCAGGTGTCAGTGGCCAGCAGGTGGAGCCTGGAGCCTCCGTGTCCTAGTTTTAAATCTGTGTGGTTTGTCCTGCACTTTCCCAGCGCTGCTTGGAGATGAAAAGCCACCTCTCACAAGCTGAGGGCACGGCTTTCATGTCTCTAGAAGCCAGGCATGAGACAAATCTCCGTGAATATTTGCTGAGGAGGAGGATGATACGACAATTGTGGGTCTTTTCCGCATAAAGAACCTTATCGATCCCCTGAGAAAGGGTGGCTAAGAGCCAGTTGAAGTTTATCCTTCTCTGCAAGAAAGGTTCTCTCTCTGGCAGGACTGATCCAAGGCAGAGTGGGAGCAGGTGAGGACGACTCTAGGGTATCTATTCTTCGGCTTCATATTCTATTTATCCCACACCGTGATTTTTAAGTACCTCTGTGCCTTCCCCTTGCTTCTGGAATCCAACCTGAACTTTGACTTTCACCAGCTTTCTCTTTCCCGATGCTTTATAATATTCCTCTTCCTCCTCCCCTTCCTCCACCCCCTCCTCCACCCCCTCCTCCTCCCTCTCCTCTCCCTCCTCCTCCTGTCTGCTGTAATCATCAGCAAACACTCATAGAGCATGTGATCTGTGCCAGGCACTGAGCATCGCTGCATGGTCTATTTATGTTTCACGATGCCCCCACGGGGTAAGTATCATTTTACCTCTTTTATAGTTGAAGGCCCTGAAAGTCACAGAGAATTCTGTTATGGGTCAGGGACTGTAATGGATCGATTGTGTTCATTATTCATAGCCTCTCTCTCTTCCCAAAGCACGGACAGGCCCCAGGGTGTAACAACGTGTTGAGACCCGTGCTGATTCCCTACGTAGCTGAGTCGACATCTGCCTCAACTTCAAAGCTATTTTGGGGATAACTCTTGCTCTTAAGGTGTCTAGGCTCCATGAAGGACCAAGGAGTGGGGACTCTTCCGATCCCCAGATCCCTGTGGCTGGAATATTTAAAAGTTACATTAAAATAGAGCTTGCTGTGGTCCTGTCCAAAACAGTTCAGGGGTGCATTATTTTCCGCAACAGATGCCGAGAACACGTGAGTAATTATGTGCCGATGGTAAAACTGTCACTGCACGAGGTTCCAGGATTTCTCCAAAGGCACCTGTGTTCTGATCGCCTGGTTCCCATGCCAGACAACCCTCCACATTCCAGACAGAACTCTTTGGGATCCGTGGAGGCATGTGTGGAACTTCCTGGATACCTTCCTCCAAACCCCGGTTCCAGGCTCTGACCTTGGGATGGGGTGGCTGGGCTGTTACAGTTGCCAATCCAGTCAATGTCTCGATGGCTGGAGGGTTTTAAGAAAAATGACCCAGTAATTGATTGATTTTACAGAATTATGAGGATAATACGTGACTTATTTGGGGTGTAGAGGAAGGAAGTGAGGGAAAAGATAATTGTAGGAAATCTACTCTCTATTCACATCTAGGATGACAATAATTTTCAGAGGCAGAGAGGAAATCAATGAAAACTGCATCTTGGAATTGATGAATGTGCTAATATGTAAGAGTTCTGTCATTTATTGACCTATTACCAAGTTCCACACACTGGGGTAAACATTGAAAAATCTTTAGAGCATCCCCACAATAACACCTGTGAAATGAGGACTCATATCACCACTTTAGGGAGGAGGACATTGAGGCTCGGAGAGGTTATGTCACTTGCCGGAACTCAGGCGAAGCCCGTCTGACCCCAAAGCTATCACTTTTCAACGGTTCCACTAATCTTTCTTCCAGGTGGCCCAGGACTTCCTTTATGAGAGGATTCAGGACAGTTCCCTCTCTATGTGAAGGTGTTAGCACTCCGTTTCGTGACGCTAGTCATATTTCCAGCCGATAAAAGCCAATTATTGATTGCACAGGGCTGATTGTGCCCTGGAACCTTCCACTGGTCCCATGATTTGCAACATCACCTATGTTTGGCTGGCTCTGCGACCTCTGTCCTGACTCTGATATCATGCAGACGATCACCTCTTCAACCGCTCCCCTGAGACGTCTCACGTGAATCTCGAATGTAAATCCACCCCAACTCAGCTCTTCATGTGTCCAGCAGGCTATTCTCTCATTCTTTCCCATCTCAGTGACTCTATCTCATCCACAGATACTGGGACCCACATCTTAGCTTTCTTCCCTGAATTCGAAAATTGCTTGCACTCTCAATCCAATATGGAGCCCGTCTTGTCTGTGCAACCTCCAGAAGGTATCCCAGATTCGGCCTCTCTGAGCACCTGCACCGCCGGCCCCTGTACACCTGCCATCATCTGTCATCCAGACCTAAATGAGTCTCCCGCTGCAGCTTACCCCTTTCCATCTTTGCCTACCTGTTACTTCACCCAACAGCCAGAGTTCTGGTTTAAGAAGCACGGACCTAGTGAAATGTTTTCCCCTTTTTATTAGAATAAAAGCTAAATTTTGAATCGCGGTGTATAAGGCTCTCCAACTGCATCAGCTTCAACTCTCCCGTCTGTTTCCACCTCCTCGGTGCTGTTCTCTAACACACTGAGCTTGTTCCCACTTGGGAAACGTTGCCCTTGGTGTTCTTATTCTCTGGAATCATCTTCCTCCAAGTCTGGCTGTGACGGCTGACTCTTTGCATTCAAGTTGCATGTACAGTTTTACTTTTCCCGGAGGGCAGGTTCTTAAGGACACCAAGTTAGAGTAGCCATTTCCTCGCAGGTGGCTTTATTTTTTCATTCTTAATTTATCTTTCAAGTGTAGTTGACACACAATGTGACATGGCATTCAAGTGCTATGAAAGCCCAGAGTGCCGTGCTCACCACAAGCATAGCTACCGTCTGTCACCGTAAGACGCTGTTACAGTACCATCGTACCCTATGCTGTGACCTTCATCCCTGTGACTTATTCACTCCATGACTGGAAGCCTGTGTCTCCCCCCGCCTATCACTCATTTTGTTCAGCTCCCCCAACCCCGGCAACCATCACTTTGCTCTCTGTGTTGGTAGGTCTGGTTCTGCTTTTTGTTTGTTGCGTTTGCTTTCTTAGAGTCCACTTAGGACTGTCCTACTCTTAAACAATCTGTATCCATTTGCTTACAGGGAAAGGTATCCTGATATTTCCAATGTGTTGAACAGTGCCCAGCACATATTTATGCAGATCCGTTGTCTGTTTCATTTTCCATCAGGAGAGGCGGGTCTTACCTAATTTCGTAGTTGTTAAGTTGTTTGATTGCGTCCTTGGCTTCTTGTCTATTTGAGAAAGTTACAAATGCATACCCTCGATTGTTGCCATTAAAATCCATCATCATCCGCATTTCATAAATTTTACCCATCTGCAGGGAAAAGAGAGAGAGAGTCCAGTTTGTCTATTTGTCCTTCCAAGTGAAAACACACCCACACAACGTTTTCTGAAGTCTTACCTCTGCTATGTTTGACATTTGCATCCCGTGTGGAACGCTTTGCATAGTTTCATTCTGGGTTCGGATCTGCTATCTGACTCACAGGCAAAGTCAAGTTACATAAAGAAAACGTGTACACATGGCATTTCAACCTGACTTAACAGAGTATGTTTTCAACGGAGTAAATGGCCTTTCATCATTCAGTTATCTGTGGATCTATCCCCCATCCCAGGGACCTGAAAATGCATTTGTCCTCAGAAGGACAATGTCTTGACAGATTTGTCCTTGCCCTCTACATTGCCTCTGAAGTTTCCATAGTTTTGTCTTTCTTTTGTCATACTCCACCACTGATGTTTAAAACAAAAACCCGGATGCTCATTTGAAACCTTGCTGAGCTGATTTCTTAGCTGTCTTTCTGCCACCATGATCTCAAGATGTACAGGGAAGATGTGATTTAGAGGACGATCTGGGGATTCCTGTTGTTTTTTTCATCTGTAGGCTGAAGGTCGGTGCTAGTCTTATGTGACTGGTCCAACGTCAGGACCTCCACAGTAGGAGGACACTCACCGTATCCCTCTGGTCTCAGATCTTTTGCTTTGCCTATAAACTATTCCTTCTTGCTACCACAAATCTTCTCCGGCAAGCCAGGCTCAGTAATTTATTATTGCTGGCCGCTGTATGATGAGTGACCCTAACAGGTCAGGCATATACAGGGAGAAGAGGTGTCATTAAATGTGTGCGAATACCCTGGTGGTTGGTTACCCCTTGGAACTGCCTCCTCCCCATTTTCAGGTTCAGTATCTAAGATTCTTACCGGATTAAATCCCCATAGTTTGTGCACATGCCAAATGAGATTTTTTGTACAAAATTAGGAATGGTTCTGAAACTGTAGCTGACTTATACATCCAAGCAATTTTGGTATTTAGAGAAAGAAATTTTTTTCTAAATTTTCTATGGGGCACCTGGGTGGCTCAGTCAGTTAAGTGTCCGACTTTGGCTCGGGTCATGATCTCACAGCATGAGTTTGAGCCCCACGCCGGGCTCTGTGCTGACGGCTCAGAGCCTGGAGCCTGCTTCGGATTCTGTGTCTCCCCCTCTCTCTGCCCCTCCTCAACTTGCACTTTGTCTTCTCCCTCTCAAAAATAAACAAACATTAAAAAAATTTTAACTTTTCTAGGAATGGGGCTGTTGAAACACCACTTGGTAAAATAATAAAAATAAAATTTAATTTTGTGTCCTCCCTGTAAGTTTGGGGTTAGTAACAGCATATCGCTTGGAATTAAAACTGAGGAAATGTATTCCTTAACTATATAATGACTTTGAGAAACTACATTATTAATCTTGTTGATGCCTTAGGGCAGACAAATTCAAACCTGTAGGAGGAAATTTCGTTCTGAATCCCTATGTATGGATACACCTTTGAGCCACGACAAGTGCACGCATTCTTTAAACGCAAAGGGTATACTTTTTAAAACCGGATTAAAATGTCAAGTTGGAGAAGTATCTTATTCTGGAAGGTTGTTGTAGTATTATTATAGACTGATAGCTATCTTGCTGTGAACTCCATATGTCTGTGCCATTTCAGATCAAAGATCAGAATTTGAAAGTTAGCAGCAGCAGTTCAAGCTGTCAGTCAAGGAAGAGCTACATCAAGTCAGTGGCAATAAGGGGACAACCACTCACAGGAAGGTCTTAACTTTGTCCATGTTGAGGAACAGCAGTTGGAAGAGACACCATCACTGACCAAGAACAAGTGTGAAACAAAGTGTGGAGTATTTTCCCTTTGAAAGATAAAAAAAAAATTAAGTTTGGACTCACTTTTTCACATAATGGTATAAGTTCATCCTCAAAAAGGTCTCGTGGAAGTTTCCCAATAAAAATCTCACAGCCCCTTTCTGGGGGTGCAGCATCCCAGCCAGGTGGAGGTCCACCATATTTTCTTTGCCCGTTTTCCTGCAAATCCAGGGTGGATTATACGAGGGAGAGAAGAAAACAGTAAGACCTTTAGTTTGAGTGCCTCAGTTATTTTCAAAGTCATGATAAGGAACAGATTTATCATTGACAAGTAATAGCTGGTCAGAGGATAAAATCAAGGTCCTTTACGTGGATTTTAATACCATGCTCTGTGCTTCAGCAACTTGCTTGCAATAAGCGTCATGAAAATGTGTCAAGCTCTGGACAGATATTATTATTGCTATTCACACTCACCAATGCCTGACCATCGAGGATTGGACAATAATTTCAATCTGAGGCTCTGCTGTAACCTGGAGTCTGTGGGGTGGCGGTAAGGGTTCTGGAGTTGGGCTGCCTGGCTCTATGACTCACTAGCTATAGGGCTTTGGGCAAATGGCTTAACTTCTTGGAACCTCAGTTTTCTCATATACAAAGGGGGGATAATATTGGCTTTTTGATTAAGGGAGATAATACATCAAATATGCGTGGCACCGTTCTCGGCATCTCATAGCCAATAGTGATGAATTCTCTTCTCGTCTCCCTGAATTCGGGCCCTCTCGTGGGCCAAGGGAGGGAGGCCATGGGAGCCCCTACATAGAAACATTGTGGATTAACGTTTGAAGGTGTGGATTGGTTAATTTTGGGGGTAGCTAGTGAGAAACTTAAATCTGTTTTCAAAGCTGACAGCATGGTGAGAGGGGTTTACTAATGTTGGATCTCTTTGTGGGGAACAGTGCTGTTCTCAGTCCAAATAGAATTTACTACTCCTCCTCCTCCCTCCTCTTCCTCCTCCTCTTCCTCCTCCTCTCCCTCCTCCTCTCCCTCCTCCTCTCCCTCCTCCTCTCCCTCCTCCTCCTCCTCCTCCTCCTCCTCTTCCTCCTCCTCTTCCTCCTTCTTTTGGCTTTGTCTTAACTAACCCTTGGTGAAACCAACCAACACTTGGCCTTCTTTGGGAAGGAGTAGTTCTGGTTCTTTTCTTTACTAGACATTAGATATTAAAGATAGCATTACTGTCTTTATTTTTCCAGAAGTTAAAGACTGGAAAGCAACTTCAGGGGCCCCATGTGAAGTGTGGGCCTGGTCCACCACTGCTGACCTGGGATAGTGTATTTGCTGGGGAGGGTCTTCTTATTCCCACTTAGGCAAAGCCAGAGATCTTTGTCTTTACACCTTATTATGATTTTTGGAGAAAGGTGAATATAGGGGACGGAATGACAGTATTCATTGCTAACTTCTACAAGTGATACTTTAAGAAGTTTTAAACTATAAGAAGTTTTAAGCTATAAAATGACATACGTTGTTGGAGAAAACAGTAACGTAGAAGAGGAAAAACACGGTAAATATATAAGGTGAAAAGAAACATTTCCCAGTGCATCACCCTACCCATCTATAGAGGCAGTTAGTGTTAAGTTTTTTGCGTGTCCAAATATTTTTCCACGTAGATTCTTAAAAGTCAGATGTTAGTTGTTTAAAGACCTTGTTTTACAGGATTGTTTAAAATCAAAAGTAAAGTGGCTGCTAGTTTCACCGTTAAATCTTTCTGTATCCCAACTTGAGACTTCCTCAACTATTTTATAAGTATTAGCACAAAGGCTTTTGGATCACAACGTAAATTACGTCTCTGGTTGTGATCACTTTTTTATTCCTAATTTATATCATGTTGCTTTCAATTAAAAAAAGGGGCATCGGATGGGTGTTCTACCTTTGCCTTGATTATTTTATGCTTCCGACAACTGGGTGTTTCTTTTACTAAGTATTTAAACATTTGCCTCAAGAGTTCTTATCCTTTTTTCCTTCCCCTATATTTTTGCAGAATCATCTAGCAGCAAAACATTTATATCACTGAGAAATGAAATGTTTTATACTTATAGGGGGAAAAAACTCCTTAAGAATTCAGTGAGCTGTATCTTAACCAAGAATTTATTGAAAAATATGAAGTTGATATTTTCAGAGATATATTAAAAACTTCTATTTATTTCTTGTCTAACAGAAACCTATACGGCACTTGCTATATACCAGACACTGTAGTAACCCTTAAAGAACGTCACAGGTTCAGGACCATGGCTCTCCTCGTTTTACCCAAAACACTGAAGCCTAGGCAGATTAAGTAATTTGCTGAGGTCACATGGTTGGGAAGAGGCAAAGCTGGGATTCGAACCCAGGCAGTCTGGTTTCAGAGACCATCAGCCTTATCCCCACATTTTGCCTTGTTATATGGAAGCTTAATCATTTGTAACAGATCCATACCTTTAAACACACATTTAAGAAAAAAAAATCAGCATGCTGTTAAATTGCAAGCTCTCTGCTGCATTTAAAATCCTTTCCAACTTCCAATCATTTTATTACACAAATTTTGGAAGGACATATCTAATATCTGTTGCCTATAAGGAGGCATATTTCTTTCACCAAAGTAAAATCCACCTTCTTGGTTTGCCCTCACCATTTGGTTGATGATGATCCCTTGGGGGCGATTTCTGTGTATGTTAAATGCCTAGAGGTCTAGTCGATGGATTATTGGAATACACAGCATAAATTTGGTAGTATTTTTATTCTTCAGGTTGAAGAAACCCAACTTTTATCCCATAATACTAAAGTAGCGATTCCAGAATTTCTGATCTGGCAGGCTTTGTCTGACAGTTGGAAAATAAATAGGCAACCAACAGATTGACCTTTAAAATTTTCCCTTCAACTTTCTTTCTTGCTATAATTGCTAAAAATATCACTGAACTATTTTGTGGACATCACGTGCATGGGAGGCTTCATCTGCTTATGAGCCAAGATGACTGCACAGGAGAGCTTATTGTCTTTCTATGGTTTCTATGAACACTTGAAAAAAATTCCCCAAGGATATTTTTGGGGATCACAGAGTCTGGCTGGTTCAGAGACACCTCAAAGTTCATGCCTGGGGGAGATCTGTTCTACCCACCACCCACTGGACTTGGACTACACCAGGCTGGAAGTCTAGACCAATTTAAGACCACGCTGGGCGTTAGTCATGGTATTAGAATAGCTGTCCATTACTCAGAAAGGACAGTTGGGAGCTGTATTGTCGGTATTTTTGGCACTGTTTTTATAGTTAAGGAGTTTAAAATAGATAAAGCCCGCTTATAATGGCTCTTTCCCCGACTGGCTGATGTCCTTCTCAGGGGACACATTCCCTCAGCACAAAAGTATTAATAGTTCCGAGAGAGAGAATATAGGTTTTTGTTTTTCTTGAGAGGATGTTCATTAAACTCTGGGAACCTGTACGTTTCTAATGGAAGATCTGGAAACCACTTACTGTCTGTTATAACGCATACATACATAGAAACCTTCAACTAGGTAAATGACAAATTGAAGACCTAATTCTAACTATAAATCCAGGGGGTTGAATTCACATATTGGATGCTGAGCCTACCTAGTCATTCAGTTTGTATATCAAGAGTATTTGAAAGTTCCTCTGTCACAGATTTTAAATCTTTCATTATGGAACCATAGAGTCTTTAAGAAATGATGTATACTATCTTGAGTGAAACCACTCACACTTTCATAAATGATTGTAGGCAATCAATCTTAGCATGAGGTCAAATGGGCTGAGTTCATTTTGACCACCTGGCATCTGCTCTTTTCGTACATCTGGGGAATCTGAGCAAAATTGCATTTTCCTACAAGAGTTAAGAAAGGCCAGATACTTGTCATTCTAAATTCTTTTGCAGCTGGGACAGTCATGGTTACAATAAAGTGAACTTGAATTCTGGTGTAGGAATCATACTGGTGCAAACTTATAATGTCGAGCACCCATGATATATTTTCTTATTATTCCAGATTTGTGTTGTGGTTTCCTAAAACCATACTTCCTAAAAACCTTAACACCCCCCCCCCCCCGAAAGCTTACTCTTAAATCTAGTTCTCCAAATTTATAAACAAACACTCTTTTAGTAAACTTCTTTCCTGCATAATCGGCAGGAGTTGACTTCTGTTATTTACACACAATAGTAGCAGGAAAAAAAAATCCCACAACACTTAACCCTAATTGAGTTACTGTGCTAAGTATGGGCTTTCCATGTATTAACTCTCTTAATCTCAACAAACCCAACAGGATGATAGCATTCATCTTAGAGATGAAAAATCCAAGGCACAGACTGTGTCCCAAGTCACTCAAGCTGTAAGTTACAAAGACAAAATTTGAATCCTAAGCCCTATGCCTGTGATGATATTTTTCTTTGGTTTTTATATTAACCCAATATGCTCATTTTACAGATGAGGAAATTGAGACCAGAGATATTACAGGGCTCACCTAAAGTCACACTGGTTTAATTTCTTGCAGAAAACACTAGTCTGAGGGTCCAATAATTCTCAGTCTGGTGAATTTCATGGGACATATACTGTTAACAGTCACGAAAGCCTTTTTGTCATAATTCTTCATGTTGCACTGTGCCTACTTTTTTCATTCAGCTTCACCAGACCTAGAGACCAGATGGTTTGTTGTCTCCTCTTAGTGAGCCCATTTATAAACTGGAGGGAGATTAATTAATAAACCCTCTTACAGCCTTCTTCTTCTTTTTAATTTCCTGAACAGTAATTTTAATTCCTTGAATGATTCTTTGGAAATGATCTGTAATCCTCATCGTGGTTGCCTTTAGTCCTTTGTTTTTTCTTGCCAAGGGGAAGAAATTGTGTATGGTCCCTTACTAAACTATTTTCAGATGTTCTCTTGCCCATTTTCCAATTGCTGATGTTTATATTTATTTCTGTTCCTGTTAGCTCAGGTGCTGGATGGTCCACTCAGGCTTGGTGGCATTTGTAGCCTTTGCAAGCATGCCAGTCACCGGGGCCACGGCCAGAGCACTGGTTCAGAGGCCAGACTCTTGTAGACTGTTCTCAACAGTCAATGTCAGTGTATCAAGAACATCTTTCGGGACTGCGTCTTTTGAAGTTTATGACTTAATACCGTGTGTTCCGAGTTATTTGTAAGATTGAATAAAGTTATTAGGCATTATTTCTATTCCCACCTATATACCACCTATATATCTCTTATGTCATAGGGTTCAAGGCAAATGTAAGAGTACTTAAATGAGATGCACCCCAAGGATCCTCTTAGATGTGATTTCACTTTTGGTCTGCTTATGACCTTTCTGTTGTCTGAGGACAGCAGATGGTGATGTGGGGAGCACTCATTTTGTTGATTCTATATAAAGATAATCATCTGTTTGTGTTTTAATTATTCACTCTCACAACTTAACATCAGTGACTTCAGGTTGGTAAAATCTATTTTAGGCTGAGAAATTTTAGGGAGTAGAGTTTTTTAAATTTATATACTGTTGAATTTGACATGACCCTTATTAGTTACATATTGGTTCTTAATTTTTTAATACTTTTTTTTTTTTGAGAGAAAGAGTGTGAATGGGGGAGGGGCAGAGAGTGGGAGAGAGAATCCCAAGCAGGCTCCATGCTGTTAGCACAGAGCCCGATTTGGGGCTCTATCTCATGACCATGAGGTCATGACCTGAGCAGAAATCAAGAGTTGATGCTTCACCGACTGAGCTATCCAGGTGTCCCCCCGCCCCCCACCAATTATTAGCTATATTTTTTACAGCCTTTTAAAGGCATGCTCAATATGAATGTCAGGTATTACTTTTCTACAAATAGAGCAATAATAATTGTGATGTAAGGGCTGAATAAATGGGATGTGGCAATTGACAGAAAGCGAAACCACATCTGGAAACCGAGAGGAAAAGCTAAAGCAGGGATATAATAAGCAAGTACAAATTGAACTTTCTCCTCATACAGCTTTGTGTTTCTGAAAACGTGGTGTGTGGGATATTACGTAGTTTACAGGCTGATGTTTTATCTCAGGAGGCACTTTATTGTACGTGAGAAAACATGTAATTATATGAAACCTGTGGCTTTTCTGTTTACGTAAGTGAGAGAAAGTTTACTTCTAAACTTGAATAGAAATGGCTGATTCAATAAATTCTGAATAATATTCTTGGTGGTGTGCATTCATGGCAAAGATCACAAAAAGAATCACAAATCGATTTTGGCTCTTGCAAACTTACTTCACTCTCCACAGAGTCCTTATGTTTGATCGTACAAAAAAATATATATGCTACAGTTCTCCCATGAAAATGACTTTTTTAGCAAATTAGGAATCACGTTCTTGTTTCACTTTGGAAAGCTGACTTTTGAAGGCCTGTTGCCTAGCAAAACACTCCTAATGTCATCTCAAGTTACTTGTCGTCTTACGGAGGCAGAACTAATTGACATTATCAAGTGCTGCATTTAACAACCTGTAATAATTTCCTTTTCCCTTGAAGGATTACGTGTGGCAAACCATTCTTTTGGAATTCAGCAACTCGCTATTTGAAGCATTCAAAAGCCAACAGCCCTTTAAACATACCTTGTATCTTGTAAAGCTTTTTATAATACACGTTTCTGGCCAATTTCGTGGGAATAGTCAATTCAAGAACATCCTTATGAAAATTTCGAAATCAGAAAAACTTTTTGGAGTGTGTCTGCCTTTACTAAGAGGAAAAGTAAAATGCCAACTCACTTCTAAGACCCTGCGTTCACATTTTGCAACAAAATCCACCTAATGATGGATCCCACAGCATTTGTTTGTGTGACACCAGATTCACTGTGCTCATGCCTTCATCTGGCTCCAGGCACGTGCGTGGACACACGGCTGAAATCTATAAGAACCTCTTGATCCCATCCAAGAAATAACTGGGTGACAGCTTTGGTGATTCCTTTATCCTTTTTGGGCTTTTACCTTTCAGAACGTGTGATTTATTCAATAGGCCCAATTATAGATTCAGTTCGCCTTTTTGAATTGAGTAATATTCCAGTAGACGGAGATCTGGTTACATTATACAAAGCTGTCCACATTACAGATAAAGACATTGGTCCACATGCAGGTGAAGAACGTTGGTTTGAGTGACCGACCTCTTATCCTGTCCTACCTGGTTCAACGTATGCCAAGAATGTCACCTAATGCATTTGTTTTTTGGCACGAGAGGAATTTTATACAGTAATTATCCTCCTTACCAAATTCCCCACGAATTTTAATTTCTGGCAAGCTGAGGGATTTGAGAAGACACGTAGCCTTTCCTGACTTTAAAGTCTTTGTTTATAAAAGAACAGGGCTGACTGGGTGATGGCAAAAGTCTTGGGAGGGTGATAGAATGCTCCTGAAAGGAGGCTACCCTGACTCCACAGTTCAATGTGGGACAATGTCCAGAGGATGTTTTGTGAGTTAGTCAAAAGGACCCTTAAAGGGAATGCTGTGGAAATTTAAAGAACCAATGTCTTTCTAGGCAAAAAAGAAAACCTAAATCATTCTTATAAGTGAAATAGCAAGATCCTTTCGCACAACTGGAAGGTAATTATGAAAACAACCGTACACGAGGGAAATCATGATCACAGTGTCGCTCGGCTTGTTGTCTAAAACCTCTGAGCCCGAGTCCTGTCCTCGGTGTTTAAGAAAAGATCAGCAGGGGCTGGGGAGGGGTTTAAGACGTACCTCCAATAACTAACTCTTCCTATCAGAAAGCCTGAAGGAGGACGGAAACTACAGTTGACCTTGGACCACTGGGGGTTTGAACTGCGCCGGTCCACTTAGGTGCAGATTTTTTATGGTTCTGTAAGTATATGTTCTCTTCCTTATGATTTTCTTAACATCTTCTGTCTAGCTTTATTGTAAGAGTACTGTGTGTGTGTGTGTGTGTGTATATATATATATATATAATATATCATATTAATCAGTGTTAATTGACCTTTTATGGTCAGCAGTAGGCTGTTAGTGATTAAGTTTGGGGGAGTTAAAAGTTATAGACAGAGTTTTGACTGTGTGTCGAGGGTCAGCACTCAACCCCCACACTGTTCAAGCATCAGCTGTAGAATAATTCCTACTCTGAGATTCAGTCGCGTAATGCTGTGTCAAGGCTCCATTTAACATCATCTCTGCTCTCTCCCCTGCACCTCTGAAACAATGTTGAAAAAGAATCGCAAGTATGAAATCCTACACAGATTCATGACTGCATGTTGTGTGAGCTGCCTTTTTTAGTCGTTGCCTATGTTGGAAAGCTATCTTTGAATCTCATGACAAACTCTCAGTTTCTTTAAGTGAAGAGTCACTTATTTTTGGTTCACTATTAAACATACTTATTTTGAGGAGCACCTGGGTGGATCAGTTGGCAAAGTGTCTGACTTTGGCTCAGGTCACGATCTCACGGTGTGTGAGATCAAGCCCTGCATCAGGCTCTGTGCTGATGCCTCGGAGCCTGGAGCTTACTTCGGATTCTGTGTTTCCCTCTCTCTCTACCCTTCCCTACTTGCACTCTGTCTCTTTCTCTCTCTCAAAAATAAATAAACATTAAAAATAATTTTAAAATATTTATTTTGACAACCCTTAATACTTGTTTTGATCAGTATTAAAGAAACAATAATTTGAGAAGTCCTGAAGTTGCCTATAAGCGAAGTCCATAGTCCCAAAGAGCTGTCCATGCTTCTATATATTTGAGTCATGAAGTTCGCACCTATTTTTACATGGAAAACCCCATGTGCTTGTAGTTTAAGGAAAAACACCATCAGACGTAGTTTCCAAAGATTTTGAACCTTATATTGAAGAGCTCATAAATAACCAATCCTCTTTGAAGCTATTTGAGGAGAATTTCATTGATGTCTGCCAACAGCTTCGGGAATGCATTTCTATTTCTCAGAATCCTGAGGTTCCCGTCACCTGTCAGGCATACGTTTTCCTCAGAAAGATTCATGGGACTATTGTGTCATTTGGAGTCTGCCATACCATGCTCTGGCACTTGTGGCTCGTAGAAGCAAAGCTTCTTAGGAGTTTCAAAGTTGGTCTGTGGGTGGCTGGGGTGAGAAGCTTAGGGAAATGTGTGTCTGTGATGATAAACTGGCCCCATCCTGTTCTCAGGCTTAGTCTCCCTATTTCAAGAATTAGTATTAACACACTTGGTGAATGACTTATGTCCTTGGATAGCCGGGACATGAGCAGGTGGTCACAGGCACTGGAAGGAAAAAGTAGGACCTGGGAGCTATATTTTACCATGAAGTCAAATTCCTATTCCTGTCCCCAGGACTTTGTGTGGTGGCTGGGAAGGAATGCCAATGCCACTGTGTTTTCCCAGCTGCCCCTCTCGGTGCTAATCTGGATGAAGCCAATTGTAAACACTGGGATCCTGAGTTGCTTATTTCCATTGCATTATTCATAAGAAAAAAATTGCAACTTAAGAACTACCCAAGTAAAAGGACTAAAGTACATCATACAAAACCAGAGAGATGAAGGGAGTTATTTTGGGGGCACCCTTAGAGAGGGATGGTATCCCAATCCTATTTATATTTGATCTAACACTATCCTTTCCAAGTTAGGACTTGTACATTTACGTGAGTTTTGTTGAGGAGGTGAACAAATTATAATTAAGATATACGGCTGTATTGAAAGTTCATGTAAGAGAATATGCACCACGAGCAAAGTTCGAGGGGTGGGAATTAAGCTGTATTTTGTCCCTAGTCTGAGGGACCTGTTCCCAGGAACCCAGGCTCATGGCTGATTAACAGAGGGGAAGGATGGAGTCCACTCATTTCTCTAATTTATCTGGTGTAATCTTACTGGGTCTTCGAAAGTAAGATGCACTGATGTCTTGGCTGTTCAAAAGTGCTGTGCGTTTTATAAATGTTTTGGTTCAGTCGTCCTGCCCAAGTGGTCCCCTCTGCCAAGGATGCTATTTTCTCTGGTTCCTTGCAAGGTTTGTTTTTGTTGGCACACGTCTTCCAAGTCCCGGCATCAGTGTCCTCTTGCTTGAAGAGGGTCACCTGCCATTCTCTGGCACACGACCGGTTTATGATACCTGTGGCTCTTAACGTGATCTGTGATTATTTGGTTTCTCAGTTATTTTCTGCCTGTCCCTTGAGAATAACCTTTATGAAGGCAGGACCCATGTCCCTCTTTGTGGAGTCAATGAGCGAATGAGGGCTCAAGCTGGAGCTGGCGGGGTTGGGTAGGAGAAATAGGGGCCACCTGCTTCCTTTCAGGACGTTTAGACACTCATCTGTGTTACGGGGAATTTTCTTTAAAAACAGCGGATTTGCCTCTAAAAAAAAGTACTAGAGTAAGCATTAGAGTCGGGGGCAGCAAACTTTTTCTGTCAAGGGCCAGATAGTTGATATTTTTGGCTTTTTAAAAGACAACTCTTTAAAAATGTGAAAAATCATTTGTAGGCTGAGATTATGGCAAAAACAGGCAGGAGCCAAATTTGAGTCATGGGTCCAGTTTGCTGACCTCTGGGTCATGTCTCTACTGAATTGTATAACCCTGGGGCTTGTTTTCTGACTGCAAAATGAAAGGGTTGGACTATATCAATATTAAGCCAATTTCAAACATACAAAGATTTGAAAGACCAGCCTGATGAACCCAGGTACTACTATCCTGCACCTTTAATAATGAGGTTTTCTCCATGAAATTTCCCCAATTTTTCTACTGCTAACGGAATGCTGCTTAGAACATTTCCCCACTTCATGAGATTTTTTCCCCTTATAATAAAAATAGTCCATACCCACTATAGAAAGTTTGGGGGGGGGAGGGGAAGAACATCAGGCAAGAAAAATTTACCCTAATCAGAGATTACATTTTATTACTTTTCAGGGTTTTTACCATGTGTAAATAATCTCTCAGAATATTATTTGGAAGATGTATACAGTTTTGCATTCTGATTTTTAGGTAAACATTCATGTTTGGACATTTCTCCAAGACTTTCTTTGAAAGCATAGTTTTACATGACTATATAACTGGTAAATGGAAGGGTGATCATATTTTCTGTGAGTGGTAATATTTTATTGGACATTTAGGATATATCTAACTTTCAACATTATAAATTTCACTATGAGGAACATCCCTATGTGTAAATATTGATCCTCACTCATTAGGTCAGGGGATGGTCTGTTTTATCGCTCTGTACAGAAAAGTAATGCCCACAGCTGTATTCCTCACTCAATGCATTTTTAATTTTGGATAAACTTTCATTGCAACAACATTCTACGCATTTTAGGTCAGACACTACATCTTATACTTCTGTAACCCCAAGGCCTTCCACTTGCACATTGTATTCAATAGTAGGGACTAAGGAAACAAAAACTAACAACAAATAAAATGCTTTATGTGTGCTAAAAACAACCATTAGATTAGGAATGTGATGGGGGGACGCCCAGTGGCTCAGTGAGGCATCCAATTTGTGGTTTCAACTCAGGTCATGACCTCACAGTTTGGGGGTTCAAGCCCCATGTTGGGTTCAGCACTGCTGGTGCGGAACCTGCTTGAGATTCTCTCTCTTCCTCTCTCTCTCTCTCTCTCTCTCTCTCTCTCTCTCTCTCACTCTGTCTCTTTCTCTCTCTGCCCCTCCTGCGCACTCTCTGTCTCAAATATAAGTAAACATTAAAAAAAGAAAATAGATTATCAATAGGGTAGTTGAACAAACAGTGCTAATCCACACCATATTTTGAACTATTTAAAAATAATATGAAAGTATGGGAATACATGATAAATGTAAGTATTTATAAGTAATATCATATCAAGTATCCTACTTTAAAAAATATTCAGGGGTGCCTGGGTGTCTCAGTGGGTTAAGCGTCAGGCTTTAGCTCAGGTCATGATTGTGTGGTTTGTGAATTCGAGCCCTGCGTGGGGCTCTGTGCTGATGGCTCGGAGCCTGGAGCCTGCTTTGGAGTCTGTGTACCCCCTCTCTCTCTGCCCTCCCCCGCTCACACTCTCTCTCTCTTTCTCTCAAAAATAATAAACACTTAAAAAAATTAAAAAATATTCAGACTACTCGAGGGCAATCTTTATTAAATCTATTTTAGTTTTAATAGAATTAAAATTGATGTAAACTGATTGCAACTTGGGCAGGAAGTTTTCTGCAAACACTCATCTATGAAAACACAATATCTTTCTGGTGTTATAGAGAAAATTCCAGGTGGGAGGACCATCACATGCCAGAGTTTATGACCCACATTATTAATGCATTCTTGAAGAAAGGGTCATCATAATCTGATTTCTTTTCTTTGACTCTCAAAAACATATTTGTTTTGGGAAATTTGGCAAGTTCAGTTAAGAATGAAAAAGTAGGGGGGTAGAAAGCACCCCATGTAATTCCATTGTCTGGAGACACGGGGTGCCTGCAAGGAAACAGCCAGCATACTTTCTTCAAAATATTTCCACTCAGCCCTAACGCAAGTATGAAGTTGAGAGTTTAACTCGTCACCATCACACAGACTTTAGCCACACTTATTGAACGTCTACTAAATGCAGGGGACCGCGTGAACTTCCTTGTATTCTCTGAGATACTTTGATAAAATTTTCAGCTATTGATATCCAAAGATGTGCTTTACGATATCTTTTTTTGTTTTAAATTTTTTTTTTCAACGTTTTTTTATTTATTTTTGGGACAGAGAGAGACAGAGCATGAACGGGGGAGGGACAGAGAGAGAGGGAGACACAGAATCGGAAACAGGGTCCAGGCTCCGAGCCATCAGCCCAAAGCCCGACGCGGGGCTCGAACTCACGGACCGTGAGATCGTGACCTGGCTGAAGTCGGACGCTTAACCGACTGCGCCACCCAGGTGCCCCTCTTTTTTTGTTTTAAACAAGCGGGTGTTTTCAAACCCTCAAAGGCGCAAGGTGTTGTATCAGTTGGGATAGAAAAGACTGGCTCGTGTTATTAAGTAACCTGCAAAATTCTATTTTTGACAGCTGTATTTGTCCTGCCAGTGATAAGAGAGCACCAATTAGTCACCCCCTGGCTTTTGAGTTCTTGTTTTGCAAGTATTCAACGTTCCATCCCATAGGCTGCAAAGATCCAACAAAAAGAAATCCTCCAAAAATCTAACTGGCAGGCACCATAAAATTTTAAATGGCCCTTTTGTGGGTATGCTCCCTGAATTGTAGTCAGATGTTTCTTTATCTTAAGTTCATGTGCAGGGATTTTTATTGCCATTTTTTATTATTTTCTAAAACATTTATTTTTGAGAGAGAGAGTGTGTGAGAGAGTGTAAGTGGGGGAGGGGCAGAGTGAGAGAGGGGGGCAGAGGATCCAAAGCAGGCTCCACGCTAACAGCAAAGAGGCTGACGTGGGGGCTCAAACCCGCAAACTGCAAGATCATGGCCTGAGCCGAAGTCAGATGCTTAACCAACTGAGCCACCCAGAGACGGCACCCCGTGCAGAGACTTAAAAAAGGAAACCTGTTCACTCTTGTGTGGATCCTGAGAAACTTAACAGAAGACGATGGGGGAGGGGAAGGGAAAAAAATAGGGAGGGAGCCAAACCATAAGAGACTCTGAAAAACAGAATAAACTGAGGGATGATGGGGGGTGGGAGGGAGAGATGGGTGGGTGATGGGCATTGAGGAGGGCACCTGTTGGGATGAGCACTGGGCGTTGTATGGAAACCAGTTTGACAATAAATTTCATCTTAAAAAAATAAAAAAAGAAACCTGATGTTGCCCTCTGTTTTTGAAGGCGGAAGTATGGAGAAGGTTGGAGGGTCTCGCCTAAGTCCCAAAGCGCCGAGGCTGTGCCTCCAACGTGCTGTTCTCCTCTTCCAGTCACTTACTCCAGTCTGCTTACCAGCGACTGGATTGAACAGATACCAGGATTGCAGCATCGTGACCAGCAGCTTTGGGGTAAGACCTAGCCAGTATTCTGGAAATTAAGGCCAAGAGTAATTAAGGGACGTGTGGAAGATCGTATACCTGCTATGTGGCCAAGAATAGGTTAAACCATAGGTTTCCAACTTGAGGTCTTGAGTGACTTCCTGCACTTTGCAGCCAAAATCAGGAGAGCTCTTCCAATTCACTCAACACAGTTGTCATGTACGTATTTAGACCCTGATCAGGGGCTTTTGATTGGGAGAGCTCGACTTGGCAATTCTAGGTTTTACATTATGGAAGAATTTCTGACCCAAGAGTCATTCTGCTAACACAGAAATAGCATTACCTAGAGTGAATCATGTTACCAAGTTTAGGCTCAACCAAATATTGTTTGCATGCCTTGGCATGCTAATCACTAAAATCTCAATCATAAAGATAATATTATAACAGCTCTTAGTTCTGTATAATCTTGCCAGAAATTCTGGCTAATAGCCACAGAATTATAGCCTGTAAATCGTGGGCAAGCTACAGAATCAATCGTGCCTTGTTTTCCTTATCTGGACACTAGAGATGATCACAGTGTCTTTGTAAGCACCCACCTGCCCCCTCCCCTCCGCTTCGATCCCTTCCTCCTGCTCCAGCTCGGAGTCAGCAGGTGTAGTTCTCAGACTGGCATGGGAAGTTAGGCTTCGGAATGCACAGAGGAAGAAAACGGGAAGCACCCTGTACCCTGACATGCTTGCGAAGGGAAGTAGCTATAACTTGGAAGTTTCTCTCATACTACACCAGACCTATTATTATTGAGTGGAACTTTTTTTATTACCTGCAAGTTACCGGAGAAGTCATGAGGCTTGCCCTGAATTTCACTTGGGGGAAAAGGATGGACCAGGGCTTAGAATAACATTGAACAGACGATGTACATTGTTTTGTGATCAGTTCTCATCAAGTTCTGCTTGTTGAATGTAATGATTATATATTCATCGTTTTATTTAATAATTTTCTTCAACGCATTTAGGTTTACGATGTTGAGGTGTTGTAAATAATGCCACCCTCGACAGGTTTATAGACATTCGTAGCATTATATTTGGACCTGTACAGATTCACTTCCAGAAGAGGAACATCCTTATACATAAATATTAAGAAATTGGGGTGCTTGGGGGGCTCAGTTGGTTAAGCGTCAGACTTTGGGTCGGGTCATGATTCTGTGGTTTATGAGTTTGAGCCCCACGTCGGGCTCTGTGCTGACAACTCGGAGCCTGGCGCCTGCTTCGGATTCTGTGTCTCCCTCTCTCTCTCTCTGCCCCTGCCCTGCTCACACTGTCTCTCTCTCTCTCTCTCAAAAATAAAAATAAACATTACAAAAAAAGAACTTGCTTTCAAAAGGGTACCACCACTCTCTTTGCATGAGTATTCCAGATACAAAGAAAGTAAAAAGAAAAACTTAAATATTTTTGGTAACATTTCAGCATAACTACACGTAGTACACTTGGCAACAATCTGACAAAGGAATATGTAATAAAAGGACGCAGCATATTTAATTGTTATCCATATGAAATTTGTATTCCATGAAAGCACGTGGGTTTGGTTAAGTTAGAAAAGCATGTGGGTGATAGAGTACAGCTGGGAATGAAAATGCGTTGTCTGATGGTAAAAATGGCAACGTTTTTTCTTCAAATAATTAATATCCCTAACAGTAGTTTTCAATCTGTCATAACCTCTCTGAAGGAGGCTTTCATAGAAACCATGATCTATAGATAATTCTTAATGATCACTGTCTGTAAACAACCAGTTCTAGGACTTTTTTGTTTTTCCTTCTGCTGGAGATGGGGAGAAATTATTACATACCGTGAACTTGGTTGGGTAGCTGTTATGAGAAAACATCATGGAACAGCTAGGATGACCCAACGGTCAGTCCTGGGACCCCACATCTACATCTTCCCGCATCCCCAGTAGGGAGCTTCTCTGGAAACAGGCTAGTCCTGGGAGAGTTTGCTCTCTGCTGATTCTTGAATCACTGGTGTGGGTCTGCTTCACAGAAAGCATTGGGTGGTAGACACCAATGGCCTTTTCAGAGACCAAAGTGATCTTTCAAAGCTGCGATAGTCTCTCTGACTGTGAACCCGGGTTCTGCCTTCAAATGACCGGTGAAGGTTAAGCTGATAACCCAGAGTAGAAAAGACCATCACCATCCAGGGTCACCTACAACCCTGAAATGACGTGGCTTCTTCCCCCACAGGAAGGAATATCCGTCAACAGTTACATGACTGACCGTTCACATTTTACACCTTAGGACCACGGATATTCCCACCATTCAGTGGATTCAGTTGTAGGTCTCAGCAGATATCACGAGAAGCTCCTACCTGGACCAAGCTATATCCTGTGCGCTGGACCAATGCGCGAAGGGCTGCTTCCTTCTGGGTTCCGCTCAATCCATCCCCGGATTTGTGATTTGATTCCATTGAGAGTGATTATCGGCAAAAAATCAGGTTAATTAGGGTTGCTCACTGAAACCAAATTTAAGATAAATTAAGTAAATTACTGTTACCAAGTCCAAACTTGTCCTTCTCATGAAGGACATTTTCAGGAAACATTCTCTATAAATAAGCCATTAAGGTTAGAGCCACAAACAGCCACACACGAACATGGCTGGTTAGATGTCCTCCTTAAAGAGTTTTGTTTTTTTTTAAATATTCAATTTTAGTTGGAATTTAGAAGTCTCAAACGAGTAATACCCCGTCTCCAATGAGAACACAGATCGGTAGATCTCAATGCAATTATTTTAGAATGTCACCATATGCTCAAAAACAAATTATTATGTCAATTAAAAATACGCAGAATGGGGGTGCCTGGGTGACTGGGTGACTCAGTGGGTTAAACGTCCGACTTCGGCTCAGGTAATGATCTCACAGTTCGTGGGTTCAAGCCCCGCGTTGGGCTCTGTGCTGACAGCTCGGAGCCTGGAGCCTGCTTTGGATTCTGTGTCTCCTCCTCTTTCTCTGCCCCTTCCCCCCTCATGCTCTCTCTCTCTCTCTCTTTGTCTCTTAAGAATGAATCAATTTAAAAAATTAAATATGCAGAATGGTCCTTGCAGATCATCTATCGCTTAGACCACCCGGGAGAGGACACGAAGCCCTTTGCGAAAAATCTAAGAGGTTATGAAAGCCTACGTATGTGCATGCTTATGTAGGTGTGAAGGTGGAATTTCAGACTTTTATTGTCTATACTTTTTATTTGGGAACCAAGTTTGAACTCCATTCCAAATATGATAATTGCTCATCGTTAGAGGTTCACAGGGTAAGGGTGTGGCCATCTCGAATGGTCCAGGCTGTGGTAGCAGGAGGCCCTGGAGGCTCCCGTGTGCTGAGGGCCATACGCTGATCTGCTGGCTTGGCGTGAGGGCTCAGTGAAGGTTCCGCGCTGGGCTTTCCTTCTGCTTACTGGGCTTTGCCAACGGGGACAGAAGAAGTGTGCTTTACAGAGATTTGAATCACATGCAGACTGAATGCATTTTGCTATGGGCCCTTCAAAAACTTTTCTGTGCTATGCACTGAGATTGCCTACACTACTTTGGGTGGTCATTTAAGGGTTCAGAATGAAGGCGCCGTTGATAACATATGGAACGAGTACAAAATTGGGTGAAAAGGGAAGCTGCAGGCATCATGTCGATAAACTACAGATTCACAGAATTCTCTTAAGGTAATAACTAATAGACAGGCATCATCTAGCAGCTTCTAGAAAGCAATACTTGCAAGAAAATGTAGAAAGCCAAAGGAAAAATGAGATCCCAGAGCGACTATTCATCAGCTATTACAGGGACAAAGCAATTTCATGCTTCACATAAAAGCATGGCCATTGCTGCCCTGGACTCTTCTAGTAATTCTTGCTTGCGTCTAACCTGGGTTAACCCCAATTTTACTTTTTCATTCTCTCAAGCAGTATTTAGTCAGTTCTGTCTGCACACCAGCTTCACCCCCTGCCCAGCTTTAAGGGCCCTTGTGTTAGTGAAGTGCGTTAAGTTAACGTACCAGTTTCCGTCGCGATCCTTCGTGAAAGGCAGTGTTCCCCCCTCCCCCCGCCGACCCCTGCAGTCCTAACTTTGTATCATGGCAAAGACAAATTAGCAACTAGTTTTCTAATAGTGGTGATTTGGGACGTGTAGCTTTCCTGACACTTTTATCATATAAATAACCGTTCTAGGGATGCTACACGGTGGGGATAAAAGGAGACCGGTATTTGCTTTATAATTCTACCTGAATGCTGACTACAGTTATGTTAACTGTATTTTCTTCAGGATACTCTCAACAACCCCCCCCCACAACTGCCCCCCTGTGCTGGATTGAACCCACAAAAGCAGAGAGGCCCACGGGTGGACTGGGGTCCGGTGATGTCAACCACATTTGTCATCATATCTTACGGATGTCTGAAGGCCAAGCCTACAGTCTTGTGGATTTGTAGATTTGCTCTTTGCCGACCTTCATGTTTTCCAGCAAAAAATAACAGTTTGTGGTGAAATGACAAGTTTTATTTGCAAAGCCTACCTTTAGTTTGGTTAATTATTAGTCAAGATAATTGAAGACACTTTTCTGTCACAAAGGTCTTTTGGTCACGTGAACTCACTCTGACATGATTGAGAAAATCTGTAGAACATCGCAATACAGTGTCACGACTTTGGAAGTCAGGTCAGGGCGCAGAAATAGAATTCAGAATTTGCTACAAGAGACATCCAGTCTTCCATGTTTATTTCCCAAAAACAATCCCCTTTCCCAACACTGACCTAACCTGAAGGCTGAACTTGGAGCCCAGATAAATACTTCTTTAAGCAAGTCAAACTTCTGTTAAATCTGGTCAATTTGGAAGAGAGATGGCACAGTGCATTTTCTAATTAACATCTTGTAACTGTTCCAATTTGAGACCACTGAATTTTGAAAGAGTAGTTCCCCAAGTAATTTACAGATGCGAGAGGATTAAAACCTATACATGGCAGGCATGAGGAACATTGCAGTAAAGGAGAGCACTCATGAGTACTAAGTATATGAATATACTTCTCAATAAATAAGAATTGCTTATTTATTAAAATGTTTACTGAATACCTACTATCATGCAAGCATTTTTCGAGACACTAGGAAAATAGTAGAGAACAAAACAAACCCATCTCCCCTCAAAACTTCACAGAGTTTTCTAGAGGGTGAGAGAGGTCATAAACAAGTAACACACACAGTGTGCTGGTGCTAATTTCTGAGGAGAAAAAAAAAAAGGGAAAAGGGATACAAAGTGTGTGTGTGTTGGTGGAGAAGGTGAAATGTTAGCGTGATCCCGACGGGGGGAATTTGGGGAGAGACCTGGTGACGTGAGGGATGTGTTTGGGGGAGACCATTCCAGGCGGAAGGCCTGTGAGCATAAGGACCCTGAGGTGGGAGCTTGTTGGAGGAGAAGAGGAGAGGCTGGGGCTGAGTGAATGAGAGCAGAAATGGGAGTTATGAGAGAGACGATGGTGGCCCAGGCCACAAAGGATTTTGTAGGTCACAGGGAGGACTTTGGCTTTTGCTCTAAGATGTGAAGCCAGAGGATCAACAAGATGTTTAACAGGGTCATTCCAACATGGAAGGGAGTCGGGCAGGGCTGGGACTGAGCTGGGTAATGCAAACATGTTAGTCCTGTTTTTATGAATGTGTTTGTGGTTTTGTTCATTGTGATGCTTTTGGCACGGATTCTGATTTTAAAAGATCTTGCATTAAAACATCACTTGGTCTGACACGTGAGTTTTTCTGACGTTGCATGTGAGGTAGTGCCTGAATCACCTCGCGCTTGTCAGCAGAAGGCTCATGGGGAGGAGGAGGGAGACCAGTCAGAAACCATTGTACCTTCAGGGCAAGAGGGAGTCATGGCTTCAGCCAAGAGTGGTGAGGAGGGGCCAGGTCTTGGATATATTTTACAGGTGCATTGGATGCATCATGGGAGAAAAACAAGATGAGTCAAGGATGCCATCCAGTGTTCTGGCTTGGGCAACCGGAAGAATAGAACTGTTCTCAGCTCAGATGGGGAAGAACAGATCTGCGGAAGGGCAGGAGCTCCATCATAGGCATGCCCATCTGGAGATGCCCGTTAGACAGCCCCATGGAGAGGCTGAGTGGACAGTCAGATACATGAGCCAGAATTTTCTGGGAGAGTTCCAGGCAGGAGATGTCAGCTGGGAAGCTGCCTCCCTAGAGGTGATACTGAAGCTGTGAAGTTGAGTGAGATCATGTACAAGCTAAGTGTAGAAAGTAGGTCCAAGGACTGATCTCTAGAGCACTCCAACTTTTGGAAGTCAGGAAGACCAGGAGTAACCTGCAAAGGAGAATGACCTGGAACAGAGAATGGCAGAAGGGGAGCCAGATGAAGGAGGTGGATGGAAAGCCAAAAAAAGAAAAGATTTTGAGAACAGATGAGTGACGAGGTGTCTGCGTCCTACCAAGTCAAGTAGGGTGAAGCCCAAATAGGGATGTAGACCCTGGAGCTAGACATCTGGAGTCAAATCCTCATTCTGCCTCTCACTATGAGAGGAAGAAAAGAACTGGAAAATTCTTTAACCTCTTGATGTCCATGTGTTCTCAACTCAGAAAGCAATAGTATTTCTCTCAGGGTTGTTGTATTACATGAGTAATTAAGTTGAAAGAGCTTTGGAAGAGTTCCTGGCACATAGTGAGAATGAGATTAGCGTCAGACACAGATATCTATGATTTTAAAAAATGAGAAAGGGAGAGATGGCATAGTCACCAGGCACTTCAACTTCTCAGGATCTGCAGTAAGACATTCCACAGTTTCTTGGAAAAGCATTGTTACCTAGATGTTAACAGCTGAGAGAAGAACGGGGCAATGGATGGAAGTCAGATGGAGAGAGGTCACCATCACCATTACAGGCAAGAATGGGGGGGGGGTCCCCATCACTGCCTCAGTGTGGTAGGGAGCACGAGGGGAGAACACGCCAGCCCAGGGCTTGGTTTACACCTGGCCTGGGGCAAGTGCTCCGACACGACTTGCAATTACCACCCATGACTCCTGCTGGAGGAGAGCAGCAGAGCACCCAATAAGTTATCTATTATGTTATTTTAATTGTTATTATCATTTATCTCTAATTCTACAGGGTAGCATTTCAAAATCGCTTTCTGGGAAGATATAGTCCTGGGTCTTCAGCATGATTAATGGTCCCTCCAGGACTAGATTCCCTTCTGGCATCCTAATGTACCTGCCACCAGGGCTGCCATGTTTTCTCACATTTGCTCGCTCCCTGCTTGGAATGCCATTCCTTTCCCTTGCCTTCCCACATCTAAGCTTCACTGCATCGGCCCTGTTATCCTTCCAGACTGGATTGAAATGTCTGATGTGATCCTTCCTTTGATACCCTCTTTTGGGTAACATTCAGTACCACCCCCTTAATGCTCTCAAGAAAGTCTCTATATCCCTGTACTGTTGCACATAATCCGGCAATTATCTACTTACATGGCTGTCTTGCTCACCACATTGTGAGTGCCCTGAGCATAAAGACTGTGCTGTATTCACCTTTCTGTGCCCAGAAGGCTCAGCCTGGCACTTTGCTAAGTGCTCAATAAATAACTTGTAGAACCAACGGAAGACCTTGGGTGAGCATTTTGTAAATGGCAATGACCTACACTTGATCTGAAGTAAAATGAATCTGCCTCAAATCTCCTACCACTTATTATTCTTCTGGTTCCCATCACTTCCAGAAAGTTCTACCCTGGGCTAAATTTGCTTTTTGTGAGAAATTGATGCCAGTGTTTTCACTGCATTTATGAACACGTTATCATCTTTGGGAGAGAGACCAGAAGAGTAAAACTGAAGAAGAGTACAAAGGGATTGAAAAACAGTTGACATTTCAATTCACTTTTCTTCTTTTCAATGCCTTTCTGGTTTTATAATTGCAACATTGGTGACGATTTGATCCAGACAAGAAGGGCCTAGAAGTTATTGAGGGTTCAAGATTTCTGCCTTCCCGAAAGTCACAGGTTGATTGCAATGAACACCTCCCCTCTTCACTTGGTTGAGATTTTTCAATAGAAATTTCCAGAGTGCACCGTTGGGCAAGGTCAGAGCTTGCTGTCCCTGGCTCTTGACCCTGGTGGCCTCAGGTGCCAGTGGGTCCTGGCTCAGGGAAGGTGGCAAGGAGACAAAGATGAGAAAGAGGCATGAGAGAAGCAGGTTGGGAAGCAAAATCTGACTTTTCTGCATCTACAGCTGTGAGGGGCATACACAGCAGGCTGCCCTTTCTATATAACCCTCACCTCTCAAGAAGAAAAGCCTCTGTAAAGATTGAACATGTCAATCCGGCTCACATGGAGAACCAAATTGTGGAAGGAAAAAGCACGAAGGGATTTGAGGTGACAGTTGTCCGATTAGCCCAAAGGTCCCGCAGTGTTGGAGGTAAGCACCCTCTTGGAACATGAGTTGGCAGCTATGGCAACAGAGAAAGGGGGAAAACAAGTTTGTTTTTTGAAATAGTAAGTTAGGCAAGACAAAGGTAAGAAGTGCATGGTGGAGAGCACTGAGCGTGCAGGAAGGGTAGCTTGGAAAGGCAAAAGCAGCCATGGTAGAGTAGTTAGAGGCCGAGAAGAACAAAATGGAGAGGAAGGATAAAGACAGGGGTTAAAGTGAGTGGGTTTCTTGGTTTGCAAACTAAACGAAGTCATTATCCTCCATTTCAACCAAAAGGGCAACAGGTATGAACGTCATATCCGCTTCACGCCAGGCACTACGCTAGACGGTTTACTCAGGAAATGGAGTAGTTTGGGTAATGGTCTAGTTTCTGGACGCATGTCATGGACTTTTTCCAAAGAGGAGGAAGAAGGACACTGTGTGGAAGGACAGACGCTTTCTGACCTGGTAAGCAGAGTCAGAGGTGTTCCTTGGGACCTGTGCGAGCAACGTGCCCCATGTGCATTTCCTGCCAGTGGGTTCCCCTGGGACCTCTCCAGACCCACGCCAGGCCTCCCCAGCGTTTGGTTGCGCACCCGGGTCGCATGACATAGGCTGGACGTGACCCTTACGCAGCATGCAAGTTGGACACGTGGTTTTATCGTGAGTTTCAGCCATTCAGTATCTCCTGGGAATTTTACACAGAAGGAGTCCCAGACTGTATCGAAATGGTTTGTGCCGGAGGGATGACCAAAGTTGATGTATTTGCTTAATGACGCTACGTTAAGGTTACCGTGCATTACTTGACAACGAAACAGAAACTAGTTCTCATATTCTCCTTGGAAATACTTACAATCGGTCTTAGGTTTACTGGGAAGTGGATTCAGGTGAGAGCTCATTAGTCGGCCACGCATCCCAAACCAGAGCAAAATTAATAGAGAACGCGCAAATGTCAAATTCCAAAATGTAGCCACAAAAACATCCCGCCAAGTCCCAAGATGTGGCGTCTTATTTTTAAGAATCAATAAAAATAAAAACCAGCTAAAAAATTAAACCAGAACCCCTTCTAGGTTATTAAGGCATTAGTAATGAATCATGCATTAATTTGGGCCTGGCCAATTTGGGCCGAGGCAAGGCTTAAAGTAGAGAAAAATAAAAGTTGTTCATAATAGATACATTAGCTTAGAATTATCGAAAAAGTCCTCCTCATGTATTAGGTTACACGTCTTCAGAGAAAGACAAGCATGCATGGCAATTGCTGTCCTGCCACCAATGATTTTAACTTTTCTAAGGCCCTGGTTCCTGTTCTAAGAGCAGGAGCACGGATACCTAACTTGAAGTTAAAAGTTGTCTTTTAGCAAAGGCTTAAACATCTCAGAGATTGGATATGGGGCACCTAGTAGAGTGCTGGGGATACAGGAAATGCTCACTGAATATTTCCTTCTCGTTCCTTCTCTGCTGCTCTGGGTGACTTATCTCAGCATCATCTGTGGTCCTCTGCATGGCTAGTCTCCCTCTAGAAATTGTCCAAGGTAAAGAGAATGCAGTATTGAATGTGTTATCTTGACCTCTTTCATGTTGCTTTCGTAGTTGATCTTTTTTTTTTAATGTTTACTTGAGACAGAGAGAGAGAGAGAGAGAGAGCGAGCACACAAGTTGTGGAGGGGCACAGAGAGAGGGAGACACAGAATCCGAAACAAGCTCCAGGCTCTGAGCTGTCAGCACGGAGCCCGACATGGGGCTTGAACTCATGGACCACAAGATCATGACCTGAGCTGAAGTCGGATGCTTAACTGATGAGCCACCCAGGTGTCCCAATAATTGATCTACTTATTTCATGTGTTTATTGTCACTTCTCAGTAGGAAAAATCCTTAAGGTATTCAGTGTGTGTGTGTGTGTGTGTGTGTGGTCATACAGCTTGTTAGTGTTATAATGAAAATTTGACACAACTTAAATATCAGTGATTAAGAAATATTTGAATAAATAGTGCAGTGCAGCTAATAAAACTGATGTTCTAGTACAATATTTACTTTAGACAGATATTTGTGAAATAGAATTGAGTAGTCTACAAAACAGCAGGTGTAGTCTGATTTCATTTGTGCTAACTTTCATATTCATAAGGAATTATAAAAGGCTAACTGGTTATGCTTGGGTGGTAGGTTAACAGATTGGTTTAGCGTTCTCATTTGACTATTTTTAACTTTCTACAATATATAGCTCTTACTCTAATAATTAAAAAATAAATGACACTAATAAATGAAGGTCAATGGAAACAAATCATCAAAAATAAAGATGCAGTCAAGATTCTATTCTGAGGAAACTGGTGATCATTATTTAGAAAAAAAAATACTGGAAATTACTACAAGCGTCCAACTAAAGAGACCAGAGAAAGAACGAAGTAGACTTTATGAAATCAGAAGGAATCCAAGTAAAAGGAAATCAGTGAGACAGAAAAATCTGTAGACTTGATAAATGTAAGAGCTGATCAAAAAGGTTGGTAAATTAGCACCTCTGGCCAACCTTGATGAAGTGAAAGGGAGAACCATATTTTAAAAACAGGAGGGAAAAATGGATAGAATCACAGGCAGAGAGACTTTTAAAGAAGAAAATGTTTTTATCAATACACTGACAAATATGGTAAAGTAGCCGATTACCTAGTAAACTCAAGGGTAAAATAAAAATTTGAATAGGCTGATAACCACACGCTATAATGAAAAAATTCACTGTCTTCCTCCTAAATAACACAAGATCCAGATGGTTTTCTTGGGCAAGTTTTAGAACTCATTTAAGAAACAAGTAATTCTTTAACTATATAAAGCCTTATAAAACAGAAAATAATGCAAAACTGATACTAAATCCATCAATAATTTCATATCTCTGATACAAAGCCAGACAGAAATATCACAAAATAGAAAGCTCTAGACCCCAACATCACGTATAAATCTAAACACGGACTACAAAGAGCAGAGCATCAAAATACTAATATACCATAGACACAATGGATTTCTTACAAAAACACAAAGACTGTTCAACTTCATGGATTCTATTAGCTTGATCCACATCAGTGATGAAGAAAAAAACATGATCATCCCAATAAATGTAAAACTAGCACTCCCTTAAATTCAACACCCACTATTGGTTTAGAAAAATGACCCAACTCTTCAAGTTAGCTGTAAAATAAAACATACTTAAATTGATGGAGAGCATGAGAGCATGAGAAACCCCGCAATCATTCACCCTCATCAAAAGTAAGTGAATTGACTATGCAGGGCGGTTAGAACAAAGGCATACTACAAGAACAGTTACAAAAACGAGTTCCTCAATGAAGCAGAGATGGCAAGTGAAATGAGAGAATCTGAACCATATAAACAAAATTTGTAAAAATATAATGTGGACTATCCACAATCGTTATGAAGAAAATGACAAAATTACATTGAAGGATCTAACGCCTGGACACACGAAAGTGTTATTCTCGAAAGATATCCATTCTCCCCAAATTATTAGTGTAGTGCGATACCAATTTAAGACCCAATAAAATTATTTTTAAATATGCCACATTGAGTCTAACATTGATCGGGCAGGAAAACCATTCAGGAAGTACCACAACATGTACTAAATGTGTAGTATTCCTGGGAACCAGCCTTAATTAACAGTTAAAATTAAAGCGGGCACAGGAATAGACAAATGGATGAATGGAGTGGCAGAAAAAGTCTAGACCTTTGGTTTTTTTTATATTTGAATTTGCCACTAGATGTTATTTCAAAAGCTAGATCGTAGACACTTGGAGAAAAAAGTGAAGTTGGCTTACCATCTAACAGCATATAGCCAAATTTTAAGTGGATTAATGAAAAAACTTTTAAAAGCACTGTATAACTACTAGACGACAAGATGGAACATTTTTATACTCTTGTGATGCAGAAGGGCTTCTGAATCAGGCATATCAACAGCCATAAATGAAAAGACTAACAGATTTGGCTATGTAAAAATTACAAATATCTGTAACGGTATGAGAAAGCTAAAAAGCCATAGACAGGAAGAAAATGATTGCTATTTTTATACAATAGACCGAGAATCAGTATCTTTAATATACAAAGAGTGCTTTTAGTTCAATAATAAAGAGAGTCCCGCATCAGTGGGCAAATGAGCAAAGGGCAGGAGCAGTTAATTCACAGAAAAAAGAAAAATCGTTTGTAAACTTATTTAAATACTCATCAGAGCTGATAAAATAAAACAAAAACACAAGATACCTTTTTTTGCCTATTATGTAGCAAAATTTGAAAAGATTTTAAATAATGAATAGAGCTAACATGTATCGAGCACTTCTAAGTTTCAAAAACTTTAAACTTAATTCATTTACTCCTCATAAAAACTCAGTGGGGTAGGTAGTATCATTCCTATGATGGGTAATAAACCAAGTTAGAGAGATCAGTTAATGTATCCGGGGTCACCCAGGTGACAAGGGACAGACCCATCATTTGAATATTCTGGGGCCAGAGTCTGGGCTCTTTATCACTATATTCACCTTAAAAAAAATAGGTGAATGGTGCAGAAGGAGGAGGGAGATTATAAAACCTCTCCAGCTTCTCCTTAAGAGTCTTTGTAAGAAACCTGGTGACACCACAATGCAACTGATGAGGCAGATACTGTGGGGTTATGTCTTCTTCTGCTTCCACAGGGACAGATGGTTTTGGTCACCTAAAGCACCAGGGTAACTTGGCCTGTTTGCTGAAAAGAAAAGGAGCTTTTATCATCTAAGTAGTGCTGTGGGTAGACTGTGTGATGATTCACTTAGATACATGCAGGATCCGATCTCCTTTGGACATGGTCCAAAATGGATACATGGTCATTGCCAGCTCTCTGCTATGCACTTGGTCACACATACCTGCCCCGAAACCTCATCCCTCACACTTCTGGGCAGAACGTGGAGCCTTCATAGATGACCAGGTGATGTATCACTTGGCAGAATGTGACGTGAATTCCATGTTAATTTCCCTTCTTAAAGTGTGGGTTCCTTCTTCCCATTGACCTTTACTCTTCTGGGTTGTAGACCGCCAGAGGGAGTCGGCTATAAGCCACATGTCTGACGTAGCCCGGCGATAGTTAACAGACACAAGTACAACTATTTTGGGAGCAGGGTCTCCTCTCTGTCCCTCTGTCTCCATCTTCAAATGTCCACCTGGGTCCTCTTTTCCTTTTCCTATCCCTTACTCTCTCTTTAATCCCTTTATTTTGTTCTCTCTCCTTCTTTGGTGACAACCCTGGCCAAAGAAACTGCTGATTCCACCTGGAAGGTACATCCTACTTTTAAAAAAAAAATGTTTTTATTTATTTATTTTGAGAGAGAGAGGGATGGAAAGTAAGCAGGGGAAGGGCAGAGAGAGAGGATCCCAAGCAGGCTCACACTGTCAGCACAGACCCGGCATGGGTTTGTGATCCCACAAACTGTGAGATAAAGACCTGAGCCGAAATCAAGAGTCAGATGCTCAACTGACTGAGCCCCCCAGGCACCCCAGGTATATCCTGCTTTTAAGACAAGGTGTTAACAGCTGTAGAGAGGCAGTGCTGGTGGAGGCTACTTTGTCAAGAGACGGTTATTTTTGCAAAGATGCTTCGGGCCAACTGATACTTTGATGATTGTTTGTTGATGTTTAAATCTATCCATCATCTTATTTGGAGTCATTTGAAATACTAGATAGAGTAACTTAAAGCAGCAAAACCTAAGATACGGGGGGAAATTATACTGTCATAAAAATATTTACGGGGAAAATGAAACGATACTAGAAAAAGTTCAATTGGAACGAGTGATTTAAAATTATCAGAGAAAATCAATAAGGAGATGTACAATAGTCAAATGATTATATTGTGATTTATGTGTGTTCCTTGTCTATACAGATATGTATATAGATATGTATCTATACACATACACACCTGGACTGAATTTCAGCATTATAAATATGCATGGGGTGAGAAGGTATGTTTTTTTTTCAATTTTTTTAAAAAGTTTTTTATTTTTGAGAGAGAGAGAGAACAGGGGAGGGGCAGAGAGAGAGAGCAAGAGAGAGAATCCTAAGCAGGCTCCACACTGTCAGTATGGAACCTGATGCGGGTCTCAAACTCAGTAACCGCGAGACCATGAGCGGAGCCAAAACCAAGAGTCAGATGCGTAACCGACTGGGCCACCCAGGTGCCTCACTTCTTTTTATTTTTTTAAGCACTAATTCGAAACCAGGAATCAGACACAATCTCAGTTGAGAAGAACAAGTTCCCTAAACTCTTGGGAAAGTTAAGCGCGTCCATCTGGTCCACAGCTGATCATTCTTGCCAAACCGGTCCTGACATCTAGATATTCTTTTTTGTTTTGTTTGAGGGAAAAGTAATTGCACATAGACAATATATTTTCACTTAAAAAGTACATTTGAAATTGCATAATTTGTGCTCCAATGGAAACACCTCCTGTTTTGTTTTGTTTTTTTTTTTTTAAAGCATATTCTTAAGGAGATATAATAGAGGTACATTTGATCTGCTTGAAAACACATTACCCATTTCTTTGCTTACGATGCCCTTCAAGTACCAACAAGAAGCCATCAAATCCCCGGGCTTTAGCCTGAGACTGTAAATTACACAAGGAAATGCAGGTGAGGAAGCATTAACCTATGCATGTTTTGTCAAAATAGGACTTTGAGATTGAACTGCAACTTTCCTGAATTTTAGCAAGTCCTATTTGCTCCCTTAAATCTCGCCCTCCTCAATTTTTTATCATGCTCTGAGAAACAGCTTCTCTGTAATCTTCTCAGAGGAAGTGTCTGGTTTGAATGAATTCCTTCATCGTGACTGGAGAAGGAGGGCCCCAGACTTAAAATACTGTACCGTGATACAACATACCCCAAACTGGCCCAGAGAAAGTCATTTGAGAATTGCTCTAGCCAGGTTGAGCTGACAACAGAGAAGGCATGCTGGGGGAGGGACAGACGGACTCCCTGCCTCTGGCTTGACGTTATAATCACGTGTACCTGGGATGCATCCTCCTCACCCTGGAGGGACCAGATTCACCCGGTCTGGAGCAGGGCCCCGGAAATGGGATGATGTAAGCCTCCAAAGTGACACTGATTGGCCTCTGAGTTTGAAACTGTTGCATTAAGCTCTAGTCCATCCATGTTAAATGTCAAAACAAAAACATGGGCAGCAATGGAATTTATCCCACCTGGCAAATAGACGGGATAGACATCACATCAAGACAATTGTATTAAAGAGAAGAAAAAGCCTATAAAAGAAAGGTAGAGAGTAGATCATAGGAGAAAAAAGGGGGATGGTTCCAAATTTTCTCTAATAATTATTGACATTTGCATCCTTTCTGATGAATAAATCTTTTCCTAAGCTAGTATTTAGAAATAAAACCTTTGAAATGCCCCCCTCCCCCAAACTATGTTCTTACTAGATTCTGGCTCAAGTGGTTTGCTTTCAACTGTTTCCATGAGGACTGGCCAATGAGGTACTTATATTCCCACTGTGGCTCACATGTGGAGAGGAAGCAGAAGTGAGACCAAACGGATGGAGAGTAGGCAATGAGGAAAGAGGCTGGGAGGAGACCAGAGGAGGGAGGCGCTGAGCCAGGGTAACAGCGGAACCCCCTCCGCGGGTCCAGAATCACTCCTGCTGATACCCTGAAAGCCTCTTTCTCTGGAACAGGAAATCTGATCTTGGCTTTTTTCCTGCCTTGAGTACATGTATATTCTCACCTGTTGCTCATCTTGTACTCCTCCCCTCATCTCCCACCCCTTGTTCTGTTACTGGACTCAACCTGAGCTCATGATGTACAATGCACGAGGCCCCGCCTCTTTCTGGCTGCCTCAGTCTTCTTGAAAGATCCCTTGCAATATTCTCCTGCTCAAAAGCCCTCATTGGCCTCATCGCGGACTACAGAGGGAGAATCCATTCCCCCAGCCTGACTTCTGTGCCTGCTATAACCTGGCCCTAAGTCTACTTTCCTGGTCGTGTTCCAGGGCAAGTCCAGAGTATCTATTCTGTGCTTCTCCCACACACGCCAGTTGCTTCTTAGGTTCTTTGTTCCTCTTTGCCATTTGCCTTGCGCCTAGTTCCCCACTTCCTTTCACAGTCTTCCTGGCCGAGACAAACCCAAGCTCCCTCTGAGTGTGTGCCGTTATATGGGTATATGTGTATGAATGCACAAATGTGTGTGTGTAGACATGGGTGTGTACATACACACAAGTGTGACTCAACTCCTGGCTGCCAGTGTTGGTAGTGTGGCATTGCACAGGAGACTTCTCCGTACGCCCCTTTCCTTTTGTAACTGACTCTGACCCCATCATTTTGTTTTATTGTTTTTTATTTATTTTAGAGAGAGAGATAGAGAGACAGAGAGGGAGAGAGAGAACAAGTGGGGGAGGGGCAGAGAGAGAGAAGGAGACACAGAATCCGAAGCAGCTCCAGGCTCTGAGCTGTCAGCACAGAGCCCGATGCCGGGCTCGAACCCACGGACCACGAGATCATGACCTGAGCCGAAGATGGATGCGTAACTGACTGAGCCCCCCCAGGTACCCCATGGGCCCACCACTTCTTTACAGATCCTTCAGTCTTGGCTCAGCTTGGATGAGAATATCAGAAACTCTGAGAGAGAGCTTCCAACATGACCTCTGGTTGGTAATGCTGAAGACTGAGAGATGAACAAGTCTTTCAATCCAAAAATGATCTGAGAAAACTTGAATAGTAGGTGGGAATTGCATGTGCAAGAGGATGGAGGGGGTGATGGGGGAAGAAATGGAGAGCTTTGCAATCAGACAACATAGGAACTCTTGATGCCATTAAGTTTCTACTGTATTGGCTGATTTTACGCGCCAACAGGACGGGGCCATAGGGCGCCCTGACATTTGGCCAAATATTATTCCGGGTGTGTCTGTAAAGGTCTTTCTGGTTGAGATTAAGTTTAAATGGTAGACTGAGTAAAGCCCCTCCCCATTTGGTGGTGGGTCTCATCCAATCAGTTGAAGACCAGAATTGAACAGAAAGCTTAAGAGAGAGGGAACCCCACCTTCCCGGGACATCAATCTTTTCTGGACTTCAGACTTGAGCTGAAACCCTGGCTCTTGTGTCTCATGCCTGACGGCTTTCAGACTGGAAGTACACATCATCTGTCCTGGGTCTCCAGCTTGCCAACTTCAGGGCTTGGGGCTTCTCCGCCTCCATAATCATGCGAGTCAACCACTTACAAGTAAGTGGAAGATAGATACATCTTAGAGGTGCTAGTAACTAGTACTAGGATCTTAAGGTACCAGAATAATGACAAGAACAAAACCATTTTTGTATATGCACTGAGATTCCAATCAGAATGCCAGCTCTGTTTCTCCAGAGAACACTGGCTAATGCACATACACGTATGGTTTCAGTGCTGTCACATTTCTAGTAACCGTAAGATTAGGCTGCAGATGGCTGTTGTGTCCTCTTCACTCAGTAATGATACCCAACTCTTCCCACCATGCCTGACCCTCTTAAAGATCCCCAGGAAAGACGACAGGCAGACTTTAGAAATTCTAGAGTGGCCTTAGAAGAATAGAATTTCTTTGCCCATATGTTTAATTTCTAAGTTAATGTCCACATTGGGAAAGTGGTAATCACAGCATGCGATGTAGATGTTTTTCAGCCTAAAAGCGGATGTTTATTCAATAGCTCTGGGACCAGTTATTTGTGCGGCAGATTATATGGGCCTGACAAGCTGTGAACACTATATTTCATTCATTCTTGGACTCGTGTTATGATGTCTCTTCTTTCCAGTTGAGATTGTCCTTTTGAACTTAATTGCTGCATCTGGTTTCCTCGGACCAATTTGGAACAATTAGGTCGAACACTTAATTCTCACCATGACTGCCAAGCACTGATTAATAAAATATGTTTGGTCCTTGAGTGAAGCTTACAAAAATCCAACTATCTAAAGCTCTATATGGCAGTAACCCTGAGGCAATCTGATGCTTGTAATGAAAGATAGCCTTATGTTTCCTTTCAAAAAATTAGATTATGGAAGTTGTGATTTTATGCAACTTACATGCCATGGTATAAATTGTCTGTACTAAGTTCTTTGTCCTTATTTCTATTCAACCACTGAGGTCTGACATTTTTCTGTCTCTTAATTAATTAATTGATTAATTCCCATGGCTATTAATTAGCATGTATGCAACCACAATTTCATACCTGGATTTTGTCTTACCATGACCTCTGGCCTTTTTTCTAACTCTAACATCCTCTGCATAGCACTCGTTAATGTTCTCAACCATTTTGTTATGACATTTTCCTACTAAAACACTTTCCATGGTCCCTATTCTACAACTCTATCAACCTATGTCATCACCTGTCAAATGCACCCAACTTCATATTTCCAGTGTATAGCTTCTCTCTACTCAGACCAGCCCAGAAGCTTAGGAGTCAGGAGAAGAATGGAGGCAGGGACTCTAGGGGACAGAGGTATACATGAAAACAGCACGGATGGTGGAGAAGTTGAGTGTAGCTGGAATGTTGAAAGTTGAGTGTAGCTGGAATGTTGAAAGTTGAGTGTAGTTGGAATGTTGAAAGTTGAGTGTAGCTGGAATGTTGAAAGTTGAGTGTAGCTGGAATGTTGAAAGTTGAGTGTAGTTGGAACGTTGAATGCAAGTGGTGTGGAGGGGATCAGGTTTGGTAGTGACAACAGGTATGGCCAGTGAGGCAGGCAAGAATGAAACCAATACTGGCATGATGGAGTTTTCTGGGCTTCTTATGAATTCTGCATGGAAGAATTCCAACAGGTCCCTGTGTACTTTAGGAAGATGATTCAGCCAGTGTTGCGGACAATGTATTAGAGGCAGAAAGAGTAGTCTGGGGACCTGGGGGGAAAAAAGAAGTGTCCAGCTATGGCCGGCAGTGAGGATGAAGAGATGGAGAACCAGAGCCTTCCCAGGGACGGACACACATCTTTCAGCTCCAGGCCCGAGCACCGAGCCTGACGCTTAGTAGACACTTCATCACACATATCTGCTGAGCTGAACGGAAACTTCCTATAGCCTCTCCGACTACTCCAGACTTTGTTCTCTCTGTCCTAACTTTCTAGTTTCACCACATGATGACAAAATACACAGTATTTTGCCCTTTGTTGTTTATTATCGATTCCCAGGTTGGAGGGTGGCATAGTCGGCAAACCAAGGGATCATGGGTTTGGACCAGCTCAGTTTCCAATGTTGGGAGCTCTACCCTTAAGAGCTTTGTAAACTTTGGTCAAGTTGTTTAACCAGAACCCAGTTTCTTCATTTTGAAATTGGGGATCATGATGCCTACCTCATCGTGTAGCTATAGTGAGGCAAAAAGCTAGGACAAGTACACGGCACAGACTTTGGTACATGGCGCTCCATGATGTTTTTCTTTACCTCTTCTACTGTCTTGCTCTCCCCAGTCAGGTGCCTCTTTTATTCCACAGGCAATATTATGAATCTGTTATGTGCATAGCAATGTGTTTGGTCTGCAAATTGAAAAATAAATAGGATACCTTTCTTGCCTTTCAGGACCCCCTAGTAAATAGTATTCATTTTTCCAGCAAAGTGAGAGACTGTGGGGAAGGGAGAGATTAATAATCTGGGGCCTGGGATGGGAGCTCTAGGGAAACCCTTCATGGGTCCCTTGAAGTGATAAGGACAATAGTACTTCTTTGTGTCCAGCACAGCATCTAGAAGAATGCTGAGCTCAAGCAAGCAAGGGGTCAACCAGTCAGCCCCAGTGGACAGAGTAACACAGTAATCCCAAGGGATTACCTCTTCCTGACCCTCTACCCACCATTCCTCTTTATTTTTTACTTATTTTTAATTTTTTTAATGTTTATTTATTTTTGGGAGAGAGAGAGAGAGAGAGAAAGAGTGTGTGTGTGTGAGCAGGGGCAGGGGAGGGGCAGAGAGAGAGGGAGAGACACAGAACTCGAAGCGGGCTCTAGGCTCTGTGCTGTCAGCACAGAGCCTGACGCAGGGATCGAACTCGTGAACTGTGAGATCATGACCTGAGCTGAAGTCGGACGCTCAACTGACTGAACCACCCACGCACCCCAACCCACCATTCCTCTTAAGGTAGATGCTAATCCCTAACCCCCTCCTTACTAGTCCCGATGCTCCATTTGGCCCCTGCCCCCATAATTTTCTCTGTTGCCCTGCCTATGCCAGTGGGTGGGGTGACTGATTTGGGAACAGGTTGTCTTCTTTCAGGCCTTCATTTTTGTCACATTAATAACCACGCTATTCTTCAATCTGCATCGTCATGAGTGGCTTTGAGCACTGATGGGTTCTTGGTTGTAAGGATGCAAATAAAACAGGCTGAGAGGCTCGCACTCTGGTGTGAAGTCCACATTTCTATTCTGCTTCCTTGATAATTAGCCAGGTTCCTTCAAATCATTTTATACTGACTTAATTAGGAGCCCCTGCCCGTGATGGAGAACATCTCTGCCTTGGAGAAGCAGCAACAGTGTCAGGGAGAAATTGTCCCTAATTTGCTCCATAGGCCAGTGGCGAGGAGAGTTATTTCTGAGCTGCCTGACCTCTGGTCTAAATAACTCTCTACAGGTTGACCCCAGGGCCCATCTCTCTCTCTCTCTCTCTCTAGTCATTTTGTTCTAGGAAAGCGCTGCGTCATCAACCCAGGAATGAGATGATTATTATAGATGACACAGCCCAGGTTTGTGCGCACCTGTTTGCTATCGTACTAAGCACTTCGTGTGTAATTTCTGATCTCATCCCGAAGGTAACCGTGATTTTACAGGAAGAGGAAACAGGCACAGGGAAGTTAAATCATTTGCTGCAGGTCACGTTGCTGGGAAATGGTGGGGCCAGTATTCAAGCCCAGCCACTCTGGGTCTCCAGCCTCTGGCTTTAGCAGTGCCACTGTCTTCTCTTTGCTCTATGCCGTGCACGAATCTGTCCATTAGACCACCGTGCTTCGGGGAATCCTTTGAAATACTGACGTTCTAAATTATCATTACAGGAAGTAGTTGGCTTTGCAGCTTGTTTTGAAAGGCAAGTGAAAATAAGAGTTTCTAGACAGGATAGGTTTTTCTCCTACCTTAAAATACCCTAAAGGGCCACATAATAGCAATTCTTGGAAGGTTCCAATTCTAGTCAATGCCCCTGTATTACGTATCTGTTCTGTAGTGAGGGAGAGACGTGGGGGAAATTCCTATCTGGTAAGCGTGATGCTCAAATGTCTGTAATAATAATTCAACATTAATAAACAAATGCTTCCTCAAAGATCAAATAGCTGCCCTACAAATACTTACGTTCTCCTCTGGTTCCCTAGGACACTTCCATACTTGGCCATTTCTCACCTACATGTCTCCTTTCCTACCGTCACAACCTGCTTGTCCTAAATGCCGTTCCTGCAAGGCTTTACCGGGCTAGTTAATTTGCTAAGTGATTTTAGGCTAACGTGTTCCTGAATGTGAACACCTCCAAGTGTCCCTATCATTCATACCCTGTATCCTGAGTAATTTGTATTCTACTATGGAAACATACTCTTATTATCCTAAATGAATAATTCTATTGAGGCTGGTGGGCCTGCTATTTGGGAACATTTGGTCTCAATTTAAAGCTCCAAACTAGGTCAGTTTAAATATGGGACTCCCTTAGCATTTACAGACCTAGCAGCCCAGTTATTCTGTCCCTGGGGAGAAGAGTGTGTCCCCCAGCTGGGAGGCGCCCGTCTTGAGACACAAGCAGAATGTGGGCCTCGGGCAGGCATGTCATTAGGACAATTACCCTGTAGTAACGCAAACCTCTCGCTGCGCTCCTGGTGCCTGTGCCTGCGCATTTCTTCTGCGGTCTGGGCCTGGCCCTCTCACTAGGTCACGAAAGGGGTCTCCTTCAACTGAGTCTCTGGCTGCGTCCGTCTGGGAGTCTGGGCCTCGAGAGGAGGGTGGGACTCAGAGAGAAGGCCATTTTCCTCCCAACCACGGGGGCCTGTTAGTCTGCCTCCCAGGATTCGTGGAGAGACTCAGGCTGAATACAGGGGCGGTGCAGCGAGGGCTCCTATAAGGCGCAGGGCCTGCCTGAGGGTTGGGGGTCTGCACTTGGGTTCTTACCCTAACAGAAAAATGTCTTTTACCCTTGGGAAACTCCTTTAGCTTTTCTCTGTCCAATAACGGACCTCCAAAATTTAGTTGTAGTTCCAAGATTCAGCGATTCTCGGTGCTCCCTTCATGCTCTGTTTTCAGAGCGCTCCGTGCCGGCCGGTTGGAGCTTACGCCTGTTTCCACCGCTTTTTGTTTTGTTTTATTTTATTTTACTTATTTTTTTAATGTTTTTATTTTGTTTTAGAGAGAGAGAGAGAGCAAGCAGGGTTGGGACAGAGAGAGAAGGAGACACAGAATCCGAAGCAGGCTCCAGGCTCTGAGCTGTCAGTGTGGAGCCCGACCTGGGGCTGGAACCCACGAACCGTGAGATCATGACCTGAACCGAAGTCAGACACTCAACCGACTGAGCCCCCCAGGTGCCCCTCCACCGCTTTTTAGCCTTGTGCAGCCTTGGGTATGTTTCTCCACGTTCCTAAGCCTTGGCTTCTTTATTGGATGAACCGCATAGCAATAGCACCTATTGCACAGAATTCCACAGGGTCAAATGAGTTAGTGTATGTGCCCGGCACATGGCAGGAGCCCACATGGCAGGAGCTAAGAGCTATTATTCATATCATTGTTACCATCATGATAGGGTGCCGGTCCTGACTGGTTGGCCATAAATGCCCGCCTTGGGAGGCACTGCTGGGGATCTTCAGGAAAGAGGGTTCCCGACACAGTCACTTCGATGGGCCGACGTCCCCCCTCCATGGTATCAGGGTCTGTTCTCTGACTTCCACGGCAAGTAATCAAAACTATTAGGTTTAAATAAATCCAAGAAGCCAATCTGCTTCATGCAGAAGGTCCCAGCTAGAAAGATGAGCAGTCAACTCAGTCCCAGCATCAAAGCTGGATGGAAGAGTGCTGAAGATGAGTTGAGGGGAATGAAAGCCGGTCACCTTGACGCATGATGTCCTGCCAGTGTCCTGCCAATGTCCGTTATTCCTCTCACCTTCCACGGGGATTCTCTTTACTTTTTTTTATGTTTATTTATCTTTGAGACAGAACCAGAGCACGAGTGGGGGAGGGGCAGAGAGAGAGGGAGACACAGAATCCGCAGCAGGCTCCAGAACGGAGCTGTCGGCACCGAGCCCGACACGGGGTTCAAACCCACGAACTGCGAGATCGTGACCTAAGCCGAAGTCAGATGCGTAACTGACTGAGCCACCCAGGCGCCCTATTTATTTGTTTTTGAGAGAGAGGGAGAGCACAAGCAGAGGAGGGGCAGAGAGAGAGAGAGGGAGACACAGAATCCGAAGCAGGCTCCAGAACTGAGCTGTCAGCACAGAGCCCGACATGGGGCTCGAACCCACAACCATGAGATAGGACCTGAGTCGAAGTCGGATGCCTAACTGACTGAGCCACCCAGGTGCCACCTTTCCATGGGGATTCTTATCTTTTCTGCCTAGTTTCATCTAGGCTCTTAGTTAACTCAGCACTGGGTCAGTTACGTCCAGTACGGAGGTGAAGCCTCCATACGTAATCTGCCCTCTGCTGCGGGAGCCCAGCTCGGCTGCTAAACTCTAGTGGCCATGTTGCAGCCTCCTCGCTCTGTACAACTGGAAAAATGAGCAATGACTCGGTGACCTGGAAGAAAGCAGGCATGCTGAATTGACGGTGAAGAGATGTGGCACTAGAAAAAGGCCAAATGCTTCTGTATAAAGTGTTTTGTAAACTAGAATATTCTATAGAAATAAGGTATTACAGTAGGTAATTCTGCCATGTAAGTGTTCTTTGAATCATTTGGGCATCCCAAAACAATGATCATTTTTTAACCGCTGGAAGAAGAGGAGGAATCACTGTATCACTGAAGGCGGGGCTTTTACTGAATGGCAAACCAGTTTGGCCACTCTGTTGTTCCATGCAGCCAAATTGTCGTGTGCTAATTCTCTTAGCCATGTTATTGCCGGGGGTGCAGCCCTATACCTAACCTTGCAAACTGGAGGGGGTTAAGTTAGTCCTTATTCTTGCCTTCCTCTTAATATTACCAGGGATGGAACCCTACTGGAATAAACAAACCTGGAAAATACTTTCCATATGATTGTTAATACCTACACATATAAAATTCCAGGTACCTATCTGTGTAAGGAAAAAAAAAAGGTAAGTTTATATATCTTAAAAAAAATCAAATTAAAGGGGTGCCAGGGTGGCTCAGTCGGTTGAGCATACGACTCTTGATTTTCACGCAGGTCATGATCTCATGGTTCGTGAGTTCAAGCCCCATGTCGGGCTCTGCACTGGTGGTGGGGAGGCTTGTTGAGATTTTCTCTCTCTCTCTCTCTTTCTCTCTCTCAATCCCTCTCTGGCCTGCCCCCTTCCCCCAAAATAGATAGATAAACTTAAAAAAAACATCAAATTAACAAACTCAAGATACCAGCATGTTTTTGTCAAGGCAGCCATTTTTATAAAAGGAGATCTCTAAATTTTCGGTTTGGGTGAATCAAAAATACTCCACATAAAACCTTAATTTGTTAAATTAAGACTTCTACATAGTTCTTAAAGCTGAGGTCCTCGTTGGACTGGGGTGGATGGGCTAAACTGATTAAATGAGCTCTCCTGATCCCATCAGCAGGACATTTTACAGCTGCCTGGACCCTACAGTGACGCTTCTCCTTCTCCGGATGCTTTCCAGGGGGGGTGGGGACTGTTAGAACTGCACTTTAGAGGAGCCTGGTTACTGTTTCCATGAGTAAGATCAAATGGTGTTTACCCTCCGTCGATCAATACCGTCTTGTTTGAACGGATTGAGTCACTTAGAGACACATAAGGTAATGAAAACGATTGCGCAATGGTACCCAGCATCCTACCCCGCTTGCCGAGGGATGACAGTATTTTAAGAGCCGGTTCCCGAAACCGACGTGTCACACCGACTGGCTGTGTGGTGAAACGAACACCCGCTTGGGACTGGATGCCCTGTGGGTTGCTCTGCCAAGGGCCCTGGGCTTTTAGCTGAGCGTTTCCTTGAGCAACCTTCTCTAAAACAAAAGGATACTCTGCTCTGTTGCCGTTGCTGCTGTCTGTGTAGAATAAAAGAAAGCCAGAAGTTTTTTTTGTTTGTTTGTTTTTTTGTTTTTGTCTTTTTGTCTGAATAGATAGAATATGGTTACCATTGGTGGCTGATCAGAACTTTATCGTTTGTGCACGGTTTTCGATCGAAAGCGTATCAGTACAGTCTAAACAAAGAGCAGTAAGTGGGGCGAGTTTCAGGAAATTTTGCTGGAGGTTGTCACAAACAGAGACACGGGAAGAGGACCGCGTTTTGCTGAATTCCTACCGTGTGCCCCGGATGGCGCCTGAACCGTTTTGCTATGTCATCTTGTTAAACCCTCGCTAAATTCTCTGGGGTGGGTCCTACTCTCCTTGCACACTTGAGGAATCTGAGCCCAGGGAAGTTAAGTAGTGGGCCCGAGGCCACACAGCGAGGGGAGCTTGGGAACAGGCCTTCCGAGCGAGCTCTGTCAGAGGAAGAGTCTGGTGTTCTTTCTGTAATGAATTTGGAAAATCTCGAAGAGAGGCATGGTCTTGTTTGTTGGGATATTGCTAGGCTCTCAGGTCCCTCGGATGGTTTCAGCTGGTTCTGGGTTTAGGGGCTGCAAAAATGTTTGTTCTTTCTCAATCTGTGTTCTCAAGAATACCATTGCTGAGATATGTGAGTAGATGTTCCCGAGTGATGTTCTGTTATAGATGAAGCTCAGGAAGCAAAATACCACCCACCCCTAGATGCTCACCAGAAACGGATACGTTGACACGCGCAGTAAATGCCTAGCCCCCCGGCAAGTACAATTACAATGGTTTACTAACTGGGTGATGTCAAGCCTGGTAGGTAACTAATCTGTGCTCAATTTTCTCATTAGTAAAATGTTATAATAGTGTCTTACCTTCCATGGCTGTTCTGAAAATAATGTAGATAAACAGTGGACTGGGTGATACGGTGCTTAAGAAACGTCTGCGATTATTATTACTGCAAACATTCATGTGATAACATTCACCTGCTTTAACCTAACCACCTTTCCTCAACTTGACATTGGGGCTACTTCTGGGGGAGGGCACATTTATTAACATCCACTGAATACAGCGTAGGACATGTTGTATTTGAGACAACACAGAGTCAACTTGGGATTTGCCCACTGAAAAATAGTAACTAAATATTCAATAATAACAACAAACAACAACAACAACTATTCAGTGTTTCCCTATCCATCATGTCAGTTCATATTTGCCCACTGTTTTTCTTTCTTTTCCTTTCTTTTTGACAATTCTCTTCCCCCTTCCCTTACACCTGATAAATAGTAAGTTGGAACAGTAAAACATGAGAATGGTCTCCAATGGGCAGTATTAACATGATTCTGGAAAAGATGGCCCTGAAAATCATCTAGTCACTCATGTCTATTAGCCTGTATTTGGCAGGGGAAGGCCTCAGCTCCCCAACAAGTAAGCCCTCTCGTTATCTCCAGATCTACATTCCTACTGTTTATACCTCAGCACATATTACCAAGGATGCTTCAGACCAGACCAACACATCTTTGGAGCTTCGAAATCATAACGAAAGCTGAGTCCGTCAATGTGTGTTTTGCGAAACACTCATCGGGCACCATGCACAAAAATGTTCTGTTCCTCACCTCCTGGGAGATACCCAATGCACATCTGACAAGTCCTACTGCAAATACATCTGTTTAACTTGGAGCCCCATTTCTCCTTCGCATTTATTTTAACCATCATGGCACAAGAGTAATTCCATCAGAGTTTAAGAGATTTCTGGTAGGAATGGATATTCCTGGTAAGTGCTCTGACTGCCATCTTTCTTTAGAGAAAATTGCATCATATTTTGGTTGTGAATCATCTTTTTGGGGTGAACAGAATGATCATGTGAAAATATATCTGCTGTGGCACTTGCCCAAACCTTCCTCAAAGGAAAAGCTCTAATAATCGGCTATCCCCAAGGCTGAGGTTTAACACACTCAAAGCCAATCATTTTCCATGACTGTTTTTGTTTTGTTTTTTGTTTTTTCTGTTTTGCTAGAATGAAAAGCAAATAGCTTAGGCTGTTCCTTTGGTGAGAGGTAGGATCCTGGCAAAGGACACGGCGAGAATTGACCAAGGTGATTTTGTGTGGGTTTCTTTTCTGTGGAGTTTCGCGTTTTAGATTTTGGTTTTCGGTGGTTGTGAAGGATAAGAGAGAGGGAAGGAGAGACTTGAACATACAAAATCTCAAGTATAGTAGGGATTGTGACCTACACAGAGAACTCAGAATCTGCTGGTGATATTAATGCCATTTCTCCTGTAATTACATTTTTTTTTTAATGTTTCCGGGGGTCCTAGGATCAGGACAGCCAACCACAGTTCTCCCAGCTGTCTGGCTACTGCTAAATATACTTCTCCGACACATCAGCCCTGCACTTGAACCTAAAGTGGTAAATCTACTTTGCAGCTTCAGAATTTGATTAAACCAAGTAGTGGAAGATGGCTGCCATTTCATTCTGAGATCATATGATGGTCCCAATCTGTTCTTTGGTTTTCGGGTTGCTCCATTCATATGAAAACAGCCAGAAAGCACCCTGAATTAGGCTCTAGGGTCGAAGAGGGCAGAAGCTGTTCTCACTGCATTCCCACGGAGCCACCCTGCACAGTTTCCCAGAGCCGAAGCAGAAAAAGCAAAACACATGCACCGTACCTGAGCGATTTCAGAGATCCCCACCCGGAAAAGGTTTCCTTGATTATGGCGAGTTCAACGTGTCACTCTGGTTATGCCCTAATCATCATATCAAACTCCAAAGGTTCAGTGGCTTTAGGTTTGGTTTACAATTGCTGGGAGTTAAACTTTAACCCGCCCTGTCCCTCGCATCCATGCAGCCCTTTGACCGGATAATTGGGTCACCGCAGCCCAGCAGAGTCGACAACATGACCGTGAGCATTTGTTCACAGCATCAAGATACGTTTTGCGCGAAACACCAGTGGCGTGAATATGATTTTGAGGCCGTTTTCGTGAGTTGCGTATTGAAAAGAGTGGAAATCTCTGCAGTGTGTGTAACGGGGCTTTTATTTACATTAGCTCCCTTGCTTTCTGTTGCATCAAAATGACATTAAGTCTAAGGTACATTTGGGAGAAACTTTTTTTTTTTTTTTTTTACACTTTTTATACCACTGTGGTACACGGAGTAAAGTGTGGTGTTTCGGGTCAAGCATGTAGATACATGTTGGCTTACAAGGAGAATCTACACAAAGCGTTTGTATAACCAAGCAAGTAGGGTCCGATGGGTTGGGGAAACACGCTTTTTTTTACAATAGCTGCTCATCTCCACCTTAAGAGGGCACGGTTACTGCGGACGCACAGCGATGAGCCGTGTACTGGGTCCTATGGGATCTGAAGCTGTTATTCATGGCTTGAAATCTCAGTGGTAACTGCATTTCTTTTCTGAAGAAATTTTTTTATTAAAAAAAGTTGTTTAATGTTTCTTTCTCTTTGAGAGAAGGTCAAAGCATGAGCGGGGAGGGGCAGAGAGAGAGAGAGGGAGACACAGAATCTGAAGCAGGCTCCAGGCTCCCAGCTGCCAGCGTGGAGGCGGATGTGGGGCTCGAACCGATGAACCGTGGCATCGTGACCTGAGCCGAAGTCAGATGCTTAATCAACTGAGCCACCCGGGTGCCCCAAGCATCTAACTCTTGATTTTGGCTCAGGTCATGGTCTCACGGTTCAGGAGTTCGAGCCCCATATCAGACTCTGCGCTGACAGAGCAGAGCCTGCTTGGGATTCTCTCTCTCTCTCTCTCTCTCTCTCCCTCTCTCCCTCTCTCTGCCCCTCCCCCTCTTTTTCTCTCTCTCAAAATAAATAAACTTAAAAAACAATTAAAATCAAAAACACCACAAAACCAAAGCCCTCCGAATTTTGAGTAAAATTTGGCTTATAAGCCACAGACCTCCAAACCAGATTTAGAGGCTACCCTCGCTTGGCTTCAGTTCAAGTAAGAGGAGTCTAATTTTCTGGGGTGACAGCACAAGTTTTGCCCTGGAGTTGTGCCCTGGGACTGGGCTCTGGGGGAAGTACTCATGCTCCAGGAAGCCACACAGCTGCACGAGGGACACATCCCTGGACAACCCTAGGGGTGGACCCCCTCCGAGCCGTGTCCCTGGGGTTTCCCGGGGAAAGCTCAGTCCGGGTTTGCACGGTTCCCGAGCGAGTGGGGGATCCTTACCATGCGTTTGCGGAGAACTGTGGGGGAGATGTCAGTCCAGGGACAGTTTCCTTCACTGTTTTGTGTGGCAGGTGCCAGAGGTAGGTGAAAAATGGAGACGTGGAGGGAAGAGCCCTGGGGTTTCAGGTATCTCGTGGAAACAGAAAAACACAGCAGGTAAAAGATGGCATTGATGAACTAGTTATAAAAAAAAAATTGGCTTCTCATGTGAGGGGTCCTGGCATTCAACAGGACAGGGCTGTGCTCATGTGAGACCAAAGGGTTTGAAAAATCAGTTAAAAGAGCCCTAAAATCTGATAATTAGATTGGCCAATTGACATATTAGCCAGAAGACCAAAGGCAGTAATGAATTGGGTGGCATTAGGATGTTGCTGGAAAGTTTTTCCTTTTGTATTTCCTAAATCCTATCTCCTTGCTGTGATAGGGATATCGCGGTCTGTAGCAAAGAGGGAAATCATAGAAAATCTCTTTCTGGAGGGTACTTAAGGGGACAGTCTGTGGCCCTGGGACCAAGGGAAGCCACATTTGTGACCCTGATCCCATCAGCGCAACCAAGGGAAATAACTGTACCCGGAATGGCGGGGGTTAGCCCTTCTGGGCCCTCGTTCTCCTAGGAGGGACAAAGCCATAAGCAAATAAACCGTTACACGGTGTTAGCAAAAAGCAAATAGGTTTCAGTAGTGGCTGGTGAATAGTTGGTCATCTGTCTCTTCTACAGTCACCTAGGACCTACTAAGCATCGTGTTACATGGGTGGTTATTTAAAATGTAGGTTGAGTCCCTTAGCAGGCTGTCAAATCATCAACCTGGGCTGTGGCCAACACTAAAGCAGAAGAGAAACTGTCAGGTGAATTGTGCGCAGAAGGGGTACGTTCATGAAACTTTGGTTTCAGGTGCGTGTGTTTATGGGCATGTGTGTATTGCTTGTGATGAAAAATTTACACTAAGGCACAGTTTTCAGAGCTTCAAAATAATATGTTAGTTTTCAGGGGTTCAGTGGTTGACCAACCAGATGTAGAGTATACTCATTAAAATGTTTTTTTTTTTAACGTTTTATTTATTTTTGAGACAGGGAGAGACAGAGCATGAACAGGGGAGGGTCAGAGAGAGGGAGACACAGAATCCGAAACAGGCTCCAGGCTCTGAGCCGTCAGCACAGAGCCCGACGCGGGGCTCGAACTCACGGACCGAGAGATCATGACCTGAGCCGAAGTCGGCCGCTCAACCGACTGAGCCACCCAGGCGCCCCTAGAGTATACTCATTAAGCAAATACTCCCCACAACATTCCACTAAAGGATACTTGGAACAAGTATTACAAAGGAGGAGTACAGGATGCTAAACGCAGCATTAGACACGGGTGGAACTGGGGAGGGGGGACTGAGGAAAGTCTTCCAGAATGTCTGAGACCAGAAGGGGGAGGGCACGAAGGTGGGCATTAGAGCAGGTGGAAGCAACACAGTGGATGCCATGAGTTTGAATAACTTTGGCACAAATAACTGATAGAGGCCAGGTGTGAGGGGGAGGAAGAGCCTGGAGCCCAGTAAGTGGCACCGGGGACCTTCAGTGCTACCCCCGGGCAAGGGGCAGTCCCTAGAAGGGTTTTAAGAAAGTGAACCATGTGATCGATTTGTGTATTTGGGGTGTAGAGTTGAGAGCAAATTGTTGGGGGACAACAGTGCCTGCCTCTCTCCTTTTTTTAAGTCAAAATATGTTTGTCTTAGAATTATTCATACATATATATATTTGTATAAATTACATACATAATAAATATAAATACTCATATATACAAATAAGAGAGATTTGGATTCGAGGCAGGAGAAGCATTTGACAGAGCATTTGGAGAGAAGGTGGCAGGTGATGGGGGTTGATCAAGGTGCGGGCAATAGAGCAAGAATGGACAGAGGAAGGAAGAGACGTGCATAGCTGTCTGCGATCGGTCCGTAGTAGGTGCTCATTAAACGGTAGTTATCATTTGCATGTGAATTTCTTGGCTTGTGGATTCTAACTGATCTTGCCTGTAATATCCAACTGTCTTGGCCACCCAGCAGAGCTGGCATATTTAGGTAAAAATCACTGATTGTTTATTGATGGTGTAGGTAAAACATAAAATTGTCAAAAACTTCAAAGCCAAAGATTACCAAGACCTAGAAGTTTCTCTTCTGGCCACAACCCCTCCCTCTCCTACCTCAGTGAAAGATTTCTTTACTGTTGTCAACTTTCTAGGAACTCCAAGTACATTTTGAAAGGGGGTATTTAATGAACTGGAATGGAGTGTTCTAGAAAATGAAAGGGCCATGCCAGACACACTCCACAGGGCAAGTGTCTTATTCTCTTTTCTGGTCCAATGTGTGGGAAGAGCTCTGAGCAAGGAGCTGGTACTTGGGGAAACCAGTGCTAACGTCATCCCTCGGGAGCTCTGTCACCTTGAGCAAGCTTCTGCCCCTTGTGTGGGTCTCCGTGTCCTCGCCTTTGATGAGGACAGCATCTCCCTCAGGATTATGGAGAGGGTCAGATGAGTTGGCATGCGTGAAACTGATTTGAAAATAACAGGGTGCCGTCAGAGCAGAGTGGAATCATTACGGAGCAAATTAAACCTGCATCCTCAAGGCTGTGTCAGGGGAACGTCTTCATCTGTGAAATAAGGACTTCTAGAATGTAAGCCTGCTCCTTCAGAGATGCACGGCACTTTGAACCTAAAAGCTCGATGCTTATTCTTACTGCCTGCAAGACGGGAAGAGGGCGGCACTGAATTCACAAGGTTAGAATCCGTCTGTTCTCTAGCGTCCCATCTCAGGATTTTAGACCTTGTGAAACGTATTGGTTTTGTAACTACAGCCATCTAGTGTTGATTGATTAAAACATGCACATGCTCGCGGACATACACACACATGAATGGAGGTGCGCGCGCGCGCACACACACACACACACACACACACACACACTCACACTCCTTTGTTTTGGGCTCTAGGAAATTGCTTTTGGTTCTCCTGACACCTTTGAACGGTATTTTCACTGTGCCCTAGTTGTAGGATGAAATGACTCGAGAAAGTATCTGAAGTCTAGGTTCTCTCTAAAAATCATGGAAGCAAGTGGGATACTCCATACTCTGTCTTTTCCACGTGAGTGGAGGGGCGCCTGGGCAACCCAGTCAGGTAAGCGATGGCTCTTGATTTCAGTTCAGGTCATGATCTCATGGTTCGTGGGTTTGAGCCCTGTGTTGGGCTCTGTGCTGACAGTGCAGAGACTGCTTGGGTTTTTCTCTCTCCATCTCTCTCTCTCTTTCTCTCTCTCAGCCCCTCCCCCCCCAAATAAATAAATAAACATTAAAAAAATAAATTAACATGAGTATCCTCCTCATGTCAGTCCCTGTTTCTTCTCATAGTCGGTCTTAGGTTTCATGAATGATCTTGAAATTAGAGTTTCCAAATGTCTCATTGTGTTTTTTTTTTAAAGCAATGTTGAGTTCATCCCCAAAGCAAAAGCAAATATTAATTTTTGTAAAAGAACAATTTTAGAAACAATTTGATCACCAATCTGGTGATTTTCTTTATTAATATCAGAAAACACCAATCATTGGTGATTGGCTCACACATGAGTGAGCAGGGGAGAGGCAGAGAGAGAGGGAGACACAGAATCTGAAGCAGGTTCCAGGCTCTGAGCTGTCAGCTCTGAGCTGTCAGCACAGAGCCCAACGCGGGGCTTGAACCCACGAGCTGTGAGATCATGACCTGAGCCGAAGTCGAATGCTCAACTGACTGAGCCACCCAGACGCTCCATAGAAGTTCCGTTTTGTTTCCGTTTTGTTACTTTTCTTCGTCTTAAGTTCCATTTTTTATTTCATAAACATGATGATCATATTTCTTTTATAGCCCGTATGTGATCATTACAGTCTAGGAAGCGATTAGCAGTCGAATTCTTCTCTTTGTTGTTTCTGTGGACCCTCTCTGAAGATGCCACATGTCCACATAGTTTGCCACTTTAGGTCGTGGGGTTATGTGCAATAGAAGCTTTTTATATGTAGGAATCCTGGATCTGAGCTTGCCAGCTGGGTGGTGAGGGAGCGTCACTCCAGAGAGGCTCTACGTGGGCTTTCTCTGGGACACATTGCTGTCTTGACTTTCTTACCTCGGGATTTCTGAGACTGCAGGGTATAGATGAGACATGTGGATGTGTGTGTGTGTTCGTATGTAAGTATATATATTTTATAAAGAGATGTAGATACACCTTATAGCTATCTTAAGATGGGCATAAGGAAAGGGCAGTGGTGAAAAACAGGAGAAATTTGATCTCATTCAGAGGGAAGATTGAGACAGACAAATTCCATTTTCATTTCCCTTCGCCAGGGGGCAAACATTTTCCAGTTTACATTTCATTTTGGGTGGTACAGCTCATTTAAGAGTCCTGGCTCCCTTACTTTTTTTTTTTTTTTTTTTTTTTAACGCTCCTTAAATTTACATTCCTTCCTGTGAGTTCAGCTAGGCATTTACGTGAACATACTATTTTCTATCCGCATCTCCACATCTTTTAGTGGCAATTATATTAATTTGAATATATTAATTCATTTGAATTAAGTTTTGATTCTTATAATAGGAAGCCCCAAATAGCAATGATATAAACAGGATAAATTTTTATTTCTTTTTAAAAATGTTTGTTTATTTTTGAGATGAAGAGACAGAGTGCAGGTAGGGGAGGAGCAGAGAGAGAGGGAGACACAGAATCTGAAGCAGGTTCCAGGCTCCGAGCTGTCAGCACAGAGCTGACACGGGGCTCGATCTCCTGAGCTGTGAGATCATGACCTGAGCCAAAGTCAGACACTTAACTGACTGAGCCACCTAGGTGCCCCTATATACATATATTTTAAAAAAATGTTTATTTTGAGAGAGAGAGAGAGAGAGAATGGGGGAGAGGCAGAGAGAGAGGGAGACAGAGAATCTCAAGCAGGCTCTATACCATCAGCACAGAGCCCAGTGCTGGACTCGAACGCATGAGATCATGATCTGGGCCAAAATCAGGAGTCAGAAGCTTAACAAACTGAGACACCCAGGTGCCCCATTATGTAAAATAAGTCAAAGGAGGCAATGAGAGGTAGCAGGGGGCCTATGGGATTTTATCAGGGACTCCTTCCTGTCCTCAGCTGCAATGTGACCCTCATTTTCATACACTGGGGTCCTGCTTGAGCTCATCAGGACAGATGAAATCCAGAGGGTAGGGTCAAGAGAGGGGTTAGAGGTCGTGTCCCTCTCTTAAGGGAGACTCTCCTCAAAGTCCCACTCGACAATTCTGGCCACGTCCCACTGGTCAAAATTTGGTCTTCTGGTCTCCCAGATTGTATGTGGGGGGACTCTTCTTCTGAGGCTGCCCCAAGTAAGACAAGGTTCTTTTACGACGAGGACCGAGTCGAGGTGGACAACCAGTCTTTTCCATAATGAGAAGTTTCTCAAGATGTCTGCCTACAGGATTGTGGCTCTAGGAACGATTTTCATTGAATACTTATATCACACTTGATACTGGGGTCATTGGAGCTGGCGGGCGTGGTCTCTGCTCTTGTGGGACTTTAATCCCAAGGGATATATTGTCATACACATAATAACTTCATCTCTAGGGAGACGTTTCATGTCTCTGAGTCTCCGTTTTCTTCTCTGCATCCACCTAGGGACTGTTGTGATGGTTAATTTCGTATGTCAACTTGGCTAGGCTATGGTCCCCAGGTATTTGGTCAAACGTTATTCTAGATGTCACTGTGAGGATATCTTTAGGTGAGAGGAGCATTTGAATCAGTAGACTTTGAGGAAAGCAGATCACTCTCCATAATGCAGCCTGCTTGTGGGCTCCCACTGGGGCTCCTCCCTCAGGCTCCTCCCTGGGGCTCCTGCCTGCTGGTTTCCCCTGCAGACTATGGACTTGCCATGGCTCCAAGATCACATGAGCCAATTCCTTAAAATCTCTCTCTCTGTGTATATGTATATTTGGGCACACACACATACATGTATACACGTATATTATATACATGTAATTCTAATTATGTTTATACACACACACACACACACACAATCTTATTGGCTCTGAAACAGAACCATGACTGATACAGTTTTATAGATCATGGAATACACAAGGTGAGAGGAGGTCTAGATCCTGTTGTACGGAGGTAGAGAAGGTGAAGTGATAAAGCTATGCACACTGTTCTCTGAAGCCTCACCAAGTGTGAGCAGGCACTGGAAAAGTAGGGAACTGGGCCAGGCACCTTATTACTAGAGAGTGAGGAAACCCAGCATCCAGGGGACAAGCTAGGTAAGCACCACCAGCCCGTCCTCACACAACGCCCCCACTTGTGTGCATGCACACCCACACGCTCACATGTCCACACTCATGCACATACACACACACACCAGAGGCAGGCTAATATAAAACTTACCTTAGAAATTTGATCATAATAAAACAGAGACGATAAAGTTAAAAATTAAACAACTGAGGTCCAAAAGCATCTGAAAAGCGACAACTCCGTGCTGAAGCAGCCACATTTTGAATACAGAATTTCCAAGAATTATTACCCTCAGACGTACTTGACAGAAATTAGCACTCACCAGAGAAAATAGGTTCCCATGAAAAAAAGAAATGATGGGCAGCTAGAAATATTTCAGTACTGCTTGCATTCTGATAATAAGAATGTATTTAGGCATTACTTAGTAATTAGTTTTAAAGCAAAATCTACATACTGCTCTGGGTAAAGTGTTCACTAAATAGATTGCTGAAGAAATACTAAAAGTGAACTTGTTGTGTTGGAATGGAATTGGGTCAAGAAAAGAGAAGGACAGGAGTGCTTACTTTATGTATTTATTTTTGAGAGACAGAGAGAAAGAGAGCGGGGGGAGGGAAGAGAGAGAGAGAGAGGGTGAGAGAGAGAGAATATGAGTAGGGGAGGGGCAGAGGGAGAGGGAGAGAGGGAATCCTAAGGAGACTCCACGCTCTGTACAGAGCCTGAGGAAGGCTCCATCCCATGACTCTGGGATCATGATCTGGGCCCAAATCAAGAGTCAGACACTTGACCTACTGAACCACCCAGTCGTGCTTACTTTAAATTTTGTTCCGGTCCCAGGAATGGCAGTGTCTCTACTGAGCCTGGAAGAAGGGTATTCCCCTTTACCACCTGGGTGGTCATCATACCATTAAAGTGGTAACTTCCCTTCCAGCAGCAGAACTCTGTGATTCTTCGTAATCTGAGTTCCTGAAGGCCAAGCGTGCAGGTGGGGCTGAAGCCATGGCAAGTGGGGAGCTCTGAGTAGGCTTCCAGGTGGAGCTCAGAGTCAGAAGCCCCCATCCACGGGAAGATGAAAGAGGCCATGAAATCTGGAGAGTCTTTAATCTGAAACTCTCCTTTTACAACTGAGGAAATTGAGAAAGAGGCGACTGGGGAGGCTGGTAGAAGAAAAAATGACTCCCACACTTGAATTCCTATTTCAGAACCTAGCGGGTTCTGGGTTTCAGCTGGGGGGTCTGGGTGGGACTCATGGGAATGACATGGCAGACTGTTGATGTCTGGTAGGGTGGTCTAGTTCCTGAGCCAGATGTCCTGCCTCCGTAAAATCTAGCTCTCTCACTCACTAGCTGTGAAATCTTGGTGAAATTACATAAGTTCTTGATGCTTAATTTCCTTCTCTCTGAAATGGGTCATTTTGAGAAAAATTATATAAAGTGTTTAACCGTCGTCGGGCATACTCTGAAGTATTCAGTGGATGTTAGCTTTAGATCATTCAAGTACAACGTGAGCTCCATTGATTTAATTCATCCTCCAGAAAGGTTTACTAGTGAAGCAGGAAGGGAAGGGTTCCTTTATACTGTTGTTTGACAGAAATATAAAAGAGACACTGTCAGGGCTCATGGTGTATACAGTTTGTGTCAAAACACAGAGTGTGCCTGGTGTTCAAGAAGTTGCTATTATGCCTGAGCCCTGGCGTGAGAGAAGGCGCCTTGTGGTATAAAATGCAGAACAGGTTGTGTTTGCTTTGGCCAGCGAGAATATTTTGGGATTTTGTTGCTGGAAAAATTTTGGCCTGTCCACACAAATTACTTCTAACCCATTAACTTCACACATCGGAGCACCACTGAAAATAGAACGACCAAATTTTACAACCTCCCCCAATACTGTTCACTCAGTTGGAAAACGAGCTCCATGTTAATGGCAGTTACTTTGGATTTGTTTGCTGCAAAAGAGACATTCAACCAAAACACCAGTTAAAGGCACATTTAATTTGTAAAAGACCTACTTTGCTGAGTTCCTTTGAGTTCAAACATCTGACTGCTAACTGTGCCTGAGAGTTGTTTTAATTTTTTCTTCCTTTCCTTTCTTTTCCTTCCTTCCTTCTTTCCCACCCTACTTCCCTCCTTTCTTTCTCTCTTTCTTTCTTTTCTCATCCTTTCCTTTCTTTTCCTTTCTTTTCTTTCTCCTTCCTTTCTCCTTCCTTCCTTCTTTCTTTTTTTCTTTCTTTCTTAATTTTTAGAAGGAAAGTAGATTGACATTTTTACCATCCTGTGAACTTTTTACATTCTCCTATAACTGGCTAGTACAGGCCTTTATTAAGATTTTTTTTTTAATATATGAAATTTATTGTGAAATTAGTTTCCATACAACACCCAGTGCTCATCCCAAAAGATGCCCTCTTCAATGCCCATCGCCTACCCTCCCCTCCCTCCCACCCCCTGTCAACCCTCAGTTTGTTCTCAGTTTTTAAGAGTCTCTTATGCTTTGGCTCTCTCTCCCACTCTAACCTCTTTTATTTTTTCCTTCCCCTCCCCCAGGGGTTTCTGTTAGGTTTCTCAGGATCCACATAAGAGTAAAAACATATGGCATCTGTCTTTCTCTGTATGGCTTATTTCACTTAGCATCACACTCTCCAGTTCCATCCACGTTGCTACAAAGGGCCATATTTCATTCTTTCTCATGGCCACGTAGTACTCCATTGTGTATATAAACCACCATTTCTTTATCCATTCATCAGTTGATGGACATTTAGGCTTTTCCCACAATTTGGCTATTGTTGAGAGTGCTGCTATAAACATTGGGGTACAAGTGTTCCTATGCATCAGCACTCCTGTATCCCTTGGGTAAATTCCTAGCAGTGCTATTGCTGGGTCATAGGGTAGGTCTATTTTTAATTTTTTTGAGGAACCTCCACACTGTTTTCCAGAGTGGCTGCACCAATTTGCATTCCCACCAACAGTGCAAGAGGGTTCCTGTTTCTCCACATCCTCGCCAGCATCTGTAGTCTTCTGATTTGTTCATTTTGGCCACTCTGACTGGTGTGAGGTGATAACTCAGTGTGGTTTTGATTTGAATTTCCCTGATGAGGAGTGACATTGAGCATCTTCTCATATGCCTGTTGGCCATCCAGATGTCTTCTTTAGAGAAGTGTCTATTCATGTTTTCTGCCCATTTCTTGACTGGATTATTTGTTTCTTGGGTGTGGAGTTTGGTGAGGTCTTTATAGATTTTGGATACTAGCCCTTTGTCCGATATGTCATTTGCAAATATATTTTCCCATTCCATTGGTTGTCTTTTAGTTTTGTTGATTGTTTCCTTTGCAGTGCAGAAGCTTTTTATCTTCATGAGGACCCAACAGTTCATTTTTGCTTTTAATTCCCTTGCCTTTGGGGATGTGTCAAGTAAGAAATTGCTGCGGCTGAGGTCAGAGAGGTCTTTTCCTGCTTTCTCCTCTAGTGTTTTGATGGTTTCCTGTCTCACATTCAGGTCCTGTATCCATTTTGAGTTTATTTTTGTGAATGGTGTAAGAAAGTGGTCTAGTTTCATCCTTCTGCATGTTGCTGTCCAGTTCTCCCAGCACCATTTGTTAAAGAGACTGTCTTTTTTCCATTGGGTATTCTTTCCTGCTTTGTCAAAGATTAGTTGGCCATACTTTTGTGGGTCTAGTTCTGGGGTTTCTATTCTATTCCATTGGTCTATGTGTCTGTTTTTGTGCCAATACCATGCTGTCTTGATGATTACAGCTTTGTAGTAGAGGCTAAAGTCTGGGATTGTGATGCCTCCCACTTTGGTCTTCTTCTTCAATATTACTTTGGCTATTCGGGGCCTTTTGTGGTTCCATATGAATTTTAGGATTGCTTGTTCTAGCTTCGAGAAGAATGCTGGTGCAATTTTTATTGGGATTGCATTGAATGTGCAGATAGCTTTGGGTAGTATTGACATTTTAACAATATTTATTCTTCCAACCCATGAGCATGGAATGTTTTTCCATTTCTTTGTATCTTCTTCAATTTCCTTCATAAGCTTTCCATAGTTTTTAGCATACAGATCTCTTACATCTTTGGTTAGGTTTATTCCTAGGTATTTTATGATTCTTGGTGCAATTGTGAATGGGATCAGTTTCTTTATTTTTCTTTCTGTTGCTTCATTATTAGTGTATAAAAATGCGACTGATTTCTGTACATTAATTTTGTATCCTGCGACTTTGCTGAATTCATGGATCAGTTCTAGCAGACTTTTGGTGGAGTCTATCGGGTTTTCCATGTATAATATCATGTCATCTGCAAAAAGTAAAAGCTTGACTTCATCATTGCCAATTTTGATGCCTTTGATTTCCTTTTGTTGTCTGATTGCTGATGCTAGCACTTCCCACACTGTGTTAAACAACAGTGGTGAGAGTGGTCATCTCTGTCGTGTTCCTGATCTCAGGGAGAAAGCTCTCAGTTTTTCCCCATTGAGGATGATATTAGCTGTGGGCTTTTCATAAATGGCTTTTATGATGTTTAAGTATCTTCCTTCTATCCCGACTTTCTTGAGGGTTTTTATTAAGAAAGGATGCTGAATTTTGTCAAATGCTTTTTCTGCATCGATTGACAGGATCATATGGTTCTTATCTTTTCTTGTATTCATGTGATGTATCACGTTGATTGATTTGCAAATGTTGAACCAGCCCTGCATCCCAGGAATGAATCCCACTTGATCATGGTGAATAATTCTTTTTATAAGCTGTTGAATTCAATTTGCTAGTATCTTATTGAGAATTTTTGCATCCATATTCATCAGGGATATTGGCCTGTAGTTCTCTTTCTTTGCTGGGTCTCTGTCTGGTTTAGGAATCAAAGTAATGCTGGCTTCATAGAATGAGTCTGGAAGTTTTCCTTCCCTTTCTATTTTTTGGAATAGCTTGAGAAGGATAGGTATTATCTCTGCTTTAAATATCTGGTAGAATTCCCCTGGGAAGCCATCTGGTCCTGGACTCTTATTTGTTGGGAGATTTTTGATAACTGATTCAATTTCTTCGCTGGTTATGGGTCTGTTCAAGCTTTCTATTTCCTCCTGTTTGACTTTTGGAAGTGTGTGGATGCTTAGGAATTTGCCCATTTCTTCCAGGTTGTCCAGTTTTTTGGCATATAATTTTTCATAGTATTCCCTGATAATTGCTTGTATTTCTGAGGGATTGGTTGTTATAATTCAATTTTCATTCATGGTTTTATCTTTTTGGGTCATCTCCCTTTTCTATTTGAGAAGCCTGGCTAGAGGTTTATCAATTTTGTTTATTTTTCAAAAACCAACTCTTGGTTTCATTGATCTGCTCTACAGTTTTTTTTAGATTCTATATTGTTTATTTCCACTCTGATCTTTATTATTTCTCTTCTTCTGCTGGGTTTGGGGTGTCTTTGCTGCTCTGCTTCTATTTCCTTTAGGTATGCTGTTAGATTTTGTATTTGGGATTTTTCTGGTTTCTTGAGATAGGCCTGGATTGCAATGTATTTTCCTCTCAGGAGTGCCTTCACTGCATCCCAAAGCATTTGGATTATTGTATTTTCATTTTCATTTGTTTCCATATATTTTTTAATTTCTTCTCTGATTGCCTGGTTGACCCATTCATTCTTCAGTAAGGTATTCCCTCCGTGCTTTTGGAGGTTTTCCAGACTTGTTCTTTGGTTGATTTCAAGCTTCCTAGCGTTGTGTTCTGAAAGTATGCATGGTATGATCTCAATTATTGTATACTTATGAAGGGCTGTTTTGTGACGCAGTATGTGATCTATCTTGGAGAATGTTCCGTGTGCACTCAAGAAGAAAGTATATTCTGTTGCTTTGGGATGCAGAGTTCTAAATGTATCTGTCAAATCCATCTGATCCAATGTATCATTCAGGGCCCTTGTTTCTTTATTGACCATGTGTCTAGATGATCACATTGTTGTAAGTGGGGTATTCAAGTCCCCTGCAATTACCACATTCTTGTCAATAAGGTTGCTTATGTTTGTGATGAATTGTTTTATATATTTGGGTGCTTCCGTATTCGGTGCATAGACATTTATAATTGTTAGTTCTTCTTGATGGATAGACCCTGTAATTATTATATAATGCCCTTCTTTATCTCTTGTTACAGCCTTTAATTTAAAGTCTAGTGTGTCTGATATAAGTATGGCTATTCCAACTTTCTTTTGACTTCCAGTAGCATGATAGGTACTTCTCCATCCCCTCACTTTCAGTCTGAAAGTGTCCGCAGGTCTAAAATGAGTCTCTTGTAGATAGCAAATAGATGGGTCTTGTTTTTTTTATCCATTATGATACCCTATGTCTTTTGGTTGGTGCATTTAGTCCATTTCCATTCAGTGTTATAGAAAGATAGGGGTTTAGAGTCATTGTGATGTCTGTAGGTTTCATGCTTGTAGCGATGTCTCTGGTACTTTGTCTCACAGGATCCCCCTTAGGATCTCTTGTAGGGCTGGTTTAGTGGTGGTGAATTATTTCAGTTTTTGTTTGTGTGGGAAGACTTTTATCTCTCCTTCTATTCTAAATGACAGATTTGCTGGATAGAGGATTCTCAGCTGCATATTTTTTCTGTTCATCACATTGAAGATTTCCTGCCATTCCTTTCTGGCCTGTCAAGTTTCAGTAGAGAGATCCATCACGAGTCTTATCGGTCTCCCTTTATATGTTAGAGCACGTTTATCCCTGGCTGCTTTCAGAATTTTCTCTTTATCCTTGTATTTTGCCAGTTTCATTATGATATGTCGTGCAGATCAATTCAAGTTACGTCTGAAGGGAGTTCTCTGTGCCTCTTGGATTTCAATGCCTTTTTCCTTCCCCAGATCAGGGAAGTTCTCAGCTATTATTTCTTCAAGTACACCTTCAGTACCTTTCCCTCTCTCTTCCTCCTCTGGAATACCAATTATGTGTAGATTATTTCTCTTTAGTGCATCACTTAGTTCTCTAATTTTCCCCTCATACTCCTGGATTTTTTTATCTCTCTTTTTCTCAGCTTCTTCTTTTTCCATAATTTTATCTTCTAGTTCACGTATTCTCTTCTCTGCCTCTTCAATCCGAGCCGTGGTCGTCTCCATTTTATTTTGCAGCTCATTAATAGCATTTTTTAAAGCTCCTCCTGGCTGTTCCTTAGTCCCTTGATCTCTGTAGCAATAGATTCTCTGCTGTCCTTTATACTGTTTTCAAGCCCAGCGATTAATTTTATGACTATTATTCTAAATTCACTTTCTGTTATATTGTTTAAATCCTTTTTGATCAGTTCATTAGCTGTTGTTATTTCCTGGAGGTTCTTTTGAGGGGAATTCTTCCATTTCATCATTTTGGATAGTCCCTGGAGTGGTGCGGGACTGCAGGGCACTTCCCCTGTGCTGTGGTGTATAACTGGAGTTGGTGGGCGGGGCCGCAGTCAGACCTGATGTCTGCCCCCAGCCCACCGCTGGGGCCACAGTCAGACTGGTGTGTGCCTTCTCTTCCCCTCTCCTAGGGGCGGGATTCACTGTGGGGTGGCGTGGCCCATCTGGGCTACTTGCACACTGCCAGGCTTGTGGTGCTGGGGATCTGGCGTATTAGCTGGGGTGTGTAGGCAAGGTGCACGGGGGCAGGAGGGGCAGGCTTAGCTCGCTTCTCCTTAGGTGATCCACTTCAGGAGGGGCCCTGTGGCACCAGGAGGGAGTCAGACCCTCTGGAGAGATGGCTCCGCAGAAGCACAGCATTGGGTGTTTGCACAGTGCAAGCAAGTTCCCTGGCAGGAACCGGTTCCCTTTGGGATTTTGGCTGGGGGATGGGCGAGGGAGATGGCACTGGCGAGCGCCTTTGTTCCCCGCCAAGCTGAGCTCTGTCGTCCGGGCTCAACGACTCTCTCTCCCTTTTTGTCCTCCAGCCTTCCCGCTTGCCTAGCAGAGCTGTTCACTTACGACCTCCCAGACGCTAAGTCGCGCTTGCTGTCGGAACACAGTCCGTCCGGCCCCTCCGCTTTTGCCAGCCAGACTCGGGCTCTGCTTGGCCGGCGAGCCGCCCCTCCGCCCCAGCTCCCTCCCGCCAGTCCGTGGAGCGCTCACCGCCTTGCCGCCCTTCCTACCCTCTTCCGTGGGCCTCTCGTCTGCGCTTGGCTCCGGAGACTCTGTTCTGCTAGTCTTCTGGTGGTTTTCTGGGTTATTTAGGCAGGTGTCTGTAGAGGCCTTTAAAAATGATTCCAACCCGTTAGGAAATATCCTGTGTCATAGAAAATAAACAATGATTCTCGGTTAGATAGAAAAAGCAAGGAGCCAGCTCTGGCAGGTGTGCTACAGAATCTTTGAACCTTAGTTTCTTCATATGTAAAGTGGGAGTTTGCATACTTACCTTCAGAAGTGCTATAAGGAGTAAGGATTTTGTCTGAGGACCTTACCGCCATGCTGCACACACTAGCATTTAATGCATGTGAGTTTCTTTCATAGGCTGATGGGCTAAGGGTGGCATTTTGGAGGAAGCAGTCATGCTCGGGGTGGGACATGATCCCCTCCCCCAGGCAATGGCCCTTGGCAAGCCTGACTCAGATGAGTGGCTCCAGTAATGAGTGGTACAGATTTTTCGCTAAGGAAGGAGATCCTTTAAAAAAAAAAAAAAAGAGGGGCGCCTGGGTGGCTCAGTCGGTTAAGCGGCCGACTTCAGCTCAGGTCATGATCTCATGGTCCGTGAGTTCGAGCCCCGCCTCGGGCTCTGTGCTGACAGCTCAGAGCCTGGAGCCTGTTTCAGATTCTGTGTCTCCCTCTCTCTCTGCCCCTCCCCGCCCCTCCCCTGTTCATGCTCTGTCTCTCTGTCTCAAAAGTAAATAAACGTTAAAAAAAAATTTAAAAAAGAAAATAAAACGCTTTTAAAAGAACACTTATTAAAGTTTAGAATGGGTGCATTCCAGAATTTTTTTTTACAAACGTGTCCTTAAACTTTATTTTTAGAACAGTTTTAAAGGTACAGAAAGGTTGTGAAGACAGTATGTTCCTAGATATCCGGCACCCAGTTTTCTTATTATTAACATCTATTCATCTAGCACATGTATTACAATTAATGAACCAGTATTGATAGGTTGTTTCTAATGAAAATCAGTACTTCATTCGGACCTTAAATTTTACCCAATGATCTGTCCGTGCCAGGGGCCCATCAGGGGATACTATATTGCGTTTACTCATTATGTCTCCTACAGTGCTTGGCTAGGACATTTTCTCAGACTTCCCTTGTTTTTTGATGACCTTGGTAGTCTTGAGGCGTATGGATCAAGAATTTTGTAGAATGTCTTTTCGTTAAAATTTATCTCAAGTTTTTCTCATGATTAGACCGGGGTGATGGATTTGGGGAAGATCTCAGAGGTACCGTGCTGTTTGAATTGCGTTGTTTCAGGAATACATGCTGTCGGCATGATTTCCAACTGTGGGTGTTAACGTTGGTTCCCTGGCTGAAGTGTGTTCAACAGGTTTTCTGTACTGTAAAGTTACTCTTTTTGTTTTAATTTATTTTAAGAGAGACAGACAGACAGATAGCACGAGCAGGGCGAGGGGCAGAGAGAGAGAGAATCCCAAGCAGGCTCCTGAGGTCAGCTCAGAACCTAATGAGGGGCTCAAACTCATGAACCAGGAGATCATGACTGAGTGGAAATCAAGAGTTCAGATGCTTACCGACTGAGCCCCCCAGGGGTCCCTGTAAATTACTCTTTATTTTCTCCTTTGTAAATTGCACCCTCCGGAAGGGTCTCCACACACAGTCCACACTCAAGGATCAGGAATTATGTTCCCTCTCCTTCAGGGTTACTTTGTTTGGAATCCTGCATAGGAGATTTGTCTCTGCTCCCCTTTTCACTTACTCATTCATTCATTTATATCCGTATGGACTCGTGAATATTTATTTAAACTTTGGGTTATCATCTGATACTATTTTCTTGCTCATAATTGTTCCAGGTTTGGCTGTTGGAAACCCTTTCCAAAGAGTCAGTTGCTCTTTCGAAGTATAGTTTTCACAGTTAATTCTTTAATCTAATGTAGTTTTCTGCACAAAACTAGAAACTTGTTGAGGGCAGGGTATGTGTCTAATTTTGATTGTTTACCGCTATATACCTAGGACTTAGAGGAATACTATGTTTCTGAAATATAGAGTGTGCTCAATGGATATGGAGTGGAGAGATACAACGATGAATGGGTCAAAGAATGTGTCAGACACTGTGCAAGGCACATCACATGCACCATTCCTAAACTTCAAAGTAATTCTGAAGAGAAGGCATTATTCCCTATTTTATAAGTACGCCCAAGGTCGCATAAGCAAGAGCTTGAACCCAAGATTGCCCCATTTTATTTACATAGGCAGCCCTGAATATTGCTGCTGAGAAAAATGTCAAGGCTCTCCAAAAAGTCAAATTACAAGGTTATATTCATGTGTCTGTTATCATTATCATTATTTCTTTCCTTGTCTCTTTCTCTTCCTTTATATTTATATACAACCAGGTACTGTCTGTTATTGTCAATGGAACCCAAAGAATTGGTATAAATCTCAAGAAAGTATTTAAATTTTTTCAATCCTTGCTTCAGTGTGTAAACGATGCATCCTCCAACCATTTCTCACATATCCCAGTCTGCATGAGAAATTCCAAATTTTGACTAAGCGACATATGTAAATCAATGCCAGTGACTCTGATATACTGGTGAGAGTTGAATAAAGCACCCTTCTGACCTTCACGGAAAGGCTCAGTTGGGACCCTGGGCTTTATTTTATCACTTTGTAAGTTAGTGACAGTGGGCAGTGAGGTATCACGGAAAGTAAATAGGCTTAGGGGATGGAAAGACCAGGTTTGACACATGGCTCTGCCATCGTCCCGCCAGAGACCTCATGTAAGTTCCCTAACACTTGCAAGCCTTAGTTTTCCCTTTCATAAACCAATGATATTTAAAGTAGTCACCTCATAAGTGAAGATTAAGTGGGGCATTGGGTATTAAGGGCATAATACAGTGCCTGTCACAGGGAACTCAGCACATGATCACTATTTTTTTGTTTTTTTGTTTTTTTGTTTTGTCATTATTATTGTTCTCTTTCTTCTCAGGAGATCAGAGTATATGTCAGAGTAGGGAATATAGAGAGACAAGCTGAGGACTCATTAACTGCACACAACTGATTTTGGAGGATGTGTAATTTCAAGATAAGCCTCTATTTTTCTTGAAAATATATTGTTAGCTTGAATATATTTATTCTCAAATTGTAATCTGAATTATAAAGATTGCTTCTAGGCTCTGTTCAACTGGCACCCCTCACACTATGTGATAAACACATCCCATGCCTTTTTAAGTGACCCTGAACATAGACCATCCTTTACTGCACTTACTTAAGAACATTGTATTCTATACTCAAGGTGGGGGGGGCTTGAACTCACAACCCTGAGATCAAGAGTCTTATGCTCTACCAACTGAACCAGCCAGGAATTCAAGGGAAAAAAAAAACAGAATGAACACAAGGGAGGGGGGAAAAAGAGGGAAGAAAACCATAAAAATCCTTTTAAGGGACAGAGAACAAACGGAGAGTTGATGGAAGGATGTGATGGGGGATGGACTAGATGGGTGATCGGTATTAAGGAGGACACCTGTCGGGATGAGCACTGGGCGTTGTGTGTTAGTGGTGAACCACTGAACTCCTGAAACCAATATGGCACTGTATGTTAACTAACTAGAGTTTAAATAAAAATTTGAAAGGAAAAAAAATATAAGAAAATAAGTGTTTTTTGGGGGGGGGGAAGAAGAACATGGTATTTTAAACCAGTGATATCAAACTCCTCTTTGTATGGTGGCAGACAATGAAAACGCTCTTCAGTCAGGTTGGGTGTGTTGGAGAGGGAATTATAATGTGACTATAATGCCTGTTGCCACCAGTTTCTGTGTCCTTCAAGAATTGCTTTCTGGTACCGTGTAAAGTGTCGCCAATGGTCCATCATCCAAGCAGTAAATCACGGTTGCCTTACAGAATCCTGTTCTTGGCCCTACCGCTCCAGTTGTTTGACATGATTCTGTGACAGCAGGACGGAGGGTGGCCTCCCCACGGTCATGTTCACAAGTTGAGGCTGGGGCGGTACACTGTAACAATAGGGACATGTGTCGGCCCATACACTGTATTGCAGCGATTCTAAGACACCTATTTCTACATTTTAATACTTCAACATGCCTTAAACAATCACTATTGGCCAGGCAGTAAGGGTGATGTGGTCATTGCCTGTACATGCGTATCAGTATTTGAAGAATGGTGTCACGGGGCTGGAGGAAAGTCCTGAAGGTAGTCGTGGACCATTCCTTTAAAAAAAAACAAAACAAAACACCATCACCAGTGGCCTTAATGGTACAATAGAAGATAATATATGGAAAAAACTAGATCCAAGGAAAGCCAGACTAAGGGTGAAGTTTTGAGATGACCTTGAATTGTCTTCCCTGCACCCTTTTATTATGTATAAAAAAGATATCTAATAAAAATCTATGCCCAAATAAGTCTAAAAGACCTATTTCAATAACAGAGTTTCAAAAAAATCTAAACGTGAGGCCCCTGAGTTGCTCAGTCGGTTAAGCATCCGACTCTTGATCTCAGTTCAGGTCATGATCTCACCATTGGGGTTATCAGATTGAGCCCCGCATTGGGCTCTGCACTGACAGTGTGGAGCCTGTTTGAGATTCTCATTCTCTCCCTCTCTTTCTCTGCCACTCCCCTGCCTATGCGCTCTCTCTCTCTCTCTCTCTCAAGTAAAGAAACTTAAATCCAAATGTAAGAAAGCATTATATCATGGGGATAGAGGTTTTTCTTAACAGTGCATAAAATAGTGGCATATCTTACAATGGCTGGTGTATTAGGTTTGATAAAATATGGCAGCTGGATGTCCTCAGGTAGCATAGGCTTTTGGTTTGTTTTAGAACTTCTGGCTCCATTTTCAGCCCACACTCCCGGTATATTACGTCAGCCTCATTATTGTAAGGTTGACTCAGGCCTCACATCCCTACAGAGCAAAATCCAGAGGAAGAGAAAGATCTTCATAGCTCTATTCTTCAGTCAACCGTTGTCTGTAGGGAAAAGCCATGCTTGGCTTAAGTCTGGCTTCATAAGCCAATTATTGGCAAAGGAGAATTACATTCTCACAATTAAGAGCAATCAGGGTCCCATCTGAAAATCACATGGGACCACTCACAATGGGGGAAAGGTGGAAAAATGTAGAAAGCCAGCTATGGCGGCCACTGCAAGGCTTTTCTTGCAAGTTGTGTTAAACCAACAGCACTGACACACTTTTTTTTTTTTTTTTTTTTTTTTTTTTGTCAAGGTGCACTTTTAAAGTTAAATATTATTGTGGAAACCAAAATCTCTTCCCATTACCTGATTCAACAAGCATCAAATGTTCGGTAAGTATCTGTACACAATGAAGTCTATTTGTAGTCACCATGTTTAAATAGTGGCAAAGTTGTAAAATGCTTTCTTGGAGCAAACACGTAGGGTATTTGTGATTTGTTTCTTAAAATATTCCAGTATGTGAATGTTCCCATAGTGTCACGAATGATACCAGCATTTCAGAGAATCAGAGTTGGGTGAGGATATTTTAGCTTAGTACCTGGGAAAATGAAACACTTCTTTAGGAAGGTGTTTGCTTAAAGTTGACTGGTCTCAGACAAGTGTTTTTCTAACCTGGGAGAGAGAAGAGTTGCCATTTTCTGGATTGGAGAAAAGAGATGGGATCTCTTCTATACCTGAGGTGTGTGTTTTCACTTATTATCTGTTTTGCTTCTGGAAAATGATTCAAGGAGACACTGTTGGTGATTTGTAGGTAGAGAGAAGCAGGGTTTTTTTTTTCCGCCCCCGAGACGATAGAATCTTAAATTTGTGGACAAAATTGTCAATTTCCTTATTCATCCCTGGAAGGGACAGTTGGAACTTCTGGGGTCTGGGTGATGGGTTAGACGTTTTTGTTCCCCACTGTAGAGTTGGGAGCAGAGGTATCAGAAATGCCAGGAAAATAAGAGCAAAATCTCACTGGTGACCCAAAAGGGGATGTGAATGAATCCCACCTGGTTTTCCAGGAAGACATATTGACAGAGTCCTCAAGACAGTAGACTCTGGTGTTAGACTTGGGTTTCAATTCACTTGTTTTTTAAAATTTTTCTTTAAATGTTTTATTTATTTTGGAGAGAGAGAGAGAGAGAGAGAGAGAGAGAGAGAGAGCTTTAGTGGGGGAGGGGCAGAGAGGGAGAGGGAGACACAGAATCCAAAGCAGGCTCCAGGCTCTGAGCTGTCAGCACAGAGCCCGACGGGGGTTCGAACTCGTGAACTGTGAGATCATGACTTCACCAGAAGCTGGACGCTTAACTGACTGAGCCCCCAGGTGGCCCAGGTATACTGTTCTGAATAGGCAAGAGGGGATGGACTCAAGGAGACAAACGGAAAAGACTGGAAGGAAGAGGGGTGTATCTCAGTGTTTTTGTGAATTTAGTGTGCGTACAAGTGTGGGTTGTAGGAATCTTGTCAACAGGGCAGATGCTAACTCAGTGGGGCTGAGGTGGGGCCTCAGAGTCTGAATTTCTGACAAACTTCCTGGTGATGTCAAGGCTACGCTGTAGGGACTAGACTCTGCGTGTCAAGCTCTAGAGAAATTATTCAGTCAGACACTATAGGGATGGAATCAGGGGCCTGTATTTTTAGTAAGCCTCCCAGATGCTTATGAGGCATATCAAAGTTATAGAATATGCTGGGATTAATGAAAGAGGAAAGATAGAGATTTTAGGAAGTCCAGAGGGACCAGCTGGGTTGGACTCAAGTCAAAGAGGCCAAGATTAATGTACAATAATGCTTAACTGGAGTTCTGGGATCCTCTCATATAAGTTCTTATTAGAGTGAGAACAAAATGATGCCTTCAGCAGATTCCAACCTGGCTAAACTTTGGATTGCTTAAAATGAGGAACTATATATCCCATCCAATTTAATGCCTGCATATTTCCGGTCACCTTAACCCGAACGCCTCTGAACTTATTGGCAAATTCTGCAGACAAGTGGGAGAGTGTTCTAACACCTGGCACTGTTTTGTGAAGGACAGACTCTGTTTAACAAATGGAATTTGCATCCGTGGCGAAGTCATAGGGCCCTTATTGAAGATGATGAGAACGAGATAACCAGCTTGTGCTTTAGCTTCAATGAGCTTTTCTTTTTCATATTTGCAAATTAAATTTCTTTGCAAGGTTCTATTTAGACTGCAATATCGATGGCTTACTATTAATATTGAAGAGGAGAAAGGAACATGTAATTAATATTTTGTAGGTCTTTGGCCGTGGGCCATGGCTACATACTATTTTTACACGACTTTAATGATGAGAAGGAGAGCACAGTCATTAAATCTCTAAAGTCAGCAGAGCTGGTATCTCATGGACAGAATCTAAAATCACATTGCACTTAAGGTTCTGTGGAATAATAATATTCACCTAATAAGAACTTTATCGACTGATTGTATATCCATCACATCTGAAAGGGCTTCTGGCAGATTGAACAAATACCTGAGTGCCGTGGAAAGATACTCTGGTGGGTGCTGGGCACTGGGCAGAGGAGACATAAGACTTAAGGGTTGACTTCAAGTGCTTGTAGCCCCAGGAAGAAGAAAAGCCAGGCACCTGATGAAAGGTACAAAGGGTTGTATCCGACCCAAAGTGTCAGCAGAAGCCGGGGCTTTGTAGGGAGGTGGTGAGAGCACATGAATTACAGGCTTGATTGTGGAATTCAGCAACACTCTGCAAAATGTAAAACATGCCCTTAGACTCGTGTCTCCTAGACGGTGTGTACTACCCGGGTGCTGCTCCAGGCCTTGTGGGTCTTGAAGCATGTGTAATTTTGTGGTTCCCTCTTTATGGGGGGAAGAAAAACGACACCAGAAGGACCCAGGCAGGGGAGGGACACAGACACTGGAGTTTCAATAGCTTCATTGTAAACATGCCTCGGCTTAGAGCTGGGTGTGTTCATTAGCACAACTGTTCATAGCAAAAGACTGCACTAATCAAATTGTTTATTGGAGTGCTGGCTAAAGAAATGATGATAAATTTTATAATGCAATATTCTCCAGCTGCTGAAAAGGACAAAGGTGATCTGTCTATATGTACTGATAGAGCACAATCTCTAAGACACTATTAGGTGACAAAAGCCAAGTGCAGAATGGTGTGTATAGTGTGCTGTTATTTATTTATTTTTTAATATGAAATTTATTGTCAAATTGGTTTCCATACAATACACACTGCTCATCCCAACAGATGTCCTCCTCAATGCCCATCACCCACTTTCCCTTCTCCCCCACACCCCATCCACCCTCAGTTTGTTCTCAGTATTTAAGAGTCTCTTATGGTTTGCCTCCTTCCCTCTCTGTAACTTTTTCCCCCCTCTTTCCCTCCCCCCTGGTCTTCTGTTAAGTTTCTCAGGATCCACATAAGAGTGAAAACATATGGTATCTGTCTTTCTCTGACTGACTTACTTCACTTAGCGTAACACTCTCCAGTTCCATCCACGTTGCTACAAAAGGCCATATTTCATTCTTTCTCATTGCCATGTAGTAGTCCATTGTGTATATAAACCACAATTTCTTTATCCATTCATCAGTTGATGGACATTTAGGCTCTTTCCATAATTTAGCTACTGTTGAAAGCACTGCTATAGACATTGGGGTGCAAGTGCCCCTATGCTTCAGCACTCCTTTATCCCTTTGGTAAATTCCTAGCAGTGCTACTGCTGGGTCATAGGGCAGATGTATTTTTAATTTTTTTGAGGAACCTCCACACTGTTTTCCAGAGCAGCTACGCCAGTATGCATTCCCACCAACAGTGCAAGAGGGTTCCCGTTTCTCCACATCCTCTCCAGCATCTATACTCTCCTGATTTGTTCATTTTGGCCACTCTGACTGGCATGAGGTAGTATCTCAGTGTGGTTTTGATTTGTATTTCCCTGATGAGGAGGGACGTTGGACATCTTTTCATGTGCCTGTTGGCCATCTGGATGTCTTCTTTTTTTTTTTTTTTTTAATGTTTAATGTTTATTTACTTTTGAGAGACAGACAGAGTGTGAGCAGGGGAGGGGCAGAGAGAGAGAGAGAGACACAGAATCTGAAACAGGCTCCAGGCTCCGAGCCGTCAGCCCAGAGCCCGACGTGGGGCTCGAACTCACGGACCGCGAGATCAATGACCTCAGCTGAAGTCGGCCGCTTAACCGACTGAGCCACCCAGGTGCCCCAGGATGTCTTCTTTAGATAAGTGTCTATTCATGTTTTCTGCCCATTACTTCACTGGATTATTTGCTTTTCGGGTGTGGAGTTTGGTGAGTTCTTTATAGATTTTGGATAATAGCCCCTTGTCCAATATGTCATTTGCAAATATCTTTTCCCATTCCATTGGTTGCCTTTTAGTTTTGTTGATTGTTTCCTTTGCAGTGCAGAAGCTTTTTATCTTCATGAGGTCCCAATAGTTCCTTTTTGCTTTGAATTCCCTTGCCTTTGGGGATGTGTCAAGTAAGAAATTGTTGCAGCTGAGGTCAGAGAGGTTTTTTCCTGCTTTCCCCTCTAGGGTTTTGATGGGTTCCTGTCTCACATTCAGGTCCTGTATCCATTTTGAGTTTATTTTTGTGAATGGTGTAAGAAAGTGGTCTAGTTTCATCCTTCTGCATGTTGCTGTCCTGTTCTCCCAGCACCATTTGTTAAAGAGACTGTCTTTTTTCCACTGGGTATTCTTTCCTGCTTTGTCAAAGATTAGTTGGCCATACATTTGTGGGTCCAATTCTGGAGTCTCTATTCTATTCCATTGGTCTATGTGTCTATTTTTGTGCCAATACCATGCTGTCTTGATGATTACAGCTTTGTAGTAGAGGCTAAAGTCTGGGATTGTGATGCCTCCCACTTTGGTCTTCTTCTTCAATATTACTTTGGCTATTCGGGGCCTTTTGTGGTTCCATATGAATTTTAGGATTGCTTGTTCTAGCTTCGAGAAGAATGCTGGTGCAATTTTGATTGGGATTGCATTGAATGTACAGATAGCTTTGGGTAGTATTGACATTTTAACAATATTTATTCTTCCAATCCATGAGCATGGAATGTTTTCCATTTCTTTATATCTTCTTCAATTTCCTTCATAAGCTTTCTATAGTTTTCAGCATACAGATCTCTTGCATCTTTGGTTAGGTTTATTCCTAGGTATTTTATGCTTTTTGGTGCAATTGTGAATGGGATCAGTTTCTTTATTTCTCTCTCTGTTGCTTCATTATTGGTGTATAAGAATGCAATTCATTTCTGTACATTAATTTTGTATCCTGCGACTTTGCTGAATTCATGGATCAGTTCTAGCAGACTTTTGGTGGAGTCTGTCGGGTTTTCCATGTGTAATACCATGTCATCTGCAAAAAGTGAAAGCTTGACTTCATCATTGCCAATTTTGATGCCTTTGACTTCTTTTTGTTGTCTGATTGCTGATGCTAGAACTTCTAACACTGTTAAACAACAGCGGTGAGCATGGACATCCCTGTCATGTTCCTGATCTCAGGGGGAAGGCTCTCAGTTTTTCCCCATTGAGGATGATATTAGCTGTGGGCTTTTCATAAATGGCTTTTATGATGTTTTAAGTATGTTCCTTCTATCCCGACTTTCTTGAGGATTTTTATTAAGAAAGGATGCTGAATTTTGTCAAATGCTTTTTCTGCATCGATTGACAGGATCATATGGTTCTTTTCTTTTATTAATGTGATGTATCATGTTGATTGATTTGCGAATGTTGAACCAGCCCTGCATCTCAGGAATGAATCCCACTTGATCATGGTGAATAATTCTTTTTATAAGCTGTTGAATTCAATTTGCTAGTATCTTATTGAGAATTTTTGCATCCATATTCATCAGGGATATTGGCCTGTAGTTCTCTTTCTTTGCTGGGTCTCTGTCTGATTTAGGAATCAAAGTAATGCTGGCTTCATAGAATGAGTCTGGAAGTTTTCCTTCCCTTTCTATTTTTTGGAACAGCTTGAGAAGGATAGGTATTATCTCTGCTTTAAATGTCTGGTAGAGTTCCCCAGAGAAGCCATCTGGTCCTGGACTCTTATTTGTTGGGAGATTTTTGATAAATGATTCAACTTCTCTGCGGATTATGGGTCTGTTCAAGGTTTCTTTTTCTTCCTGTTTGAGTTTTGGGAGTGTGTGGATGCTTAGGAATTTGTCCATTTCTTCCAGGTTGTCCAGTTTTTTGGCATATAATTTTTCATAGTATTCCCTGGTAATTGCTTGTATTTCTGAGGGATTGGTTGTAATAATTCCATTTTCATTCATGGTTTTATCTTTTTGGGTCATCTCCCTTTTCTTTTTGAGAAGCCTGGCTAGAGGTTTATCAATTTTGTTTATTTTTTCAAAAAACCAACTCTTGGTTTCATTGATCTGCTCTACAGATTTTTTGAGATTCTATACTGTTTATTTCTGCTCTGATCTTTATTATATCTCTTCTTCTGCTGGGTTTGAGGTTTCTTTTCTGTTCTGCCTCTATTTCCTTTAGGTGTGCTGTTAGATTTTGTATTTGGGATTTTTCTGGTTCCTTGAGATAGGCCTGGATTGCAATGTATTTTCCTCTCAGGAAATACATCCCAAAGTGTTTGGATTGTTGTATTTTCATTTTAATTTGTTTTCATATATTTTTAAATTTCTTCTCTAATTGCTTGGTTGACCCATTCATTATTTAGTAGGGTGTTCTTTAACCTCCATACTTTTGGAGATTTTCCAGACTTTTTCCTGTGGTTGCTTTCAAGCTTCATAGCATTGTGGTCTGAAAATATGCATGGTATGATCTCAATCCTTGTATACTTATGAAGGGCTGTTTTGTGACCCAGTATGTGATCTACCTTGGAGAATGTTCCATGGGCACTCAAGAAGAAAGTATGTTCTGTTGCTTTGGGATGCAGAGTTCTAAATATATCTGTCAAGTCCATCTGATCCAATGTATCATTTGGGGCCCTTGTTTTTTTATTGATCCTGTGTCTAGATGATCTATCCATTGTTGTAAGTGGTGTATTAAAATTCCCTGCAATTACCACATTCTTGTCAATAAGGTTGCTTATGTTTGTGAGTAATTGTTGTATATATTTGGGGGCTCCTGTATTAGGTGCATAGACATTTATAATCGATAGCTCTCCCTGATGGATAGACCCTATAATTATTACATAATGCCCTTCTTCATCTCTTGTTACAGTCTTTCATTTAAAGTCTAGTTTGTCTGATATAAGTATGGCTACTCCAGCTTTCTTTTGACTTCTAGTAGAATGGTAGTTCTCCATCCCCTCACTTTCAATCTGAAGGTGTCCTCAGATCTAAAATGAGTCTCTTATAGACAGAAAATAGATGGGTCTTGTTTTGTTTTGTGTTTTTTTTTTAATCCATTCTGATACCCTATGTCTTTTGGTTGGAGCATTTAGTCCATTTACATTCAGTGTTATTACTGAAAGAAATGGGTTTAGAGTCATTATGATGTCTGTAGGTTTCATGCTTGTAGTGATGTCTCTGGTCCTTTGTGGTCCTTGCAACACTTCACTCACAGAGTCCCCCTTAGGATCTCTTGTAGGGCTGGTTTAGTGATGATGAATTCCTTCAGTTTTTGTTTGTTTGGTAAAACCTTTATCTCTCCTTCTACTCTGAATGTCAGACTTGCTGGGTAAAGGATTCTCAGCTGCATATTTTTTCTGTTCATCACATTGAAGATTTCCTGCCATTCCTTTCCGGCCTGCCAAGTTTCAGTAGATAGGTCTGCCACTAGTCATATGGGTCTCCCTTTGTAAGTTAGAGCCTGTTTATCCCTAGCTGCTTTCGGAATTTTTTCTTTATCCCTGTATTTTGCCAGTTTCACTATGATATGTTGTGCAGAAGATCGATTCAAATTACATCTGAAGGGAGTTCTCTGTGCCTCTTGGATTTCAATGCCTTTTTCCTTCCCCAGATCAGGGAAGTTCTCAGCTATGATTTGTTCAAATGCACCTTCAGCCCCTTTCTCTCTCTCTTCCTTTTCTGGAATTCCTATGATACAGATATTGTTCTGTTTGCATCACTTAGTTCTCTAATTCTCCCCTCATACTCCTGGATTTTTTTTTTATCTCTCTTTTCCTCAGCTTCCTCTTTTTCCATAATTTTATCTTCTAATTCACCCATTCTCTCCTCTGCCTCTTCAATCCCAGCTGTGGTCGCCTCCCTTTACGTTGCAGCTCATTTATAGCATTTTTTAGCTCCTTATGACTATTTCTTAGTCCATTGATCTCTGTAGCAATAGATTCTCTGCTGTCCTCTATGCCCAGTGATTAATTTTATGACTATTATTCTAAATTCTTGTTCTGTATATTGTTTAAATCGTTTTTGATCAATTTGTTAGCTGTCGCTACTTCCTGGAGTTTCTTTTGAGGAGAGTTCTTCTGTTTCGTCATTTTGGTTAGTCCCTGGAGTGGCGCAGAACTGTGGGGCACTTTTCCTGTGCTGTCCGGAGTAACTTGTATTGGTGGGCGGGGCCATATTCAGACCCAATGTCTGTCCTCAGCCCACCGCTGGGGCCACAGTCAGGCTGGTGTGTACCTTATCTTCCCCTCTCCCAGGGGCAGGACTCACTGTGGAGTGGTGTGGCCCCTGTCTGGGCTGCTTGCACACTGCCAGGCTTGTGGTGCTGCTTCTGTGGGATCTGGCGTATTAGACGGGGTGGATCCGCAAGGTGCACAGGGGCGGGAGGGGCAGGCTAGGCTTGCTTTGCCCTTGGTGGTCCCCTGTGGGAGGGGCCCTGCGGCACCGGGAGGGAGGTAGACCCATCAGAGGGATGGATCCACAGAAGCGCAGCGTTGGGTGTGTGCCTGGTGCAAGCAAGTTCTGTGATGGGGACTGGTTCCCTTTGGGGTTCCGGCTGGGGGATGGGCGAGGGAGGCAGCGCTGGCCAGCGCCTTTGTTCCCCGCTAAGCTGAGCTCTGTCTTCCGGGGCTCAACACCTTTCCCTCCCAGCGTCCTCTCGCCCTCCCGCTCTCCAAGCAGAGCCGCTGACTTTTAACATTCCAGATGTTAAGTCCCGCTGGCTTTCAGAACTCCGTCCAGCCCCTCCACTTTTGCAAGCCAGACTCAGGGGCTCTGCTTTGCCGGGCGGGCTGCCCCTCCACCCTGGCTCCCTCCCGCCAGTCCGTGGAGCACCCACCATCTCTCTGCCCTTCCTACCCTCTTCCGTGGCCTCTATGCTTGGCTCTGGAGAATCCATTCTGCTAGTCTTCTGGCGGTTTTCTGGGTGATTTAGGCAGCTGTGGGTGGAATCTAAGTGATCGGCAGAACGAGGTGAGTTCGCCCTCCTACGCCGCCATCTTTCCTCTCCCTATCTGCTGTTATTTATTTTAAAAAGGGAGGACATGTACATACATAGATCTACACACAGTGAATAGCTCCAGAACTGGCAGTGTTGTTGCCTCTGGGAAGGGTTGCATGGAGGGGAGTTGATGGCACAAGGAGAGGTACTTTTCCCTCACATCCTTTTGCATCGTTTGAAGGTTTACTCATGTGGGAAACAAAGGCAGAAGGAAATGGCAGATAAAATTGAATTTCCTTACAACCTGCAGCCCATTGACCGATACTCTATGCAGGCAGAGCAGAACATTCCTCTAGGAACTTCCCACTGTTTTAATGTTAACACTTGGCTAGAAGGAGAAACAACCTTAGTGGGGCAATGGTCAGGCCTCCAGGATCCTGGGAGTCCTCTCTAGCACACGAAAGTCCTCTTGGAAAGAAACCTCCCTTTTTCTTCACCTCCCCTAACTCCCGTGTGTATAACCAACCTCTCCTCACAACCCCTGGACAGCTCTTTCTGCGGATGGGTCCTGTCCCTGGGCTTTAATAAAACCACCTTTTTGCCCCGAAGACATCTCAAAAATTCTCTCTTGGCTGGTGGCTCCAAACCCCAACATTTTCCACATCATTTACCACAGGTACTTGTAACATGTTTGAAAATGAAAGTTAAAAGCAGCTATAACAACTAAAACAAGAGCATTTGAGTCTGGGGCACCTGGTGGCTCAGTCGGTCACGCGTCCGACTTTGGTCCGGTTGTGATCTCATGGTTCAGGAGTTGGAGCCCCACCTCAGGCTCTGTACCTACAGCGTGGAGCCTGGAACCTGCTTCGGATTCTGTGTCCCCCTCTCTCTGCCCCTCCCCCACTTACGCTCTGTCTCTCTCAAAGATAAATAAACATTAAAGAGAAAAAAGAGTATTTGTGATGAGGGAGCATCAGGCAAGCCGACAGGCCACAAACACGCTGCCCCCCTCCCGCAAGTGGGTGGGGACATGTGTGATACTCCTCGGGCACTCCTGGCTGCCCAAGAACAAAGGAAAGGGGGAAAACAGATGGTTAACTGATAGAGATCACAGTCCTGCAGGACCTGAGTCTCCATCACCCCTCCGTAGTGATGTGGGGACAGGGGCAGGAGAAAATGGCAGATAGAACTAAGTTTCCTTATACCCTGCAGCCCACTGACTAACGCTTGAGGCCGGTAGAGCAAACATTTCTCCGGGAAACCCCTGCTGTCTCAATGCTAATGCTTTGCTGGAAAGAAAACCACCCTAGCTTGTGGCCTCCACTGTCCTGGGAATCTTCTTTAGCATATGAAAATCTCACTGGAAACTTCCCCTGGACTTTACCTCCCCCAGTCTCTCCTCACGGTCCCTGGGTAGATCTTCCTGGCCACGGGTCCTGTCCCCGTGCTTCAGTAAAATCACCTTTTTGCACCAAAGACGTCTTCGAGAATTTCTTCTTGGCCTTTGGCTCTGGACCCCACAGACCCCACTGTCACCCCCCAAAAACCTCATCATTTTAGTCAGGCCTTGAAAGGAACCAGCATGAAGATCTGTTTGGCCCTTGTAGGGGGTGAAGGTGGGTCCCGCTGTTGAAGAAGCTCTTTCACGGGGGCGCTGGGGGCCACATCACTGAGGACACCGCCCCCCACCCCCCGAAAGTAACTGTGTTTTGCAGATACTCCTCTGGCAGTGCTGGTGGGATGGATTGGAGTCAGGAGGCCAGTTCTGAGCCCGCGGTCACTGTGGACTCCCAGGAGGCCTACGGCGAGCGTCTCGGCAGTGATTTGCGAGCAAGAGGACAGGCAGAAAGGGCAGAGTGGCAGAGACGGAAAGAGGGAGTCCTGTGAGTCAGGGGGCGCATTAGCTCTGGAGGGAAGCGTGATGCAGAAAAGGACCCCAAGGGACTGAGGAAATAAGGCCGGCATAGAAAGGAAGAGAAGTGCCCAGGGGTGCGTTCTGAGAGGTTTTCATCAGAGGGTTGGCGGTATGCGTGAGTTCTCTTACTAAAGCTTTACCCATGTGGGGAGGCTCCTGTCGCCATCAGCCCGTCACAACTTCTTCCCTCTTCTCCCGATGCCCTGGGGAAGGAAAAGTCTTCTCGGGAGCTCTGGCTCTGGTGAGAAACCTGGGGCCTCATCAGAGGTTCTCACACCTTAGCTCCTGGAAATAGGAAGGGAAGCATAGGGCTCATTGGGCCACACGGAGGTGAAGTTCGTTGTGCACCCCAGGGAGGTAGGAACGGAGGTGGGAACGGGGTGTGGGGAGCAGGCCGCTCTCAGGGCTCTGGGGAGCTCCTCCCAGAAGTTGAATAAACGGCACCTGTAAGGCGGGATCTTCTCCCTAGGAACAGTTCCCTCACCCTTGGCAAGTGATCCTGCCTTCCTGAGGAGGTTTCAAATTCTTTTCACTTTTTAGAGGGAGAGAGAGCAACTCGGGCTCCACGCTCAGCCCGGAGCCCAACGTGGGGGTCGAGTGATCCCACAGCCCAGAGATCATGACCTGAGCCGACATCAAGAGTCAGAGAGGCTCAACCAAGGTGCCCCAAATCTTTTAGTTAAAGACCAGGGTTTTTATTCTTTGGAGGTCGGGATGAAGAGTGAATTCATCCCGGTTGTGGTAACTCAAGACTCTCGCTCACGTTGGGAGGCCGAGGGTGTCCTTTCTGGGGAACGTGTCTCCATGCTTCTGTAACTGGGACTGTGTCCCATCAGACCGTGTGTCACCACAGAGGGGAGACAGAGAAGTAGAAATTGCATCAAAGGCTATCCCCCTGCTGCACTTGGGGCTTAGTTTTTGGGGTATGAACCCACTGATCCGGGGCCGGCATGATGAATAAAGTTGCCTCCTGGACAGAAAAGCCTCGGTGTCCCGTCTCGCTGTGTGAGAATCCTTCTACAGGGTTGGCTTCGGTAAAGTGTTACTCAGAACGGGGACTAGGACCACGGGAGAGAGAATCACCCAGGAATTCGCTGAGGAATCAGATTCCTGGGATCCACTGAGGCACCAGTGAACAACAAACTCCAGAAGGAGGTCAGGCCTGGGGATCTGCATTTTGACAAGCACTCGCTGGTGATTCTTTTGCTCACTAGAGCCTGGCAACCATCACTTATGGCTTCAGGATTCCTCCTCTTTTCTCTCTTCACTCCCTCTGAGGGTCCTGTCCCTGAGCTTCCTGTCAGCTCTTGAGCCAGTGGCCGTCGTTCTGGGTTGTCTGCCCTTCTTCTCTGCCCCCTCTGTCATGGGACTTCCCGCGCTCCCTCTTAAATGTGTACTTGTCTTTCCTCTGCTGGCTGGTGCATTCTTGGGGGCCAGGAGCTGTGTATTTTGTTTTTCCATGCCCTGTTCTAGAATTCTCGGCATTGAACACCTCACCAAAGAGCTCTCGATCACAGGGGCTGGGACGGTGCTGCGGTGAGATCTGCTCTTCATCAGTGAAGAGCTATGGCTTCCAAAAACGTTGAATGGAATCGGGTCAGCTCAGCGATTTCCTGATTTCTCCTTAGCCTTTTGTGTCCTCAGCAGGGATCTGGAAATAGCACGTGGATGAGCTCATTCATGGAGGGACAGCTTGTCTTCTTTGCTTGGATCTCTCCTGGGCTTTTCGTGTCCCCCCCACCTTTGGGGGTCCCTCCCCACTTCTCACGATACGTAGCCGTACCGGCTACTGTGTGCAAAATTCAGATAGGAAAAGCAGAAGAGGTTAAACCTGAGTTTCACCCCAAAATAACTCCAGAGCCCTGGGCTCACATTGGTGGACGACACCAGAGATGGGAAAACAGGTCAGTGACAAATTTAGGTCCTGATTTCATCAGGTAGTCTGGCAGCCAGCCAGGACGCAGGACAGCTCAGATAGCAGAGAGAGCGTGTTCCTCTCTCCTAGCCTGCTGCCTGTAGGCTTTTAGCCCCAACGCCTCAGCCGGGGTTGCTAAGCACTTGCGTGGTTTACAAAGCACTTTCAAATTAATTCAGATCAGGCCGTTGCTGGTTGTAATGGAAGCTGTTGAACTGGCATCAGACAGGCCCCAGAACGATTTCTAGAATGTATTTCCCTCACCTTTGTTCCTTCAAAAATCAATAGATTTTCTCTAGAGCCTGGGGTTTTAGGCGCTGGAAAAAGGAGGATCTGAAGTCAGCAAGCTTTTGAAAGATCCCTAGTATTTGCAAGTGCTCCGGGTGGAGAGCCGGCCGGCCGGCCAGCACACACAGAGCCAAGTTCTGGGGTCCGGAGAAAGAGGATGGCTTGGCACGGAGGCTCTGGGCTCTCCCACAGAGCCTCCGGAGGCTCCGGAACAGGTGATTTTCTTCCCCCACCCAGTCTGGCTCAGGGCTCCCCGCCAGCACCTGCACCTGCCTTATTGCTGGGAGTTCTGTCTTGGCCTGTGGGGGGAGGAGGGGGGTTCGGCTCATCAGTGCACAGCCTGGGCAGCTGGACCCGCGCTGCCGGGTCTGGGAAAACATGACTGAGGCTCCACGGGTACATTTTACCTCGTGTGGAGTCTGCAGGCAGGTGGCGGGTGTGAGTGGCTCATGCGCTGGCCCTCCAACTCCCGGCGGGCGTGGGCCTCTCGATCCCCCCCACTCCGCAGTAACGACTCTGACCCAGGACCTGGCGGAAAAGTCTGTCTTCCTGCGGGTGCTTTTTAAGTGTCTGCGTCTGCTTTCCTGGGGCCCTGCCTCCTTCTGGGGTTGGCCGCCTATCTTGCTGATCCATCTATATCTCCCAGGGAGGACCAAGGTGGGTGGCGGTCCTGAGGGAGGTGCTCAGAGCCCGCAGGTGCCCCGCTGGCGTGGCCACTGGACCCGGCCTCCTGCCGCCAGAGTCAACCTCTCGGAGCGCTTTTTTTGTGGCGTGTTATTTCTTTGCTTCCAGTTGCATTACCAAATGCCCTGTAAAGAAAAATTTTTTTAATTGATTTATTTATTTTGAGGGAGAAAGAGGGCCGTGAGCAGGGGAGGGGCAGAGAGAGAGCGGGAGAGAGAGTCCCAAGCAGGTTCCATGCTGTCTGTGCAGAGCCCGACACAGGGCTCGATCTCACAAGCCGTGCCACCATGACCCCAGTGGAAATCAAGAGTGGGACGCTTAACCCATCGAGTCGTCCAGGCGCCCCCACCAATATCCTTTTAGTCTCTTGCTCTTTGGTTGCGTTGGGCCCCAGAAGTCGGCAGAGGATTTGGAGTGGGAATAGGCTCTTCCTTCCGGTGCACGTATGAACTGCTCCTTGTCTCTTCCTCCGTAAGTAGGATTATCGTGTTGTCTGGATCTCATTCTTGGGAAGTTATATCTGAGAAGTGTGCGTATGCTTATACAGACAATAGAATAAATACTTGAAGGAAGGTGTGTTCGGATTGATAGTTTAGAAATACCTGGTTGGGTCAGTATATCCCCTGCCTGTGGTGTCCAATTTCCCTCTGGCTGTCAGACCTACTATTCGGAGTCTCATTTCTTCAAGTCTGGTTCCAACAGGTGACCTCATTCATGTTTAATTAATGAACGTAACTGGCTCATCTTAATGACTTATTCATGCAGAGTAACATATTTTCATTTTGGGAAAGGCTTTAATGCTCTAAACTTAAACTATCAGATTTAAAAGACAATTTGATGAGGGTTTCAGTTGAGCCTGGAACTTTTGTTCCGGTTTTGGCATAGTTTGCTCTCTTACATTCGGTATTTTGTTGAACCGATCCTCAGTTATCTCAGGCTAGAAGTGACTGGCGATAATAATAACAGTTTCGTTCCGCCGTTTCAAAGTGTGCAGTCAGGGGGCCTCCGCCTGGATGGCTCAGTCCGTTGAGCGGCCGACTTCGGCTCAGCTCATGATCTCTCACGGATCGTGGGTTTGAGCCCCGCGTCAGGCTCTGCGCTGACAGTTCAGAGCCTGGAGCCTGTTTCGGATTCTGGGTCTCTCTCTCTGCTCCTCCCCCAGTCCTGCTCTGTCTCTCTGTCTCTCAAAAAATAAACATTAAAAAATTTAAAAAAAGAGTGTGCAATCAGGTGCCTATCAAAGCATGCCTACCATGGGAAAGAATCACCTGGGGCCTGTGTTGAAACACAAGATTCCCAGACCCCGTGCCCAGGAGAGGTTCTGACTAGTCGGTCTGGGGCTGGCCTGAGAATTTACACTCCTGAAAGATGGCAGGTGACGTAGCTGACAGTGAACCGCCTTTGGAGTCCTACTGGCTGCGTCTCAAACAAGCACTTCTCAGACTTGGCTGTGAAGCAGGATCAGACGATGGTCTCAGTCACAGATTCTTAGGCTCTGCCTTTGGAGATGGGATTCCGTCCCCATGGGAGGGACCTGAGGATCTTTGTTGTTCATAGGAAAATCTTTGTTGTTGCCGTTGTTGTTTATATCCTGCATGATACTTTTCGGTTTTCCCACTAATTTTAGATTTACAGAGATGTTACCCGAACCAGAGTTCCCGTGTACCCCTCATCCAGCTTCTCCTGATGCTAACAGTTTACATAATCTTTTTTTTAAGTTTATTTATTTTGAGAGAGAGAGAGAGAGGGAGAGAGAGAGAATCCCAAGCAGGCTCCATGCTGTCAGTGCAGAGCCCGACACGGGGCTCCATCCCACGAACCATGAGATCATGACCTAAGCTGAAACCGAGTGTTGGATGCTTAACCCACTGAGCCACACAGGCACCCCTACATAGTCTTAATGTAATCATCAAAATGGGGAAATAGATGCTGCTACAATACTATTAACTAAACTACCCACCCCTCGAAGAAGTCACGCACGACCACTTTGTGGTAGGCTTTGAATAATGGCCCCAAAGATGCCCACGTGCTAAGCCCCAGAACCTGTGGATGCCACCTTACGTGTAATTGTGGAACACCTACAGGTACTAATCAGGGATTGAGGCATGAAGAGATTGTCCTCGATTGCCTGGACGGACCTGATACAATCACAAGGTCCTTAGAATCATAAAGGACAAAAGACTCAAATTCAACATCAGAGAAGAAGACAATGCATGCGTGGGAACAGAGGGAGAACAGGCATTTTGAGGTAGGGTCATGAAACCAGGAATGAGGACCGTCTTCTGAAGCTGGGAAAGGCAAGAAGAAAGAACCAGGCTACCCCAGCACCTGGAGTTTGGCGCTGTAAGACTCATTTTGGATGTCTGGGCTCCAGAACAGTAAGAAAAACAATGGTACTATTTAATGCCACCGAGCTTGTGGTAATTTCTTAGAGCAGCAATAGGAAACGAATGCAGAGTGTGTAGATAGTGCTTGAGAATCGCTGAACCTCACCAGGGTTGTTGACGGAATTCAATAACATGACTTATGTGGAAGTGACTAGCTTTGTATTCCCGTATCTACAGTGGGGGCTCACTGAAAGATGACAGCCGAAGCAAACGTTAAGACTTCCAGGGCTGTTTTTCACTGTTTGAGAAAGAACGTTGGCTTAATTGGTAAGAACAGAAAAGATCTCTGTCCCGGGTGGTTATAGATGGACCTCACTTTGCCGCCTGTCCCCTTGGTCTTTGTACGTGAAGGGCCACTCAAGAGACCAAACCTTCCTTATAAAGGCAGTGACTTGAGTTGTTCCGTTTCCTTATCTTCACTGAGAATGGAGTTGCTTTTATTTAAAACACACACACGTAGCTTAGAGATTTGCATGCATTGGCGTACTTTCTTATTTTTGAATTAGAGTTTTTAAAAAGAGTGCTTCCTTTTGGGTTCATGTTAGCTTTTTGACCTCTGTTTGTGACTTTATTTTCCTCTTCATTGTTCATTTTGATCTGATCTTTTGATTTCTCTTTATCTTTTATCAATTCAAATCTTTTATTTTTCTTTCAATCTAATTCAGCTGTACTGATTTCTGTTTTCCTTTTAATAATAATACTTTCCCCTTATTTTGTTCACTGTATTTTTTACCAACAATGTTAGGCTGCAATGAACTTACTATCTTTATTTTGATATAGCCCCTGTTTACATGTTCCTTTATATTTATTTAATTGTGTAACTTGTTTTTATAATTGCAGCAGGAAGTCTGCTCTTTGGGAGATAGGGACTCCACTCCACCATGAATGGAGAATGTGTAGGTTTTTGTCTCCAGCAAATTCTTCAGGTGTCACTTTTAATAAAAGTCATATTCGGGGCTTCTGGGTAGCTCAGTGGGTTAAGCATCTGACTCTTGGTTTCGGCTCAGGTCATGATCTCTCGGTTCATGAGTTCAAGCCCCGCATCAGACTCTGCACTGACAGTGCATAGCCTGCTTGGTATTATCTCTCTCTCCCTCCCTCCCTCCCTCCCTCCCTCCTCCACTGCTCTCTCTCTCTCTCTCTGCCCTTCTCATGTCCTTTCTCTTTCTCAAAATAAATGAACTTAAAAATTTTTTTTAAAAAGTCATATTCCACTCAATATTGGTTCCCAAACACACACACCTCACTAAACATATGTCAGAAACACTTTTAAAGGATAGTCATGATTCTCCCAGAAAGAAGACAGTGAGAAATGAGATTGTTTGCTGACATCATTAATGGCTTTGTTTGCAGATGTCGTTAATGACCACGCATGCATTCTGAAGTCTTTGGGGAGGCTGTTCTTAGGGAAGGTAGCAGCAGGGATGCTCAAAGTTGCTTCAGGGAAGACTGGCTTTCTTCCCTCAGTTGCTCTGTTGGGCCAGAATTATTATAAATTTCCAGATGTCCTTCAAACTCTCCAGCTGTTGCTCCAAATTCTGTTTTCACAAGTTTGTATGAAGTCTAGACTTTTCAAGACACCTTTCTTCACATTCAAGACTTTGACTCTGTGTCGGTTGGATTTCTTGGGTATGATAAACAAAAGCAGGCTCTGGGTAACCAAAACCAGAAAACAGTATTTTTGACATATTTTGGGGGGTAGCTCCCAGAAACTTCTGGAAGGTCCAGGTTCAAAACATAGGCAGGACCAAGGGAGACTGGGCATTGGGAGTTCTTAGTCAAGTTCACACCACAGACACAGTCAGGTTGGGGAGTCACCACTGGTAATAGGTTCACTGTCCTGTCAAGGACAAGGACTCTGATATCAGTAACTTTGGTGGTACCTTCGTACCCCTCACCCCCACTTCCCAAGATTCAAAATTCTGAGTAGGAGCATTCAACTGGCTAGGCTTTAGCCATCTTCTCTTATTCTGGCAGCCAGGGATAGGAAGAGGATAAATCTCCCTTGGACTTGCATAGTCAGAGGCAGATTCCTAAAATAGGAAGGGTGCTCAAATGATGGGCAGCTAAAATATTACAGATGTGCACTCACAGAGGCTCCGTCCCGCAAACAGGATGTAAAGGAAGCGGGTGATGTTTGAGATGGTTCAAGCCTATGCTTTTCAAGCCACAGCATATCATCAGCTCTCTGCTCTCAATGTTTGTAAGCCTGGTATCGCTTTCTGAAGTCTCTTCACTATTGATCCTTAAAACCCATTTGCAGTTTCTCTATCAAGAGGACTTTCCTTGTCTCTTATCGGATCATTTGTTCTTAAAGCTGGAAGGGGTCTTAGAGACAAAGGCATCTATTCAATAAAGATGTATTTTGGCTGCCAGTAATGGAATACCCAAATGAAAATGGGTATTTCCATTTTCTGAGAATAGCATGAAAATATGTTGCTTAATAACTTCTATGGTCGGTAATTCAGTGGCTCAAAAGTGACAGAGCTCTGGCTCAGATTCTATACAAACCTCTTATCATCCTCATCATTGTGGCAAGACAGCTACCACAACTCCAGGCATGAAAGCTTCCAAATGCATATAGAAGGGGAGTTTATTTTCAGTAGTGAGGAACACCTTTCCCAGAAGACCCCAGGCAGAGCGATCAGTTTCCATTGGCCAAGAATGGTGAGATGCTCATGTCCTAGCTAATAGGAGGCTAGAGAAGTCAGGTGGTGATTTTTAGCCTCTATTGTGGGAGATGAGCTCCCCCGGCCAGAGTCCTGGCAACCAGCACCGTTTGATATAGCACCCAATTCAGCACTTGACTTTCAAGGAAACTGAGCCACAGCATGAGTCAAACAGTCTTTCCAAAGTCACAAGATTCGTCAATAACAGACCCAATAACAGAGCCAGGGAACTTGGTTGAGTACCCGTTACTCTGTTTAGCATTCCTCCAATATTCCAGGGATTCCTATTCATCAAAATGTCCTATCTGAAGGGAAGAAAAATGTTTACTTTGCGAGCTTTCCATGTCATCAAATCCATCACTATTACATGAGGTTTGGATGTCACCATAGGGTAGTTGAATTTGTAGAATAGTGGAACATTTTATAATGGAATTTTATATCAGGGAAGATTTTATTGTCTATCTTCCATGGCATAGTTTTCCTGGCCACCATATTGTGAGTGGAGAATTTTCCATCAGCAATAAAATTTTTCATTTTCCCCCAGCAGCTGACATTAGAGCTGATATACTGGGAGGAGGGAGAGAAAAACAAAGGGAGAAGGGGGGGGGGATTTAAAGAGATTATGTAGGTGTAAAAAAGAAAACGAATTATATTGTTTTGTGGCAGGGTCAGTCCAATCTTGTGAGCTGAAAAGAGGGCAATCAAGAGGCCCCTTTCCTCCTCTCTGGGTCCATTGTGAAGGGCAGTCAGGGACATACAGTTCTCTTGGTGCACTTGTCTTGATGGTACTCAATGTTGTGGCCACAGTGTGCTACAGCCCATGTAGATTGTCCGAGCGTCCTCTATCATGATTGCTACAGAAGTGGATAATCATGGTCGCTGGGCGATCCATGTGGATAGTGCTTTGTTTCAATATTAAGTAGGTTCTGAAGGTTGAGGGCCTAAAGTAAAGGAGAACAAAAGAGGTGTGGGAGGCAAGCAAACGAACATGAACTGGATTTCAACAACAACAAAAGCTCTGTAATAATTGGAAAGGAGGAAGAGAGGAAGGGCCGATCATATTGTATAATGACCTACAGATACTTTGTGGTAGGAATACAGATGCGAGGTCCACTGAAGATGTTTCATTTCCTGCCCCCATCTAGACATTTTGAACATTTCACCTGGTCTGGATCCCATGTAGACACCCCTACATACTTTGGTATCTTGGTACTTTCTGGGTCCAGATAATTGGGTCAGAAGTGAACCCCTTATCCAATATCTGCCTGTGAACTGGTTAGTCAGCAAACTTCATAGCGTGGCTTGAGAGGTGAGTTGGACCAGTCACACTCTGACTCATTTATTTTCTTCCTATTTTCCTCTTTCGTATTTGGATTGAGGAACTAAGACTGATAATAGCTGGTGATGGGCGGAAGGGCTGAAACTTTATAGAACTTGGCCTGCTGACCCCATGGAGCCATGTGCAAGGTGGATTGAAGAAGCTGGCTGAGAACGGAAGGTGGACCAGACTCAGGGGAACAGCAGTTAGAAATGCTGTCACCCCTGAGAGAGAAAGAGAGGGATGGAGAACCATAGCTGCCCTTGATCACTCTAGTTTTTGGCTAAAACACCACCGAACGGCCATTGAATTTTCACTTTCTGCCTTTGGTCCATGAACTACCTACACTCGTTAATTCCACTTTGTACTGATGTTAGTATATTTCTACTTCTTGTAATCAGAAGAGATGAAAGACGGTAGCTAGATTCCCCACAGCCGGAAATTTCATTGCCGGAAGCTTCACATCTTGAGCTAAACTTTATCCTCTCTCGGGGTCTTCTTTAAAAAGTGTTGCCCTGGAAACGTAAGCCTCACATATTACTGTATTTCTTCCATAATGCAAAACTTTCAGTCTATCGGGGAAGAGGGATTGATGGTTTCGTCATTCTCAGTAAGGGGGTGCTGATCACAACAAACAAGCTCTAAGACTGAGCTCTTGTCTGGAGAATAGGAATCATGTCAGCTTTTCCCTCAGATCCTGGCAAAGTGCTTGGCCTCTGGCAAATGCACAGCAGCTTAAAAGATTAATTGAAAATAGAGAAAACGACCGAAGAGGGATAGTTGTCATTGATACATCATAAGAGTTCGCTGGACGACCTTTAAATAAACGATGACCCCAGGGGCTGTCTCGTGTTTTCTTCTCCTTTTCATCATCGGCAAAGTTTAGGTAAAGCAAGGAAGATTTCATAATGAAATATTAAGCCACAGGTCAGAAACTTTCTACTTGAGAAAACTTTCTTTAAGCATTGAAGCAAGCTGATATTAAACAAGGCTTTGCTGTTCATCTCTGCTTTTCCTACCTTTAGTACATAGAGAGGACAAGGTGGTCCTTCAAAACAGGAGAGTAATCTGGGATGTCCTGCAAATGGCATAGTAACGATTAATTTTTTTAGAGCTTTAATGTTCTCTGCTTATAAAACCTTTGATCTAGGCTGGGAAAAGGTAGCAACAAGTTTTTGTAGTATTATTAGCTCCTCAGTGCAGTCTCATGTTCTAAAATTATGGCTCCAAAATTACTAGCACGGAATTTAGGACACTGATGAGATTTTAGGTCATCCCTCCCTCCCTGATTTAGAATTCTTTCTCTAAGAGATAGCAGCAGCACAGATTTCTGGAAGAGGGGAGACAATTTGGGCTGGACTTTAGGTATGGTGTGTAAAAAGTGAACACCACTCTCTACAAAAATAAAGTTTATGTTTATCCAAAGATCAGTCTTATTTATGTCTGTTGATTGAATCAAGAGCCACTGATTTTAGGAATGTGGGCTCAAAACAGCACCAGGGGATGGCATAAGGAAGCAAAAGAAAATACGACATCTCAGCCAACCCAGGTTGATGAGTAACGATCTACCCGTGACCGCACATACTTGGATATGATAGACTGAAAAATGTAACTTGGCAACCCAAACAGAATACATTTTATAAAATGATAGAATTTTATTTGCTTTCCAAAGGGCTTTCAACTTCAAAAGCTTATGGGGTCGGGGGTGGCAGATAGAGGCGGGCAAGGGAAGCACGTCATTGAAGAAGATTCAATGAGTCAAAGGAAAGTCTTTGAAAATCTCGCAATGTGATAGACCCTACCCACATGGTAATAGGCTTCTGGGGACATTTTCTGGATTATAAATTCTCTGTAATGCAAGGGGCCCAGGTGTTTTTAGGATACTGACTCTGTAAGGCCAGAAGACGCAGAGTTGGTGAGATACTTCAGGGCCAATGACAAGAGGTGATGAGAGAGGCCACAAACATCAGAGGTTCAGACTACTTTAGTGGCTCTGGTGGTGGTGTGAGTGGCCTAAATGAGTTTGTTTCAGTGCATTCTGGTGGAAGGGATAGTGGAAGAAAAGAAACAGTAGCTGACTGTGGCCGGTTCCTCCCCCTTCTTCCTCTAGGAGTAAAAGCGGAACAGAAAGCATCAGTATAAAGCTGAACCATAGCAGGATGGCGGCTATCTTAGCTAAATTATAGAGAAATCTTAAGGTCTTTTGGAATGACAGCATCACTAGCTTAATTTAACACGATCACTTCTCTAGCCAATAAGAGAATTAAGTTTGTTTCTGGTTCGGCCACTCGGGAATTTTCTACCATGAGTACCCATTGGTCAGGTAGCAACGAACCTGCCAACGTTGAGGCATGTCTGTCTTTAAGACAAAGCTCTGTTGTCGTTCCTATTCAAGAACCAGTTATTGCATCTCTGATGACTTAGCTGTGACTCTGATTTCTGGCTGCGATGGTAGGTTGAATAAACTCTCTAGACACCTAGGAAGATGCTCTTTGACATCCTTGCTTCTGACTTCTATTTCTATGTACATGGACAGGGAAATCTAATTGAATGAATGGTCGAATTTCAACACTTGGGTGGGTTCATGAATTTGTGATGCATAACCCAGTAGGTCCTCTGCTGACTATGAAGCATCGGTCTACGTTGACTCGGTATCCCTGAAAAGGTGGGGTGACGACTGGGCGGAAGGGGAATTTGTTGAGCACCTACTAAGTTCTAGCCCGCTATCTAGAGGATTTATGTGAATTATCTCCATTACTCCTCGTGACAATTCTGGAAGGAGGCGGCAATTATGCTCATTTTTGAGGTGAAGGAAATTAGGGTCCAGGGTAGTTAGGTAACTTGCTAAAGGTAACAGAGCCTCAGCACAAAAGAGCTGGAAATGGAACCAAGGTTTGTTTTGTTTCTTTGTTCATCCACCCCCTCATTCATTCCCTCCCTCGGTCATAGACCTACTCTGTGCCGGGAACTGGAGACACAGCAGTGTGTGTTTGCGGGGACAAGGTTTTGCCCTCATGGTCTTTCTATTCAGGGGAGGGGGACAGACAACATTAGCAGCAACTCAACCTCCAGCTGAAATCCTCACACTGCTTTTTCCATGCCACCTAGAATCGTCGCTTGTTTTGTCACACCCAGAGAACACGTGTGGTCGTCGATGGCACACACGCCTGTATGTCTAAGTTGGCAGGAAATACGTGCTACCTGCAAAATACATGCACGCTAAGGGGACAGAGAGGAGCTGGGTTGAGGCGGACGTGATAGTGTAGACGGGGTGGCGGGAAAGTTGTCTCTGAGGAAGACACAGCTGAGTTGAGACCTCACTTGAAGCTGTCTGCAAAGACTGGAGGTAAGGCCATGCCAGGCAGGATGCGCCCAGCGTGCCATTATTCCCCTACGAGAATAACAAGCTCAGTGTGTGCAAAAGCACGGCCAAAGCTAGAGCGGCCAAGAAGTGTGAGCGAGGAGGAAAGTGTGGGAGTCACAGCCGGGGAAAGACAGGCGGGGGTATGGTACGTAGGGTTTTTATAAACCATTGTAAGGAGTTCAAATCTTATTCTGAGTGCGATGGGGAATCAGGAGTGTTTGAGGCTGAGAGGCACAGTCTGATGTCTGGTTTCGAAGGATCGTAGTCTGCCTGCCCTCCGAGGACTTGGCTCCAGGGAAATGGGAGCAGGGAAACTAGTCAGGAGGTCATTGCCGCAAACCTGGGGGGTGATCATGGTGTGAACTGGGCGGGTATCAGGAAAATGGAAAGTGGTGAGGTTCCTGACGGATTCTCACTTCCCCATGTGCTGCTTTCCGCAGCATCATCTCCTAGGAAGGGGGAGAGCTCGCTCGGCCACTCTGGGCCTCCTCTTTGTCTCTTGGGGACTCACACTCCTCTGTCTTCATGGGGGACAGGCGGAGGCAGGGACCGGGGCCAGGAGGAGAACTGGCCTCACCCTTTGTGGGCATGAGGCAACTCGGGGCCCAGGCAGACCCTGATATTTTCATAAATCATCATCCTCTCATCCCGCATCAGATATCACTGCACTTGACTCGAGATTTTGGGAGATGACACTTGTTGAAACATTTTGCATAGTTGTAACTTCCAGATCTGTTGGCAGGCCTGCACATCTAAGCCTTTATCTGCACTGTGATTTCAAGACAGACCGAGAGAGCCCTTAGATTAGAGCTTTCCCGGCACCCGGGGCTCTGAACCAGTCATTGCTGGCCCGAGAATGGAATGTGCTCATTAACAGAGAAAATTGGAAACGAGGTGGCACTTTTCCATTAGTGCTTTTCTTTCTGAAGCCTTGCTCCTGCTCCAGAAGCTATTAATAATCCTCCCTTTGGTTCCCAAACACGGTCCTACTGACCCAGCATCTGTGGAGCGTGAGCTTTAAAAAAAAGTTTTTAATTGTTTGGACAGTGCCGGTGATGGATATTATAACAATCAAAGTTATTTTGGTTCTGAGTAACAGAAAACTACCTCCACTAATTTAAACCAAGATAATAAATAAATAAGCCCCTGGCAATTTGCTCTACAAGCATATTTTGTGTAACCAAAGGATAGAGTTGCAATTACCAACAGGAATCCAGGCACTTTCCTTTTCTCAGCCCAGATTGTCACTGAAAGTTGGCCCACTTCTCAGCAATGGGACCAAACTCAGTAGATGAGGCTCCCTGGGGAGGAGACCTTTGTGACCATGTTGCCACCAGACTTTCCTTCAATAAGCAATAGGCAGTGTGACGAACAGTCCAGGTTTGCCTGGGATCATCCTGGTTTGAATATTCAAAGTCCTATATCCAGGTAACTAGGAAGGTTGGTCGTCCCCTGTGGGGCCATATGCACGTGGGAACAGCACGGAGTGGATGTTGAGAGTTCAGGTTCAAGATCAAAGGAATCGGGACCAGGAAAGAGACCCATTTTGAGTCTAAATAGAAACTTCCCAATTAGTCTCCCCGTCTTCTCTAGTTCGAATTCAACCAGCGCCTAGATTTTCAGAGATAATTTGGCCAGTTATGTTAGAAACATGTAGAGCTGACCGACATCTTGGATGTATTTTCGCCATTATTGTGTTCTCCCCACTGTAACATTTGTAGTGCTCCCCCTCCCCCAAACGAGAGACAGTTCATTTCCAAGCAGAGTCTGGACATGAAGTGGATCCTGGTTGAAGTGGGACCTTTGGGGGTTGAGACTATTTCTAACTGTGTATACCTCTACAGTTTCTCCAGTCTTTGGATTTGCCAGAATGGTGCTTGCTGAGTTTCAGATGGCTCTCTTCTCTTGTTCATTTAGAAATAGATTTACGAAAGCAGGTGCATGTTTAAAGAACACAAGTAGCATGGTTGAAAATCTGATACCTGTGAGGACTACCAAAAAAAAAAAAAAAAAGTTGAAAAAGTCATTTGGAACCCAGACACTTCCTGAGATTGTTAGGGTAATAATACCACAAGCCCCAGAGGCAGACATTGCCACCATACCTTGACCACACGACCTTGTAAGTGGCTTCTTCTCTGGGTCTATCAGTGTCCTCATTAAATCCAAAGCTAATGGTGTCAAAAAAAAAAACAAGAAAAAGAGAAGAGTGTTTATTTTAGACCAAGGCAATTAAACAGTTATGGCTTTTTTTCCATTTTAGCAACAGCATATTTACCCCCAGAACTATTTGATTTTGCCTCAGTTTCTTTCTATTCAGATGTCACGAAGAATAAACCCTGTACTGTGTTGAGAGATTCCTCATCCTTTTCCCACCTTCATGACCTTAGACCGGTTCACCTAAGTGCTGGCAGCTTCAGGTACTTTATTATCAAATGGGGAAGATAAGATTGTTCCTTTCTCTGGATGTAGAAATGGATGCCTCTTGGTCTCCGATTCCCTAGATGCATCGTTTCTTCAAGCCACAGAAGCCTGTGCTTAGTATCTTAAGTCTCCTCCTCCTTTATTCTTAGTGTTGTCAGTTCAATTTCTGTGAGCTTTTCCAGCCTACAGACCTAGAGATCATTTACTTTTACGTGACCCCACAGCTATAAGGACGGCTGAGGGATTAGGTCTCTTGCTTGTTTCCTGCATTCGCTTGTACAACTTCAGGAAATGCTCTGAAAGCAAAACTTTATATTGATCATGCTCTTCCTTCAGTCTCTCCTGCACCGCCCTTCTAAATGCACAAATCGAGCGTTCCGTGTCTTCTTCCGTTTGATCACAGCCACGACAGGCTGCACATCGTTGCCAAACGCTACAGCTCACACTCCAGTGATCTCTGGGCTGAATACATGATATATCTCAGACATATATGTCAAGTCCTACTATTTTTCAAATGTATGTAGAAGTTTATCAGACAGAGTCAACGTGTGAGTTATGTATTATGTATTTTCTCCATCAATAAGTACTAAAGGATGGCTCCTTTTTGGGCATCATTGTGATGTACGTCAAGATTTCTTGTGTGGTTGGTTTCGTGATGCAAAGATTGGGGAACGCTGGCCGACAGCAAGACTCGGCCAAGAGCAGTGTGCCAGCCAGACCCAGCCCCTAAATAGCCTGTAAATACAATTTTGTTGGCAGGTGAGAATTGTACCACTGAACCACCCATGCAAAATTTTGTTGGAACACAGCGCCATTCAGCTGCTTATTGTGTATGGCTGCTTTAATGCTACAACAGCAGTGTTGACAAGGGGCAAGAGGAACTTTGTGGCCTGCAAAACCTACAATTTTTATCTGGCCCTTTGCAGGAAAAATGTGCCCACTCCTGGTCTCCAAGATAAAGTAAAATAAACCAGCATTTGTTGAGCATGTATTTTAGGCCGCAGTGTTGGGCAGTTTCCCACCTATTACCACATTTAATTTGATTTATCTCATTTGCGAGGTTTTAAAATCTTGGGTCCCGTCTTCGTTGGGGAGCTTACTGTCATTTCCAAAATATCATCACGTGCTTGGCCTATTTCCATGCCTTTGCTTTTGTTACCTTCACTGTGGGGAATGCCTTTCATGTTCATTTTCCTTGGGAAACTCCTCGTTTTTCCATACAAATCTCAAATGTCACCCTCCTTGAGTAGTTTTCCTTGACTCTCAAAGACAGCATTGTTTCCTCATCTTGGCTTCTGGAAGGTATTAGGCACTCGACAGGATAAGTAATCCTAGAGTCATACAAGTTGACGTTCGACTTCCTTCTTAGCTGGTGGGGGCGGTGCATAGCAGGGCTTAGAAAGTCAATTTCATTATGCTTATGGGATATCCACTCTCTGCAAAACACCATCCTGTGGCCTTATCATTCTGGGGTCTCTGTGCACGAGATACTGAGACAAGGACTTGCGGGCACGGAGTTTATTTGAGAGACGATCCCAGGAAGCACAAGTGACAAAGTGGGGTAAGCGAGTCAGAAAAAGAAGAGCCAATGGCGGGCATGAATTCTTGGATCCTTGCTGTGGGCACCAGGAGCTCGGCCCCGCTGGGCACTCTCTGAGAACGTGCCTGCTCGATCTGCCTCAGCACTTCCTCCCTGCAGGATGGGGAGGCTGGGGCCTCTGTCCAAGGGCTTTGGTTGAGAGTTTATCCCAGAGATGTTCACCTTGCTTCACTCTACCCCCTTTGCTGAAGTATGTGCTCCTGCGGTGCCAGAGAAGGCCCCGGGGAAGCAGAGTCAGGCACTTGGGGCAGGAAAGTGTCCAACAAACACATCTGCGGAGAAAGCCAAGGTGAGGCACAGGAGCGTGGAAGAATCTCCAGCAACACCTGCTATGGGTCTGACACATAGCATCTATGCAGTAATGTTCCGTAAATGGATACTTACAGGAGTCATGGCTTATTCCTTAAAAACAGTAATTGTCTTTAAATTTTTTTATTTGAATGTACTTGGCACATGATGTTACATTAGTTTCAGGTACACAACCTAGAGATTCAATATTCCTATACAGGTGTAGCTACCTTCTGTCACCATATGATGACATTACAATCATTGACTGTATCGTTTATTCCTGTGACTGATTCATTCCATAAGTGGAAGCCTTCACCCCCTTCACCCAATTTGCCCATGCCCTCCCTCCCATTCTCCTCCTCTCTGACAACCACTGGTTTGTTCTCTGTATTTATATATAGGTTTGATGCTGCTTTTTGTTAGTTTATTCATTTATTTTGTGTTTTAGATTCCACGTATAAGTGAAATCCTATGGTATTTGCCCCTCTCTGCCTGACTTATTTCACTTAATACCCTCTGGGTCCATTCATGTTATCACAAATAGCAAGATCTCATTTTTTTTTTTATGGCTAAGTAATACTCTAGTGTGTGTGTGTGTGTGTGTGTGTGTGCGCGCATACACATATCCCACATCTTCTTTATCCATTCATCTGTCAATGGACACCTGGGTTGCTCCTATATCTTGGCTGTTGTAAGTAATTCTGCAATAAACATAAGGGTGCCCATTATCTTTTTGAACTAGTGTTTTTGTTTTTGGGGAGGTAAATACTCAATAGCGAAATTATTGGATCACATTGTGGTTCTCCTTTTAATTTTCTGAGGAACCTCCACAGTTTTCCACAGTGGCTGCACCAGTTTCCGTTCCCAACAACAGTGCATGACGCTTTTCTCCACATCCTCACCAACACTTGTTACTTCTTATCTTTTTGATTCTGGCCATTCTGACAGGTGTGAGGTGGTATCTCATGGTTTTGATTTGTGTTTTCCTGATGATAAGTGATGTTGAGCATCTTTTCATGTGTCTGTTAGCCATCTGGATGTCTCCTTTGGAGAAATACTTATTCAGGTCCTCAGCCCATTTTTAATCAGAGCATTTGTGTTTTGTTTTTGATGTTGAGTTGTAGAGGTTCTTTATATATTTTGGATATTAACCTTGTATCAGATTTATCATTTGCAAATAACTTCCCCCATTCAGTAGGTTGGCTTTTTGTTTTGTTGATGGTTTCCTCTACTGTGCAAAAGTTCTAGAAAATTGTTAGTAGGTGTTTTTTCTTTGTTTTTTATTTTCTAAAAGAATAGTTTCAGCAACGGTGTTTTCCTGTTTAAATACAGGCAGGTATAAAGAAGAACATGAAAATGACTGATTATCTCCATACATAGGTAAACCCTGGCTTTAAGGAAATGCACATGGTAGGGGCACTTGGGTGGCTCAGTCGGTTAAGCATCCAGCTTTGGCTCTGGTCATGATCTCACAGTTTGCGAGTTCAAGCCCCGCATCGGGCTCTGTGCTGACAGCTCGGAGCCTGGAGCCTGCTTGGGATTCTGTGTCTCCCTCTCTCTGCCCCTCCCCTGCTCATGCTCTGTCTCTGTCTGTCTCTGTCTCAAAAATAAACATTAAAAAAAATGCACGTGGTAACATTTTTTTAAAGTACAAAGAATATAGAATGGTAAGTAAATTTCTGTGCCTCCTTTTCTTTATTCCCAGAGGTAAGAATTATAAACAGCTTCCTGAGTATCCATACAGGAAAATAAATCTACCTATCAGTATATTATTGGAATATTCTTTTATTTTTAAAGTCTATTTATTTATTTTGAAAGAGAGAGAGTGCGAGTGAGGAAGGGGCAGAGGGAGAATCCCAAGCAGGCTCCACACTGTCAGACATGGGACTCAGAACTCAGGAACCAGGAGATCAAGACCAGAGCTGAAATCAAGAGTCAGACGTGTAACCGACTGAGCCACAGAAGTGCCCCTGGAATATTATCTTTTTTTATTTGACCCAAAGGCTCATCTTTGGCCACATTCACTTTGCTTGGTCATCTTTTCATATCTGTTGGGAAGGCTCCCCGATTGCTACGTGGTTCACTCTCCACACTCACAAAATCTAGGGCGTAGGTAATGTTAGACCTGTTTCACAGGTGAAGAAACTGAGGCACAGAGAGACTTATCGAAGGCTACCACAGCCTAAGTGACTCAGACGAGGTGGGGGTGAAGCTGGCTAGTGCAAGTGAGGATTCACACCCTACACCACCCCACAGCATACTTCCCTCCAGCAGGCAAGGCCAGTAGTGTCACTACCCATCCGTCACCCTGCCACCTGCTGCCTTTCCCCCATCCTCCCCTGAAAGGCCACAAATGTCTACTTTTTACATTAAAAACCAAAAATCAAACAAAAAATGGAACTAATCAAAGGGAAAAAAGTCTCTAAAAGTTTAGGGTTAAGGAGCCAAAATGCTATTATCTCCTCTTTATGTTTAAAACCTGTTTTTTGTATTTGTGACATTACTTTGGCTTCTTTTGATGATATTTTCATCCTATTCAATATATATCTAGTTTTGATGACATCTGAAAAAGTCGCTGCTTTCTGAACTTTAAGTTCCACCTTCTTTACACAGAGCAAACCACCCTTCTCTTCTGTCCAACAAAAACAGGAAGCATTGTACTAACCACTCAGACAAAATTGAAAAATCCAGGGAAATTGTTTTGTTTCAAAGTCAAGTCTCCAATCACAGCTTCTTGTTTGAAATATAATAAGTTCACTGTGTAGGAAGAAAGAAACTTAGTGTATTTTACTGAATTTAATCCATTGGCATATAATACATTTCCATTACTTACAAAATCCTGAAACAATTCAGTTGCATTTGGTGGCAAGAATGTCTTAAGACGAGGCAGGTGATAACTATGGGTATTGATGCTCAATTGTTTTTGGTAAAAATGCTTAATTAGTTTCTTCCAAGCGGCCATTTAATACTCAAGCTCCCTGCTCTTGCCATTCTTAATGGCAACAAAACACTTGAAGGTGAATTTAGAAATACACTGTGAGGGGTAAGCAAAATTGAGCTCTCTTCAAAACTATGCAAGAGGAGTGTCTTAGACTAGAGTTGCAATCAAAGCAAGATTGAACATCTAAGTTGCAGAAACAACACTGCGTGGCCCAGAATTCTAAAGAGTGTTCTTTGTTCATCGGAGCTGGTTTTGCTAAGGTAGAAGGTTAAGGCTAGAAGACAATGGAAAACATTTGAGTAGTGATAGCTTCAATCCAAATCTGCTTTAGTACGTGAAACATTAGAGTGTATCTGTTGTGCCACTGAAACTTTTCTTGCAGTTGACGGTATTTTGTTTCATACTAAAGACACAAACAATAATAGCTACAATGATTGAGCTGCACTGTGTTTGATCAGCTAGCTTTCCAAGATGCCCTCATGACTACTAAGTTGGCAATACAAATTCCCATATGGAGTATATATCAAGTTCCTCAAAAGAAAGGATATGCCAGGTGCCTGGGTGGCTCAGTCGATTGAGCGTCAGACTATTGATTTTGGCTCAGGTCATGATCTCTGAGCGGAGCCTGCTTAGGATTCTCTCTCTCCCTCCTCTTCTGCCCCTCTCCTGCTCATGGTTTTATGCACTCTCTCTCTCTCTCAAAAAAAAATAATAATAAAAAGGAAAGGACATGCAAGGGCTAATGTCTCCATGATCACAACAAATCCTTGGGAACCTTCCAAATCCTTGTAATATTCTAGCGATGTAAGCAGAAGTGAACTGCAGAGCTTGTAAAAGGAACAAGTTCATGGCTGGGATAAATCTAGTGCTCAACTAATTAAACCAGTTCATTTTACAAAGGAGATAAAGATCATTGGAACTGTGACTGTTAAGACCATGTGTTTGTTGTGAGGTGGGGCAAAAGTCAGAAGCCAAGCTGTGGGTGGACCCTGGAGCCTCTGACTCTTGGGATTTTTAAATAATGAAAATTCAGCCTACCAAATTTGAAGATCGAATCGACTTTATTCGATGATTCATGGATGGGGCAGCGTCCCATCTAGCAATAGAAAGGGGCTCCAAAGGGCTATAGAAAGGGACAGGGTTTTAAAGGCAGAACAAGGAAATCTTAAACAAACAAACAAAAAGAATTATTTTGGGCAAAGTCATGGGTGCAAAGGGCCTTATTAGGTGGATAACCTCACTGTAGCTGACCAGAGTGACCCTTTAATATTGCATTTTTGGGGGAAGGTTAAAACTGCAATTAGGTCAGGTATTAATCCCCTATTTGATGGCATGGTTTAGCACAAGTGATTCCATTTTGGTCCAGTGGTTTTGGTTCCAGTAACCTGGAACCTGGCTCTTTCTGTGCCTTCATAACCAGAGGCTCCCTTCGCTGCACTCTGGATCTCGTGCTACTCATTATTTTAATGTTTACTTACTTAGTTTTGAGAGAGAGAATGAGAATGAGCAAGTGAGGGGTGGACAGAGGGAGAGAGAGAGAGAATCCCAAGCAGGCTCTGTACTGTTAGCACAGAACTCACATACCATGAGATCATGACCTGAATGAAAATCAAGAGCTGGATGCTTAACCACCCGGTACCCCTCATGTTTCTCATTTGTATTTGTTTATTCAAGTCGTGCCAATCATCCTGTCTCCGTCCCCTCTGTCCTGAGGACTGTAAGCTCAGGAAGGGCACGGCCTGTGAACGTTTTCCATCTCCATTCTGCTCCTAGCATCGTGCTTGGTACACAGAACATTCTCAATAGGCATTGTTGAGTAAGCGATTGCTGTGGAGGGGTATACTGTGTCCACTGAGGCAGGTTTGGTGAGGTTGAAGTCTGGATCCAGGTGTAGTTACAAACTAAGAAGACATCAGAAGAACAGACAGGAGGAGCTCTCTACTGACTTTTGCTTAGGAGACAAACTTTGTGTCTTAGTTTGACTCAAGGTCCCTGCTGACTGCTAGCCTGGACTCTGTGATAACCAGCTTCATCACCCTCTGGATCATTCTCCAGCACTTTGGCAAGAACACATACAACTAACCAATGTAGCTGCAGGGGGGCCAAGATAGCCTTCACCCAAAATAAACTTTGCCCAAAATAGACTATTGAGGCTGGAAAAGGCATCACTAAAACCCCTGATCCATCAATCCATCTCATAGACCAGGACATAAGCCTTGCTTTCTCATTCTGCGGAGGATGAAAATAATTTTCCCTTTACCCTTCTGGGTTCTTGGCTGAGACCTCCCTGTAATAAAAGGCACATTGACAGGAGAAAAACAAATGGAAATGTAATAACATGTATGTCTTCTGTATACTTAGGAGATGCCCAGGAAACTTAAGTAACTCCTCTAAATGGCCCCCCGCCACCACCTTAAATACCACCTTAAGCTAAAGACGAAAGGTATTAGAGGCAGGGGTGTCTGGGGGGCTCAGTCGGTTAAGCGTCTGGCTCTTGATTTCAGCTCAGGTCATGATCTCACAGTTGTGAGATTGAGCCCCACGTTGGGCTCTGTGCTGACAGTGTGGAGGCTGCTTGGGATTCTCTCTCACCCTCTCTCTGCCTCTCCCCCACTCACGTGTACTCTCTCTCTCTCTCTCTCGAAATAGATAAATACACATAAAGAAAAAGGTATTGAGAGCAAAGGGAAGGCCAGCTGTGGGAGGTTACCAGGAAAGGCACATTAAGCAGTGGTATGGTTTTTATATAGATTGAAGTTGCCATCTTCTCCATGGATAAGAGTTTCTAGAGATTAGTCAACTTCTTCCTGGCACAAAGAGGGAGACACCCTTTCACATGGAGGTTTCCCTTATAAATCTGATTGCCTGTTACAAAGGGTAATTTTTACTTGGTTCTCAGAGCCTTTTCTATGTTAGCTCTTTCTTAAAAACAACCAGCTCAAAATAATCCTTATGCCAAAGAGGCATATTTTGGGGTGGTATATTCTGCTTTCCTTCAACTCAATACATTAAAATATTCAGAAAACTGGAGCAGGAAGGGAAGTCTACTGTTACCCCTATACTTGGTTTTCAGAAAGCTATTAACAGGGGCCACTGTCAGATTCTTCAGCTACTCTAGTTCTAGCTCAGTCAAGGATGCAGGCTTGATAAGGTGCAGCCACACTTCGTCTGTACAATCTTTCTTTCCAATGACTGCGAGCCAACCTGGTTGTCTAGGTATCTCTCACAGTATTACAGGCTTTCTTCAGGACCTCCTGTGAGTTGGATAGCCCCACCATCCAAGCTTGTCCTGGGATTTGGCCATGCCCGTTGTTCTTAAGAGCCACTGAAACTCTGGCAGGTCGAGTTACCTATGACTAACTACCCCACTTGCAGAAGAGCTTCTGATCTTTCACATTTTATGATTTCTTCCCTCTTTCTTTTGATATTATGGATATTTGCAAAAGCTATTGAAAATACTTTGACATATTATTTTAAACAGCTGAATGAAATAGTATTTCATTGCATGAATGGTTCTTAACTAACCCTCTCGTTTGGGTCATTTCGGGTGTTTGGGTCATTTCGGGTGTTTCCAATTTGCCACTATTATGTATTTCTGAAATGCGTTTTTCTTCGATTTTTTTCTTTAGGTTACACTCAGCGGTCAAATGATCAGTCATAGGATAGGAAAAACATTAAGGTATAGTAAAACCTTGCATTGTGAGTAAATTGTTCTGTGAGTGTTCTGCAAGACAAGCAAACATTTCTAATAAATGCTAACTTGATAAACAAGCGATGTGTTAAAATACTGGTAATATGTGCTGCCCAATGTCACGTGGTCACAACCGAGCCAATGGTCCTTGAAATTCGCTTTGATATACGAGTGCTTTGGATGACAAGCATGTTTCTGGAATGAATTATGCTTGCAAACCAAGGTTTTACTGTCCTTGGTAAATGGTCTCAAAGGAGAAGAGTCACCTTGAATTAAGAAAACCACACTAGTCTGTAAGTTCCCTGATGGCAGAGGCTTTGTTACATTTTTCAGACAATTGTTTCGTAGTGCGTAGTATATTTTTCTAACACTTATAACAGCCACATATAGAGGTATTCAATACATTTTTTTGCCTGATTGACGTATGGTTCTACTTAGAGTTGTACTGATTATTTCCAGATGAGCCTGGAGCCAAGCTATCAAAGGAATATCTACTTCCCTTGAATACCGATCTGTATCAGTAACACAGAAGAGGGTAAATCTGCTATTTATCTTTTTTGGTTTTTCTATCCTTGGAGCAGGAGGAAGTTGACCCTGGGGATATTTTCAAACAGAATCTTTGTGTCTGTAACCTTTTAAAGAAACTGGTCACCCCTCAGCTTTTCTAGGTGATGGTGGTAATTTAGTAATAGTAGGTGTTATCGGGAGAGTGGGGGATGGGAATGAGGGCCAAGATCCACTCTTCTTCTTTACCATTGTAAATATTAAACACCTTGGATTTTAGATATTCCTTCATGATTTCTTCAATTACAACTGAATTAAAAGGACATGGTTGCATATTTGCGACTCGGGCTTTGAACTAACTATATACACTCACAGCCAATCTCAGCGTCCTTTTAAAAGATGTACATCTTGGGGCTGCTGGGTTTCTCAGTCAGTTAAGCGTCTGACTTCGGCTCAGGTCGTGATCTCACAGTTCGCGAGTTCAAGACCCACGTCAGGCTCTGTGCTGACGGCTCAGAGCCTGGAGCCTCCTTTGGATTCTGTGTCTCCCCCTCTCTGTGCTCCTCCCTGCTCACATGCTGTCTTTCTCTCAAAAATAAATAAAGATTAAAAAAAATTTTTTTTAAAGATGTTCTTGTTGGGGCACCTGGGTGGCTCAGTCTGTTAAGTGTCTGACTTTGGCTCAGGTCATGATCTAGCAGCCTATGAGTTCGAGCCCCAAGTCGGGCTCTATGCTGACAGCTCAGAGCCTGGAGTCTGCTTCAGATTCTCTCTCTCTCTGTCTGTCTCTCTCTCTCTCTCTCTCTCTCTCTCTCTCTGCCCTTTCCCTGCTCTTGCTCTGTCTGCCTGTCTCTCTCCCTCAAAAATAAAAATAGATAAACATTAAAAAATTTTTTAAAGATGTACTTGTTTTGCTCAAATTGGCTATAGAATTGTGAATTGAAATACTTAAAAATACTTTTGAGTAGCAGATCTTTCTCAAGACATCACGAGTTCTTAACACTAGATGGCATGATAGAGTTATTATACTATTCATGGTAGGAGAAGGGCACTCCAAAGCACAGAAATTTTGGCCTTGAGAAAAGTAGATATCTGAAGTAGGAAGATAAAGCTGATCTAGGTGCAAGCGTGACTAATCTCTGTGCTTTTAAAAATTAACTGAGTGTATATTATGCCCTTTCCCCAACTTTATTGTAAAGTAATAATGCCCATTTTGAAATTTAAATAGTCTACAAAGCCAGAAAAGTGAAAGTCCCATAAACTCACCATCCCCAAATATTCACTGTTAACCTTTTGGTAAGTGTTCTTGAGATTTTGAGACTTTTTAAAAAAAATTTTTTTTTAACGTTTATTTATTTTTGAGACAGGGAGAGACAGAGCATGAACAGGGGAGGGTCAGAGAGAGAGGGAGACACAGAATCTGAAACAGGCTCCAGGCTCTGAGCTGTCAGCACAGAGCCCGACACGGGGCTCGAGCCCACGGAGTGCGAGATCGTGACCTGAGCCGAAGTTGGACACTTAACCGAATGAGCCACCCAGGCGCCCCGAGATTTTGAGACTTTTTAATGCATATATAAACATGTATAGACAGATCAATGGAAAATGCTGTTTTGTCATGTGAATGTTACTGAATAAACCAGACACCTTTTATGTCACTAAATATATATCAACATTTAAAAAGTTAGGCTTATAGAGTTATCAGGTTGTTTTGGAATTTTTGCCGTTGTAAACAGTGCTGAATTTAGCATCTTATTCTCAGTTTTTAAAATACTTTTCTGATTATTTTCTTAGGTTAAATTTCTAGGTCAAATGGTATACATCTTTAAAATCTTGACACATACATTGTTAGATTGTCTACCAGAATTACTGGGCTAGTTTATTGCTGTTACTACCAAGAGTGCTTAAGAGGCCCATTTCCCCAACACTTATGCCAAAAAATGGGTATTTTTGTTCTTTTAAGTGTTTTCAGTACAAGGGATGAAAAAATTACATACCATTGTTTTATTTTATAGATTTCAAAATTACTACTGAGATTATATGCATCTTTTCCCTTTCGAATCATAAGCTTGTAATTAGCTGATTACTCCTTTGGATATTTGTCTTTTTCCATAGATTTTTTTTAAAGACTTTGTTTTTCCCTTAGAGCAATTTTAGGTCTACAGCAAAACTGGCAGGAAGGTGTGGAGATTTCCCATAAATCTCTTACCTCCAGATATATAGTCTCCCCCACGATCAGTATCCTCCTCTAGAATGGTACATTTGTTAAAATTGATGAACCTACATTGATACAGTATAATCACCCAATATCTATACTTTGCATTAGGGTTTACTCTTGGTATTGTACATTCTATGGGTTTGGACAAATGTATATAGAGCACATCATTAAGTCGTAGTATCATACAGAGTACTTTTGCTGTTCCCAAATGTCCATTCTTTGCCTATTTATCCCTGCCCATCATCTCGACCCCTGGCAACCACTGGTCTTTTTACTGTCTTTATAATTTGCTTTCTCCAGATTGTCACATAGTTGGAACCATATAAAATGTAGCCTTTTTAGAATAGCTTCTTCCACTTAGTAGTATGAATTAAGGTTTCTCCATGTCTTTTCATGGTATGATAGCTCATTTCTAGCTTATCAGTTATTTCTTTCATGGATCATGCCATTGGGGTTGTATCTTAACAGACATCACCATACCCAAGGTCACCAAGGTTTTTTCCTATCTTATCTTCTGGGGGCATTATGGTTTTACATCTTGTGTTGAGTTTGTGATAAATTTTGAGTTACTTCCTGTGAAAGATATAAACTCTGCCTAGATTCACTTGTTTTACGCATCAATGTCCCGTTGCCCCAGCACCATTTGTTGAAAAGACTGTCTTTGCTCCATTATATTGCCTTTACTCCTTTGTTAAAGATTAGTTGAGTATATTTATGGATCTATTTCTGGGATTTTGATTCTGTTCCCTTAATTTGTCTATTCTTTGACTGATCACACTCTGTCTTGATTGCTGTGGCCTTGTAGTAAGTCTTGAAGTTGGGTAGTGTCAGTCCTTTGATTTTATTCTTCTTCAGTTTTGGGTTGGCAATTCTGTTTTTTGGTTGTTGTTTTTTTTCCCCCCTCTTTATGAACTTTAGAATCAGTTTGCCAATATCCACAACACAACTTGATGCAATTTTGATAGGAATTGCATTGAATCTATAGATCAAGTAGGGAAGATCTGATGTCTTGACAATATTGAGTCTTCTTATCCATGAATATGGAATATCTCTCCATCTATTTAGTTCTTTGATTTCATTCATCAGTGTTTTATATCTTTCATCATATAGATCTTATATATGTTTTGTTAGATTTATGCCTAAGGATTTATTTTTTGGGGGTGCTAATGTAAATGGTAACAGGTTTTTAATTTCAAATTCCACTTATTCGCAGCTGTTATTTAGGAAAGTGATAGACTTTTGTATATTAACCTTGCATCCTACAACCTTGTTATAACCACTTACTAGTTCCAGAAGTTTGTGTGTTGATTCTTTTGGGATTTTCTACATAGACAATCATGTCATCTGGAAACAAAGGCAGTTTTATTTCTTCTTGCTCAATCTGTGTACTTTTGATCTCCTTTTCTTGTCTTATTGCATTGGCTAGGAGTTTCAGTACAATGTTGCAGAGCAGTGGCAAGAAGGGATGTTTTTGCCTTGTTCCTGATCTTAGTAGGAAAGCTTTAAGTTTCTCATTATTAATATATTAGCCATAGGGTTTTTTTTTTTTTTTTGGTATATATTCTTTATCAAGTTGTGGAAGTTTCCCTCTATTTCTAGTTTACTGAGATTCTATCACGAGTTGGTGTAAGACTTAATTAAATGCTTTTCTGCATTTATTGATGTGATTGTGTGAATTTTCTTCTTTAGCCTGTTGATGTGATAGCCCATTTAATTGATTTTCAAATGTTTAACCTGTCTTGCACATCTAGAATAAGTTCCAGTAGATCATGGTTTATAATTCTTTTTATATGTTGTTGGATTCAATTTCCTAATATTCTGTTAAGGATTTTTACATCTATGTTTATGAAGGACATTGGTGTGTAATTTTCTTATAATGTCTTTGTTTGGTTTGGGTATTAAGATAATTCTGGCATTATAGAATGAGTTAAGTATTCCATCTTCTTCTGTCCTCTGAGATAGATTGTAGAGAGTTGGTATTTATTCCTTAAATGTTTGGTAGAACTTACCAGTGAGCCAATCTGGACCTGGTGATTTCTGTTTTGGAAGGTGATTCATTATTCCTTTAATTCCTTTAATAGATGTAGACTTGTTCAGGTATATATTTCTTCTTTTGTGAATTTGGCAGTTGTAGCTTTCAAAGAATTGGTTCATTTCATCTAGGTTAACAATTTGTGGGCATGGAGCTGTTCATAGTATTTTTTAGTTATCATTTTAATATTCATGGGATCTCTAATGATGTCTCTCTTTAATTTTTGATAGTAGTAATTTATGTCCTCTCTCTTTTTTTCCCCTAACTTTGCCTGACAGAAGCTTATCAATTTTATTGATCTTTTCAAAGAAACAGTCTTGGGTTTCTTTGTTTTTTCTCTATTATTTCTTATTTTCAGTTACATTGATTACTGTTATAATTCTCATTCTTTTTTTCTTCTGCTTACTTTATATTTAATTTGCTCTTTGATTTCTAGTTTCCTAAGGGGGGAAACTTTGATCATTGACTTTAGGACTTTCATCTGTTCTAGAATGTGTATTCAATGCTATAAATTTCCCTCTCGGCACAACTTTTGCTGCATTCCATTCAATATATTTTTAAGACTTTATAATATTTTATATTCAAGACTTTAATCCTTCATATTTTCTGTGTTACAAATCTTTGTTCAGTTTGCTGTTTTCTTTTAATCGCTGGTGGTATTTGTTGTTGTTTTGCTGGTATATGTGTGTGACACAAAGATGTGTGACATTTTTACACTGTAAAATCTATTCATCTTTTAGGCTTTTGGTTTTTGGTGTTGTGCTTTCTTTACCACATAGAGATTCTAAAAGAATTTGGTCTCTGAGTAAGAGACATATGTGTTCTTCATAGAGTAAACAAGTACTATAAATATTCCATGTTTATTTTTCTCAGCCAATTATAGATTTTTGATATGTTGATATATTTAGATCTTTGTAAATTCATTTCTATTTTTCACTACAGAACCTGCCTAGTTTCTTGTCTTTGGTATGAGAATGGGTTAGAACATACATACTGTACTTCCAACCTCAAGTTAACATTGAGAATTTTCACGATCTCTTCTCTGCCACTGTCTTCAACACATGGAAGCCTCTGGGAGTGCAACTTAAGGTACCTCTTCTAGACCAAGTTTTCAACTATCAACATCTTAATTGCAATTGCTTATTTGCATCTTGTAGGGCTGGTTTAGTGGTGACAAATTCCTTCAGTTTTTGTTTGTTTGGGAAGAACTTTATCTCTCCTTCTATTCTAAATGACAGACTTGCTGGCTGCATATTTTTTTTCTGTTCAGCACATTAAAGATCTCGTGCCAATCCTTTCTGGCCTGCCAAGTTTCAAAAGAGAGATCAGTCACAAGTCTTATAGGTCTCCCTTTATATGTTAGGGCACGTTTATCCCTGGCTGCTTTCAGAATTTTCTCTTTATCCTTGTATTTTGCCAGTTTCACTATGATATGTCATGCAGAAGATTGATTCAAGTTACGTCTGAAGGGAGTTCTCTGTGCCTCTTGGATTTCAATGCCTTTTTCCTTCCCCAGATCAGGGAAGTTCTCAGCTATTATTTCTTCAAGTACACCTTCAGCACCTTTCCCTCTCTCTTCCTCCTCTGGAATACCAATTATGCGTAGATTATTTCTCTTTAGTGCATCACTTAGTTCTCTAATTTTCCCCTCATACTCCTGGATTTTTTTTATCTCTCTTTTTCTCTGCTTCTTCTTTTTCCATAATTTTATCTTCTAGTTCACGTATTCTCTCCTCTGCCTCTTCAATCCGAGCCGTGGTCGTCTCCATTTTATTTTGCAGCTCATTAATAGCATTTTTTTAGCTCCTCCTGGCTGTTCCTTAGTCCCTTGATCTCTGTAGCAAGAGATTCTCTGCTGTCCTTTATACTGTTTTCAAGCCCAGCGATTAATTTTATGACTATTATTCTAAATTCACTTTCTGTTATATTGTTTAAATCCTTTTTGATCAGTTCATTAGCTGTTGTTATTTCCTGGAGATTCTTCTGAGGGGAATTCTTCCATTTGGTCATTTTGGAGAGTCCCTGGAGTGGTGCGGACCTGCAGGGCACTTCCCCTGTGCTGTGGTGTATAACTGGAGTTGGTGGGCGGGGCCGCAGTCAGACCTGACGTCTGCCCCCAGCCCACCGCTGGGGCCACCGTCAGACTGGTGTGTGCCTTCTCTTCCCCTCCCTAGGGGCGGGATTCACTGTGGGGTGGCGTGGCCCGTCTGGGCTACCTGCACACTGCCAGGCTTGTGGTGCTGGGGATCCGGCGTATTAGCTGGGGTGGGTAGGCAAGGTGCACAGGGGCAGGAGGGGCAGGCTTAGCTCGCTTCTCCTTAGGTGATCCACTTTAGGAGGGGCCCTGTGGCAGCGGGAGGGAGTCAGACCCACTGCTGGAGGGGTGGCTCCGCAGAAGCACAGCATTGGGTGTTTGCGTGGAGCGAGCAAGTTCCCTGGCAGGAACTGGTTCCCTTTGGGATTTTGGCTGGGGGATGCGCAGGGGAGATGGCGCTGGCGAGCGCCTTTGTTCCCCGCCAAGCTGAGCTCTGCCGTCGGGGGGCTCAGCAGCTCTCCCTCCCTTTGTCCTCCAGCCTTCCTGCTTTCCGAGCAGAGCTGTTAACTTCTGACCTCCCAGACGCTAAGTCGCGCTTGCTGTTGGAACACACTCCGTCCGGCCCCTCCGCTTTTGCCAGCCAGACTCGGGGGCTCTGCTTGGCCGGCGAGCTGCCCCTCCGCCCCGGCTCCCTCCCGCCAGTCCGTGGAGCGCGCACCCCCTCGCCGCCCTTCCTACCCTCTTCCGTGGGCCTCTCATCTGTGCTTGGCTCTGGAGACTCCATTCTGCTAATCCTCTGGCGGTTTTCTGGGTTCTTTAGGCAGGTGTTGGTGGAATCTAAGTGATCAGCAGGACGCGCGGTGGGCCCAGCGTCCTCCTACACCGCCATCTTCCTCCAGCCAATTGCATCTTAACGTTTGTTTATTTTTGAGAGAAAGAAAGAGAGATCAGGGGAGGGGCAGAGAGAGAGGGAGACAGAGGATCCAAAACAGGCTGTGCACTAACAGTGCAGAGCCCAATGTGGGGCTTGGACCCACAAACTGCGAGACCATGATCTGAGCCGAAGTCGGGCACTTAACAGACTAGCCACCCAGGCACCCCTTAATTGCATTTCTTATATCATTCTTTTTTTCTAAACTGTTGTTCAATTTGAAGCTTAGGCTGCACCCTTTTCCCCCTCCTCAAGTTAATAACATGTTTTTAATGTTTATTTTTGAGAAAGAGAGAGAGTGTGTATAAGCATGAGCAGGAGGGGCAGAGAGAGAGGGAGACACACAATCTGGAGCAGGCTTCAGGCCGTGAGCTGTCAGCATAGAGCCCGACATGGGGCTCGAGATCATGCCCTGAGCTGAGGTCAGACGCTTAACCAACTGAGCCACTGAGGCATCCCAATAACATCTTTAAATGTAGAAATCTGATGTTGTTGCTACTAAAGTAAATGTACCAAGGGGTAACGCTTACATATTTTTTCTTGTTGTTTTGTAACTGATCTTGAGAAAAATCCATGATGCTTTCAGTGACTAGCATGCTGAGAAACCCTTCAAGAGAAACTATACCATTTCTCAGTCATTTGTATATTCATCCATCCGTTCAAAATATATTCTTCAGCACTTACTAGGTGCCCTGAGGATATGAGGGGAAATAAATATAAAAATGATTTCAGCTAATGTGAGTATTAGAGTCTGGTGGGGGGGGGGCAAACATTTTAGAAAAGGCGCCATTAGTGCATCATTTGTAAGGATGGAAATATGGGGCCTCTGGGAGCATATACAGCAAAGAATCCTGACATCTGTGGGGATGAGGAAAAGTTTAGTTCTGGAGATTGTGTCGGAGTTAGCCAGAGGGGCAGCAGGGTTTCCATGTAAGGAATCATCCCATGGAAAGGATTTGTTATAGGGAAGGATCCTGGCATACTAGAGGGTATGAAATGAGGTCATCGTGGCTAGGACAAAGTAATTGACGGCTAAATGAAGGTGGTGAGGCATACAGGGTATAGACTAACTATGCAGGACCACATTAAAGATGCTGTTCTCAATTACAAGGGCAATAGGAAGTCACGGAAGGTTTTAAGCTAGAAGGGTGACCTGGTAAGAACTGACTTCTGTAAAGCTCACTGTGGTATCGGGGACAGCTTGAGAAAGAGCTGGAATAAATGAGAGGGACCATTGTGAGGGCTCCTGTAGTGGTCCAGCAGGGCAATGATTGTGGCATGAACCACTGTGGTGGCCGTGAAGAGCACGAAAAGTGGATGGCTTTAAGAAATGTTTAGGAAGTGAGATTGATGGAACAAGGGGATAGGTTGAAAATGGGTTTGAGGCAGAAAGATAGGTGAAGCGTGACTCTTAAGTTTACGAATTTTGCAACTGAATGGATAGTGATGTATACTGGAAAGCACAGACTTGAGACAGAAGAACACAAATGAAGTCCAAAATATGTTGCAGTGGAGAGGCCTCTGAGACATGAAAGTGGGAATATCAAGTGGGCAATTAGATCTTAAATCTGGAGCTCAAAGGAGGGATGTCGGCAGGAGATATTTGGAAATCATAGGCACACGTAGGTGAACTGAAGCCATGGGCGTGGTAGAGATTATATAAGGAGAAAGATGATGGGGAAAAGAAAAAGAGGCCCAAGGTTCAACCTCAAGGACATCCCACATTTAATGCCTACACAGAGGACCACAAGCTTGGAAAAGAACCCAAGAAACAGCCAGAGAGGTAGTAGGCCATCTAGGAGAGTGTGGTATCCCAGTACCACGAGTAACCACATTCTCTTTTCTGTGATTCCATTGTTCTGGTCACAGCTACTGGACAAGGTGCAGGCGTCTGACCTAAAGACAGCTGGCTTCTGGCTAGCTAGAAGCATGTTAGGTTTTCCGACACAAATACTGTTCCCAGCAGGAGCTCTCTACGGGATGGTGGGCTAATGAACAAATTGGATCCTCTGCCTTGGAGATGTTTCATGCCAACCCACGGAAGGAGGGAGTGCTTAGAAGGAAGGGCCAATGACTTGCAGAAAAGGGCACAGGCAGAGAGGGCTGTTGAATTTCCATCATGGCAAAGCAGGAAACAAAGAGCTTCTGTTGCTCAGGGGAGGGGAGACAACCCAGTATGTAGAGTTATGTCGGATTCTAAACAGTCTTCTAATTTCTGAGCTAGATGTCCTTCTATGCGAAGCCAATCTGGGTGGCTATTTATGAGTTTATGTAAGCCCAGATCAGTTAGTAACGGGTCTTGTCATTCTTACTTCCACATGTATCCTATAAACAAACAAACAAATAAACAAACAAACAAACAAACAACACCTCCCTACAGGGGAAATCTAAGTCTGTTCCTTACAAACTTAACTGCCCATTCTCTCGCCTTCTGCAGGATCTTTTCCTACCCTTTTATTTTCTCATTCTTGTGTTTTTTTCACATGAATTTCACCCCTCCAGCCTCTACCAGCCTTGCGCTGATTATGTCCATATGTGTTCTGTTGATTCTTTTATGTGCAAACTCCAGTAAGACTCATAAACCATGGACCCACTCGTCCAGCCTCTGGAGTGGTTTTGCATTTAAAGAAACATGGTTCCAACAGGATTTTGATCTTATCTCTTTAAGGGATCCAAGCCCTTTGTCCACACTTACTCTTTCAAAAGTGTTTTTTATTCTCCATCTCCCTGAAGCTCCAGAAAGAGTCTCTCCTACCCCAGCAGACAGTGGCAGCACCAAGAGATGACAAGAGGGTGGGCACTAGCTGGGGTGAGGCAACGTCCAGAGCTGCGTGTCTGTTGACTCATCATAATCAGCAGTGCCCCTTTCCACTCTCAAAAGTGAGCCAGATCAGACTGATGGTGGGGCGCCTGGGTGGCTCAGTCAGCTGAGTGTCCAACTTCGGCTCAGGTCATGATCTCATGGTTCCTGAGTTCAAGCCCTGCATCAGGCTCTACGCTGTCAGAGCCTGCTTGGGATTTTCCCTCTCTCTCTGCCCCTTGCTTGCTCATGCTCTCTCTTTCAAAAATAAAAACAAAACAAAACAAAAAAAGGTTAAGAATCAGACTGATGAAACATGGGCACCTCAGGGACCATGACTTCTGTCTCATTCAGCTATTCCATTCTGGAACAATTGGGCCAGTGGGTCAGTGATGCGCCTTCAGTTCATTGGTTCATAACAGTATGTGATGTGAGGAGCATGTTAACCTGGTCATGAAGCATCGATTCAGGGGGAAAAATGTTATAATTAGAAAGTATGTCACTAGTGATAAAATGCATATTTTTCTTTCTTTTCTTTGAGTCTTAAAAACCAAAGGAACTGTATTAGAAAATGTCCTAAGTGCTTAGCATAACAGGCAGTACTTACCAAGCTTTAGTCTTCCTAAAGTACTTCTGACCAAAGGTCATCCATTGAGTTTTATTTTTGAAATGTTCTCGTATACCAAAAATTGAATGAAATTGAAAATAGAAGTCTCACATTTATAGGTCTCTTGAATGTTACATATATTGTTTAAGTAAACAGTCATTAGCCCCCTTTTTTGCTATTGTATTAACTCATTAACTAATAAACTCATTTGCCATGGTCTTCTGGGTGGGCATTCTCCCTCATTATAGTAATAGATGCCTTCTGTTTTCTTGGTAATATGGGTTGAGAGTATTGGATTCTCACCTCAAAGCTCCTGAACTTGAGTCTCCCCACTGCCATTAATAACTCTGTGGCTCTGGAAACTTATTTAGTGGCTTTAAACCTTAACTTTTTCCCCTAGAAAATGGAGAGAATAATAGTTCTTACCCTGTGAGGTCGTGCGTGCATTCAGTGACAAGTTGCCTACGAAGCACACGACCCCGCCTGAAACTTCAACGCATATTAGGAATTCTTGTTTTTGTGATTGTTCAGCAACAACAGATTACCAAGTGTGAGAATCTATATCATCCTAAGCACTTCTGATGCTGATTCTTTCATCATTTCACGGGAAACCACTCTGACTGTTAAAATTTTATATTCCCATACTGAAGGAAAAAAGAGCAAAATGTCTCATCCCATTGATGGCATAAGAAAATTCAGACTCAGAGTCTGCCTGAAAACAAAATTTGGCATCCCAGGATAAAACAATGAATCCTTTTAGGCAGATGGCTTTCTGGACTTGAGCAGTTCACAGAGTTGGCCCGTTATAGGCAGATAGTTTTATTGTCACGTTGCAATGGTTAAGTCATAAGGGAAGTCTTATTACAAATATCAGTCTTCACTTTGCATAGTTGGTCCTTAGAGACCGTAGTTGTCGTAAAATATCCGAATGGAAAAGTTGTAGCAGAGGAAAACATGAGCAACTTTCTCATAAAAGTTGACTCCATCCTCTGTCTGCCTCCCTAAATTGCTTTGTTGCAGAGCAATGGCTCACAGGACCTGGCATTAGCTGCTGTCATTTTTTGTTTCTTCACCAGATGAGAGAAAGTGCAAAAAATTGAACAAGCCTGTGGCCATGGAAAACCCATAAAAAATAGCTGAAATTTAAGTTAACAATCTTTTTCTTTTGAAACTCTTTGTAATAATTCATTTGCTCTATCCCAATTAAAAACAACTCCCTACGTCTCACGTCTAAGACATTTAAAATATGCTTGGCTGACTCCAGATGAACAGAGCTTTTGTGTCCCCACAATTTTTCACTCCGAGGATGACCTAATTAACATACGGGTTATCATCATGGATGATGCTGTTTGGACAGTCTCCACAATGAATACAGCCTTCATTTTGTCTGGGTGCTATTGCGAGGGAGGGATAGATTCACGTGGGCAAGTCTTGCCGGCGTTGACAAAAGTAGAAGCAGACGCCTACGTGAGGTGGGAAAGAATGGGTGGCTGAGTCAGTTAAGCATCCAACTTTTTGGTTCAGGTCATGATCTTGAGGTGTGTGAGTTTGAACCCCACATCGGGCTCTGTGCTGACAGCATGGAATCTGCTTGGATTCTCTCCCTCTCTCGCTGCTCCTCCCCTGCTCACGCTCTCTGTCTCTGTCTCTCTCAAAAATAAATGAACACTAAAAAAAAAAAAAAAAATGAAGCCAAATACCTTATATACCAGGTGGGTTGCCTTGGACAAACCACCTAACTCAAGGTCACAAAGCTCACGAGGACTGGAATTAAGATGAAATCCCAGGTCAAAATTAGAGCATGTATGAGATTGAAGGATTCATGGTAAACACACACGTATGTCCACCATGAAACACCACAGAGACTTTAAGGGGTGTCTGAAAAGACACGCAGAAAAAAATCACAGTGCGTGAAATATCTATCATTTTCTTTTTTTTTTTAAGATATTAAAAACTTGACCGATAACCACACTGTGAGTGCGCATGTATCTCACTGTCTCTCTGCGTGTTATAACTTTAAGCACTTTTCTCCTTCTCCTTGGTTCTCATTTACTCTTTGACCCGCTATAATTTGTCTTTCTTTTCATCATTTTATTGAAAACACTGCCACTAAGCAATCACGTTCTAACTGTCCAAGTTGTATCGTTGACACTTCCCCTCTTCATTTTACTTGACATTTCCACAGTATTTGACTCTCTTTATCAGTCCTCTCTTGAAACCTTTTCTGGATTTTTATATTACCCTGGCCTGGTTTTTCTCTTGCTCTGAGTATCTTACGTTTGTGAACTACCTTCCAGGGTCTAAATTTCTTTTCTCATCCTTCAAATATTGGCATTCCACACTCATTCCTCTTGTCTCCTCTCTCTCTATACTTTCTCTAGATGGCTCTCAGGTCTCTCCCAGCACACAGCGTTCTGCTAAGATCTAGCCCCACATCTCACCTCACCTGCATGGACACATCCACCTCAAGGCACCACAGGCTTTTCAAAGTTTATATGTCCCAAAGTGAAAATAATCTCTTCCCCCACCTCAACTTTCTTATTGTCCTGTATTCTCTATTATCCATCAGATTTCTAAATCAAGAAAATCCTTCACCTCTGTATGCTACCTGTCATTCTTCAAGGGGAAATGGGTCAGAAAATGTTGGTTACCTGTTTAAAAGTTATTCCTGACTTTTTTCTTGATAAGAGTACTCTGACTTTGTTTGTTTGTTTGTTTGTTTGTTTGTTTGTTTGGATGTGTCTAGATCAAAAGGATAAGTTATGGGTTTCTCTAGTCTTGGCCATCCCATTCATTTTTTTCCAGATACTCATTTCCACATCCTCTCCTAGACCTAGGAGTGGCCCAGGTGATTCGCTTTGGGTCAGTGAGGAATAATGAGAATTTATCTGGGTGTCATCTTGATAAAGTTTTTTCCTTGGTAAAACTGGAGACATGTGCACTATGTCTTTGTCCCCTTTTTTCCTTCTTGAGATACTGACATGTGAGAAGGTGATGCTTGGACTGCAGCAGCCATCTTGATAGTATTGGAGAAAAGTCTTAGGACGAAGGCTGGTCCGGTAAAGACGATGGCACACAAAAATGGTGTCGTGTCTGTGAGTTGTACTGTACCCAAATGGAGGACTCCAGAAAGCTACTGGCAGCGTAAGTGTATGCAAAGAACTGAGGAATATTAAGTTAAAGTATCAGTGTTTTCTAGCCTTGGTAGGCATATTCAATTCTGTGCACCAAAATGTAAGGGAAGGAAAAGCAACTTGGTGGAGAGGCATAAAGAAAATTAAATGGCTAGAAAGGAAAGCCTGCTAAAACACTGAAATATTAGCAGCAATTTGTTAAATAATAAAATCTTAAAGCCTTAATTATATTGTAGATACAAAGAAGTTTATTATGGATAGGCTATTGATCAAGTCTTAATGTATATTTGTGTAATGCCATAAGACAAGATAATGCTTCACATTTGATAGCCAGATATGTCTAACTTAAATGAGTTGTCTTTTCCCTCTTACCTATTTTCTCAAATGTTGTTAGGATTCAACATGCTGTTGCTCAACTCATTACCCAGACAGTGAATCTCAAAGTCATGTGTAGTGATGGTCTCTCCTTAGCCTGCATTGTCTACTAGTGTTACATGTAATTCTTTTTATAAGACAACATTCTCTGCTTTTTAATTTTGCTAGTTTTTTTTTTAATTTAAATATTTATTTTTGAGAGAGAGCAAGAGAGACAGAGTGTGAGCAGGGGAGGAGCAGAGAGAGAGGGAGACACAGAATCTGAAGCGGGCTCTAGGCTCTGAGCCATCAGCACGGAGTCCGACGCGGGGCTCGAGCCCACCAACTGTGAGATCATCACTTGGGCTGAAGTCAGACGTTTAACCAACTGAGCCACCCGGCGCCCCTCATTTTGCTAGTTTGTGATTGAGTATATTCAAGTGGAAATCTTTCCTTGGTTTAAAAATCTGTGGAAAACCCAAAGGAAACCATGAAAATGAGAAGCCAAATCTAAAAGGCTAGAGGAATCTAGGGCTACCTACCAAGTACTGATAATGGGACTTGCTTCTTGGCCAGTCATTGTCACAGCAGCCCTTTAGAGACTCGTGAAGCCAGAGGTCACAATGAGACGAGAGGATCAAAAACTATTTACATTATGCCTCGGCTGAGCCATGTACCAGTCAGTTCTTCAGGAATCAGAGGGGACCGTTGTTATCGGTTAAATCAGCGTCTGTGTCAGCTTTACTAGAAAGTCTTGAAAGAGCCAGGACGCGACGAATGCCGTGAACCTACTCATGTCGATCAGTGATCTTTCAGGATCTAGAAAAATGGGCCAAATTTAATGAATATACTCTGGAGGTGTAAAATTGGCGTGTGGAAGGCCACATCTGCCAGGGCCAAAGAAAGAGCCATCAATGGCTCCTCACTGCCAAAGCAGGAAGTTGAGAACCTGACTTTGGCTCCAGCCGTCTCCTCCCTTCCTTCTGGAATGGAGGCATCGCTGATGACTCTAAATGCAACCCCAGACCCTTTACACAGCTCTTCAGGAAGCTGCCAACACTGGATTGGGGTTGGCTTTCTAAGAAGCCCAGTCTTCAGGTTGATATGTAAGTGCCTTGCAATTTCAAGCGCCATCAATAATGAACTACCTGTGATTCTTGTTTCTTGTGTTGTTGCCGAATCCATCTGCTTTGTCTGAAATGTCCTCCCCACCCTCCCCAGTCATCACCTGGTTGACTGACATTCAGTGATTTAGTCTCTTTTTTTCATGCAGATGGAGGGCCCAGAATCACATTCTGAAAGTCTCTGGTGATGCTTCAAAAAGAAACCAAAGTAACCGCCCCCCAAAACTATTAGGGTGTTATTAAATCAAAGTATAAACTTGGTCACTGTGGCCACAAAGTGGCACTGCTTGTGTCCTATGACTCAGAAAGTCTTTCAAGAATATATCACATATGGGGGTGCCTGGGTGGCTCAGTCGGTTAAGTGTCTACAACTTCAGCTCCGGCATGATCTCATGGTTCGTGGGTTTGACCCCCGGGTCGGGCTCTGTGCTGACAGATCGGAGCCTGGAGCCTGCTTCGGATTCTGTGTCTCCTTTCTCTCTGCCCCTCCCCCACTCACACTTTGTCTCCCTCTCTCTCAAAAATGAATAAACGTTAAAAAAAATCTTTTAAAAAATCTACCACACATTGAATTTACTGCAGAACTACTTTACATTTCCTTCTTCTCAAGAATCAGACCTCGTCCTGGGGCTAGCCTGAGCTAGGCACCTGCCATCATCCTGTTCTCTCCATCAATGCCCTTCTACCCTCGGCCATAAGCCTATCTGCACATGAAAATCTTCTCTGGGCTCTGTTCCCCTTTCCCAACTTGGCCACACAGGTCAGTAAAACCATGACCTCACATTTGGGCAGACCCTGAATGCCACTTAGATTCAGCTGGATCCCTCAGGAAAACCGAAATTACATGTCCTAAGGAATTTAATTCATCTTATCACATGTATAGCAGACTCCTTCCTGCCTTTAGGAACCTGAGAGGGAGTGAGGAAGAGAGACACAGAAATAAAGAAAATGGTTTGTGTGTGGGTTGAGGTTGAAGAACAGAACAGACTGTCAGATGAAGAAAGTTATTTAAACAGTGACTCAAAGCAAACCCCAGAACCTTTTAAGATTCATTGCCGTACATCACAATCGCTTGGTACTTTTTGAATTCTGAATGCGTGTCCAGCGCTGTGTCAAGTAAGGAAGAACTAACCAGAAATAATAGATACATGCTTCTTAAGGAACACGATATCCTTGAAAATCCGATGTATACAACTGCAGCAAAAGAATTCACAACGACATAGGAACAAGTATGGGCATCCTTGACCTTGGGAAGCCCTATGTTTGATTAGCTTATTTTTGCTTTGTTGGCAGGGAGAGTAAGGAGAGTGACTTTTTCTAGGTCTGCAGGGCAGGCTTTGTATCACCTCTTCTGGCACTAATGAGGACAAAAACCCAACCAGTCATTTTAAGAATTAAGCACCATCCACATAATTAAACCTATTGAAAAATACTTTGTGGTATAGATGGATGTTTGTCCTCACTGTCCTTGAGTTCTGGAATTAAAGGCTACCTTTGCCTCTACCGTTGAAGAAAGACTTTCAAGAACTTCTGGAAACATCCGTTCTACTCACCTTTTTAATTTTAAGAGCCTATTCTCAGTGGCGTTGATAAATGACAGAGACAGAGGGAGAGGGATAAAGAGAGGGGGAGAGAGAGAGAGAGAGAGAGAGAGAGAGAGAGAGACTGAAGCTATTGCACTAAGTGGTGGCCCCTGTTATTCAAACTCTACTCATCAATTTTGACCCTTAGTGTGGACAACAATTAATGTAAAAGGCTCCAGGTCCCAAACTGGATGTGTCTCCAGGAAGAATAATTCAATGAATTGAAAAAAACACCATACTTTGCATTTTTTATGAACTGCTTTGGGTTCCTGGAAATGTCAGCTATATATAAATAGAGTGTATTATGTCATTCTTCACCATTACTTGGATGGAATACAAGTATTTTTCTTTAGCCATGGCACCACTGAAATCTCAGCCTAAAAACTTACAATTGCACCACAAAGTTTAACGTATCCTAATCTTGAACCGCTGCCCTCCCTCTAAAATCTTGCTCATACCCAGTTTTCTCTTGGTGAATGATCGCCCTATCCATCCACGTGCTCAAATGAAAAACTTGAATCTATCTCTTATTCCTTCCCTCCTGCTCATTTTACCACATATTATCTCTCAAACCCACCTCCTCCTGTCCATCCTCATTGTTAACTACCCTACGTTATGCCATAGCCAGATCTTACTGGAATTAATAGCCAATCACCTCTCATGTCTGTGGTGTTTGATGTGTCTGACCCATTCTTCACACCAGGGCCAGATAGATCTTTCTAAACACGCTCCCTTGCTTAACACCCTTCAAATGGACACTCACACTTGGGCACACATTAAAATTCGCTTCTTGCTTGTATGGTTCTGTGGGTTTTGGCAAATCCATAGCACTTTGTAGCTACCCCCCCCCCCCCCACAATCAGGATTCAGAACAATTAACGTCGCCTTCAGAAACATTTCCCCAGGCGGTTCCGCTGTAGTCAATTACAACCCTTACCCCTTGACAACCACTGATCTGTTCTTCATCTCTGGCCTCCCCAGAGAGTCATATGAATGGGATGAGACAGTACATAACCTTTTACTTTGCCTTCTTTGACTTGTCATAATGTACATGAGACTCATGTGCTGAGTGTAACGGTTCCTTTTTATTGCTAAGTAGCATTTTACTGCACTGTAAAACTGGTTCATGTGCACTCCATCTGTTTAGTATGGTGGTTGTGAGTATTAAAAAAGCTTCCATTTGGTGGAAACTGATTGAAAAATAGAAAGCACCAGCCTCACGTGAACACAGGGAGAGCTCTTAGCACAGTGGCCCCCCCCCCCGACCTTTTTTCTGTGCCTTGCACTTGTCCGTCCCATTGCCTCCTGACCATATCCACTGGGATGCCCTGATAGCATCTCAAAAGCAACTTGTGAGAAACTTCTTCTGCCTCCCCAGTCTCCCTGGCTTAGTAAATGAAAACCTGTCCACACAGTTGTTCAGACTGAATCCAGAGGATTGTCCTGACATCTCTCTTTCTTGGTCTTACTATCCAAACGATCATCAATACCCATTGATTCATCTTCTGAATTATATCTTGAATTGGTGTTACCACGATCTCTTCTCTGGATTACTGTAGGAACTTCCTTTGTGGTATCTGTTTTCACTCCTTCCCCTTCACTCCAAACCATTCTGTGTGGAGCAGTCAGAGGGACTGTTGCAAAACTCATAGATTTCTTTAGTAAATAGTGAGACATGTCTATAAGCAAGTGTTTTGCTCCTTTATCCAGAAGAAAGTCACACTGATTCTAAACTATCCCCAGTGCTGAATTTGTCTGCAATTAGATTTATTTAATGCTGTAGGATAAGATGTGCCAATGGGCACTTTTCCAAAATAAACATTTCTTGGAAAATGTTGCCAGATCTTTCCTTACGTTGAATTACAATTAGTTGCCATCTAAATTTTGGGAGCGAAAAGCATAAGAGACCCTTAAAAACTGAGAACAAACTGAGGGTTGATGGGGGGTGGGAGGGAGGGGAGGGTGGGTGATGGGTATTGAGGAGGGCACCTTTTGGGATGAGCACTGGGTGTTGTATGGAAACCAATTTGACAATAAATTTCATATATTAAAATAAAATAAAATAAATTCTGGGGGCGAATAGGATCCTTGTTTTAAGAATAATAAAAATGAATATAAAAATGGAAACCTTTTATCCTTCATCAAGCAGCTATTAACCTATAGCCACGAGAGTAGTTTTGCCCATAAACATGTATGAGAAAAGTGTAAATTTTAGATAGGACAGATATATCTAATTTAGTATCATTTAAAACACATGAGTGTTTCAGATACAACGGATTTTTTTTTAAACCTCTTGGTAATTCAGGATTGTGGATAGCTTATACTATACTAATGAGGACCAAAAAAGAGGGGAAAGCATTTATTTTATAATTTCTGGGATTTAAAGTTTTACTTTTAAAAGGTCCTATACCTCCCCCCATGCCTATTAATTACAAAGGGTAAAATAATAACTTTATAGTACCGAAAGTACCTGGCAATAGCCATCTTAACCCGTGTTCGAAGTTAAACATTCATTATTAATGGGACAAGTTGGCATCAAGTAGCCCCTGATATGATGCCTGGAGACAAACACCATATCACCGATTCCTGCCAAAAGTGGAAACCTCAACTGAATCATGAACCACCATGCAAAGGCTAACTGGTCTGGCCTATGCTCTTCAAAAAACATCGCTATCCTAAAACATAAATACTGAGAAATTGTTCCCAGTTAAAAAGATGTAACTGAAGGCAAGTCATGACCTGGGACCTTCTTTCCCCCCAAAAGGACCTTTCTTAAAAATGAATTGTGACCGGTGTGTTTCTAGGAAACATACACTAATATATTTAGGACAAAGGGATCCCAGGTCCACACTTACTCTCAGACTTAGAGGGGAAAGAGTGTGTGTGACTGTGTGCATATGGGTGGGGGGTAGGGAGAGAAGATAAGATAAATAGGGTAAAATGTTTACATTTGGCTCATCTGGCTAGAGGATAAAAAGATGTGTGGAATGTGTATTGTTTTGTACTATTTTACTTGAAGTCTGAAACTAGGTCAAAATAAAAATTTTAAAGGAAAACTAGACATTACCTATTTTATTACGTTAGAGACATAGTCTAATATTTTCCCATCTGCCTGAGAATGATCCTTTTCGTCAGAGAAATGATCATCTTTCTCTTTCTCCTCTGTGTCCAAATACAGTCTGTGTTCGGAGGCTCCCAAGATTGTTTTCTTCCGCCTAAACCTCAACCTTTCGGGGACTGTATTTGTATTTGTACAGTTTAACTTACGATCTGTACAATAATCTGTCATATAACAATTTTATGTTTAACTGAATAGGATGATATTTACGGAAAATGGGCTCCCCTTGACTTTGACATAGAAACTTTGCATTTATTGTTAGCAAAAGTTGTGTATTCCTTGACTGACAAGGCATGCAGGTCAGGTGCCAGAGAGGGGAGTATAGGGATGATTGAATTCGCCCGTGCTCCCAAAGGTCGTTTACAGTGTAGTTAGGGGGAGATAGGACATCTGTGTGCAAAGTCAGATGCCCATGTGTGAAATAGGGCAGCCCTGAGGCAGATGACTAACTTAATTTCCTACTGAATTAAAGGCAGTAAACTTTGGTTAGATGTTCACATTCCAATACAGGCTAAGCAGGTTTGTGGACACCCAAATATGGAGGAGAAGATCAGGGACTTCAAGCGCCAGACCAAATTGGACATTAACTCTGCTCTTTGCTGGTCTGATAATCCTGGGAACGTTCCTTAGGCTCCGCCAGTTCAGTCTCTTTATCTGTACAATGAAGAAAATAACCCCTGCTCTAAGCGTCAACGTTGGCAGATCACCTGACGTAGACCGGGCATTTTATTCACGGAGTAGTATAGGCTCATGCTCGCAGCTTCCAGGCTTTTCGTGGATGTACTTGGAAAAAAGCATATGAATAAATATGATAAAATTCCACTCAAAACTCAAAAACTAGTTTTAGTGGGAGTTGTATACTTTAATATATTTGATATAATGAAGGTTTGGGCTTTCAGAAAGAAGCCACGCCAACAGTATGTTAACCTCTGTCACCATACATAGTTAACAAAACATTTTTCCCCTTCTAAGATTTACTCTTAGCAACTTTCAAATATGCAACACAGTGTTTTTGACTATAGTCTCCATGTTGCGCCCTGTATCCCCGTGACTATTTATAACTGCAAGTTTGTTCTTTCTGACCCCCTTCCCCCCACGTTGGCCACCCCCCTACTCTACGTCTGGCAACCACTTCTGTGTCTGTGAGCTTGTTTTCTTTCTTTCTTTCTTTCTTTAGATCCTGTGTGTAAGATCATAGAGTATTTCTGTCGGACTAATTTCGCTTAGCATAACGTCCTCAAGGTCCATCCGTGTTGTAAGCAGGTGACAAGATTTCATTCTTATTTATGGATGAATAACATTCCAGGGTGTGTGTGTATAACATCTTTATCCATTCATCCAACCACAGACACTTAGGTTGTTTCCATATCGTGGCTATCGTATCGTAAACAGTGCTGCAATGGACATAGGGTTGCTAATAACTTCTTGAAGTCGTGTTTGTTTGTTTGTTTGTTTGTTTGTTTTTTTCCAGATAAACACCCAGAAGTGGGATTGCTAGATCATATGGTAGTTCTATTTTGAATTATTTTTGTGGAAACTCCATATTAATTTCCACAGTGGCTGCAATTTACATTCCCACCAACAGTGCACAGGGGTTTCCTTTTCTCCACCGCCAACCCTTGTTATTTTTTGTTATTTTGTCAATGGCTATTCTAATAGGTATGAGGTAATATCTCCTTATTGGTTTAAAAATTTTTTTTAATGTTAATTTATTTTTGAGAGAGAGAAAGAGAGAGAGAGAGGCAGGGAGAGAGGGAGACAGAGGATTCAAAGTGGGCTCTGTGCTGACAGCAGAGAGCCCAAGGGGGGCTTGAACCCACAAACTGTGAGATCATGACCTGAACTGAAGTTAGATACTTACCCGACTGAGCCACCCAGGCGCCCTTCTCCTTGTGGTTTTGATTTGCTTCTCCCTGATGATTAGTGAGGTCGAGCACCTTTTTATGTACCTGTTGGCCAACAATATGTCTTTGGAAGAATGTCTCTTCAGATCGGCCCACTTTTAAATTGTTCGGGTTTTTTTTTGCTATTGAGTTGTGGGAGTTCTTTATATGTTGTGGATCAGATACATAATTTACAAATATCTCCTCCCATTCACGAGGCTGGCTTTTCATTTTGTTGATGATTTCCTTTGTTGTGCAGAAGCTTTTTAGTTCCATGTCCCACTTGTTTCGTTTTGCTTTCATTGGCTTTGCTTTTGGAGTCAGATCCAAAAAATCGATGTGAAGAGCCGTGTCAAGGAGTTTCCTTCCTATGTTTTCCTCTGGGAGTCTTAATGTGTCAGGTCTTCTATTCGAGTCTTGAATCCCTTCTGAGTTGATTTTGGTGTAGGGTCCACTTTCATTCTTTGCATGTTGCTGTCCAGTTTTCCCAGCACCGTTTATCGAAGAGACTGTCTTGCATACGTTTGGCTCCTTTGTCATAAATTAACTAACCCTACATGCATAGGTTCATGTCCGGACTCTGTTCCCTTGATCTTTGTGTCTGGCCTCGTGTCACCAGCATATTGTTTTGATTTCTGTAGTTTTATAGTTTAGTTTGCAGGGAGCATCATGCAGTCCTGCTCTTTCTCAAGATTGCTTTGGCTCTTCAGGGGATTTTGTGCTTCCGTACACATTTTGGGATTGTTTGTTCTCTTTCTGTGAAAAGTGCCATGGGAAGTTTGGTAAGTATTGCAAAGAATCTGTGGGCGGACTCCTCTGGGTAGTATGGACATTTAAAAATTTTTGAAAATTGTTAAATTCTGATTCTTTTTTTTTCTCTAATGTGAGACATTGCCAGCCTGGGGCTGATTTTCTTGTCACATCTGTAGGAGTGAGACAAACAACCAGCCCCAAACCATGGATTATGTGTGTTCAGACAGTAAGAGTAAGGGAAAGTTTTTTTTATAGAAACTCCATCTCGTGTGTTCTGCTGTGTCCTCCCTCCAGCTTTGACTATGACCTTCAGTTGTCAGGCTTAAATGCAGTGGTTTTATTTGGCGGTTGAGCCTAATTATAATGAGTGACAGGCTCTAAGACGTACCACAGATGAGGTGGTGAGCCTTTTTCAGAAATGTCGCCTTCAAATAGACTTTTGTGGCTTAATATATTTGTGGCACCTAACAGCTGTGTGCTACTCCTAGAAACTTTAATTATCACACTGATTACGTGGCACAAAAAATAAGATGGGGGGGGGGGTAAAAACCTTAGGTTTAAATTGTGTATGTGAATATTTATGTAAGTATAAAACACTGTCAATAAATACACTGATGCTATATTATTTAGACTTCTTATGGTGAGAAATTGAAAGATTCATTTTTGATCTCACATTATCATTTCCAAAGGGAAGATTCTTCTCAAACAAGTTCAAATTGTTTTCAGTGACATTAACGGTGAAGTATTCTTTACGTATGAAAGAAACCTCAGAGTGCCAAAGAAGAAAAAGGACAATGGAAAAGTATGGTTCCATTCCTTAAGGAACAGCTTGTATTTTTTAAAGTTGACTTATTTATTTTGAGAGAAAGAGAGAGAGAGAGAGAGAGAGAGAGAAAGAGAGAGAGAGAAAGAGAGAGAGGGAGAGAGCAAGTGAGCATGGGAGGGCAGAGAGAGAGGGAGAGAGAAAATCCCAAGGAGGCTCCACATTGTCAGCATAGAGCCCAATGTGGGGCTTGAACTCACAAACTGTGAGATCATGACCTGAGCCTCAACCAAGAGTCAGATGCTTAACTGACTGAGCCATCCAGGCGCCCCTAGCTTATGGTTTTTAAGAATGAGTTAAGGCATTCACATGTGGAAACCTAAACTACTATCAGATCTTTGGAGGCCACATGTCATTTGTGTGGGTTATAGTTGAAGGATTTTAGATACAGGAGATCTACATAGAAAGGGAAAATAAAAAACGGATTTACGGAGAGAGACAGGAGTATTGGGATGAAATTTACAGGAAAGTGTATTGACGGTAAGCAAGGGCTGATTTCATAGTGCAGGGTTTTTGCGTATGTATATAAACTCAGTGTATGCCGTATAATGCAATTTACTGTGGTTTTTAGAAAAATGATAAACCTTAATTTTTAGGGCAGTTTTAGGTTCACAGCAAAATTGAATGGCAGGTACGGAGAGTTCCCATATACTCCCTGTCCGCCGCAACCACACCATCCCCCATTACGGATAGCCTGCACCACGGTGGTGTCTTTTCTACAATTGGTGAACCTATGTTGACATTGTTATTACCCAATGTCCTCAGTTTACATTACAGTCCACTCCTGGGGTTGATTTATAATGGCCTATAACCATCACTGTAGTGCACGGAATAGTTTCATTGCCCTAAAAGTCCTCTGTGCCCTCACTATTCTTCCCCTTCCCCCCGTCACTTCTGGAAACCAATGGTCTTTTTAACTGTCTCCATGGTTTTGCCTTTTCCAGAATGTCACATAGTTGGAATCACAGGAGCCTTTGGGGATTGGCTTCTTTCACTCAGTCATCTGCATTTCGGTCTCCTCTGTGTCTTTTCATGGTGTGATAGCTCATTTCTTTTCAGCACTGAGTAATGTTTTTTTTTTTTTGGTCTGGATGTACCACAGTTTCTCCATTCTCCTGGATATCTCCATCTTCATCTCCACAGTTTATCCATCTCCTGAACGATATCTCGGTTGCTTCCAAGTTTGGGCAATTACGAATAAAGCTGCTATAAACATCCATCCATGCTCAGGTTTTGTGTAGACGCAAGACTTCAATTAATGTTGATAAATACCAAGGAGAATGGTTGCCGGGTCATCTTGTAAGAGTACGTTTAGTGTTGTAAGGAACCTTCCAACGGTCTTGTGAAGTGGCTACATCATGTGCATTTCACCAGCAATGAACGAAAGTTCCTATTGCTCCACATCCTCACCTACATTTGATGGTGTTAATATTTTGAATTTTGGCCATTCTAGTAGGTGTATAGTTGTATTTCATTTCGTTGTTCTCATTTGCATTTCCCTGATGACATTTGATGTTGAACACCTTCTCACATCCTTACTGGTCATCTGTAGGTATTCCTTGGTGAGGTATCTTTTCAGGTCGTTGGCCATTTTTAAAATCGGGCCTTCATTTTCTTAAAGGATAAGTTTTAAGAATTATTTTTGTATTTTGGATAACATTTTTTTTAAAAAAAACTCAGATCTGTCGCACGTAATTATTTTCTTCCAGTCTGTGGCTTGTATTCTCATTCTCTTGACTTTTTTTCAGAGCAGAAGTTTTCATTTTAGTGAAGTCCAGCTCATCAACTATTTCTTTCATGGGTCATGCCTTTGGTGTTGGATCTAAAAGCCACCACCATATCCCAAGGCCGTCTAGATTTCTCCTATGTTATCTCTGCTAGAAGTTTCATCGTTTTGCATTTTACATTTAGGTCTATGATCCATTTGGAGTTAATACTTCTGAAGGGTGTAAGCTCTGTGTCTAGATTCATTTTTTTGTATGTGGACATCCAGTTACTCCAGCATCATTTGTTGAAAGACTGTCTTTTTTTTTTTTTTTTTTTTTTTATCGTATTGCCTTTGTTTTTTGTTTTTGTTTGGTTTGGTTTTGCCAAAGATCAGTTGACTATACTTATTTGGGTCTATATCTGGACTCTCTATTCTGTTCTGCCAATGTGTTTACCCTTTCTTTTATGATCCCAAACTGTCTTCATTACCGTCACCTTATAGTAAGCCTTGGTGCTACGTAGTGTTAGTCCTCCAATTTGGTTCTTCCCTTCCAATATTGAGTTGGCTATTTTGGGTCTTTTGTCTTTCCAAAGAAACTTTAGGTTCAGTTTGTTTATACCCACCTAAGAACTTGCTGGAATTTTGATTGGAATTTTGTTGAATCTATAGGTCAAATTGGGAAGAACTGACATTGTCCGGTATTGTCTTTAAATCCATGAACATGCTATCACTCCATTTATTTAGTTCTTCTTTGATTTCTCTCATCAAAGTTTTACAGTTTCCCATGTAAGTTGTGGTACACATTTTGTTACATTTATATCAAAAATTTATACCAAATATTTCACTTTGGGGGCTGCTAATGTAGATGGTAACATGTTTTTAATTTCAAATTTTACTTGCTGCTGGTATAGGGAAAGTGATGAACTTTTGTATATTAACCACGTATCCTGAAAACTTGCCATAATTGCTTATTAGTTCTAGGAGTTTTTGTGTGATTCTTTGGATTTTCTACATGGATGGTCATGCCATCTACAAAGGCAGCTTTATTTCTGCCTTCTCAATCTGTATATCTTTGATTTCCTTGTCTTACTGCCTTGGCTAGGACTTCTGGTATGATGCTGAAAAGCATGATGAGAGGGGACATCCTTGCCTTATTCCTGATCTTAGTGGGAAAGCTTTGAGTTTTTCACTATAGACGATGGTAACTGTAGGTGTTTGCAGTTTTATCAGATTTCAGGAGTTCCTCTCTATTCCCAGTTGCTGTGGGTTTTTTTTTTTATTATTATCACGAATGGGTATTGAATTTTGTTAATTGCTTTTTCTGTATCTATTGATATGATCATACAAATTTTCTTCTTTAGCCTGTTGATGTGATAGATTATTTTAATTGATTTCTGAATGTTGAACCAGCCTCTCATACCTGTGATAAAACCCATTTGGTCATGGTGTATAATTCCTTTTATACATTGTTGGATTCAATATGCTAATATTTTGTTCCAGATTCTTATATCTATGTTCATAAGAGATACTGGCCTGTAGTTTGCTTGTAAGGTCTTTGTCTGTTTTTCTGGTTTTTTAACGTTTATTTATTTTTGAGAAAGAGAAAGAGAGAGCCCATGAGAGAGCAGGGGAGAGGCAGAGAGAGGAGGAGACACAGAATCCAAAGCAGGCTCCAGGCTCTGAGCTGTCAGCACAGAGCCTGGCACGGGGCTCGAACCCACAAACAGGGATATCATGACCTGAGCCAAAGTCGGACACTTAACCAACTGAGCCACCCAGAGGCCCTGTCTTTGTCTGGTTTTAGTGCTAGGGGGATGGTGACTTCATAGAATGAGTTAGGGAATATTACCTCTGCTATCTTCTGGAAGAAAATGTAAATAATTGGTATAATTTCTTCTTTACGCTTTGTAGAATTCATCCATCTGGGCCTGGTGTTTTCTGTTTTGGATGATGATGATGACTGATTAAGTTTATTTGAAATAGGCCACTGTGATTTTAATGCCTTCTAAGTGCCAGGAGATATGCTAGGTGAATATATATTTATTCCTTAACTATTTAATTCATAAAGTGAGAGTAGGTCATTGTATTAGACACTTATAGTTGAATTCTCAACATCTCTTTGACAGTAGATGATTCTCAGCCATGCACGGTCACTCCGTCCACCTTGCTAAGGTGAGCTGGTGGGCATGTGACTCAATTCAGCCAATAGGACATGAAGGAGAAACTACTCAGTGGGTGATTAGAAATGTCTCTTTACTCGTTAAACAATTTTCTCGGAAGAGACCATCTTTCTTCTTCCCATGGATGTTGTCTTATTTGGGTATGGACTGCAAATGCTGCAGCCTTCTTTCGGCCACGAGAAGAACCAGTGTTAGGTTGAAGATGATGCCGAGGATGGCAGAATGAAGGTAAGGTAAGAACGCGGAGACTTAGGATAAGTAGTGAACCTTTACGGCAGCCATATCTTCAGCTTGCCCTACCCCTGAACATTAGATTGTGTGAGGGAATAGTATTTCTTATTGATATTTGTTACTATTCTTTGCAATCAAAAACATCTTGTGGGATACGGGTTTCTCCATTTTATGTGTGAGAAAGCTGAGGCTTAAGGAGGCTACATAACTTTCCCATGTTTACACATCTAATAACTGTCTGAGCTTGTACGTGAACCCTGGTCAATCCTGTTCCTTCGTATATTTCACCACTTCTCATACGCAAACAGAAAAATAAAAAATAAAAGCCAGAAAAAGTAGTGTCGATAACTTTTATTAATTCCCAAAGGCAGACAGTGCTCTGGCAATGCCTGTTGCTCTTGTACTAAATAATTCTCCTTTCTAAGTGAAGAACTAGTTTTGTACCATCTTGGCTGAATTTATCCTGTTTAGCTGAGATAAAACTTAATTTATCCTGTTTAGCTGAGATGAAACAGTTTTAAGATTGATGAAGATATGTAGTGGCTTGAATAGTGGTCTTTCTGATGCCACCCACCCACAAGATGTGTCCACCCAGAATCTATAAATGTGACTTTATTTGGACGAAGTGTCTTTGAAAATGTAATTAAGCTAAGGACTTTGAGATAAGATCATCTTGAATTGGGGTAGACCCGAAACCAATGACAGGTGACCTTAGAAGAGAAGACACCTTCACAAAGAGGAAGGGAAGAAAACACAGTCATAGAGAAGACAATCAGTAAAGTTGAAGGCAGAGATCAGAGTTGTGCAGCCCCAAGCCAAGAAACACTTAGAGCCATTCAAAGCTGTAAGAGGTAAAGAAAAATTCTCCCTAGAGCATTCCAAGAGAGTGCAGCGCTGCTGATACATTGGCTCCTAAAAGAAGCCAATGCCTCTAAAACTGAGAGGGAATAAGTTTCTATTATTTTTGAGCCACTTCGTTCATAATAATTAGTTATAGAAGCCATAGGAAACTAGCATGGGAGTGTCTTGACTTAAAGAATTTGCACCTCCTTTCCTTCCCTTTAACAAGAATTTGTCTCAGTGTTGCTTAGTGTCTCAGTTAACATGGTGGACGTGACTAACTGTGTGCTCCACCTTCCACGAAATGGAGTTGGCTCTTACAAGTGGTTGCCCAGCCAGGGACTATATTTCCGAGTGCTTCTTGCATCCTGGTCAAATGTGTATCTAGTTCTGAACAATGAAATGTGAGCAGAAGTGATGATTGTTACTTCTGATGTAAGGAAGTTAAAAAAAAAAAGTGCTCTCTTCCCCCTTTGTTGAATCTTCTTCATTGGCTGGATCAAAAGACTACAAGGTCCTAGCGGATGGTCCTATGATGGCATCGCCATCATAGCTTAATGAAGCACATGGCACTGTAGAGGAGAGCATACTTCTTGAATAAAAAGTGAGGTTCTGTCCATCAGGAGAGAGGGATGGGGGAAACACGGTGTCTACTTCAACTGCTTGTTCTGTTCATACACTTTGTTCCTGGAGTTGCTTTGATGGAATTCAGATATTAAAAAAAATACCTTTCCATGGGATACATTCTCAGTCTCTTGAATAATAACTATAGTATTTAACTGTGATGTATTGCTCAAATGTTAACAAAACACTTTCACTACATACTGATGTACTTCTTACAAGAACCCTGTCATGTAGCTAAAATCAGTTGAGCTAACGTTATAAATTAATAAATTTGATTTCTAATCCACAGTTCCCTTTGCAAGTTTACTCCCATTTATAAATGGGAGTTCTTACCTCCATCTGGGAGACACAAACTTATCAATCTTGGTAAACATGTCCTTTTTTTTTGGCTACCCAGTATACCTTTTCCTTTCTTTTCGCGAATGCTAAATAGTTTATGCTAATCTAATGGGGCCAGGACTTCCACCATTCTCAGCCTGAGTGCTTCAACTGGAGTTGACACTTTTTCCCATTCCAGGGACGGAGAAATGTCTCATACTGGCCAATGAAAAATAACATTCCTCTAACATGTGACACAATATGGGCTAGTGAGAGGTCCAGAGCTTTCATTGCATAGGGAGAAGTAGAAGAAACCACTCAGGACAGCCAAAATGCTAACCATGTGGTGTCTGAGAGAAAAGCCTACAGTGCTGGTATAGCTGATGGTGGGGGAGTATAGTGTGGATCTCCATAAAGCTCCAAGTTTCTGTTCTTCCCTTCTGTTTACAGAATAACACCTACATTTTAATTTGGTGAATGTGGGCCTGTGTGTGTGTGTGTGTGTGTGTGTGTGCGCGCGCACACATGTGCATGCTGCTAGGGGGGCTGTTAAAGAAATCTCTTTGGCAAGGGTGGAATTTAAAACATAGCTCTGTATTGTATCTGCCTTATTCATATTTCTCCTTCATTATAACCTTGAGTCGGGCTATTTCAGATATTGGGTTATGGTTAAGGGCTGTGAATAATCTTCACTGAGTTAATTTCATTTCTTTGGTATGTATATGGCAATTTATCCATCAAAAATTGGTTGTGCTGTTTCTGAGTCCATGCTGCTTTAGTGTTTATAGGCATTCATGGAATTTGGGAATTCAAGTTTCCGTTCCTTCCAGGAAAGTGGGATGTTTTTAGTGGCTTGCTTTGCGTGGATTCCCTCCTACCTGTAGAACCTGGAAAAGGTAGGTCCTCTCGTTTCTGCCTCCATATGGGCAAGTGGAAAGTATAAAGTGAGGACAGAGATGGAATAGTGTGTGGAGAATACTGTTTAATGGTACACAGACACCGGAAATCTTCACGTCCATTTGCTCCCTGGTTAATGTGTTCTCATGCAGAATATAAGCTCCTTGAGGCCAAGAACCTCGTCTGTCCAGTTCATTTACTACTTAGGCACAGCCAAAGCCATAGTAAACACTAAAGTATTTTCTGAAAGATTGTTGAAAGGTGAGGTGAATATGGTAAATTTCCTTATAAAGCCCAGGTTCTTATCATCCTTTAGCCTAATTTAATCGTATCAATCATTAGTTCTTACCAGCACGGGCCTGGTTATTTTACATATTATTGTGTTGGTTTATTCATTCAACAAATGATCACTGGGCGCTTACAAAGTGTTAGCTGGGGGTGGTCAAGTCCCCCTACGGGAGCATTTGAAGATGTGTTTGTTGTTGTTACAATGCTGGAATCTAGTGGGTGGGGGCCAAGCATGCTAAATGTCTTGTAATCTGTTCTTCTATAATGGACATGGACGTTTTAGTCATTATGAACATTGGGTACTTGTCTCGTGGTGACAGTCCTTTCTTGGGGCATGTGTACGAGAGTTTCTCTAGGACAACCAATGGCTTTCAAACTCTTTTAATCATAGCCAAGAGTAGTTAATACATTTCACGTCACAACCCTGAAACACCCACACGTATGTATGTGTGTGTATAACTGAAACAAAAATTTGCAAGACAATACTATACCCTGTGGTATGTATCGTGAGCTATTTCATTAAAAAATAATGCTACCTGTAGTCCATTAACTTGATTTTCAAAAGCCACTCACTGATAAAAGCTCAGTTGAACAAGCAAAGTATTAAGGACACGCCTTGCAGTGGAAATATTGGGTCTAAGGGTAGCTCATGTTAACTTTTCTACGATGCGTTAAGCTATTTTCAAAGTTGTCATTCTAACCTACAGCTGTTGAAAATGGACGAGAAATTCTGTTGCTCTACAACCTTGTTTTTAGTCTTTTTCCCTCTACGGCATGTGTATATCACCCTCTATGCAATTTTGTATCTTTTTTAATGTGTTATTTATTTTTTGAGAGAGAGAGAGAGAGAGAGAGTATGAGTTGGGGAGGGGCAGAGGGAGAGGAGGACAGAGCACCTGAAGTGGGCTTTGTACTGACAAGCTGACAGCAGTGAGCCCAGTGAAGGGCCCGAACCTACGAACTGTGAGATCATGACCTGAGCTGAAGTCGGATGCTCGACTGACTGAGCCACCTGGTGCCCCAATTTGGTATCTTTTTTTTTTAACTTAACGTCAATGTGAATCGTTTTCAATGTTATTAGTTGGCCTTAAAACCTGAGATTTTGATTTAGAGCATAATATTTCATTTTAAGAATATATTAGAGGCGCCTGGGTGGCTCAGTCAGTTAAGTGTCCGACTTCGGCTCAGGTCTTGATCTCACGGCTTGTGTCGGGCTGTGTGCCGACAGCTCAGAGCCCGGAGCCTGCTTTGGATTCTGTGTCTCCCTCTCTCTCTGCCCTTCCTGGGCTCATGCTCTGTCTCTCTGTATCTCAAAAATAATAAATAAACATTAAAAAAGGAATATGTTATCATATACTTGACTTTCCCTGGGATGTTGACATAACTATGCTTCCAAGATTTTTGATAACTCTAATGAGATCAGTAATTAAACTCTTTGACTAATCAATCTCCCACTGCATCTTCGGTCAGATGCTAAGTCTGAGGATTACAAAGTCAAAGAATGTGATCATATTTATGACCGCTGATATGCATGTTCAAATCACACTCCAAAAAAATGTGTACCTGTTGACTTTTAGATGAATCCAGATCTTCCTGATTCTGCCTGGGCAAAATCAAGTTTAGCTGAACATATAACATTAAACAGTGGTGTTTTGTTTATGAAACATTGCTCTTAAATAGATTTGGAAACGTGTTTTCCATTCTCCATATTTAGAACTGTAAATGTAAACACAAGTAGGGAAAGAATTTCTAGCCTTCATACTATATTAATTCATTTCACTTTAATAGTTGCTTGTCTCACTGTGGAGTAAAAATAACACAGTACTAGCCATTAGATGGCCTGACTTTTAACTGTCCCCCATCAAAACCACGTGACCTTCAGCAGATCATTTAACCTCTCTGAACCTTTGCTCATAGACTAGCGATGCTGAGTTCTATTCTGCTCACCTCCTAGAATGGGTAAGAATTAACTGACTCATGAGAGGAGAAACCATTGACACTGAAACTGATCAAAGGAAACAAATGAAATTGTAAAAAGTTTATGTGAGTTTAGCCAGGAGATTTACCACTGGGACATGGGTCCTGAATAAGTAACCAGATATTTTATGGCTTTTACCTGTGAGATGATGCTAATGTCTTTCTTGTCCGTTTATTTTTTTTTATTGAAAAGATAACATTAAAGAAAGAAGTAAGCTTCCCATAATTAAAATATATCAGTGCCTGGATCCCAGCAACTTAAGGTCCTGACTTAGCTGGTATAGGATGGGGGCTGGGCTTTGGTAGATTTTAAAACTTCTTAGGTGATTTCAATATGTAGCTGGGAATGAGACCAGAAGTGTGCTGTTAGTACGGTAGCCACTGGTACATATGGCCATTTCAACTTAAATTCAAACGAATTCAGTGGTACGAAAAAGCTAGTTCCTCTGTTGCAGGCACATATGTGCTCAGCTATCAAGTGTGGCCGGGGTGGTGGCTGTCCTATTGACCAGCACAAAAGACCTTCTCTATCACTATGGAAAATTCTGTTGGCCCCCATTGCTCTCTTTTCTTTCAATTTATCATCTCTGTTATGTTTTTTTGTAAGTGAAGTAAAATTTACATAGTGAAATACACAGGTCTTACTGAACCATTAGATGTGTTTGGACAAATGTATGTGCCCGTCTATCTGACACCCCAACCAAGATAGAAACATTTCCATCATCCCCTGAAGGCTCCCTCATACCCCCTTCCAGTCACAACCCCTGGTCAACCACTGTTCTGATTTTTGCCATAGATCTATTTTGCCTGTCTTTAATTTCATGTAAATTACTTCGTTTAGATTAAACAAGAAACTAATATTCATGCTTATAACAGACATTGCATTGTTAGGTTTTTAGCGTAAATGGCCAATTTCAATGTCTAATGTTGATGAAGAAAATTTTCTAAGAATTTCTTTTTCTAAAAATATTTATTTATTTTGAGAGAGAGCACACTAGCAGGGGAGGGGCAGAGAGAGTGGAAGAGGGGGAGAGAGAGAGAGAGAGAGAGCGCAAGCAGGGGAGAGGGGCAGAGGGAGAGAGAATCCCAAACAGGCTCCACACTCAGCATGGAGCCCAAAGTGGGCTCGAGCTCATGACTGTGAGATCATGACCTGAGCCAAAATCCAGAGTTGGAAGATTAACTGACTGAGCCACCCAGGCGCCCCGCTAAGAATTTCATAGTGTGGACAGCATTGGTCTTCATACATGTACAGCTGACGTAGAAGGAAACTTTTAATGAGAGCAATATTTTTTCCTACATACTCATTTAACCATCAAACATTTATCATGGGCTTACTGTATGTCCGGCAGTGTGCTAGATTCATGTTTTCCACTTACCTGTTCATCTCCTGATATTTGTCGTATCTGAGTAACACCTTCTCTGATGCTTCTTTGCCATTTTTCCAAATAAGATTATTTTAGGAGTAAACATTTTTATTGTTATAAAAAATGGAGAATGACTATAATTTACCTTAAATATAAAGGAATGTTTTTAAAAGATAAGGTAGATATTGCTGGCAAGTCTGGCAAATCCCTAACTATGGCTGCGTTCATTCTATGACATAGAAAATGCCAGATTAAAGGTAACCGTTGTCAAGATTTCAACACTTATCTATCTGAAGGCAAAATGTAGAGAACTCTTCAAACACAGAAAAGACAGAGAAATCAAAGGCAGTGTGGTGAGCTGGTGGGAAATCCTGGTGGCCCACTGAGGTGGTGTCCCAGTACAGCCATGGAGGCTGGATGTCCAGTTGCCAGACTGTGTCATACGAAGGGGTGGGGAGACTAAGAGTAAGACATCCTTCACCACCACCCTACAAAGAAACACGCACACACACACACACACACACACACACACACACTCCCCAGACTCTAAGAACTTCTTTGGTAGAAAGAGCTAGGATGTATGAAGCGTGTGTTTGGATGAACAGAACATTTTGACAGGTGACCAAAAGTAACTAAAAACTCTAGGCTCGCCATCATGGTTAATTTTGTGTGTTAACGTGACTTGTCATGGGGTGCCCAGACATTTGGTCAAATGTGATTCTCGGTGAGGGTGTTTTGGGATAAAATTCACATTTGAATAGGTAGACTGAATAAAGTAGATTGTCCTTTCAAATGTGGGTGGATCTCACCTACTGGATTGAAAAACACTTAATAGAAGAAAAGACTCAGCAAGAGGAGACTTCACCTGCTTGACTCCATATACATTTATGTATATGTGTATACATACACATACACATACACACATATGCACACATACACACATATACACACATAAATACACACATAAGCACACATACATATACGTAAATACAGAATACACATATGCACACACACATATACACACACATACACATACACATACACACACATACACATGCACACATACATATATACACATACACATATACACACATAAATACATATATACATGCATACACACATACACATAGAGACACAAATACACATACACACATATACATGCATACATGCATATGTACATACACACATATACACATAAACACATATGTACACACTCATCTACACACATACACACAAACACACATGCACACACATACACACATACATGCACACATATACCCACATATACACATAATTATACACATACGCACACACACATACATGCATACACACATATATACACACATATACACAGATATACATACACATGCATACATACGCACACACATGCACACACATACACACATGCACACACATACATATAGACACACATATGCACACACATATACACAAATATACACACATACACACAATACACATATGTAATATACACACATACAAATACATACACATATATATACACATACACATATAAACACATATACACATACACACATATACGCAAATATACACATATACACACATATACACAATACACATATGCACAAATATACATATACACACATATAAGTACATACACGCATGTATATACACATACATACAGACACATATATACACAGACACACATATACACAGACACAATGCACGCACACATAAATATATGTATATACACATACATAGATGCACACATACATATACATGTATGCAAACACATAACACACATACACATACACATGCACCCACTTACACATATGCATGCACATAAACATATACATACACACAGATACACACATACATATACACATCTACATATACACATACACACATGCATGTACACATAAACATGTATACACATATACGTACATATGCACATACATATGCATGTACACATATACATACACACATACCCACTTCCACATATGCATGCACACACATACATACATACATACACATATACACACATGTACATGCACATTTATATCCACACATACATAGACCTACACATGCATACCTGTATGCATATGTATATAGAGACACAATGTTGAAGCTGAGGGGAACAGATGAATATTCTCCCTGCTCCCTGGCAGATGGAAACAGATAGAAACTAGGAGCATGACCTAAATTTACTCAAATATTCCCACTGGGACCCAGTGGGATTGTTGAAAAAACTGAGGCAAAACCCAAATAGTCAGTGATGATTTTGCAGTGAGCACATAGAATCAAGAATCAAGGGTCCTGTGGCATGTGACTGAGTGACCAGGGGTGGTGTAAGCCAGAAGCCAAGCTGCCAGCATCCAGGGTGACCATGCCAACTCGATGGCATCAGAAACATCCACTCTGGTGGGTTCTTGGCTACAGCTGGTCTCCCCCGATCCCGACCTCTCCAGCAGTTCAGCTGAAATGCTCCACAACTGGTTTCTGTTTGCCAGCAGGCTTTGGGAACTCACTCAATAATGTAAACAGGAAAATGACAAGATCAGTGCTGTGGGCTTGTGTCTCTGTGATCAAAGAATGCTGGTCATTTCTTATGGGAACAGCCTCTCTCTCCCTCAACACACATGATGGGATGCTTCGCAAGAGTTTACATGTCGATGGCATTTTCCGCTGTGCTATTTGCTCTCTGGGCCAGCTCTCTGCCTTCAAGAGGAGGTGCCTCCCACCATGAGAAGCAGGTGACATGATGAAAAGATCCCCGCTCCCAAACGTCCCCCTTTCTCAACAACTGACCACAGAACCTTCTCCTGCCCCTACTTTGAAATTCCAACCAGGAGTCTCCGGGTGTTAGTGACCTCTTCACGTGACTTTGGTTTTGCCTGCCCGCTGGCCCCCGTGCATCATTACCAAAGGGTCGGAGAGATGCAGACTTCCATCCCAGCTTTAGCTGGAGTACCTATGTGGTCTTAGGCAACTCAACTGGACCTAGACCCTCAGTTTTCCTTCTCTGTAAAATGGGCATTTCATTAGTTCTTAATTCACAGAGGCATCGGGAGGCTTAGGGGAGGTATGTTTGCGAAGAATGTGTCACAGTCTTGCACATGCAAACTGTTTGATAAGCAGGAGACCCTTTTTTAATACCTTGGAAACCCAGAGGGTAGATGGTGTGTGATGGAGAGATGGAGACATTCCTGTTCAGCGCGGATGGAAGAAGCGTTGTGTGTTCAAATCCAGTAGAAGCCAGGTCCGTTTTCATAAACTCCCACGTGCTTCTATAAATTCAATCTCACATTTTATAAAACAAATTACCGTATACCCACATCCCACATTAAAAATCCTTTTTGAAATGTTTTTTTGGCCATACACTATTGAAAATATTTTTTATGACTGCTTTTTCTGAAGTTTTAGCACCGACCACTCATTTAGCTTACGTTACTTAGAAATTTCTGTGCATGCAGTGAGATTCTTTGGAAGTAATCATGAGATCTACAGATTTCAAGGGAATACCATTTTTGGAAACATAATTTTTTTTTTTTTTTGGTTAGGCTTCATAGATGCAGAAGTTTCCTCCAACTTAAAAAGAAAATAATGTTTATTTTTTTGAGAGAGAGAGAGAGAGAGACGCAGAGCGAGAGTAGGGAAGGGCAGAGAGAGAGGGAGACCCAGAGCCTGAAGCAGGCTCCAGGCTCTGAGCTGTCAGCACAGAGCCTGACGCGGGGCTTGAACCCATGAACCACGAGATCATGACCTGAGCCAAAGCCGGACACTTAACTGACCGAGCCACCCAGGCGCCCCACTCCAACTTTTTGTTATGAAAAATGAACACACATAAATGCTGATAAAATACTTGAATTTATACCTTTAGGTGCCGAACCTGGATTTAACAGTCTATATTTTGCTATGTTTGTACTCTATCTGTACACACAAATACATGTACATGTATACATACTGTATATCTGTTTTCCCCCTGTTTTGGCTGAAAAGTTTGAAAGTAACTTGCCAGGTATCCTAACGCATCACGCCTAAATCCCTCAGCAGAAGTTTCCTAGGTAATCGTAACCCTTTTTATCACATGTAAGAAAAGTAACATAAAATTCTCCAAAGTCATTCAATATTCAATCCATTTTCAGATATCTCTTGTAACTGATGTTTTGTAAAGGTATTTTTGTAATGCTTATTTATTTTTGAGAAACAGAGCATGCGTGGGGGTGGGGCAGAGAGAGAGGGAGACACAGAATCCGAAGCAGGCTCCAGGCTCCGAGCTGTCAGCACAGAACCCGCCGCGGGGCTCGAACCCACGGACCGCGAGATCGTGACCTGAGCTGAAGTCGGACGCTTAACCAACTGAGCCACCCAGGTGCCCCTGCAACTGACTTTTCTGAGCCAGGATCTGTGAGGCTCCAGAGTGACATCTGGTGTGGCTCTCTTCTTTTAAAGTGGAACCTTTTCCCCCCTCGTGACATTGGCTTTTGGCATCACACTGGGGAGCAGACTCAAATCAGACCGTCCCTGTGTCCGAGCCTAAGCCTGACCCCTTGGTAAGGATGGGTGCCCCAGGGCTGTCCTTGTGAAAGTGTATTTTCCATCCAGTACTTGTTGCTGATCCTTGCCTGAATTATTACACTGGGGATCACAAAAGGGTGATCATCTATGATTGTCCCTTGTAGTTTATTAACGGGTATTACTTCTGTCTTTTTCCATCTAGCGATACCTCCGTAAATGCAACACTATAAAGCCGTTAAACTTAATAATAAATGAAACTGACACCGTGTGGTACAACGGCACGTTCTTTCTTTTCCTTTGATAGGGAAAGCCACCACATTTTCTCACACATGGTTAGCTCCTGAAAAATTCATAGCCTCCGTGACACTGTCGTGCCTAGCGGATAAAACAGCTTTGACGTGAACTTTTTCTAAGGACATGGTCAGCATTACACAGCTGGACTTGGGTCGTTCAGCACCACAAGCGAGGGTGTCGGCAGGTAAGGAAACATTTTGTGCTTAGGGGAACTAGTCTGCCTGAAACCCAAGGACCCAGGAGGTCTGTCTGAGATCATCTGGAGGGGGAGAAAGGGTGGGACACAGGGAGATCACAGACTAATCTGCTACCTTCCCTGCTATGACTTAAATCACATCAACTCACATTTTATGGGTGCTTCTTCACGTTAAAGACTGCGCAAGTATTCTTTCTTGCTTTTTGTTTCCAAAGGTTTAAGAAGGATCACTCATTCACTGAGGTCTTTCTTCATTGATTCACTTATGACAATTGTTTGCATGTCTACTGAGTGCAGCCCAGGGAAGGTTCTCTCTCCTCTAGGAGACGAGAGCATACCTGACCTTTCGTGGCCAGATAGAAAGCGTCCTCATGTCAACGCTTGCATTAAGGGGAACCTTCTCTTCTTCTTTTTAATGCATTTTTAAAATGTATGTATTTACCTTGAGAGAGAGAGAGAGAAGATACCAGCAGAGGAGGGGAAGAGAGAGAGATAGAGAGAGAATCCCAAGCAGACTTGGTGCGGTGAGCGCAGAGCCTGACGTGGGGCTCAAACTCATGAACCAGGAGATCACGACCTGAGCTAAAGCCAAGAGTCAGACACTTAACCGACTGAGCCATCCAGGTGCCCCTGAACCTTCTCTTCTTGGGTCATAATTCTCCCCAGTCTCCCTCAAATGTTATTTGCTAATTTATCTCACTAATTTGAGTCCTGTTTTGGTTGTCATTTGCTTTCCTGAGCTGTTCTTAACAGCATCGAGGAACGAGGACTATTTTTAAAACTACTAGCACATTAAAAAAAAAATTTAATTCGGGATTTATGGGCCTTACTTCAGTAAAAGTGATATTTTGCCTAAATTGTTTTCAGCAGAATTATTTGCGGTGGTTACAAACATGATGTAGGTTCAAAACCTTACTGTACAGGTAAGACGTACTGTACCTTACGTCTCTCGTGATTTGTAGTTCCTTTATCTGTGAGATGGAAATACGATATCTGGTCCATATGGGAATAGAAAAGACTATGTGCAACGCCTACGTCTCACTGAGCCCGCAGCCCAGGAATGACAGCTGTGATTGTGATGTTAGTAATGACAGTGTTTGGCACCTCAAACACTGTGTACATTTATTTTTATTAACAGGCTGTGATGGTAAAACTCCGAGGGATTTGCCTTGGTTTGCTTACTTCTTGGCTTTTTTTTTTTAATGTTTATTCATTTTTGAGAGACAGAGAGACAGAGAGTGAGCGGGGGAAGGGGCAGAGAGAGAGGGAGACACAGAATCCGAAGCAGGCTCCAGGCTCCGAGCTGTCAGCACAGAGCCTGACGCGGGGCTCGAACTCACGGACCACGAGATCATGACCTGAGCCGAAGTCGGATACTCAACCGAATTGAGCCACCCAGGCGCCCCCATGCTTTGCTTGCTTCTGATTTTACTCTGGTGCTGTGTATGTATCAAGTCCGGAGCTCCCGTGGCATTATTTTCTCCCTTAGAAATCTCCGATGATTTTCGAAAGCTCCTGGAATTCTGGAATGAACCCCACATTCCTGAGGCTGGTGCTCTAGGACCTCACCGGTGGAACCGGATCACTTGGTCTCCTGCAGACTCCTGCGGCATGAACCCACTCCTGTGGGCTCGAACCCACAAACCGCGAGATCCTGACCTGAGCTGAAGTTGGACGCTTAACCGACGGAGCCACCCAGGCGCCCCTCCGTTTTTACCTCTTGTGAGCATGGCTGGATGGCAGGGTTCCCTAGTAAGTTCTCAATAGACGGTTATTGGATAAATAAATGAATGCGTTAAAATAATAATAGGGGCACCTGGGTGGTGCAGTCAGTGGAACATTCGACTTGGGCTTGGGTCATTGTCTCACAGTTCGTGGGTTCGAGCTCCAAATCGGGCTCACTGCTGAAGCGGGCTCCGTGCGCAGAGCCCGCTTCAGATCCTCAGTTCCCCTCTCTCTGCCCCTCCCCTCCTTGCCCTCGCCCCCAAATACATACATATTAAAAAATGATAATAGCTAATAGCTTTTGAGTGCTAGGCACTATTTCTAGTGTGTTATGTACATGAGCTTGTTTAATCTTCGTGATAACTCTGCAAGTGATACCGTTACCCCGATGTGGGACCTGGTATCTTCCGTTGGGTCCCGTGGACTCGCCCTCTGCCCTGCTGCACCTGTTGTCTGCCCCCAGCCGGTGGCCCATGATGACCACTCCGGTAGGACCCCCTTTCCTTCTGGTTAGTATGGGTTTGGCCATTGGGAGGCAGGGTGGGAGAGGGATCATTCGCGGCCCCTTCTTCGTGGTGTTGCCTTGGACAGGCTGGGACCCTGTCCTTCACCATCCCTGGTGGTTTCTTCTCAGCTTACGTGTCACCTGCATGAATAACCCATTTGTGAAGCCCTCTAATTATATCTCGTGTGTCACCCATATCTCTCCAGGGCTCTGAATGTAAACTGTGTTACTGGCGAGGAAACCGAGGCCCACGGAAGTGGAGGAATTGCTCAGGATTGCCATCCTAAAGTTGTTGACCTGGAGATTTGTTATCTGAACCCGTGGCTCTGGCTACCACATCGTGCACACAAGAAGGGCTGCGTTTGAGTGCTGGGGGTGGTGAGGCATAGTGGATAAGCTCGTCACCGTTGCAGTCATAAAGATCGGGACCCCCAAATTGGCTCTGTAACCTAGTTAGGGGGTAACCTTGGGCAAAGTATCCTGCCTCTTTAACAGAAGTTCCCACATTTGTGAAATGGGAATTTTACCTACCTTAGAATTATTACAAGGCCTACAGTAATGAGTTAATTTTTCTTTCTTCCCCTCCCTTTCCTTCCTTCCTTCCTTCCTTCCTTCCTTCCTTCCTTCCTTCCTTCTTTTCCTTCTTTCTTTCCTTCTTTCTTTCTTTTCCTTTCTTTTCTCTTTCTTTCTTTCCTTCTTTCCTTTTCTCTTTCTTCTTTCTTTTCAATTCCTTTTTCTCTCTTTCTTTCTCTTTCCCTCTCTTCCTCTCCCTTTCCTTCCTTCCTTCCTTTCTTCCTTCCTTCCTTCTTTCTCTTTTCCTTTCTTCCTTCTTTCTTTTTCTCTTTCTTTTCCTTTCTTTTTCTTTCTTTCCTTCTTTGTTTCTTTTTCTTTCTTCTTTCTTTTCCTTTCCTTTTTCTTTCATTCTTTCTCTTTCTCTCTTTCTCTTTCTTTCCTTCCTTCTTTTCCTTTTCTTTCTTCCTTCCTTTCTTTCTTTCTTCTTTCTTTTTCTCTTTCTTTTCCTTTCCTTTCTCTTGGTTTCTTTCTCTTTCTTTCCTTCCTTCTTTTCCTTTTCTTTCTTCCTTCCTTTCTTTCTTTTCTTCTTTATTTTTTCTTTCTTCCTTTTCCTTTCCTCTTTCTTTCTTTCTCTTTCCTTCTTTCTTTTCCTTTTCTTTCTTTCTTTCTTTCTCTTTCCTTCTTTCTTTTCCTTTTCTTTCTTTCTTTCTTTCTTTCTTTCTTTCTCTTTCCTTCTTTCTTTTCCTTTTCTTTCTTTCTTTCTTTCTTTCTTTCTCTTTCCTTCTTTCTTTTCCTTTTCTTTCTTTCTTTCTTTCTTTCTTTCTCTTTCCTTCTTTCTTTTCCTTTTCTTTCTTTCTTTCTTTCTTTCTTTCTCTTTCCTTCTTTCTTTTCCTTTTCTTTCTTTCTTTCTTTCTTTCTTTCTTTCTCTTTCCTTCTTTCTTTTCCTTTTCTTTCTTTCTTTCTCTTTCCTTCTTTCTTTTCCTTTTCTTTCTTTCTTTCTTTCTCTTTCCTTCTTTCTTTTCCTTTTCTTTCTTTCTTTCTTTCTTTCTCTTTCCTTCTTTCTTTTCCTTTTCTTTCTTTCTTTCTTTCCTTCTTTCTTCTCTTTCTTTCTTTCCTTCTTTCTTTCTTTTCTGTCTTTCTTTCTTTCCTTCTTTCTTTCTTTCTTTCCTTCTTTCTTTTCTTTCTTTCTTTCTTTCTTTCTTTCCTTCTTTCCTTCTTTCTTTCTTTCTCTTTCCTTCTTTCTTTTCCTTTTTCTTTCTTTCTTTCTCCTTCTTTCTTTTCCTTTTCTTTCTTTCTTTCCTTCTTTCTTTCTTTCTCTTTCCTTCTTTCTTTTCCTTTTCTTTCTTTCTTTCTTTCTTTCTTTTTCCTTCTTTCTTTTTCTTTCTTTCTTTCTTTCTTTCTTTATTTCTTCCTTTCTTTCCTTCTTTCTTTCTCTTTCTTTTTTTCTTTTCCCTTTCTTTCTTTCTTTCTTCTCTTTCTTTCTTTCTTTCTTTCTCTCCTTCTTTCTTTCTTCTCTTTCTTTCTTTCTTTCTTTCCTTCCTTCCTTCCTTCCTTCTTTCTTTCTTTCCTGTTGAAGTATAGCTGATATAATGTCACATCAGTTTCAGGTGAACGACATAGGGATTGGACAACTCTATGCTATGCCCACCACGAGCGCAGCTGCCATCTGTCATCACACGGCACTGTTACACTACCATTGACTACATTCCCTGTGCTGTGCCTTTCATTCCCGTGCCTTGTTCCTTCCATGACTGGAAGCCTGTATCGCCCTCTCCCCTTCACCCATTTCTTCCACCCCCCACTCACTTCCCTCTGGCAACCATCATGCTGTTCTCTGTGTTTATAGGTCTGGTTTTGCTTTTGGTTAGTTTGTTCATTTGTTTTTTAGATTCCACTTGGAAGTGAAATCATATGGGATTTGTCTTTTCTCTGACTTATTTCACTTAACATAATACTCTCTAGCGCCATCCATGTTGATGCAAATGGTAAGGTCTCATTCTCTTTTATGACTGAATAATATTCCATTGTGAATATTTGCCACATCTTCTTTATCCATCTGTCTATAGATGGACTGTTGGGTCACTTCCATATCTTGACTGTTGTAAATAATGCCGCAATAAACATGGGGGTGCGTATATCTTTTTGAATTTGTGTTTTCATTTTCTTTGGGTAAATATCCAGTAGTGAAATTACTGCATCATATGGTATTTCTATTTTTAATTTTTCTGATGAACTTCCTCACTGTTTCCCACAGTGGCTGCACCAGTTTGCATTCCCACCAAAAGTGCACAAAGGTTCCATTTTCTCCACACCCTCGCCAACACCTGTTGTTTCTTTTTTGATTCCAGCCATTCTGACAGGTGTGGGATGCTATCTCATTGTGGTTTTGATTTGTATTTCCCTGATGATGAGTGATGTTGACTGAGTATCTTTTCATATCTCTATTTGTCATCTGCACATTTTCTTTGGAAAAAATGTCTGTTTAGGTTCTCTGCCCATTTTTTAATTGGGTTTTATTTTAGTGTTGAGTTGTATGCCTTTTAAATATATTTTGTATATTAATACTTATCAGATAGATCATTTGTGAATTTTTTCTCCCGTTCAGTAGGTTGCCTTTTTTGTTTTGGTGATGGTTTCCTTTACTGTGCAAAAGCTTTTTATTTTGGTGTAGTCCCAATAGTTTAATTTTGCTTTCGTTTCCCTTGCCTGAAGAGACCTATCTAGAAAGCTGTGTCCGTGGCCAATGTCGAAGAGATTACCGTCTATATTTTCTTCTAGGAGCTATATGATTTCCGGTCTCATGTTTAGGTCTTTCATCCATTTTGAGTTGACTTTTGTGTACGGTGTAAGAAAGTGACCCAGTTTCATTCTTTTGCATGTTGCTGTCCAGTTCTCCCAGCACCATTTGTTGAAGAGACAGTCTTTTCCCCATTGGCTATTCTTGCCCCCTTTGTTATAGGTTAATTGACCATGTAAGCACGGGTTTATTTCTGGGCTCTCTCTCCTGTTCCACTGATCTGTGATAATGAGCTAATTTGTGTCAAGTGCCACCATGCTATCTGGCACATAGCAAAGACTCAGTAATTATCATAAAAGCTATCACCAAGGGGATTATTTCAAACTATGGGAAACATGGGGAAAGTTTCATACTAGGTAACTTCATTCAAGATGCTTCTATTCTAGGGGAGTGGACATAGATAGTGATCATGATAATGGAAAGAGCAATAGCGATAGAACGAAAAGAATCCTGGGTGGTTAGAACAGACACTGCAAGCCAGGGTCCCCAAAGATAGGGAAGGAGCATGCGGTTCACGTTTCGTTTTGCGTTTCTTCCGTTTTCTCTCTCACTGGCTTTCTTGTCTTGGCCCTGGCCGTCTGTCAAGTGTGCAAACAGCCCTCAGGCAGTGTGGTCTGAGCGAACCTATGGAAACCAGTGGGCTTTGGGGTGAACCTTCTTCCAAGCTGTTACTTTGTGTGGCAGCTACCATTGCTTTCTGCAGTGGCCTGCCCGGCCGTTCTGGTAGAGATAGATTGGTGGGGTGAGAGAAGGGAGAGCCGGGATGCTGACTCCAGATCATCCTTGGCTGTACCCTTTAAAACAAAGTCTCCTTTCTGTGAGGCAAATGATACCGTGTGTTTCTTCGGCAGCTTCGTAACCTGAACCAGAATTGTTTAAGACGGTGCCAGGAAGTGAAAAAAATCACGTCTCAACTGCGAGCTCTGAAGAGAGACAGGCAACGCAGAGTGAATAATTAATACCTTGTATGGGCACACATGTTCCCAAGTGTACATCTAGACGATGTAAGGGCAAGGCTGGTGAACATAGGGCTCCATCAAAACTACAGATGGTCTCGGGATCTCGAAACACAACACTGAAATTTGCCATCGTTCATTTGATTGCAGTGAGCACGTGGAATGTTAATCTTTTCTGCTGTTATTGTTCTGTGGAGACAAGGATCCTACCCTTCTGCATTATACCAACACCCAATGTTTATAACTGAGTATGAAACCAAATGGGATGGGTTTCGGCTTATTGGTTGAATTGATGCTGTTGTCAGTATTTATTAGCAAGTCGGTATTTTCCCTGAGGACTGTAAATGTAGAGTGTTAGCTACATTCTGAATTATGATTTTTTATTTCTTACTTAATGTTGCCTATGGGGACTGTATCAGTTAGCTTTTGCTGTGTAACAAACCAAAATTGATGACTTGGAACCAACAGTCCTTTTATTTGTTCACGATTCTATGCGTCAACAGTTTAGGCTCAGCTCGGTTGGGATGAGTGTCTTCCTGGTTATTCTGGCTGGGCTCACTCACGTTTGTCATCAACCAGGGGCTGCTGATCTCACACGTCTGGCAGTGGGCTGGCTGTCGGTAGGGATAGTGGAGGCCACTGGGTCACGTCCCATGTATCATCCAGTGGGTTAGGCTGGGCTCATTTTTGTGGTAGTGGTCACGGTGTTCCCAAGGGCAACAAGAAGGCAAGTCTCAGTGTATGGGTACTTTTCAAGTCTCAGCTTGTGTTGCATTTGGCCAAAGTGGACCAAGCAAATAGAATGGTTAAGCTCACAGTCATTGGGAAAGGGAGTTTTCCAAAGCCATAGATATGGGAAGGCAGTTATTGTGGAGAGTTTTGCAAATAAGGTACCACAGAGACACAATTTCAAAACGATAGCATATGGTAATAAAACGATATGCTTATATTCACGTAACTTTTCAGAAAGGTTTACCATAATGTAATGGTTCTACTTAGAAATTAGGTGGAGACATTTAATATTATTTAAATTAAATACTATGCTGAACTATGGTTCTTAATGCTATCACTAATAAATACTTCATTTCAGGGGTGTCTGACTCTTGATTTCAGCTCAGGTCATGATCTCATGGTTTTTGAGATTGAGTCCCACATCAGGCTCTGCACTGTCAGTGCAGAACTTGCTTGGAATCCTCTCTCCTTCTCTCTCTGCCCCTACCCCATTCGTGCTCCCTCTCTCTCTCTCTCTCTCTCTCTCAAAATAAACAAATAAACTTAAACATGTTTTCATAATCACCAAATGATAAAGGTATTACTAGTACCCCTATTTGACATGTGAGGAAATTGAAACTTGGAGAGATTGTAGAACTTGCCCAATGTCACCACATTGGGAATAACATTTGGGAATAACATTGTTTTTTGGGAATACCATTTGGTGAGCCATAAGGATATATTAGTTTCAAGTATATCCAAGAGACTGAGTCTGGAGCCTTCTGCAGTATCCCACGTGTATATGAACCTTGTGTTAATATTAAATATTAATAGCCTCTCATGTTCAATCATTACTTTCTTATCTGGAACGTTAGACCACGTATAGCTATAAAACTAAGAACGCGCTAACATATTAAATTTCCAATTGAGGGCATCTCTCTAATTGATTCTCTATTTTGCTTTGACTGGAACTAATTTCAAATGCAATCTAAACTCCAGTTTGCAGAGAAGTCTTTTAATTGTTCTTCCTACTAAATAATCAAAACTTTTCCAGCACTATCCATTGAGTTACGTCATTGACTCTGAGGCTGAATTACCCAAACACAAAATTATTGGATAGCCTGCACCTCGTGTCTCTTCACTGATGACAAAAAGGTGTCTCTACCAAATCTCTGTGTATGTCATTTATCATTTGTTTTGATTTAGAGTAAAAGGCTTCATCTGAGGGAGGAAGGTTAAGTTCTACGTACTGAATGTATATCACCTCCCTGTCACTCACACATATCACACGATGAGAAAAGAATAGTACTGGAAATCCTGTGGGAAAAAAAAGAATCTTCAAAAAGACAGCTCAAGGAAATGAGAAGCAGGTTTACGTCTCACTTGATAACATTCTTCTCTCTTTTCCTGAATGGTGTCTGAGAAAATATTAACTGTCCCGTCCAGTCATTGAACGATAACTTTTAGATTTAAGCGCAGTGCGGATGACTCATTAATTCTGTGGTTTCTCTGCTCTCTTAGAATTCACTTGACATCAAAGAAAGAATAAGGCCCGGTATGAGGACTGGTGGTCTCCAGTTGAGTTCCTGAAGACTCTGTGAGACAAGAGTGCAGAGAAGGGAAGGAGCATTGCGCTGGCTTCTTCTTTCGGGGTTTTATACCTTCTTTGGGTTTTATACCTAACTCTGTTTCACGATGAAGCCCCTTAAATTAGTGTGGCAATATGACACGGACTACTGGTCTACTCTTCCCATGGGCTTACTGAAACCGATGCATAAAAAACATAACATAAAAAACATGGATAAAGCTTTGAAATGTTTCACGCGAGAATTCACTTTGATGATTAACTTTAGCAGCCACTTACACAGTGGATCGCGGCTGGTGCCACTGTCAAATCTGGAGGCATTTTTGGTTGTTACACGCCGGGGTGAGGGGTGCTACTGGCATCTAGCGCGTAGAGGCTGGAGATGTCGCAAACCATCCTACAAAGCACAGGGCAGTCCCCGCAGCAAAGAATTACCTAGCCCCAAATGTCAGTGGTGCTGATGTTGATAAAGGGCTGATTTATGGAATATGTGTGTTGCACTCGTTCTAATGTCTTAAACAAGTTATGTGCATATATAGCCATTGGTGTAGATGGCTGTCTCTCGGGGATATTTTAGAAGGGGCGCGTGTGTGTGCGCGCGCCATGCAGGGGATTAAATTAGGTTATTTCTGAAATCCATTACACTGTAAGATACTATGCTTCCCATCCATTTATTTTATCCTCTCGAGGGCCGCCTTACACAAGAAGCCCAGGGAGATAGTGCAGACCCGCAGCTCTGAAGCTAAAGCCTGAAGGGCATACCTTAGGATGGATGGTTGCATCAGTGACAGGGTTGCCTGCTCATTCCTGTTCATGCCGTGGGTGAGTAGTCTGAGGTAAGGGGAAGGCCAAGGGAAGGAGGGCTTTCCAGCCCTTTCTGGATAGTGTCTATCAGTCAGGCTCGGTCATTTTCTTCATATTTGCATATTTCAAAATGGAAGTGCCATAATTTGGAAAGATTAGCTATGATCTGTTACCTTAATTGAGGCGACAGTTTTATGGGTGTGTGTACTTGTCCCAATTCATCAGATGGTACAATTTGAGCAGTCCTTAATCACCTTGTGAATGCACCGCACACATGGGCACACTCTCATCCTAAAGAGTTCCAACAACGTATACCTGGTAAAACACGGCAGTTCTCCTTCCCTCCTCCCTCCCGTGGTCCCGTGGTCCCCCTAACTCCTCCCCCAAGGTAACAGCTGGTAACAACTGATCTAAGGGGGCCTGGGTGGCTCAGTCCGTTGAGCATTCCTCTCAGGTCATGGTCTCCTCGTTCGTGCCCTCAGGAGCATGTCTCAGGTTGAGCCCTGTATCGGGCTCTGTGCTGACAGCTCAGAGCCTAGAGCCTGCTTCTGATTCTGTGTCTCCATCTCTGCCCCTCCCCTGCTCATGCTCTCTCTCTCTCTCTCTCTCTCTCTCAAAAATAAACAAACATTAAAAGAATACATATGCATGTGTTTTAATATAACATTAAAATGGTCACATAAATGAAATCACATTTTTTGCTTGTTTTCTTTTTTTTTTCACTTCTACCACATTTTGGAGCTCTTCCTACGGATCTGCTTCTTTCTTTCTTGATAGCTACGTAGCATTTCATAATGTGACCGTATCACCAGTTACTTAATTCTTTAGGTTAAATTTTTTCTCTTTCACAAACAGCAAAAATAAAAAATGTTAATTTTTTTTAAGTTTATTTACTTTGAGACAGAGAGAGTGAGCATGAGTGGGGGAGGGGCAGAGAGAGAGGGACAGAGAGAGAATCCCAAGCAGGCTCTGCACTGTGAGACTCGGGGCTGGAAGCCACGAACCTCGAGATCATGACCTGAGCCGAAAGCAAGAGTCGGATGCTCAACTGACTGAGCCACCCAGGCGCTCTTCTCACGACCCGTTCCTCCCACCAGCAATCTTTGTATATAAACATGAATCATGTTATAAGCTTAATTTTTACAGGTAGGACTGCTGAGTAAAAGCAAATGTATTCTTACGATTTTGGTGGCTACCGTTAAATTGCTTGCTACAAAAGATGAACAACTTACGCACCTACTTGTGTTTAGGAGAGCCCACTTAGGACAGCATTGACATGAAGGAGTATTACCAATCTCTTAAGTTTTGCCAATTTGATAGGCAAAAGTGAATTTTATTAGCAAAGATGAATGTCTTTGTTTTTGTCATTTTGTGTTGGAATTTTGGTATTTCTATTGACCTTTAGGGAGTCCTTGCATGTTATGGATCCCAGCTCTGTTTTATATGTTTACAAAACATTCTCTGTGATGAAACAGAGGATGACTATATCACCCAGCAAGTTCCCTGCTGGTTCTGTGCCCCAAAGAATTGAAAGCAGAGACTCAAATACCTATTTGTGCACCAATAAGCACAGTGGTCTTACAACAGCCAAAAGAGAGAAGCCACCTGAGTATCCATCAACAGATGCATGCATAAACAAAATGTGATTATATACACACAATGGAATATGATTCAGCCTTAAGGAAGAAAGTTGTGATACATGCTACGGCATGGAAGCTTGAGGACACTACGCAAAGTGAAATAAGCCAGTCACAGGACAAATACTGTAGAATTGCTCTTAAACGACGTACCCAGAGAAGTCAAAGGCATACATACAGAAAGGAGGATGTGGGTTCCCAGGGGCTGGGGGAGGGGAGAAGTCAGCTACTGTATAATGGGGACAGAGTTTCAGTTATGGAAAAGTAGTAGAGAGGGATGGTGGGATTTTCGCACAACAACGCGAGTGGACTTAATGTCACCAAGCTATACATTGAGAAATGGTTACACAGTAAACTTTATGTTATGTATATTTCAGCATACTGAAAAGTGGGAAAAACATCATATACATATGTTATATCTGAATAAACATATACAATATATTTAAAATCTGTATTACATAAATTTTCTTCTGATTTGTGAACATTAGTTCTCCAATAATTTGAAATGCTACTTTTATAATAAATTACATTTCCACATAGATGAGGATTGGCTTCTAAACTGTGTGTTTTCCTTGGCCCATTTTTAAAAAGGAAATGATCACATTGGTTTAATTATTATAGCCTTACAGTACACTTGAGGATTGACAGTCCAGGACCATAGTTTTTGTTGTGTTTTGGTCATTTTAAATCTTGAAATATTTGTTTCATATGAATTTTAAGATCAACTCATCAACTTTTACCCTGAAAATTGTTGGAATTGCATTGAATGTACAGATAAGTCTATCTGGCGAGATATAGCATAGTATTCAGGGAATTTTGATTAATCACACTACTCTTTTTTTTTATTTTTGAGAGAGAGAGCACACACACACACACACACACACACGTGCACAAATGGGGGAGGGGCAGAAAGAGAGAGGGAGACAGGATCCAAAATGGGCTCTGTGCTGACAGCCAAGAGCCTGACGTGGGGCTTGAACCCAGGAACTATGAGATCATAACCTGAGCCAAAGTAGGACACTCAACGCACCGAGCCGCCCAGGCGCCCCAAACACACTACTCTTCATTTTCTGAGTATAGCATCATCAATTTTTACTGTTAAAGATGACGCGTCGATAAAATGTTTTCTCCTTGCTCATGCTGATCCCCCCCACTTTTTCCTACTTTCCTACACACACAGCCCCCTGAGTAGTAGCAACTGAAAAATGCCTTCTCGCATGCTACAAGCTAATAAGCATTTCCTACTACCCTGTATATTAGCTTATTAATTTTGTCTTTATTGGGAACATGATTTAATTTTTCTGAAAGATAAATGGACTCAGTTCTCCCACAAATAGAACGATAGCTCGAATGTATGGTGTGAGCTGTTAAACAAACACACGTGTTCAGAACCACAAGGGTTGCTCTGTCCGGGAACGGTATTTCTGTAATCTGATGATCTTAACCCAATTTTCCTGGTGAATGGATTTGCACACTCACAAGGAAAAAGCAGTCTTTGCAGAATTGAACGAACATAAAATCCCGCGGGGACACTATTCTATCACTTTATGGGTGCTACAGATGTAGTTGATTGTTTTCAAATATCACTCTGGAACTTTCCATATGTCACTTACCGTACAATTTCCCTGGTTATGGCATTTTATTAAATCCTCAGTGCCTCCTAGGATAAAATTCACAGTCCTTGGAGGGGCCTCCACACAGCCCTCGTCTCTCCACGTAGACTTTCCGGGAAGCGTGTGGCCTTCTGTCTCCCACACCGGAAATTCAACTACCTCGTTCATTTGTTTACCAAGTTACTCCTTCGGTTTCAACAAAGTGGGCACGTATCAATCGGTGATGTGGTGGTTCTTGCTCTCCGGTGGGCACTACGTCTCTGTCTCTCTCTCACACTCACACACACTCAGCATCCAGTGTTTCCCCCGCCCCTTCCTTTGCACCAGGATAACCTCATTTTTCGCTACAGCTTTGCGATAGTCATTTACGTATGTGTGTCCATCCCTCGGCTGCTCCCACACGCTCGTCCGTTTCTGGAGGGTGGACACCGTGTCCTACTTGTCTCTGTGTGTCCCCAGTCGTCCAGCGGCATGCCTGGGACCTGCAGAAAAGTGAGCAAAAATACTTGTTGAATGAAGCCAAGTACATCCATTCAGGTAAATGCAGGCATTGCTTTTTTGGTTCCTTTGTTTCCCTTTCAAAGGAACAATGCAGGAGTCATGGTTCGTCTCAATAAAATGATTCCTGACGTCAATGGCCTTTCTTCCGTGCCTTTCCTAGAATGCTAACTTGACATTTGTGCCAAAGGTAAATCGGTTTGGCTGTGGAGGAGAGGGAGTGGACACTCCTGATTGATGACAACACACTGGAGGCTGATCCCCAACAACTTGTGGCATTTCCCGTCTGTTCTTAAAATCACTCCATGCCTGCTCTTAACGTGGAACTATCCAAATGTCCTGAGTGGAGGCAGTTTTTAAGGAAGAGCTTGCGTTTACTGACCCACTCCAGCTAGAGAAGATGATTTAGAAGAAAAGGGCCGTGACTGAAACACACACACACACACACACACACACACACACATGCACACACACTCCAGCACCACCTCATGTTACACTGAGGCATTCCTGGCAGGGTTTCTTGCTGATGATTTTAGCCACAGTCTGAGTAATGTCTGCCCGCCTGCACTCTGTAAAGTGATCTCCCTTTAGCGGATGAAGTCTTGAATGAAGGGCTGTGGGTATCGTGTCTTCTTAGTTCAATATCCTCTGTCTTCCTGCCACCTCTCTGCTCCCTGCGGACGATGGGTGCTGAAAAGCCACCCTGCGGGGAGGGGCAGACATCTGCTCAGCCAAAGCATCTTTCAATGCAAAGTTGTTTCGTTGTAACTAAAGCCATTGCTTCAGGTTAATCTGGGAGACTTTTGAGCTGTTTCTTGCACTCTCCCGCTTTTGCTAGGCCTTCTAAATTGGAGCCCTCTGCAGCACGGGTGGGGAAGATCTAACGAACAGGGCCCTGGGGAGTGTCAGCTGTAAATATGAGAGTTTGAATATGTCCCGGAATACAGTAGGTTCCATGCAACTATTTCCCCCCCAGGTATAAAAACAAATCATATTTTTATAATAAATGACCACATAGGTTGAGAAAATAATTTCCAAATAAATGTGTCCTCATGGGACCAGAACTAGTAAATGAATTCTCTTCAGCTAACTATGCAGTTTTGATTGGAGACCAAAAAAAAAAAAACCAAAAAACAAAAAACAAAAAACAAACACCCAAAACGTGTTATTTATAAAGGCTCAGAGGCTGTCAAAATACAGTGCTCCTTATCCCTAGTGATGGCTTCTTAGCTTTTTTGTACATGAGGATCATTAATTCGAAACAACCTGGGATGAGCCCAGATATGTGTCTCCATCAACAAAGAGCAGGTGCTAATTTTATCACATCCTTTAAAGATGTATGTAGGTAAGAATGCCTGCCTTGTTCTCTGAAAGCATCAGACCATTGTGAAGTTTTCACTAAGCATATTTAATAAATAAAGATGCCCAATATCTTTAAGGTTAATAAGAAGTATAAATAATGTCTGCACGAAGGCAGGGCACACTCCCTGAAGTTACTGGAGGAACTCCTGTCACCCAGGATTTTGTCACACAATGGGACAATGTCTCCTAGTGTTCTCAAAGCCGGGAAATTATAGCACTAAGCTAGGCAATAAGCTAACATACAGAGCAGATATTAAAACTTCTGTGTCAAATGTGTGTAAAAATAGGTATTTATGTATAGCTATGCTTACTTACATGAGAATACAATAGTGAGGCATACACGAGAGAATGGCAATCACGAATGGGTGTCACCCTACAGGGGGTCAGGGTGGCTGGGGCACCCCAACATCCTTTTGTGTTTTCTGAATTCTATATCGTGTATATCTGTTTTCTGACTTTCAGAACACTTTATTTAAAAAATGCTTGAAGTAGGGGCCCCTGGGTGGCTCCGTCGGTTAAGTGTCTGACTCCTGGTTTCGGCTCAGGTCATGACCTCACGGTGTAGTGAGTTCGAGCCCCACATCGGGCTCCTTGCAGACAGTGCAGAGGTTGCTTGGGCTTCTCTGTCTCTCTCTGCCCCTTCCCTGCTTGCTCGCTCTGTCTCTCTGAAAATAAAAATAAAAACTTAAAAAAATGTTGGAAGAAGATCGGTCAGTCTCTGTCATTTTAAAAAACCAAATAAACTAAATCAAAAAAAATCTAAACCCAAGGGATCTGTACTCTTTCCCGTCCCCTCTTCTCAAATATTTGATTAGTACATGAACCTGGAAGGCGGTATGATGCAGGGGCCCTTAATTTCCACGGATGGCTATGGAAATAGCCAATTAATAAGAATCCAAGATTATTTACATGTATTCCCAGAGCCAAAACAAATGGTCAAGAACACAAAATACTATGACATAGTTATTAGCGTTTCACAGAGGAGACAGCTAAGGCTCAGAGTCTGTCCTACTCACAAGGCTATTCACACTGTCATCTGTGTGTTTCACGCGGTTTATAAGTTCTAACAACTTTCTCTGTCCCCGAGTATCTATCTGAAATGTACTACAGTGGTTTCACTAAAAAGGACTCTTGGAAAGTCAGGCTTTTGAGCGTGGTAAAGTATTTCTGGCCTTTTTAGTGGATGTTTTTAATGAGAGCCGAACTCATTAGTTTTATCTTGTTGTCTCAGGAAGCACCACAATCTCAGAGACTTAAAGCAACACTCACCTCTTATCTTACTGTTCTGGAGGTGAGAAGTCCGGGCGCGGCTTGGCTGGATTCCCTGCTCAAGGTCTCGTAAGGCTGAGGCCAACATGCCAAGTAGCCTACACTCTCCTCTGGGCCTCAGGGTCATCTTCCAAGCTGTCATGGCTGGGACAGGACTGTTTTCTGCCACGGTAAGACTGAGGTCCCCATTTCCTTGCTGGTTGTGTGTCCGTGGTCACGCTCACTCTCAGCACCTAGATTTCCACCTGCCTTCCTTATAGTCCTTTAAAAAAAAAAAAAAATTATTTATTTATTTTTGAGAGACAGAGCGTGAGTGGGGGAGGGGCAGAGAGAGAGGGAGACCCAGAATCCGAAGCAGGATCCAGGCTCTGAGCTGTCAGCAGAGAGCCTGACATGGGGCTCGAACCCATGAACCGTGAGATCACGACCTGAGCTGGAGTCAGATGCCTAACCGACTGAGCCACCCAGGCACCCCCCCCCCCCCCCCCATGGTCCTTCTGTCTTCAAAGGCAGCAATGCGGACTCCCTCTTCCATCAAAACCTTCTCAGGCTTGGAAACCCTGTCTCCGGGAGCAGCCCAATCCCTTTTAAAGGCTCACCTGATTGATTTTATCTTAACATCACCAGATGATCTTATCTTAAAATCAACTGACGCAGGATGACCACCACACCACCATCACGGAACCTGTCTGCTCTGCCCCCTGCTGGGGGACTTCCCTTTCAAGAATCCAGGTGGGGGTGGGGGGGGAGCATTACCCTTTCATTTCTACTTATTTATATAGGGTCATATTTAAGTGATAAGCATCTGGCTTTCATCTGGCTTCTTTTGAGTCTTTTAAGTCCAGGTGCAAGAGACCTTAATATCCATACATAGTTGGAAAACTGAGGCTCAGGGAGATATAATTATCTGCCTGAAGTCCCATAGCCTTCCCTATGTCCATATTCCAGGAGTAATATTCCGTATTTCAAGGTTCTGAATATATCTCAGAATTTGACTTCTGCAATACTTAAGTAGCATCATCTCTTAGTTTTATTTTTCAGAATTGCTAGGAAAAGTTATGTTTTTCAAACCTTGTAGACGAGATATCACAGAAATATCCCCAATGGCCATGGTCTCCCCGTTGTATGCAACATGAGAAAGAGCTTCACGTATAGCCACAGGACCACGTGGTCAAAAGTATTTATGTATTTTTTCCTGGAGGGCAAACATATTGTATTAAGTAGATACCATAAACGGAAGCTAATTTTGAGGTTTAACTGAGGCAGCGTTTCATTTGCCGTTTTTCCATTCTATATGGTCGATGCAGATGTGGAGGTGTTTCAGGACTTCACGCCTTTATGTTGCCTAAAGTGTGACCACACTCGTGGTCACCAGTACGTGGTTTAGGCACTAACGTCGAAGCCACGTCTAGTATGATGTAGGATTAACAGAAAATGCTCCAAGCTTCTGTTAATCACAAAGCACACTGTAATCTTTAAAGGACCATCTAGACTCTGCTTTAACTCTTTCTTGTCAAAAATTTTAAACTCTGCTGAAGTTGATGGATGCATGTCATTTGTAAGAACGGACTGATAATTTCAAAATGTGAGTCACCGGGAAGGCAGAATTCTACAGAATCCTCGAAGGTAGAAAGGTGCTACCATTCTGCAAATGGGTGAAGCACGTCCCCATGAGGTTTCGGGACTTGCCCAAGAGCACACAGCTTGGGAAGTGATAAGAGTTGAGACATAAATACACATCTTTAGGCTCCATTCGCTAATTGCATCCCTGGATGGGAAATGCATTGTAAGCAGTTTTCTTCAACTACTGTCGTTTTGTAACCAAGAGGAGTGTTTGGATATAAGGTGTTGGAATTCAGTCCCCACCCCCACCCTACCCATGCCAACCATTCCAGAGGCTGGGACCTCTGGCCCTGTTTTCATTTTCCCCAACCTTTCTCCTGCTGCCATTCAGGAGACCTCACTCCCACCGTCTGCACTGCGGGTTCTCTTTGCTCCGGATCCTCGGACCCTAATAATCTGTACTAAAGCTCAGTGTTGTTGCAGGGGTGTGGCTCTGGGAGCGGTTCATCTGCTCAGCAGTGAACGCAGCAACTGCTTGAAGTTAGACCAATGAAATATTTTGGGGAGGGGAGTATTTTACCACTGACATTCTGGACGGCTTGTGGCATACAGTGACGATAAAGAGCAGACTGACTTTTAGTTTTTACAAAATTTTTATTCACTCCCATTGCTTCCTCGGACGTCGACCTGGAGCAAAGGACAGGAATGTCCCATGAGCTATCTATAAGGCTTCTAGTTCTTTGCAAGATGTTCCTTGTTGCTAGGGGGTAGAGGGGCAACACACCCCCATAACATTTTGAAAGTACGTATATTTTAAACACATTGTTTTGAACTTGTGTATGAACTGGAGAGTAGATCCCCAAGTATCTCAGGGAAGACAGTTGTGGTTAATAGATCGCTGAGAAGCCAGTGCCTTAGAGATCTATCCGGGTTCATAATGGGTTTTAAATTTACCGTGTTCCCATTATCAAAGAACTTTTAGTTTTGCTTGTCTCTGGGCTCATAGAGAAGTGGACATTTTAAAACATTTCAGGTTGGGGTTTATCCCACTCAGGGATTAAGACAGGCTACGTCAAATCTGGACGTTGTGACCATGCTTATATTACCTAATCTGGCTGAGCATCAGTTTCTCCATCCACAAAATGGGAATGAATACTAGTGCCCACCTTATAGTCATTATGAGCCTTAAAATCGGTTGCATGAAGGGCATTGAAAAAGCTGCATAATATGTAAATCATTATTCAGTGGCCAAAAGATTGTAAATGTTTAATTCTTTTTTAGTTTTAAAATTGTTTTAATGTTAATTTTTGAGACAGAGAGAGACAGAGCGTTAGTGGGGAAGGGGCAGAGAGAGAGAGAGAATCTGAAGCAGGTTCCAGGCTCTGAGCTGTCAGCACAGAGCCCAACGCAGGGCTCCAACCCACGAACCATGAGATCATGACCTGAGCCAAAGTCAGACACTCAAGTGGCTGAGCCACCCAGGCGCCCCATGTACATTTTTAATTCTTAAAATTCTTAAAATTTTAATGCTTAAAAATGTTTTTACTCTGATACAAAATTCAGCATATTTTCTTTCTTTCTCTCAAATAAGGAACATAAGAACACTCTATGGGTGTTTAAGGACATAACCTCACTTCACTGTGGTTGATTTTTATTTAGCAAATCTCTCCAAGGGCACTAGATGGCGACCTTCTCCTTTAAGAAAAACAGGAAACGGAACAAAATAAAACTAAGATTCATTAATACTTTTGCTTTGATAGTTGAAACTTACTGCTACAGAGTCAAAAGCAAATGACACAGAGTAAAGCCACGTCTTTGAACGCCACGTTGTCCGAATTATAGAATTTCTAGATTTTCTGGTGTCGAGCTAGGAGCAGCCTGTTAGGGAAAGCACTCTGTGTGGGCATTGAGAATCTCAGATCCAAACTTATTAACTTAGGTCGTGACCTTGGACCTTACCTTTAGGCATCTATTTTTTTTTTTCTCTTAGAATGTTACGTGATTGGGTTAGATGGGTTAATTGTTTTCAGCTATGAAATGCTAGGATTTTTTTTTTTTTCATAATTCAGGGTTTACTCTCCTGCCAGGCTATCTTTTCTCAAGTGTTCTTTGTGCTCTAAATTAAATATTTATTAAGCCAATGGACAAGATTTAATGTCAACATTGCTTAAGTTAAAACTGATGTATTAAAAAATAAGATTAATTTTGGAACTTAGGGTTGAATTTAGGGTTTTGAGGAGTGTGTCTGTGTGTATGCTTGTATGTTAAATCTTGGTCTAAATATTGCTTTTTTAAAAATTTTTTTAAACGTTTTTATTTTATTTTTGAGACAGAGAGAGTCAGCATGAACGGGGGAGGGTCAGAGAGAGAGGGAGACACAGAATCTGAAGCAGGCTCCAGGCTCCGAGCTGTCCGCACAGAGCCCGCCGCGGGGCTCGAACCCACGGACCGCGAGATCATGACCTTAGCCGAAGTCGGAGGCTTAACCGACTGAGCCACCCAGGCACCCCATGCTTTTTTTTTTTTTTTAAATAAGCAGGAGAAACATTTGAATATCTGCATTTAAGATAATATAAAAATTGAGGGGCACCTGGGTGGCTCAGTCGGTTAAGCGTCCCACCTTAACTGTCTGCGCTTAGCTGTCTGCGCTGACAGCTTGGGGCCTGGAGCCTGCTTCAGATTCTGGGTCTCCCTTTCTCTCTGCCCCTCCCCCGCTGGCACTCTGTCTCTCAAAAATAAATAATAATGTTAAAAAATGTACAAAAGATCATGTAAAACTTGAAAAAACCTGTCCAGGAATCATTTTAAAACTGTATCTGTTTCATAAGGTTGAGCCTCTGCTGCAGTTTTGAATGTGATAAAGTTTACTAATGTGTTATTTTTAAAATATCACTTGTGAGTGTTCCTAAAAGGATTCGGGAAGTTTAAGTTGGTCATAGATAGAAGCGACGACACCAACAGGACTTAGAACTCCTTCTCAAAGATGAGAAGCAGATTGGCATCTGGTGTGATTAAGAATTCAGCTGTGGTTTGAAAGGTGTTTGATTTAAAATAATCAGATGAGCAAAACTAACACTCAATAGTAAATCCCTAGAATAAAATATATTTCAGGATTTGTTTACAAACCAAAGTGTGTGACTTAGGAGTTTCAGACAAGGTAGAAAGATTTTCGTTTTTAATAAGTAGCCACTGATTATACACTGATCTTTCTTTCTTAAGCTGAGATTGCAGAGTCCTCTGGTATCTTGGTCTGCGTCTATTTTTTTTTTCTTTAAAAACACATTTACTAATCTGTTGATCATTACCTGATCAACTCCTCCCACCGTGGCAGATAAACCCTTAAACAGTGATTTACGTTATGAAAAATGCTCTCTGGGACACACACATACATAAGAAAAAGAAATTTTAGGCATTAGCAGATACTCAGGCTCAAACAGGAAGAAGAATCCCTTTAGCGTAAGGTGAGGGGATGGAAAGGCAGGTGAGGGAGAAATACAGGTTACAGATGCAATTTCGGTTTCAATTTCCCTCAACCCGGCCCTGGTCCCGCGTGCCAGCCCTGCGGCAGGGGCGGATGCCACTTCCCAGCCACAGAAGACGATGCTGCGATTCCATTCGGATGCTGGATGTACACGTTTTAATTGCAGCGCGTGAAATAAAATCCAGGCTCCGAGAAGTGCACGGTAGAAGGGCCTGCCCCTCATCCCGCCAAGCGTTTGGCTCATTACTTCGTGCATATTCATTCAACTTTCCTTCCAACAGCTGACGATTTCCAGCACAATTTTCGGCTGAAAAAAAGTTGGAGCTGCGAACGCCTTGCCATTAGTAGTGGGGGGTCAAAGCCCCAGGGCTTCCCAGTAAGAGAAACGCGCGCGCCCGCACCCCTTCCCCCTCCCCCGCCCCCCTACCTGATCCAGAGCAGAAGAGAAGCGGACGGTGAAAAGCAAGGTGAATTAATGCGGCTGCCGGGTGAAGGCGGCGCGGTGTTCATGAACCCTCTCACCCTCTCGCACACACACACACACACACACACACACACACACCCCACAAAGTCTTTAGGCTCCGGTTACAAGCGCTGCGTCATCTGCCAGATCACATGGTGATTGTTGCTATTTCGAGGACCGAGTGGCATCGAGCTCCCCCCACCCCGCCCCTTCCCTTTGGTACCATATAGCGTGTGGGAGCGCTCGCTGGGCGATGGGGTGACGGCCGGCTGTCTGGTCCACCCGGCTCTCGGCGGGCGGCGCGCGCGGGGTTCTCACGGAGCGCCCGGGGGCGGGGGTCCCGGGGGAGGCCGGGCAGCTCTAATTGGTTTCTCAATGAAAGATAATCACCTATTCCCCCGAGAGCCTGGGGATTAGCGCTCGGCCTCGCCTCCGCTCCGCGCTCAGACGTCCCGTCCCTGCCCTGGGCGCTCGCTCCCCGGCCGCTCGGCGCTAGGGGCTCGCAGCCCGCCCGGCTCCGGGGTCCGCGCCCGCCGCGCTCGCTCCCCGCACCCGCCCGGCCGCCCGCCGCCCCGGCCCGCGCAAACTTGGGCGGAGGGGCTCGGCGGGAAGATGAGCGAGCTGCAGGAGGACTTCGCCCAGATCCTCATGCTCAAGGAGGAGCGCATCAGGGAGCTGGAGAAGCGGCTGTCGGAGAAGGAGGAGGAGATCCAGGAGCTGAGGCGGAAGCTGCACAAGTGCCAGTCGGTGCTGCCCGCTCCCTCGCCGCACATCGGGCCGCGCACCACCCGGGCGCAGGGCATCTCGGCCGAGCCGCAGACCTACCGCTCCTTCCACGACCTGCGGCAGGCGTTCCGCAAGTTCACCAAGTCCGAGAGGTAGGCGCCGGCCGGGCGCTGCGGGCCGGAGGCAGGCCCGCTCGGGCGGGGGGCGCGCGCGCGCGCACGGAGTGGGGTGTCCCCGCGGCCCCCGGGCCCCGGCCGCGTTTATTTTTGTGCCTGGCCGTCACGTGCCGGGCCGGGCTCCGCGGGGAGACGCGCCCCGGCCGCGTGGGGGCGGGGGCAGCGCGGAAAGTTTGCTCGAGCCGCGGAGTCGGGCCGCGCCCGGCTGCGGGGACGGAGCCCCGCGCGTCCCGGGGTCGCTGGGGCTCCCCGAGGCGACCCCAGTCCCCGGCCGCAGGGCGTGCTCGGGGGGGGGGGGGGAGGAGCGGGGGGCGCCGGCGTCCCGGGGAGGGGCGGCCGACCGGGGTCGGGTGCGGTGCAGCGACTGAATGTGCCCCGCGCCGGGGCCCCGCAGGGCCGGTGCCGGGGCGTGGGGAGGCGGGACCGGGGCGCGTCTCCGCTGCCGGGATCGGGCCTCCCGGGTGGGGACGGGGGGGGGGGGAGGTTTATGCACAGGGTCACTCTCCAGGCATCTGTGATGTCGGCGCGAAACTGCGAGGAGACCCCACTTTGTGGACGTCCGCGCGCCCCGGGCTTGCAGACGCCTCGGTGACCTTGCACCTGAGGCGGGTTTGGGGCTGCGGGCCAGCCCCGTCCGCGGGCGGACCACGCTGCCTGCCTGTTGCCTTCCTTGGGAACGTTTGCGCCTTCAAGTGGGGGTGAGGCGGGAGGGGAGCCGTCTCTCCGGGCGCCTCCTGGCTCCTTCCCTTCCTCTCCGGACACTTGAAGAGCCGGATCCTGCCGGTTGCGAGTTGTGTGCGGCTCGGGGCTAGCGCGCGGAGGAGGCCGGGCGACTTTGGCCGCAAGTAGGAAGCTTGTGCACTCCCCGCCGCCTGCAGCGGAGGGGCTGATCGATTAGCTCCAGCATTAGAGCGCCCGTGGACATTAGGGCAGGAAGTGCACACTCCAGGGCCCATTACTGGCTTTTAGTCTCTGGAAGTGCGCGGCCCAAAGTGCACTTCGCAGGATATTGAATATTCCATTAGGCGTGCCTTCATGCCCGCCCCCCTCTTCCCTCCTCTTAGATCACTCGGTGTCTGAGTTTGGGGCTCCCAGGGGACCCCTCAAGTCGTCCCTCCCCCCTCGCTCTCTGAGGTGGAGGCCAGCACTTGTAAAGAGCACTTTCTCTTGTCCGGTCTCCATCCTGGCTCTCAGGGCCCCCCTCCCCCGCCACTGCACCCCTCCTTTGTCTCCCTCTCCGGTGCATTGATGAGCGTGCCTGTGCGGTGGGGGAGGGGAGCACAGTTGGCTGGGCAGGGTCGAGGAGCTGTTAGAAGAGGGCCAGGCGCTGGGAGGGGGCAGGGGAGAAACACGGGAGCCGGGCGGAGAGGATTCGCCTTGGGGGTTTGGGCCCGTTCCGAACCGACGTCTAGGGGGACCGCTTTCAGCGTCCCAAGGGACACTCCGCTCACAAAGTGACACCGTCCACATGGCACCGTTTGGCCCAGCCTGCCCTGAACGTCCCCGCCCGATGGAACGGTGGCATTCTTCCCTCGGCCAGGCCGAGACCCAAACAAGGCCCTCCTCTCTGGCCTTGCCCTCGGTGGGGAGGCGGCTGCCCCGGGCTGACGCTCCGGCGGCGCGGCCGGGCTGCGCATTCCGCGGCCGCTGCCCTGCCCCTCGCTCAGCAGCTGGAATCAATCTGCCCACCTCCTTGAGGAGCCACTTCGTCAGCGGTCACCCGGCAGCTGCTCGCCTCCCGGGGCCGACGGGCCGGCCGGGGCTTTATCGCATTTTTGGCGCATTTTTGGCATTTCAGATCCCCGCTCTGGGCTGCGCCCCTCCTGGGTAACCAGCGCCCCTTCGCAGCACAGGGGCCCCGCGGAGACTCTCCCCACCCAGAGTCCTCCCTCACTCGGGGGCTGGCTCTCAGAGGCGCTTTTATCCTCCAGGATGAAATCTCTCCAGCAGCGAGAGGACGTTTTGTGTGCGCTGGGAGGAAATGGCTGATCTTTCCTAGGCACACCCCCCCACCCCTCCCCGCCTTGGTGTTAGGGGTAGGAGCCTCCGGCCTGTGCGGGGAGGGGAGCCTGTTCAGGAGAGGTCAGGGCATGTTTGTATCTACACCAAGGAGCTGGAATGCTCTGCAACTTCCTCTCTGCTTTTCGCTGGGATCCAGGGTGAACTTTTTCCCACTGAGCACTTGGGTTTTTTATACTTTCCAAGGGGGAGCCTGGGGTGTATTTTCAGCAAGCCGGCTCACTAGAGTTGAAACGATTTGGTCAGGTACATTCTACTGGGACAGTAGCCATGGGAATCAGGTACCACCCCTAGCCCTGAAAGAGACAATCACAACTTCATTGTTGGTGAGGCACCTTAATTTGGTTCAAGAAGGAGAATGATTGAAAAAGGAGTTGTCTGATACAACACGTAACAGCAGACAAGACGCTTTGGAAATAAAGTCCATTATGGGGCACCTGAGTGGCTCTGGCGGTTGAGCCTCTGACTCTTGGTTTCAGCTCAGGTGGTGACCCCAGGGTCGTGGGATCCAGCCCCACGTGGGGGCTCTGTGCTGAGTGTGGAGCCTGCTTGGGATTCTCTCTCTCTCTCTGTCTGTCTTCCCCTCCCTCTGTCCCACTCTCTCTGTCTCTCGAAAATAAAAATTTTTTAAAGTGTATTTCCTGCTTATCGGATACTCGGATTGGGGGGCTCGATATTCCGTCACCTTACGTAGCCCGTGTTGAAAGTGGCAGTATCCTGACCGCATACCCGGGCTCAGAGACTGCTTTATGGTAAGGCTGGTGTTCCTTTGCAGTAGCTGCTGGATTTGCGGGATAACTATTCAGGAGTTCATTTCAAACCTTACTAAGACACACAGCGTTTAGATGCACAAGAAAGAACATGTATTTTGAAATGGTAGGAGTCTGTTTGGTGGGCAGGAGGAAAAAAAAAAACAACAGAGCTTTTGCCTAAAAGCGCCGTTTTAGAAAATGATGGCAATCTAAAATATTTACATAATAGGTGGCGAAAATATCTTACGCATTTATTGCAGGGGAAGGAAATGGCAGAATTCACCGACTGTTGTAATCAAGTCAGTCCAATTAGCCAGATCTGCTTCTATGTGTCCACGGAGGGCAGAAGGCACAATTTCCATTAAGAATGATCTCAGTATCCAAGGAATGCTTAGATGAAAATTATACTAGGGAAAGGGAAGATCTAAGTGCTCAGCCTAAGTATCAAGTGTACAATTTGATGATCGTGTTCAAAAAGAAAACATCCGACTTATTGCAGCCCTCGTTTTCAGACCCCATAGAAATGCCCAGTAGGGATCAAGTGGATTATCTTTGAAAACAGGACGGTATTTTGGATGGTGATAATGATATCTTGAACTTATATGTCACTTTCTGCCAGTTGAGTCCCAGTACGTCATGTTGTTTTCTGTGAGCTCTCTGCTCTGTGCCTGGATATACTCCACATCAAGAATTACCTAATATCCTTAATTCTTTCCCTTCATGTTTTACGCACACCTGAATTCCTTGCTTTGGCTGCCCATTTAGCTCAGAGGACTGCAAACCGTTGTTGTTGTTGTTTTTAAATTGGCTCAGGCAAAGCCTGGAATCAATATTAATCTGTAACAGGGACAGTGGATTCTTTCCAAAGCCATTTGAGCTATTCCTTTTACAAATCCCATGATTCTTGACAATGCAGATTCATCATTTGGAACTTGAACCTCCTTCCACTGGGACACGGATGCTTCGGGATGGATGCCCCAGAAAACTCCTTGCTTCTTGCATGTCTAATTCCATTCAGGTCTGGTTTGACCTTCAGACGAGAAATCGAGGGATTTGGCCTAATTTTGATATAAGCAACTTCAATGAAATGACTCGGTACCAGCCGAACTCTGGGCCCAGCTGACTAATTATTCACAGAGAAAAGACAACAGCGCTTTTGAAAATAGCAGAGATAATCATGATCGGGAGAGCAAAGCCTTTGCACGTGAGGAATCTCAGTCGTGAAGTCGCTCGCCTGAGATCTCACAGCTAGGAAACACGAGAGACAAGTTTCAAGCCCGAATCTTGAGGTTTGTAGGGCCCAGGTTCTAAGCTGTCATATACTGTCACCTCAGAATTGGGTAATTTCCATCTTGGTGACTGGTGAGGCCTTTCAGGCAGAAAGAAACAAACCTACCCTAATTTCGAATAGGATTTCTGTGAACAGTCTTAGAGCCAGCAGTCCACTGACCTCTGGCCTCCGAACTCTTGTATCCAGCACATAGGCTTGGACGTGCTCGCCAGGCTGGGGTTTTCTCAGGCGTGCCTCTCTTGGGATGGTCAGTTTACCAGTCTCTCTTTTTGCTTCCTTCCTACCCTTCTCCTGTCATAGGTGGGGATGATGAATAGTATGGTTGGGACAGCGATCTGGGTTGCGTCCTGTGAACACCATTCATTAGACTCTTTGCCTTTTGCCTTGCAGACCAGACCGCTCATGCTAATCCCTTTGTCCCTACCAGTTCTTCCAACAAAAGGAATTTATTACTAAGTGACAATATATCAATGTGTTACCCAGTTATCTTTGCCGGGTTAACATAGTAATAGTTTAACAGCTTCTGGGAGAGGACGTTGGTTTCCTTGGCTTAGATGAGTAACATTTATGACAGGAATTTAAGGGGAGGCAGGCTGAGGAGGGCAGGGGAGGATTTTTGTGCTGGGAGGCTTCTCAACATCCTGGTCTTTGGGAGAGGACACGTTCTGAGCGTAGGCTTTCATCACTCCTTTCGGACAGAGCTGCACGGGTATCGCATGGGGCAGTACCCTGCCTTTAGTGATGAGAAAACGGAGCACATTATCACTAAAGTGCCTTTTACAGGATCTCAGAAATGGGACCGGAAAAGTAATTCAGGTTTCTTAATTTCGCATCGGTGCTCGACTTGGTGAATTGATGTCTTCAACTTATCATCTGTCTGGACTTCTTGTTTCAGACCTATTCGCTCTGCTTTGAGATTGGCTCAGCTTCTGGAATCACGTACCGTTTCCAGATGTATTTGTGACATGCCAGGAATTCCCGTGACGTTGGAACCATTGATCTATGTATAGGCTGAAAGTTCACATTTAATCACGTAGTCATTAGAGATTTGGCTGATCCCCTTGAGGTTATTTCTAACAGACCTGAAAACACGACAGATGTCGTATCTTGATCCTCTTTCCAAAGCACCCTCTCACCCTACTGTGGAAGAGATGCCCACAGTGCATTAAAACCCTTGCTGTTGGGGCGCCTGGGTGGCTCAAGTGTCGGTTAAGCGTCTGACTCTTGGCTTTTGCTCAGGTCATGATCTCACGGTGTAATGAGTTCGAGACCCGCATTGGGCTCCGTGCTGACAGTGCAGAGCCTGCTTGGGGTGCTCTGTCTCCCTCTCTCTCTGCCCCTCCCCTGCTCCTGTGCTTTCTCTCTCAAAATCAATCAATCAATCAATAAAAAACCCTTTCTTTTGATCAGATTTTCAGCTGATTTTGTAGTTGCTCAGAATATGAATAATTATTTTCATTTGCTGTTGAGAATGTGCCTCGCGGAGTTCAGGACGCTGTCTTATCCAGGATTCTTGTAGCTCTTGGAGGTTACTGAAGTTTGGGAATTGTCAAAAAGGAGAGCTGACCTTGAGTCCGCCTTTGTTGGTGTGCCTCGCTGTTGGGTCCCCGAAGAGAAGGGACCATGTGAATGTGGTTACGTGTAGGTGTGTGCGCGTCCGTGTGTGTGTGTGCACGTGCACAGATAGCTACTTAATTCATTTTATGATTGTTACACTTCTTGCTGTGGTCGTTATTCTGAGACTCCTCTGCGTTGGCCCAAATCAGTTTCTTGTGGAAAAGAAGATGTACATGTCTTCATACAATAGACTTCATACAATAGACTTCATACAATAGGCTACAGCGTCTTGCGGTTGGTCAAACGCTCGTGCTTGGTGTGGGGCACACGTGCCAGCTTTGCTTCCCAGAACCGGGTACTGGGCCCAATCTCTGTTCCTTCCTCCTTTTCACTCACTGATGGGTTTTCACTTCCTTTTCTTTGTCCTTGGGTCTGCTCGTGCTCTCTCTCGCGCGCGCGCCCCCGTGTTTCTCTGTTCCGGCCCAGCATCTGTGACTGCGGCCAGATCTGTTTCGTTTGCAAAAGTCTTAACACAGCACACGCAGAACGCAGTTCTTGTTCATAATGCCGCTCTAACCTTTTAGAGTCTGTGATCTCTTCAGATGTTTCGGGTATCACGCAATTTGAATTTCCTAAAGTTTAAAAGATATCCACTGTCCGTATCGAAATCTATAACACTTTAATGTATTTGCTCAATAAAATATGCACATTTCCAGGAAATGTGTATCTTTGAAATAGATTTGTTTTGTTATAGAAATACAGATGGTAGAAGTAATCTCCTTAGTTCACTTATTGCCCTTAAGCAACAAATTCCTTTTTAAAAACTCTCAGCCTTACTCCTCATGAAACACTATTTAGTTCGTTGTACGAGACGTTGCTTTTATTCTAAATATTTCCGTACTGTTCCTTATATCTGAATAGAGTAGAAAGCCAGGCTTCCTTGGAAAATGGTGTAGTTTTAAATTCAATCGATATAAAGTTGATATTGACTAGAAAGGTTTGAAGTACTGTCTCTAATTTGCCTCTCTCGTGAACTAAGTGCATGTTTATAGCTTTTTCTTTTCTTTCTTTTTTTTTTTTTAGTGCGTGTTTGTTTGACATATTTGTGCAACTTAGCCGTGAACAGTTAATACGTCGATACTAGGAGTTGATGGGAGGTGACTCTGTTGTGCGTAGGGACACGTGGGTACCACTTTGGTGGGCGAGCTGATGTCCTGAACATGCTGGGTTCATCTGAGTGTTTGTTTATGAAGGCTAATCCGATAAGACGTCTATAGGAATTACCTTGTTGGGTTAAATTTTTGACTTGGGAACAAGAATAGCCCACCACAGTTCTCGAGTTATTCTCTCAGATTTGTTGCTAATTCAAATTGTGCTTCCTTTCTGGTCCTAATAAATTAGGGAGTGCTTCCTAATGTGTTTTAATCCTCAAATGTGTCTTTATTTGAGCACTCTGACCTGAAAGGCTGTGAGAACACTGCTGGCAAACCTTATGGGGAGTCTAAAAATAACCTCTGTGTTTGCCTCTTACAAATATTTGTATGTCTATTTCTTCAACTATATGCTACTCTGATTCCGTGAGGAGCGGATCTAAAGCCTTTGGGTAAACGTTAATATTTTTCTCGATGTCTCTCGTTGCCCATGTGGTACGGATAATGCTAATTTTGTGTGTCACATGGCCACCAAGGAACTTGGCTCCATATGCCCCAAATTCTTAAAATAGAAAATTCTTTTATATCTTAGGTTGTAAACCCCTGGGTAGACACCAGGTCTGTTTACAGTAAAAATTCCAACCTAATAAAACCCTCAGCTTACCATAATTTTCTTTTCCCAGATGCTAATTTTTGGGCAAAGTGTAAGAACAGCACATATGTAGAATGTGTTAAAAACAAGCAAGCAAAACCAACCAACAATCAAAAGATCCCTGAACCTTCTAGAGAATAAAACCAGCTCATATTTAGTTCAGTCTCCTCTCGGAGAGTGAGATCACTCTGAAGTATACAGCACAACATCCTCTGTCTCTCCAGGCAGATTTCAGCTGTGCCGAAATAGACACAGCGGTGTGTATTTGATTATTTTGAGTTTCCAATGAGTAGGTAATAGTTTAAAAACCAAATTTCGTGACTTGCCTTGCTTCTTAGAAAGTAAGAGCGAGAGCACTCACAGACATCTCTAGGGAGAGCCCTTCACTCACATTCCAACTGGCTTCCTAGACCGTGGTGACAAATAGATGGCAGGAAATTGCACATAATCCACAGGCGATCTCGACTCTTCACAAGAGTGTATTGCGCATGGGGACGTCACCCCTCTGGTGAGTCACTGCAGGAAAAATGTTTGAGAACTTCTGATCTGAATAATGGCTCTAAGAAAATGAAAATCTCGACCCTGCGACACTCAAAGCTACTTACTTATAAGTCACAGTTGTGAGATTTACTGCGCTCTCTCTGTTCAGCACGTCTACGTCAGACCGACATTCCCGGAAGTGTAATGTTCACAGTGTTGTGGCACTGGGGATGCTTCTGGGTGGTGCACAACTGAATTTATTTCATGCAGTTAGGAGTTTCCGTAAGTGTTTGAGGAAGACGTTGCATTCACAGCAAGTCCATGGTGTGTGTGTCTGTTATTGCTTCTAATAAGGCTAAGTTTAAATTTTTTTAAATGTTTTTACTTATTTTTGAAGGAGAGAGAGAGAGAAAGAGAGAGCATGAGCGGGGGAGGAGCAGAGAGAGAGGAAGATACAGAATCCGAAACAGGCTCCAGGCTCTGAGCTGTCAGCACAGACAAACTGTGAGATCATGACCTGAGCCAAAGCCAGACGCTCAACCGACTGAGCCACCCAGGCGCCCCAATAAGGCTAAGTTTTAAGAAAAAAATATGAACGTAGAGACTGTGTGTAGATGGGTTGACAGAAGGGGATGGGGGAACACGGCTTTCATGGTTCTTTTCTTACCCCTTCCCCATTTGGGAAGATTCTAGCTGCCTGTGTTAGCTTTGGTGACTCTTTGGAGAGCGATCAGTTTCTCCACCAGGGTTAGAGCGGGGACTCAGAGTGAGGCAAGAATTGTGGGCTTTTAGAGAATATGCTCTTGTACGGAGGACAAAGCAGTCTGGTTAAGAATGAGTCACTTTACTGTATCATCAGACAAACATCTGATTTCTGCCCCCACCAGATTTATGAATTTCCTTGCCATACCACAGCAGGGGCCCCAGGTGAGCAGGACAGCAGGGAAATGATAAGGGATGCTGGGCTGGCCACAGTCTCCGTCTAGCTGGGGCCCCGGGGAGCTCTGTCCCGGAGCGTCTGCCATACAGTGCGGCCTCTCTGTTCCCCACAGGGTTCTTCCTTGGATCCTGACAGTCTGCAGCCAAGTCTGGCCGTGAATGGTAGCGCTGTGGCATTTTATAGCCGGAAAGACATGATTTGTTCTTTCTTTCTTGGTAAAAACGCAATTTGGAAAAAGTGGGGAAGGGAAAATCTGTTATGAAAAGACAAATTTATTTTCCTGTAATCTGCATTTCATTGACTTGACTAGGAAACTAGATTAATGCAAACACGAGGAAAAAGGCTTGCTAAAAGTTAATATTGTTGAAAGAATGGCTTTGTGGAAACATGAGAAAAACGTGAGAAGGGAGGGAAAGAATATACAGGCCGGAAGAGGTATTAGCAACAATCCAGTCTTCTTCAAGAGCATAAAGCAGACTGTTTTCCCCTCCTACTCAAAAAAGGGGATCCTTAAGCTCTGGATATAGGTACCCTCCACAAGATAGAAAAAGCAGGTGGAGGGAGAGAGAAGGAGGGAGAGAGGGAAAGAGAGAGAGGTTGCGATTTCAACATTGACCACAAGATGGCAGCAGAAGCATATTATTTAGTAGTTGGCAATGGCCTTGGGTTGACTGAAAATAGACTCCCAAACAAGACATCTTTCTCCCTCTCTCCCTCCACCCCCCCCCCCCCCCCCCCGCCTCAGAGTTTATTTATTTATTTTGAGAGAGAGTGCAAGCATGGAAGGGACAGAGAGAAGGAGAGACTGAGAAGCACAGGCCGGCTTCCCTCCTTCAGCGCAGACCTTGATGTGGGGCTCAAACCACTGAGCGTTGAGATCATGACCTGAGCCAAGATCAAGAGTCTGACGCCTAACCAACCGAGCCACCCCAGCGCCCCTGCATACAACCTTCTTAATGTCAGCATTCAAGTATTTGGACAGCGTATCATTGAATGCGTGTCGTGCTATCATTTTCCATTTAGTAGTGATTTGGCGGAAAGTATTTAAAAAGCCAGAGTGCGGTGTCCTTCTGTAGCATTTTTGCCTTTAGCGAGAGGGAGGCAAGCAGTGCACTTGGCACGGAGAGGTCTTTGAACATGAATATCCATCGGAGGGAAATTCCTTACCCCCTGTGAGGTCTCTGGGCTCCTATTTGCCCGAGAGAAGACAATGGAGAGAAGAAAAATGGGAAATTAATAGTAGTAAAAAGCATTATGTGCGAGGAGGTAGGATCGAGGTTTCCTACACAACCCCGCCCTCCATAAAAAACTAACAGACAATTATTATAAGAAAAAGTCAGGCCATTTGATGAAACTTTGCGTAGCTTCTGGTAGGTTGTTGGATCTTCTTGGTAATTCTGCGATTCTAGAATATAATCGAGTAGATCTGAATATGGCCTGTGACAGGGTGAGGTCCTTCTTAGAAAAACATTTTAATAATCTAGTTAATGATTATTTGTATACATCTGAATATTTGCAAGCGAAAAACAGGTTTGCGTGTGTGTTTGTTTTTTGCTTTGTTTCTGGGATGCCCTGAATATAAACTGCCTTTCAACAATTTCACAGCAAAGAGGAGCAAGTGTGGCCTGACCTACCACAAAGGGGTAAATTGTGGGTCACATCTAATGGACTGTAAGTTTTCGAGTCAATAATCCCTTGGCAAGTGCCATTCAGTCTTCCTGTAAAAGGCTGTTTCATGCAGTGTGTGACTCCCTCTCATGTGACAGCCCCAGGAGACTAGAAGTAACAGAGCCTTGCTGATGGCATCATTTGTGATTTAACACTGAGAAGTGTGCTGATTTTGGTCTGTCTCAGTAACCAAGGGTGAATGCCACACCAAAGTTGTACTTTGGGTAAAAAGAAGTCAGTTTTGAATTACTGTGATTACTTGGCCCTCTTTAAATTCGTTCTGTTTAATGTTTATTTACTTTTTTGAAGGAGAGAGAGACAGACTGCAAACAGGGAAGGGGCAGGGAGAGAGGGAGACACAGAATCCGAAGCAGGCTCCAGGCTCCGAGTGGTCAGCACAGAGCCCGACGCGGGGCTGGACCCCATGAACCGCGGGATCATGACCTGAGCCGAAGTCGGATGTTTAACCAACTGAGCCACCCAGGCGCCCCTCCTTGGCCCTCTTTAATTGATTTCTTGGCTCAGATGTTATGTCAGGTTGTACTTAGATAAGCTTGCAAGACGGAAAAGAGAGAAAAATTGAAAACAGGACACGTACTGATATCCTATTTGACAATAAATTGCCTCTGTAAAACGTATTTTGAAACTCTGCGATACATTTGTTTGAAGCTGTCAGCATATAAAAACAATGCTCTTCAGGGCAATAATTTATATTTTTTTCCAGGCGAGGGAGAAAACGTTGTAGCGTATGACCGTGAGAGAGGATGAAGCGTAGAGAGAACGGAAGGGCTTCTCTCTCTGTTGCGTACAGGGCCAGAAAAGCAAATCTCACTATTAGACATGGTGAAGCAAGAGAGAAGTATTATCATCTTTTGTTTCCTCTGATCTTTCTGGTTTGTTATCAAGGCAAAGCGAATTCCTGCAGTAGAGACGTAGGGTGTCTCCTTGTCACCATGGGGCCCCGGGCATCACGTGCTGTGGGCTCGCTGGGCCTTTGATCTTGGAGCAATCCGAGACAGAAGTTTCCTCTGCGTGCTTCTGCGTCCATACTCACCGTGCTAAAATCCGGACGTGCTTTTTGATGCTTAAGAACACGCGTCACATGTCAGCTTTGCTGGTCTTCATCTTTTCTTGGGCTCTGCCTACTTCCTTGATTGTTTTAATTGCCCAAGTAACGCGTGCTGGTTGTGAGACCGCGAAAGGCGGCGTCGAATCCTGTCCACAGCCACCCGCGCCACCCGTCCTCCAGCAGGCAGCAGGTGTTAGGCTTTCTGTATGTTCATGCAGACCTTAGCAGAGAGGGGACCTCCCTGCCCATTTGGACTTGTTTGGTCATTGCTTGTTTTTCTAACCCAAGTGGCATTATTCTATAACACTCCTCAGCAACCTGCTGGTGTTTTGTTTTTGTGTTTACTAATAGCTCCTAGGGTTCTTTCCAGATCAGTCCCTATTGGGTTTTCTAATGGCCGCCCGCTGTGCCGTAGCGTCCCGAGTCCTTCCGCTTATTGATATTGATGGTTATGGGTTTTGTCCGTTTCCGAGCATAAACACGGCCACTCAGATTCTCGCACACATTTTCTCCTCTGTCTTTATTTATCTATGGGGTAAATTGCAAAAGGCCGAGAGCGCTAGGTCAAAAAAAGTTCCCAATTTTCAGCGTGACCTTTTCGGTTTATCTGATGATGCGTAAACTTTCTGTGTCAGATAAATTGATCGCTAGCCCTTTCCGCTACGCATAAAAGGTATGCCGGTGGCACTGACGGGGTTAACTTTCTACCTTCTAGAAGGGATTGATAGCAATCAGACATGTAACCATATGCATTTCCTTTTTTATACTTGAGCACATTCATGAGAACACTCTTTGAAGCAATGTTTACATGCCTTTAACTTTTCAGATTTACAAAGCCCATGTTGTGCTTTGGGCTTGATTTTTTCCTTCTCCTTTAAAGTTGAATAAAATCCCTCAATTCCTACAATGTCTTGATTTTGAAAGTAACAATACAATTGTTTGTGCTCTTCAGTAACCAGACTTTTTCTTTACGGATTGCGATGATTTGTTTTTCTTTCATCAAAATACATTTTTTTGATACTTGAAGGATTCTGCGGATCTTGCTCCCACTTGGGAAAATAACAAATTTGAAGTCACTCAGCTACATTTTTTTTTTAAAGGCTAGTGGGAACATTTGGACATATATGGTATTGGAACCACTCACTGGAGCTTTCTTTTTATAGGAGGGCAACTTCTGGTAGGGTTTTCTTTCCTTTCCTTTTTTATTTTTTTGATCATGGTTACGATATTGGACTAGATTTCCCGAAAGATAACTTTACAAACATTTATTTGGGTCAGATATCAGTCATATTAAAAGTAATCAAACATGAGATTGAAGCTACAAAGTGAAACTTTTTGGAGATTAGGTAGAGCAACCTCAGAAATTTTAGCTCGGTCTTACAGAGAAATGACCTCATGACATGTTGTGATACTTAAAACAGGGGGCTTTGGGGATGCCTGGGTGGCTCAGATGGTTAAGCGGTGACTTCGGCTGAGGTCATGATCTCGTGGTTCGTGGGTTCGAGCCCCGCGCTGGGCTGTGTGCTGACAGCTCGGAGCCTGGAGCCCGCTTCGGATTGTGTCTCCCTCCCTCTGTGCTCCTACCCTGCTTGTGCCCTGTCTTTCTCTCTCTCTCTCTCAAAAATAAATAACAAAAAAAAAATTAAACAACAACAACAACAGGGGACTTTGGAGTCATGGACCTGAGATTGAACTCTGACTCCTGTGCACACTGGCCTTGTGATTTTTGATGAATTACTTCTCTCTCTGAGCTTGTTTTCCCGTCTGTAAAATAGGGATAACAATGCTTCTCCGCATAGGCTTTGTGTACAGGAGATGCTCCATACCTGTTTGTGGAGTGACAGGAGGCAAGTGCAAAGTGCTAAGTAAAATTGCTAGCCAGTGTGTGCCAATGTAAGGCTAAAAAATTTTAGAGAGCTTTGGGGCGCCTGGGTGGCTCCGTCGGCTAAGCGTCCAACTCCTGATTTCTGCTCCGGTCATCAGCTCACAGTTCATGAGTTCGAGCCCCGTGTCAGACTCTGTGCTGACACTGCAGAGCCTGCTTGGGATTCTGTCTCCCTCTCTTTCTCTCTGCCCCTCCCCCGCTCTCTCTTTTTCTCTCTTTCTCTCAAAATACATACACTTAAAACAATTGAAAAAGATAAAATCAAAAAAACAAAAAATTTTAGAGGGTTTCAAAAACTTGAGTTCTGGTATTGACTCACAGAACCCCGTGGCTAGAAAGGATTTTAAGGGGTAACTTTGCTCACCCCCTTTGGTTAACAAACCATTAATGGCAAAAAATCAAGCAAACATCGAGAGGTTCGGAAAGATTGTGCTTTGCCACAGACGTGACACCAAAGCTTGTCAGTGACGGGGCTGGGACTGCCCCCTCCCCCTCCACGGGTCTTATTTTCCATCCCAGCTCTCCTTACACCTGTCTGAAACATCCACAGTGATGAGTGAGACGAGGGCAACTAGACATTTGTAAACTGGAAGCCAGACACAGGTGGAAAGGTCATGCTGTTGCCATGTTTTTCAAGAATGTGAAATGTGCCCATAAGATGGGCCGAGCAGAGGTCACACAGCGTGCCCGGGGCAGCCCCCCGCGGGCTCTGGGAGACCACTCGTGTCAGTTTCCTCCGGGTGTGGGGTGGGGGTGAACCACTGCCTTGGATGGCTCCTAAAAGCCCAGGAGAAGGCAGGGGCGCAGTGCACCTGCTCCCTCCTGTGCAGCCGGGGGCTGTTGACAGCCGTCATGTCTGTTTCTGCTCTCCTTGTCTCGCTATGGTTCAGTGCCCATAAACGAAGGTAACTTTCCACATCCAGGGGGGCTGCAGGTCTAGAGACGTGGGTGGAGGTTCTTCGTAGATGTTCTAGAAGCTCAGCAGACTTCACCTACAAGCCTGAAAGCTGGAGGGTGAAAGTGCTTTGGCTGAACTGTCCTGTGTGTGTCCCTCTCCCTAAGTCAACATGAAGCGTATACATTGGTGCCTTCTCTGTGGCTGTTTGCAAATTACAGACTGATATTGACTGCATCGGAACTTTCCAATTTGGACAAATACTATTGCAGATTGCATATTTTATTTCTCCGAAGGCAGTTGGATCTGTCAGTCAGTCAACTAATACGCGAGAAGATGTCTGAGGTATTCGGGAGACCCAAAGCCAGGTTCTGTCCTTACTAGCCTGGTGGTTTCATGCTGTCATGCAATGTGCATCTAAGCCCCAGCTACTGCTGCTGCTGCTGCTTTTTTTTTTTTTTTTTAATTTTTTTAAGGTTTCTTATTTTGAGAGAGCAAGCCGGGGGAGGGGCAGAGAGAAAGGGAGAGAGAGAATCCCAAGTGGGCTCCGTGCTGTCAGCACAGAGCCCGAGGTGGGGGTCGAACTCACAAACCATGAGATCATGACCTGAGCTGAAACCAAGAGTCGAACATTCAACCGACTGAGCCCCCCAGGCGCCCCTCCCACCAGCTTCTTCTATTGCTACACATCTCAAGTTGCCCGAGAGGATTAAATGAGCTCACGCATGTAGTGATGATTTCAAAAGTGCCTTGTATAGTCATTCAATACATGTTAGCTCTCGTCGTTATTATTTATTTTTTTCTGACTTTATTCACCAAGCGTGTAATGACTTTTCACTCCAGATCCATTCATATTCTTCCCTTATTTCTAACTCCATACTTGGTCCCAGTTGTGCTCATTACAATCACTCTGACCCGGTTTTCGGAGTCATTTCCTGAATCACAGTTGAAACTCTGACGTAGGCTGTATTTAGGACTTATTTTTCATTCATAGTATAGTCTCAACTCTCTCTCTACGAGTATCACACCCCTTCCCCCCCATCCAATCGTTTTAGAAACGTAGCACTCTGGCGCTAGATTTGGCAGGGGTAAGGCCCCCTCCGCAGTTACCTGCTCCCTGACTTGAATAAACCCAGGTGTCTCAGATTCTAAGCTGCATAGTCTAACGCAGGGAATCCAACTAAAACGCGCTTTCTGATTCGACACGTCTGGGGAGGCACCAGAGATGCTGTGTCTGTAGCCAGCTCTCATGTGATGCTGACGTTGCTGGTCTCCAGATCCATACGTGGCAAAGGACTGGCCAAAGGTTTTCTCTGGCTCCTTCCTCTTCTCCTTTTTCTTCCTCCCCGCCCCCCCCCCCCGCCTTTTTTCCCATCCAAGTTAAATTTTTTACACAAGTAATCAGACACACGAATGCAAGCTAATGTGCTAATGAAACATTAATGTGGATTACATTATAAGATCAACTCCTTATCTAGGAAAGCCTGGAGGAGACATTCTGGTATTCTGTCCCCTTCTAGACAATACGTACGCATAGCTGTACATTGGAAAGCCTCTGCGCGGAGGCCGTGCTTGGGTTTAAAACCCCTCATGCCTTAATCCTGTCGCTTTGCCTCTTCGAACCTCAGTTTCCCATCTGTAAAACAGGGATAAGAAGGCCCACCCAAGCTGATGCTGTGCAGAAGACTGGCCGTAAGCACGTAGCGAGTGATAACCATCGCTTCTGTAGTTTTAATACTAGAGTTCCGGAGACAAAGTCAAATTTGTCCCCAAATGACAAATGTGGTCCGGAAAGAACTTTAATTCAGGTAAAATGGGAAAGTGAGAAACACCGGTCCAGCATCGGTGAGAGCTGAGTGTGTGCAACGCACTTTATTGGCATGCCCTCATCTGCTGTTGTCAGGAACACCACCACGCGTCTTCACGGCGCCTCCAGGCAGGACCTAATGCACGGGCTCTGCATTGATGAGGACACTAATTCCAGCACGTGAAGTGGCTTATTCAGAGGCTTGCTGGCCCAGGACCGTGGCTCTAAGGCTCTAGCAGTGTATTATATACTCATACATATACCTGCAGCAGGTGCATGGGGAGAAGTATAAGGAAAATGGCATTTGAAGACCCTTCAACCATCCCAGTGCCCAGGGGCCCTTACACTATGGAAATATCCATGGAGCTAATTGTTCCAAGAGATTCCAGGGCTCCATCCCGACAGATTCTGACTTAATAAGAGGCTTGGGAAATCGGGGACCAGGACGTTTTCCAGACCATCCTGGAACAACAGCACCACAGGTAGATCCTGTAAGGACAGGTGTCGGTTTCCATGGGCTGCTGTGACACATCGCCCCAAATCAGGGGGCTTAAAACAATGGGGAATTGTTCTCTTGCAGTTTCGGAGACTGGACGTTGGATTCAAGGGTCGGCAGGGCTAGGCTTTCTCTGAAGATGCGAAGGCAAGGTGCTTTCTGGTCTCCTCCTAACTTCCAGCAGTTGCCTGCAGTCTCAGCAGCCCTTGGTGCGATGCGGGCACGTCGCTCCAGTGTCTCTGTCGCTGTTCACACGGCTGTCTTCCCTCTGCGTGTGTCTGTGTCCAAATTCCCCTCTTCTTTTAAGTACCATAGTTGTTGAAGGTAGGGACTACCCTCACCCAGGACGACCTCATCCTGATGACATCTGCCAAGACCTTATTTCCTAATAAGGTCATGTTCAGAGGTTCTGGGTGGACATTAATTTGGGCGGGGGGCAGTGTTCAACTCCATACACTCGGCCATCTGTTTTTTAAAATTTTTCCCTTGAGCCCAGGATGTAAAGCTGTGACTCTTGAAGTCTGCTGAGCCCTGTGGAAAAGAGGTTTCAGAGGCGATGGGGAGGGGTGGGGTGAAGGGCGTACCTGGGTAATGATGCCGGGTTTCACAGAGGCTTTTTCACCTGCCATTTCCATCTGCCTCCTCCCCCTGCTCCTTGTCTTATGTTTCAAAAGATGCCGTGTTGATTGATAGTCCTTTGGTTCAGAGGAAAGTATTAGTCTCTCATGGTTCCAGGAAATGTCATAGATCTCTGGTGGTTTATGGTCCTCTTGTTTTCACGGTACGGGTTTTATGAAGATTTATGGGGAACCAAAATGGGGCTTAAAAGGAGAGACAACTGGTGATTTTCATTTCTGTAGACTGTAGTTTTCCTACCTGTAATTTTAAGGGGGAAGAAACTTCTATGCTGTAATTTCGACACTTTACTTCTCTATAATTTTGGTAAATTGTTTCCTTAGGGTTACAAAGCATAAGTGAAGTAAAACCCAAGTAGACGTATTACGGTAAAGACAAATTTGCTCTGGCACATTTATCGAAGCAATGTCAAAATACAAACCAATTTAGAAAAGCTCTAATTGGTTCAATCAAAATTACACATTTTAAAACTACAGGGTTATGCTGTGGAAAAGACCGTTTTTAAGTTTACCTTCTTTGATATATTTAAAAGTAGAATTTAAACTGGTTTACCCCAGGCTGAGGTGGGTGCACATATACTTTGTGACCTAACTAAAGAGTTTTTCCTTAATGTGTCCTGTAATATAAATTGTATTTCCACCACTAAGAATTTATACTTCCTCTTAAACATTGAAGAAAAGTTTAAGAGACAGTGGCATTAGTTCATTTAGTCTTACTGGTGATTTGGTTTAATATAAAATAAATTATGTAATAAAAGACGTTCTTATTTGAAAACATAATTTTAAAAATTGTCATATGGAGATAGTTTTACAGGGATCTATTTAGTTCTCAAACCCCCCTTCCTCCAAGATGCTTCAAAGAATCCAGGTTTCTGGGAATGGCTCTGGGGTTCTTGATAACTGACTATTTAATGATGTACTGTTCAGTATGGGCTCAGTGAGGCCTTTTTGAAAGAAAGATCTGAGCAATCATGCCACGCAGACAGAAGTCTCTATTCTCCATTCTCTTCAAAATTGTATATGCCTTTGTTTTGTTGGCTTCCTGTCTACCTGCCATCTGATTTCTTTTTTAAGGAAAGTTTGTCTTCTTTTTTTTAATTAATTTTTTTTTACATTTATTTATTTTTGAGAGATAGAGACAACATGAGCAGGGGAGGGGCAGAGAGAGGGAGACACAGAATCCAAAGCAGGCTCCAGGCTCCGAGCTGTCAGCACAGAACCTGATGTGGGGCTCGAACCCACGAACCGTGAGGTCATGACCTGAGCCGAAGTCGGACGCTCAACCGACTGAGCCACCCAGACGCCCCGGAAAGTTTGTCTTATTATTTCCAGATGAGATCAGTAATTCACATGACCGTTTCATTTCTGGGAAGCCTTACTGGAAATATCCAAGTGCCTTCAGCCGTGGGAAGAGGGGTAAGCAAAGGGTCAGACCCATTGGAAGAGGTGATTGGCCCCTATTGTGTGGAAATTTCCCAGGATATCTTTTGTGTTAGGTTGTAGAGTTGGGCGAGAGTGGCATCTGAATCAAATTTGTGGAGGGCAAGTTGCTGTAGGGGTTGCTAATTTTATGGAAAATAGAATCAAGATCCCAGAAGTCTTTGATGCACAAGAAGAATGGGGTAGAATCCTGGTACACCCAGTGCTCTCCTGTTATGCCATATATTTTCCAGATGCTCTCAGGTATTTGAAATGAAATGCAGAGATAATGTAGCCCATCTGCACACATAGTATGTATGCGTTTGTGCACCTAGTCTCCTAATGCTAGTCCAAAGAAAAGACAATAGAAAGTAATGCATCATCAAATAATAAACGTGGCTTAACAATTGCTTGGATTGTCCAGGTTGAAAATGACCACAGGAAAAGGACAGTGTGGCAAGTTGAAATGAAGGTGGCAAGGACTTGCACCTCTTCCTAAAATCATTCCATATAACAACCGAAAACACATATGGGTCCTGGTGTATTTTCTTGGTGGCTCCAGTATGCGATTTGAGACCAGGCAAAACCGAGCAACTCGTTCACATGTAAAACAGATTTAGGTTCTCGGCTTAGATGATGATATACGGGTTTTTCTTCTGCATGAATGGCTGGTGAGAGATTTTGAAGTCGCGTGGGACGTGGCATAATTCTCCAGTGTGTGGTGTTCTCGGGACCGCAGGACCTGGTGATGACCAAAGCGCACCCCAGAAATTCCCAGAGTTCCCACAAGGGGGCAGTACTGCTCGCGCTGAGAATCACGGGACTGTTTTCGCTTTGGAAACGTGGACATTTTGGGTGGGATAACGCTTTGTCTTGTGCATAGGCGCGTGGGGGCGTGGGAGATGGTGCTCTTGCGTGTTGCAGAATGTTTGGTGGCGCTTAGGCTTCCACTAGGTGACGATAGTCCCCCACCGCCAAGTCCGGTTAGGACAACCACAGATGTGTGCAGACACAGACTGTTGACTCCTGGGGGCGCATATTCACCCTAAATTGAGAACACTGAACTGAACAAAAAGATGTTGAAGGGAGAAATGAGGGAAAAACTTTCCCCCTGAAGGAACCATGAAATAAATCTGATAATTAGAAGTGACCTCATGGAAGCATTTGTGACCAGTTTAGGGATCATCTGTAGGTGATCTATGAATCAACCAGGTGTTCAGGCGCATCAATGTGTGAGCATATTATTTAGATTTTTCTGATTTTCTTTTACTTTTATCCTGTTTTATTCGATAAACAGGCTTGTGGCCACGTGAGAAGGGTAGAATCGCGAAGGGAAGATGTGCTGTTCTCACCCTGTTTACCCTGTTTACTCCCACTGGGGGTATTGTGCTCCAGACTGGGCACGTGAGCAGGGACGGTTATTTGTGTACCGGAACCAAGGCATTTCACGGATTGTATGTTGTTTCAGCAAGTAGAATGAAGACAAATGATTGCAAGTGATAGGGTGACAGTTTTCCGCTCAGGGTAAGGAGTGTCTTCCTGACAGAACTTTCTGGATGGAGCTACTTGGGGAGGGAGTCGTACGGGAGTAAGTGGTGATATTTAAGGAGAGGTTTGCTCACAACGGGCCTGGAAAAAGTAGAATCGTTTTTAAGGTTGCAGGTTACTCTAGGAGTGACAGATGTTTATTTGTGCATTCCATACTTCCTACGTCCTTTCTGTATCCCTACATCTGTCATTCTAAGTGGTCATTAGCTCTGTAATTGGACACTTACTGCCACGATCGGGCAATACACCACTTGCTTTCCAAGACCATCCATGTGTGCACGATCAGTGAGCGGCCGAGAAAGCACCGCTAAGGTTTAGAATTAATGCACCTTTTAGCACATCATTCATTCCTTTATTCATTCAGCAAGTAGTTATTTATCGAGGGCCTACTTTGGGCCAGTCGTTGTTCTTGGTGTTGAGAGCACAGCGGCCCCAATCCTATGTAGCCTCTAGTCTGGGAATAAAAGCAAGCAATAAATCACGGAACCGACAAAGAAGTGAAATCTCTTGGTCGGTTGAGTGTACAACTCTTGGTTTTGGCCCAGGTCACGGTCTCGTGGTTTTGTGGGGTCCAGCCCCATGTCAGGCTCTGCGCTGACAGTGTGGAGCTTGCTTGGGAGTCTGTCTCCTCTTTCTCTCTGCCTCTCCCCCACTCACACTGTCTTTGTCTTCCTCAAAATAAATACATTTTTTAAAAAGTAAGATTTCAAATGGTGATGAATGCTAGGAAGGTACCAAAGGTGCTGTGACACAAAATTAAAGAGGGAAGGAGGGGTCTGTTTTAGAGGGGGTGGTCAAAGATGAGACTCCTATGAGGTGGCATTTAAATGGGGACGGAAAAGAGGAAGAGCCCATTGTTCTAACAGCGGGAAGAGCGTTTTAGACAGAGGGAAGGACATGTGCGAAGGACCTACGTGGAGAAAGACACGGGCACCTTTGAAGCCCAGAAAGAAGAACCATGTAGCTGGGGTATAGTGGGCATCAAAGCGTGGCATGCAGTGAGCTTCCAGAAAGAGAGAGGGTCCAGCTCCTGTCGGGAGGCGTAGGGCTTACAGGTCAGAGCATGGACCAGGGTTCGGGTTACATCACTTTCTCGTTCCTTATTCCGGCTCACATCTGTGCATAATAACTGTCAGGACTGGACCTTGTGGAACATGTGAAGGGATGTGGATTTTATCCTAACAAGGTAACATCCCTGAGGAGCTTTCCAGTTCAGACCCTTGTGTAAAACTTTGAAACAAGACCCAATACAGGTGTGACTGCTTTGAGTAAAGTTTTGAATATAACGTCCACAGCAAAGTATGTGACGTCATTAAAGGGCAGAGTTTTGTTTTATCTGAGTTGTCTCTCTCTCTCCATGATTTGAGCCATTTGGCAACAGTGTGGAGAGGTTACAAGCGGTGTTTTTCTTTTCTTTTTTCTTTTTTTATTTTCGTATTATTTTTTAAAATTTTATTTAAAAAAATTTTTTTAACGTTTATTCATTTTTTGAGAGAGTGTGAATGGGGAGGGACGGGGAGAGAAGGAGACACAGAATCCGAGCAGGCTCCAGGCTCTGAGCTGTCAGCACAGAGCCTGACGTGGGGCTTGAACCCATGAACTGAGAGATCACAACCTGAGCCGAAGTTGGACACTTAACCGACTCAACCACCCAGGCACCCTTTAATTTTTTTTTTTTTAATTTACATCCAAATTAGCATATGGTGCAACAATGATTTCAGGAGGAGATTCTTTAATGCCCCTTACACATTTAGCCCATCCCCCCTCCCACCACCCCTCCAGTAACCCTCTGTTTGTTCTCCGTATTTAAGCGTCTCTTATGTTTCATCCCCCTCGTTTTTTATATTATTTTTGCTTCCCTTCCCTTATGTTCATCTGTTTTGTCTCTTAAAGTCCTCATATGAGTGAAGTCATATGATTTTTGTCTTTCTCTAATTTCACTCAGCATAATACCCTCCAGTTCCATCCACGTAGTTGTAAATGGCAAGATTTCATTCTTTTTGATGGCCGAGTAATACTCCATTGTATAAATATACCGCATTTCCTTTATCCATTCATCGATCAATGGATATTTGGGCTCTTTCCATACTTTGGATTGTTGATCGTGCTGCTATAAACATGGGGATGCACGTGTCCCTTCAAAACAGCACACCTGTATCCCGTGGATAAATGCCTAGTAGTGCAATTGCTGGGTCGTAGGGTAGTTCTATTTTTAATTTTTTGAGGACCCTCCATACTGTTTTCCAGAGTGGCTGCACCAGCTTGCATTCCCACCAACAATGCAAAAGAGATCCTCTCTCTCCGCATCCTCGCCAACATCTGTTGTTGCCTAAGTTGTTAATGTGAGCCATTCTGACAGGTGCGAGGTGGTATCTCATTGTGGTTTTGATTTGTGTTCCCATGTATTTTTTCATGTGTCTGTTAGCCAACTGGATGTCTTCTTTGGAGAAGTGTCTATTCATGTCTTTTGCCCATTTCTTCACTGGATTATTTGTTTTTTGGGTGTTGAGTTTGATACGTTCTTTATAGATTGTGGCTACTAGCCCTTTATCTGATCTGTCATTTTTAAATATCTTCTCCCATTCTGTCAGTTGCCTTTTAGTTTTCCTGATTGTTTCCTTTGCTGTGCAGAAGCCTTTTATTTTGATGAGGTCCCATAGTTCATTTTTGCTTTTGTTTCCCTTGCCTCCAGAGACGTGTTGAGTAAGAAGTTGCTGTGGCCAAGATCAAGGAGGTTTTGTCTGCTGTCTCCTTGAGGACTTTGATGGCTTCCTGTCTTCCTTTTAGGTCTTTCATCAATTTTGAGTTTATTTTTGTGTCGGTTGTAGAAAAGTGGTCCAGGTTCGTTCTTCTGCATGTTGCTGTCCAGTTTTCCCAGCACCACTTGCTGAAGAGACTCTTTATTCCATTGGATATTCTTTCCTGCTTTGTCAAAGATTAGTTGGCCATACATTTATGGGTGCATTTCTGGGTTTTCTATTCTGTTCCATTGATCTGAGTGTCCGTTCTTGTGCCAGTACCATACTGTCTTGATGATTGCAGCTTTGTAGTATAGCTTGAAGTCCGGGATTGTGATACCTCCTGCTTTGGTTTTCTTTTTCAAGATCGCTTTGGCTATTTGGGGTCTTTTCTGGGTCCATACAAATTTTAGGATTGTTTGTTCTAGCTCTGTGCAGAATGCTGGTGTTACTTTGATAGGGATTGCTTTGAATATGTAGATTGCTTTGGGTAGTATTGACATTTTAATATTTGTTCTTCCTATCCAGGAGCATGGAATCTTTTTCCATTTTCTTCCATAAGCTTTCTATAATTTTCAGTGTATAGATTTTTTACCTCTTTGGTTAGATTTATTCCTAGGTATTTTATGGTTTTTGGTGCAGTTGTAAATGGGATCAATGCCTTGATTTCTCTTTCTGTTGCTTCATTGTTGGTGCAATGTAAGTAAGTAGGAATGCAAATGATTTCTGTGCATTGATTTTATATCCTGCAACTTTGCTGAATTCATGAATCAGTTCTAGCAGTTTTTTGGTGGAATCTTTTGGGTTTCCCTATAGAGTATCATGTCATCTGCAAAGAGTGGAAGTTTGACCTCCTCCTGGCTGGTTTGGATACCTTTTATTTCTTTGAGTTGGCTGACTGCAAAGGCTAAGACTTCCAATACTATGTTGAATAATAGTGGCGAGAGTGGACATCCCTGTCCTGTTCGTGACCTTAGGGGGAAAGGTTGGGTCATTAGCGTTGGGTCATTCATATATGGCTTTTATGATCTCAAGGTATGATCCTTCTGTCCCTACTTTCTTGAGGGTTTTTATCAAGAAAGGATGCTGTATTTTGTCAAATGCTTTCTCTGCATCTATTGAGAGGATCATGTGGTTCTTGTCCTTTCTTTTATTGATGTGATGAATCACGTTAATTGTTTTGTGGATATTGAGCCAGCCCTGCATCCCAGGTATAAATCCCACTTGGTTGTGGTGAATAATTTTTTTAATGTATTGTTGGATCCAGTTGGCTAATAATCTTGTTGAGGATTTTTGCATCCATGTTCCTCAGGGAAATTGGTCTATAGTTCTCCTTTTTAGTGGGGTCTCTGTCTGGTTTTGGAATCAAGGTAATGCTGGTTTTGTAGAAAGAGTTTGGTAGTTTTCCTCCCATTTCTATTTTTGGAACAGCTTCAAGAGAATAGGTGTTAACTCTTCCTTAAATGTTTGGTCAGATTCCCCTGGAAAGCCATCTGGCCCTGGACTCTTGTTTTTTGGGAGATTTTTGATTACTAATTTGATTTCTTTACTGGTTATGGGTCTGTTCAAATTTTCTATTTCTTCCTGTTTTAGTTTTGGTAGTGTAAATGTTTCTAGGAATTTGTCCATTTCTTCCAGATTGCCCATTTTATTGGCATATAATTGCTCATAATATTCTCTTATTATTGTTTTTATTTCTGCTGTGTTGGTTGTGATCTTTCATTCTTGATTTTATTTATTTAGGTCCTTTCCTTTTTCTTTTTGATCAAACTGGCTAGTGATTTATCAATTTGTTAAATTTTTCAAAGAACCAGGTTCTGGTTTCATTGATCTGTTCTGGGTTTTTTTTGTTTGTTTGTTTCTATAGCATTTATTTCTGCTCTGATCTTTATCATTTCATGTATTCTGCTGTTTTTTGGTTTCATTTGATGTTCTTTTCCCAGCTCTTTAAGGTGTAAGGTTAGGTTGTGTATGTGAGATCTTTCTTACTTCTTTCAGAAGGCCTGGATTGCTATATATTTTCCTCTTATGACCGCCTTTGCTGCATCCCAGGGGTTTTGGGTTGTGGTATTATTTTCATTGGCTTTCATGTACTTTTTAATTTCCTCTTTAACTTCTTGGTTAGCCCATTCATTCTTCAGTAGGATGTTATTTAGTCTTCAAGTATTTGTTACCTTTCCAAATTTTTTTCTTGTGGTTGATTTCGAGTTTGATAGCGTTGTGGTCTAAAAATATGCACGGTATGATCTCGATCTTTTTGCACTTGCTGAGGGCTGATTTGTGTCCCAGTACGTGGTCTATCCTGGAGAATGTTCCACGTACACTTGAGAAGAATGTATATTCTGCTGCTTTAGGATGAAATGTTCCGAATATATCTGTTAAGTCCATGTGGTCCAGTGTGTCATGCAAAGTCATTGTTTCCTTGTTGATTTTTGATTAGATTATCTGTCCATTGCTGTCAGTGGAGTGTTGATGTCTCCTACTAGTATGGTATTACTAGCAATGAGTTTCTTTATGTTTGTGATTAATTTATATATTTGAGTACTGCCACATTGGCTCATTGATGTTACAATTGTTAGGTCTTCTTGGTGGATAGACCCCTTGATTATGATATAATGCCCTTCTGCATCTCTTGATACAGTCTTTATTTTAATGTCTAGATTGTCTGATGTAAGTATGGCTACTTTGGCTTTCTTTTGTTGACCAGTGCCATGAAAGATGATTCTCCATCCCCTTACTTCAATCTGAAGGTGTCTTTAGGTCTAAAGTGAGTCTCTTGTAAACAGCATATACATGGATCTTGTTTTCTATCCATTCTGTTACCCTATGTCTTTTGGTTGA